>NW_027093976.1:1200000-1800000 GCF_014636115.1 Clavispora lusitaniae | reverse complement strand
CTTCCAAGGCGTACACGAATATTTCCTTCTTGAACACTGAAAACTCATTGAGTGCAGCTATGGATGGTTGCTTACAGGCTGCCCTTCATGAATTTCTGCCAGCATGGCAAAAGAAGATCTTGAAAGCTGTTTCCTTTGGCAAAATTTACGAGGAAAAGTACTTCGACTCAGACAAATATTTAAGAGTCCTTGATACGGTAAAGGTACTTAATCAAATTCGTTCGCCTGAGATTGGATTATTTCTTACAAATGCCGAGATTGAGCAAATGGGTTGGAACACAATAGTAGAGATGCTTGTGAACAGGTCTCAATACTTATTAGCTTTGAAGATTGTTGACTTGTTGCAGTTAGAGGATTCCAGAAGCCTGGTATATGTACATTGGTGCTGCAGCAAGATTAAAAAAGAGCTCAACATGTCTGACATCAATCTTTTTAAAATTATTTCCAAAAAGTTGATGTCCTCTCACAACCAAAATAGGGCAAACCCGAATCGAAACATCATATCGGTGTCCGAAATATCAAAAGTTGCATATGAAGAAGGAAGATCCGACTTATGCAAGCTTCTTATAAATTTGGAGCCTTCCACAATAAGGAGAGTGAATCAACTACTTCAAATCGAAGAGATTGAATTGGCTATGATAAAATGCTTTCAGTCAAGTGAATTTGACTTGTGCCGGCTAATTCTCATGTACTTGAAAGACAAGCTCTCCATTGCCCAGTTCTTCCAAGTATTGAACCAAAATGAGCAAAAGAGCATCATCAAAGACATTTCTCTCGAAGAGTTCTCTGAGGATGAACAAATAAGTGCATTATTCCAAGAAAACTTGTTCATCAACGGGGATTTGATTGGGAATTTTTGGGAGCAGAATATTGGAAAATACTCACCGAAATCCCTCGATGCTTTTTTGAAACATCAAAACAAGACACTTGCCCGTAACGAAGTAAAGTTGAAGAATTACCTTCAAGAATCGTCAATATCACAGGGAGAGTCTTTTGAGAAACTTTACCAAACACAGAAGACGAAGCTTCAGAGCCTATTGGGCAGTCGCAAGTTCAGCAAACAGCTTCATTTGGAGCTTGAAGTTCTCGAATTAAAGAAAAGGCTATCGGAAACCTATCAACAATCATTTTTCGAAAGGAAGTCCGTGGCTGAAATTATCATCAAGTTAATCGAGATGCACCAGCTCAAACCAGTATCAAAAATTGTCAAAGACTTTAAGTTTCTGCAAGAGAAATATTGGAATCTTGTTCTCGAAGTCTACTGCAAAGCAGGTGATTTTGACAGCCTACACAGGTTCATAACCGCAAGCAACCCCAATCCAAGTGCTCTGCTAAAATCGCCTATTGGATTTGAAGTAATTGCTGAGACTTGTCTTGTTTACGGAGCGCCACGCAAGCTTATTTCGAGCTACATTGAACAATGTACCGAATCGCACTACTTGAAAAGAATCGATCTTTACCTCCAAAACGGAGATTATAGCCCAGCAGCCGAAGAGGCCTTTAAAAACAAGGATGGTAACGCTCTAGTTAAAATACGCAAAACGGCGCAATCGCATAATGATGACAGCCTAGAGTTGATAGCAGGATACTTGTCTCGACTTGGCTATGGTGGTTGAATTAAATATCCCATACCGTTTGTATTCATTTCCTAATTAAGTTTGCAGATATTGATGCTAGCAGAGATAGTCTCTCATTCCAGGGTAAAGATGCCGTTTCTAATAAACCCACAACTGATTCCTTCTTCTCCAGTAAGCCAACCCGGTAGTTTACTTGGATCTACGACCAGCTTCTTAGGGTCTGTAGATTTTGTTGCTAACTCATGTAGGCCAGCGAAAACGTCATTCCCGACAAGTTTTAAGATCACGTTCGAAGGACCATTTGCATCTTCATTTGAGTGTTCATCCGATGGGAGATCATTTTGTATAGTGAACTCAGCAAAGCGAATTGGGGCGATGGAAGCGAACTGACTTTTCCTAATTGTTCTTGGAGGTAGACCTTCTTCATCTTCCGTGTGCAGCTTTCTCCGTTTACGAAGTGATTTGTTATCCTCGAAAAGAACATCAGATTTGATTGTGCCTGACGCTGTACCCTTAAAACGAATGTTGGCGGACTTCAAGAGTTTTTCCTCTGCAGAAGAACATACTTCACTTTGGCTCAGAATCACAGGATGGTCTTCCAACGATGCCAAAGGTGAAATATCCGCTTCTCCGTCGGCATACGGGATCCATGGGCCCATACTATTTGCAAATCGAGAACATCCTTTAAGGATATGCATTGACTCAAGAGAGCGCACGGCTTTCTGAGATGATGGTGTTTCCAAGCGGAGAACTTCTCTTGGAGATTTGGATAAGCTGGATTCGACAACCTGAAGGACAATTTCAGACACAAGGTCGTTTCCTGGGCTGTGGATCAAATGTGGGGAATTCATTGGCACAGCCAAAAAATAAGGCTTGTGTGAGGTGATATGCGACTTCTGCATCTCCGGATTCCGAGAGGATTGTCTCCCAAAGGGAAGAAGATCAAACACCTGGATTCGGATAAGAATCAATGGCATATTGGGGTGTGTACAAACGTAAATGTACGACATGAACATCTTGCCCAATTCCCTGGCCAAACGGTTCAAGAACAGCAGCGGATCCAAAGAAAGTGATGCCTGGGTGCCCCAGGCGTCTTTCACAGTAGACAGAATCCAGTAGTATGCGTTTGGGTTATCAACAATCAATTGACAATCGATCTGGGCTAACTGAAGCAAATTCAATCCGTTGGGCCAGTACTCAAACAAGATGCGATCCACAAGCTTTGCCTTCTTCCACTTGGATCCTTCGGCCCGCATCTGTTTCGCTGCATCGCGAACTAGCCGGTTGTACTCCTTTTGGGACAATTTAGCGTCTCTCAATAACGGCTGGGTGTTTTTGAGTTGTGGCCAAAGCAGAACAAGCGAAAGGATACTGGATTTTGGGAGACGCAACAAGACTGTCGCTAGAACTTTTTTCGATAGAACTGGCACATATGTATTAGGCAAAATGTTGCTGAATTTAGGTTTGGCCATTGATAAGCACAAGACCTCTTAATGTTTACCTGATGTAAGCGGGGAAGCACCCGTACACCAGTATCATCACAGAAATGCTTGATCAGAGGTAAGCATACAAAACTGAGAAGGAAAAGATGTGAAATTTTGTCTACGTATTCAGAAATTGTATAAAATTACAAGCTGCTTTCCCTTCATATTCCACCTCTTCTCTTAGTTATTCCATGTACCCATAATTTAGTTTTGTATCGTGTTTGGCCCTATATGCATGGCAGAGACTTTTTCGATGTGCGATGCTTCATCTCATCGCACTTCTTTAGTCTAGCATACTTTGTTCGAAAATGTCAGACAACGAAGCCAAAATAGAAGAAGTCAAAAGTGACGACAATTTAGACAGAAGAACTTTGTTCGTGAGATCAATCCCAGAAGATGCTACCAACGAAGAACTCTCGGAATATTTCTCTCAGTTTGTGCCAGTTAAACATGCGGTGATTGTTACCGACGAAGAAAAAAAATCTAGAGGCTTTGGCTTTGTCTCGTTTCCTATGGATGAAGATACTTTGACTGCATTGGTGGAGGCGAAGAAGCAAAAATTCAAGGGTCGTTTCCTTAGAGTCGATATTGCCAAGAGAAGAGACAGAAAGAACAAAAATAAGGAAGAGGGAGCCCCACAAGAAACACGCGCCCCAAGGGAGACCGTGGAAAAAAGAAAAGCTCGTCTTATCATCAGAAACTTGCCCTGGTCTTGCAAGTCTCCAGACACCTTGAGAAACATTTTCCAGAAATACGGTGCAGTTCATGATGCCTACATTCCAGCGAAGAAAGGTGGATTGATGAAAGGTTTTGCCTTTGTGACCATGAAAAAACATGCTGCTGCAGAAAGAGCAGTGAAGGAAAGCGTGGGATTAAAGATCGATGGAAGAGAAGTGGCTGTGGATTTGGCAGTGGAAAAATCCAAGTGGGAGCTGATCCAAGAAGAGGAACAGAAAAAGCCTGAATTCAAATCTACTGGAAGAGAGAGACCTGCTGTGGAAGAAAAGGAAGAAGAGGAGGAATCCGAAAATGAAAAGAGCGAAGACGAAGAGGACGAAGAGGACGAGGAAGAGGAAGAAAATGACTTTGACGAGCTCAATGACATGAAGTCCGATGATGAAGAAGAAGACGAGGAAGAAGATGTCAAACAACACGAGAAGAAAAACACTCAAGAAGCATTTTCTGTATTCGTTAGAAACATACCGTATGATGCAGACAAGGACTCGTTGAAAGAACATTTTTCTCAATTTGGGCCTGTAAAATATGCATTGCCAGTGGTTGATAAAATGACAGGAGTTGCCAGAGGATCAGCATTTGTAGCTTTCAAGACAGCAGAAGCATACAACGATTGTTTGTCTAATGCACCAGAGGTTTCGAATACGTCGATGTTGATTTCAGACGACGTTTCTCCTGCCTATGTGTACCAAGGTCGGATTTTATCCATTGCTGCTACTGTGGATAGAAATTCTGCATCCAAGTTAGCTGAAAGAAACACCGAAAAGAGAAAAGAAGTCTTGGGAAAGGACAAAGGTGACAGAGATAGAAGAAACTTGTATTTGTTGAACGAAGGACGTATCACTGAAAATTCGAAGTTGGCACAATTCATAACGAAGACAGATATGGAACTCAGAGAAAAATCCTACAAGTTGCGTGTCCAGCAGTTGAACAAGAATGCCACTTTGCATCTTTCATTGACTAGATTGGCCATCAGAAATCTTCCTCGTGCTATGACCGGCAAAGCGCTCAAAGCCTTGGGTCGTAAAGCAGTCGTCCAGTTTGCAACGGAAGTGAAAGAAGGTTCGAGACAGCCATTGTCTAAAGAAGAAATCAGTCGTTCAGTGAAACTGAAACATGAGGCAGAAGGTATGGTGGGTGACGATAAGAACGAAAAGGGCGAGAAAGAGAAAAAGAAGAACAAGAAACAAGGTGTTGTCAAACAAGCTAAAGTCGTTATGGAAGTCAAGGGCAACAGTGAAATTGGAAGAAGTAGAGGATATGGTTTCATCGAATTCAGAGATCACAAGTCTGCATTGATGGGTCTTCGGTGGTTGAATGCACACGAAGTTACGCCGCAAGAAATTTTGGAGGGCTTATCAGAAGAAGAGAAGAAGCTTGTTTCGCTTGATGGTTTGACCAAGAGAAAGTTGATTGTCGAATTTGCGATTGAAAATGCACAAGTCGTCAAGAGAAGAAAGGAGAAGGAGTTCATGGCCCGTCAAAACAAGAGAAAGAGAGAAGGCGATGATGCAGAGGAAGACGAAGAAGAACAATCTCAAAGAAAGAACAAGAAAAGAAAAGGTCCCTCGAGGAAAGGAAACATGAATAAAGGAGCCAAGAGCAAAGATGAGAAAGATTCGAAGGTTAAAACTGGAGAAAAAGAATCTGACAAGAAAAGTGGACTTTCCGACAATGTCAAGAACATTATTGGCCGGAAGAGAAGAAGCAAGAAGAGAAATTAGTGAATAAATAGTCATTTTGCAATAGATCAAGCGTAAAAACCAGGGAAAGAAGAAATAACCTTACTAACAAAGACTGAATCAGAATACATTACAACTAGTGTATTTAGGCAACAAGCGCAAAGCGCTCGGAATGCAATTAAACATAGGAACAGTTCGTAATCATTAGGCATGAAAGACAGGAAGGGCACAATCAGGAGACGAGGCTTGCATTATGGTCAATCAATTTTAGGAAAGTCAATTATGAAGGATCAAGCCATGATGAAACCAAACGATGAGAAATTTGAGGCTTGGAAGAAAAACTCAAAGAGCCAGGTGAAGAAATGAAGACGCAGGGCGTGTGGAGGACTCAGGCCAAAAATTTGATACCAAGCAAGGTCCATAATCTAGGCACAAAACTCTAAAGATCTAGGAAACAACACCAGTAACTGACAACAACAATCTTTTTCCTCATGCGTAGTTCTAAATCCGAGAATCCGACATTCAAGGGTTTAGCGTCAAATCAGAGCCACAAAGAGTGAGACGACATCGGCCTCACAAAAAGTAGTCTATGCGCTGTTGCTTGGCCGTGTTGTTTTTCGCTGCCAAGTCACCGTCTTGAACCGCACTGAAGATCTTGAAGTTAGGTTCCAAATCGCTATCCACCTGCATCACACTCGCCACATTACCACAACGGTAGCAGTAATTTGGCGCTGACCAAACAGTGACCACATCTTTATCCTTGAAATGGTAACGGAAGCCTTCCATAACCAACTGGTGGGCCCTGGCTATCAACTCTAAGTTATTGATATGATTGAACTCACGGCTAACTTTGGAACCAAAGAGCCAGCCTGCACCACGCGGCGAAACCGCCCAAGTGTCAATATTATCAGGATCAGACCAAACCAAGTCACAAAAACCACCTTCGTGCGGAACTTCCTGTGCTCTACTCAAGACACGAATCTGGTCGAGCATGCGGATTTCGGGAGACAAACCTCCGTGTACACACAAGATCTTCCCGTCGATGATAGCCGCAAGCGTCAAGAAATCAAACACCTGGCAGCAATACTTCCAAACCGTCGTCAGGCCGTATTTGGTCAAGCATTCATCATAAAAACCGTAGACCTGGGTGATTTGCCGCAGCTCATGGTTACCCCGCACCAACGTTATACGGTTTGGATACTTGACTTTGAGCACCATGAGAAGCGTGAATGTCTCCAAAGAAAAGTATCCACGGTCCACGTAATCGCCCAAAAAAATGTAGTTAGTAGCGTTGTCGTCGCTAGGCAAGCCACCGGAAACTTTGAAGAGCTCCAACAAGTCGTGGAACTGGCCGTGTATATCACCACAGACAGTAACGGGCGATTGCACAGGCTGGATGTTGGAATCTTCCATCAAAAGCTCTTTCACAAGCTCGCAGAGCTGTTTCATGTCGGACTCAGAGAGCGACAGACATTTTTTGATCTGGTCCAACCACTGGTCGGGACCGCGTTCTCCCATGGTAAGTTCGGACTGAAAAGGGGAGTATGTGATTTTTTTTTGGTGTATGAACGGAAAACCGGTGCAAGAGAAGAAGCTAGCCAAAGATTACACAATGCAGATAGTATGGACTGGCGGTGAGACTTGGGCGGCGCACGCACACACCGTTTTTCGTTTCTCTCTTTCCATCTTTTCTCACACACATCTTTACCGGAATCACCATGTTGCGGCTTCTCCAGAAAAGGCTGTTTTCTTCACCGGCGGCATTATGTTTCTCCCTGTCGCCCATGTCCGCTTTTTCGCGCTCGCTAGCTGCGGGCAAAGTGCTTCCGTCAAGCCCAGAAATGAAAACTCCAGCATGGGCCGAGTCTGAGTCCAACGAAAGCGCCATTACAAAGAAAGTGGTGGGATTGGCCAGATCTTTGCAAGAAACAGGCCGCCCTCCAATCTCTATTGCAAAGAACTTCTCTAAGAACTTTGTTGCTGGTCAGTTGTACGATCCATTTGACTTCTCGATGGATCGCTTGGACATGGAAGCGAAATGGGAAAAGCGCAGACGTGACCCTGCCAGAAACTACAGAAATGGCGAAAATGATGTTTTCGTCCGCACAGGCATCGACCCGCTCGATTTGTACTCGATGCCAGAGATTTTATCACGGTTTGTGTCTTCTACGGGCCAGATCTTGCCTCGGGAGGTGACTGGGTGCAACGCCAAAAACCAGAAAAAGTTGGGCATTGCAATCAAGAGAGCTAGAAGCGTCGGCTTGTTGTCGACAACCCACAGACACGCCAGATACATGCCAAAACGTATCTTGTAATTAATGTACATAGAAATTTTACTAACGGAAAGATGGCGTAGGACAATAGGCCAAGAAGCGAGAAAATGCAAGAGCGCCATAGTAAAAAGAACTTCAAGCTAGTATGAGACGTGATGCATAGGAGAATTTGCATCCATTTCTTAGGCATTCAAAAAGTGGTTTTAGAGGCGTGAAAGCGTAATTTACGCTAGTAAGGGAAGCCTAAAGATAAAAAGCATCAAACAACTGGAACGGCAAATCGAGATCGTGACGTATATTTGTGATGCATTTGAGTCCAAGAATTAGTAAGCATAGAAACAGCTAATCACATCGTTACAGGTACGTAAAAGTAGAAGTTCGTAGCGAAATAGGGTCATTTGCGGCTTTACTGGCGTGTATCTGCAATTGTGCATGGAATTTACTCTTGAAAGCCAAATACAACAGAATCACCTTTGGATACAGCATAACCCGGGAACACAACGATAGTCCTTAATACAACATCAATTTCTTGAACATACAATCATTGTTAATACACTTCAACCATCTTGGACATACGATCTTAATACACCTTCAATCATTTTAAGATCATCTTTACATACAACCATCGACAGTCTTGACTACATCATGTACATATTTAAACATACCCACCATTCTAATAGAGAATTGTTATTCCCGTTGTAGGGTTTTCATAACGTCTATTCTCTCGACTGATTAAATAGAGTACTGGCAAAAGTTTTTTACGGTAAGCTTGTCACAGCAAGTACAATTTTTTATTCTACCTCATAATGTTCTATGAGAGAGAGGTTCTGGGCCGTTTTCTTAGGCTAACACACGGGAAACCGGAACTTCCACCACCTCGGACATGTATTATATGCAATACAAAATAGGATAATGCTTCTTCTGATTACGGCACTTTCTCTATCCAAAAGCCAATTTGTCTCTTCCCAACCGTGGGAAGCGTCACCTAACTATACTTTCACTCCCCAGATGCTAAATATTACACATCATTCAAGTGGTTATGGTATGGAAACGAAAGGTTCTATATCCTGCACACTCCAGCCAATAAGAATTATGGGTGACCCCAAGTGCGCCTTCTTTCCTCCACCTCTTTTTCATCTATCAGAACAAACACAATGTTGAGACAATTGACCACCAAGAGAGTTTCCGCTGCCAGAAACATTTCTGTTTCTCGTATGGCCAGAATTGAAACCCCAAACAAGACCGACTCGTTCAAGGACAGAGAACATGCTCAAGAGGCCGCTTACATCAAGAAGCACGAGTCCGAGCAATTGAAGCAATTGAAGGAAAAGTTGGAGCAGCAAAAGAAGGCCGTCAACGACCTCGAGAAGGAGATCAAGGACTTGAAGAACTAAGCGTGGTGTCCACCATATATATTCAGGAATGAAGTTTTCACGATACTGAGCGAGCGCCGGAATTGTAGCCACTGTAGGACAATTGAGACCAGTTAGTGAAGGCGTGAAAGAACTAGACAATTTCTGCTTTCGAGCAGCAAGGCTTCACCAAGGAGATCAGCCAAGGTGATACTTCAGGAATGGATGCGATTAATGCTGACTTGGCAAGTTGACATTGGATGAAACAGCTTGGGTGCTACATCGATAACAAACCCTTCAAAGCAGAACCATGAGCATACCTGCCCTAAAACCTAGGCTTGTCTTATACCCAGTTTTGGACTTTTTTCAACATTACAAAATGAAATGAGCGGAGTTTCCTATTTCTCACCTCGGTACAAATCTTCACCTTAAAGTACCTTTACGGATGCGACAAAGCAAACAAAAGAAATACAGAAAAGAAGCAAGGACGCTATCTAATCGCTTCGAAGTATCTGCAAACTGCCCATACAAGTTTAACCTTTACAATTCTCAGATACACAGTTTTGCTCGTGCGTCTTTCTTCTAGTACACATTTGCTTTCATTTTTCTTACCATTTTTACTTACGATTTCCTTACGATTTCCCCACCTCTGCTTTGCCTGAATTACAAGAAAAATATACCCACAATAGGATTGCTAGTGCCATGACTAGCACGTGAGTTATCGCTTCTGCCCTTAAGCGGAAAGAGGCTTTGCATGACTCCAGTTCGCGTCATTATGCGTCGCCAATGGGGTAAAAAAAGCATTATCGTCATGCATGTCCAGCGTTGCCTGCAGACAGAACCTAAAAGCGAGATGTACGGGTGTGTCATCAAGCTTACAATTGTGCCCAGCCTGGAACGAAACTGTTCAATTGATCACAAGCATTCTTCACTCAGCAAAATTTTTTTCCCGAAACCTCACATTTATCCCAAAGCTTTAGATTTACATTCACCCTTCATAGCAACATGGCAGAAAAGCGGCTTCTTACGGAGATCAAAAAACTCGCCAAAAGTCCACCACAGAACGCAAACCACCAAATCTTATCTTTGGCCCCAATAGATATGGAGTCTTCGCTCCACCACTGGAAAGCAGTTATTGCAAAGCCTACGCGGGAAGACAGCAACTATTACTATAATGGGAAATGGACTCTAGACATCACTACAGATTCTACATATCCGCTTCAGCCACCCACCATCCGCTTTAACAAGGACACGCCGATTAATCATCCAAACGTCAACTTCACAACTGGAGAAATTTGCCTAGACATTTTGAAGAGTGATTCTTGGTCGCCTGCGTGGGACTTGGAACATTTAGTAGAGGCTATTTTGATGCTAGTAGATGATCCAGAACCGGACTCGCCTTTGAACGTGGATCTGGCCAACCTCTTTCGTCTAGACAAGGCGGCCTTTGAGTCCATGGTTCAATATACCATGTGGAAGCATGGCACTTTGTTCCTGAGCCAAAAGGACTCACAGGGGACAAAGGCAGGTAAGGAAGATAAGAAAGGGGACAGTGAAAAATTCGACTCGCCCGAAAGCACCGGTGAAGAGGAAAGCAGTGGGAAGATTGTCACACAAAGACTCGAGGTGAAGTCGCCGGAGACAACTTTCACCCTGGCATTGAGCTCTCCCGTATCGGATGTCGATCATCTCAAGAACTTGGAATCGATTCGCAGAGTGGGCAAAGAGGTGACGAAACTGCTCTTGGAAAAGGCGAAAGAAGTTGAGTCAAAACACGAAAACGGCGACTTCAAGCTTCTGGATGCTGTTCAAAACCAAGTGTCCAATAACGTGGCAAAGCAAGTTGAGGAGATTTGCCAGAGTTCAGCGAGTTGTCTACGGCCTCAATACGCGAGTTGATGCTATTACGGACCCAAAGCGAGAGATTGATGATGACAGTGTTCGAGCCAAAGAAACAGAGAAAGACAAGGACTATCATGAGGAGGGAGAGGAAACCAGTTCCGAAGCTAATTACAGTAAGCAAAGTGAAGACAAGGGTCAGTCTCTTGCGGAGAGCATGGAACTGGATTACAGTAACGTGGGTTATAGTGCTTTCGAAAAAGATAGCGAAAGAGACACTATGATAGCACTGGCACACGACGACGAAAAAGCAGCTTTACAAAACCCTAAAGATGCAGATTCTACCATCAACAGCTTTGAAAAAGAAGTTTCCCTTTACGGGAGTGAGAAGAAACATACTTCTATCGATCATGCTAAAATTAGAGGGAGAAAAGAGACTAGCCAAAACTCATTGTCATCTTCGACAGCAAGCAGACAAACGCTTCTTTCGGAAGGTTTGTCGTCGTCTGCGAGCGATGAGAATGCGGAGGGTAGAGAGAAACGCCGCTCCCGGGTATGGAAGCGGCTTAAGAGAAAGGTTTCAGTAAAGAGGAAGAGCTCTCATAATAGCGATTGATACTCAAGACAGCCGAGGAAAAGGGTGATGGAGGTTCATGGTGATTTTAAGGAGATGGGATAATAAGTTTATGTTTAGAACAAAGTTAAATGAAGTTAATGCTTTTCGAATACCAACGTTAATGCCAACATAAATGCCAACATTATGACTCTGAATAATAAGAAAGCGTTCGCAATAGTGTGTAGACGTCAGATTATATAAGAAGACTCTGCTTGCAAAAGGGTTACCGTCAACATCATACTATTCATTTTGCACAACATTTTCGCTCTTACTTTTTAGTGACGTTCAGTTCTTACTTTAAGTGACATGTAGAGGTTTGAAATGTCAATATGAAGGTCAACACGTGCTGCATCATATAGGCTAGCAAGTCTCCCTTGGATTTCCCCGTCTCCCAACATGTCTAGCAACAGTGAATAAAGCAAGACCAATAAAAAAACAGACCATAGCATACACGGAACAAAATTGTGCAATACAAATTGGAGTCGACCGTCGCTAGATCCTACATCACATGCCGCGTTCGCGAAACAAACGAAAACACTTCAGCCTCTTTCTATGGCCATTGGAGAATCACGCACAGAGCTCTTGCATTGGCTCAATTCGACGTTCAGGCTTCCCTATTCTAGGGTTGAACAATGCGGAACAGGAGCGGCGTATTGTCAAATTATGGACGCCATTCATGGCGATGTGCCCATGGCGAAAGTGAAGTTTGAGAACCCGCTTAGCGACTACGACGCTCGGCAAAACATGAAGATTTTGCAAGCGGCATTCAACCGGCACGGCATTTCGAAGCACATTGAGGTCGAACGGCTCATCAAGTGCCGGCTCCAGGACAACTTGGAGCTCCTTCAATGGTTCAAGCGGTACTGGACGGAGACAGGCGCGAGTGCAGGCAATCTTGGGGCGCGAAGCGAAAACCCGCGCGCGGTTTCGAGCGACCGCATACGCAATTCGAGCGAACGCATACGCAGTTCGGGCGACAGAGCGCGCAGCGCCAGCGACAAGGCGCGCGTTGCCTCGAGCGAAAAAACACCGGCCAACTCCATAGGCATGCGCAGCCGTGGCAGCGGAAGCTTTGCTACTGCAAGTTCGGGCAGGGTTTCGGGCGGCAGCAGTACGGGCGAAAAATCGCGCCGCGTGGTTTCCGCCAGCTCTGCTGGAGACGAGCTGGCACGGGCTTATGCCGATTTACGGGCTGCTCGGGAAGAAGCCGCCGAGTTGCGTCTTCTGGCAGAAAGCTTGGAGACAGAACGCAACTTTTACTTTAACAAGTTGCGTGAGATTGAGATTTTGACTCAGTCCATCCAAGACTCTGGTGCAGAGGCTTTGGTGTTGGAACTTGTGGGCCAGATACAGGAGATTTTGTATTCAACAGAAAAGGGCTTTGAGGCTCCCGATGGCGACACGGAGTCTTTCTGATACGGACGGAACCTTTGTGAATCGACACTTCCTCGGGTATGTTGTGTCCGACGCATAAGATACTACTGTTGGCGTTTCCTCATCCATACTCACATTTCGCACCTTATGTTCCATACGCTCGTACCTTATGCTTAATCTCTCATTCACCATCCCTCATTTCCAATACTTGCGACCAACGGTCCTCCTTCTTTTGCACTTTATGCGGAAACGTCTACTCCAGACCTCTGTAAGGACATTTTCGAATACCCTGGCAGTTTCTTGACTGTGCTGGTTATGTTCTGACTCATGCCTGCATAACGACGTAAACAGGGCCCTTTCTGCAATGCAGTCTCCAGTTTCCGCATCGCTAAAATGTCCAGACTCGGTCACGTGAAAATGTCTCTCGCCATGTCTCCACATCTTCTGCGCCGCCCGAGGGTCAAAGAATCGGATTTTGCTTTGTCCCAGATATTCTTTTGCACCATCTATACCTCTAGTTGTTATAGAAGGCCTATTTACGCGTGTTTCTTATCGTGTGATGAATTTTGGGCTGCCGCAGTGCAGATGAGGTGCTGCGCACTAAAAAACCTGCGAGAAACCTAGGCCCGCAACCACAAAAAAAAAGCTCGATGAGAATTTTTTTGACCAACTAACTGTCTGAATCTATACCTACGCCTACGCTACCAACTTTACGTTCCGAATAGCAGTTCCCCGCAATTTCGCATAACCTTTCTCTTGCAGCCTGGCTCTTTTTCCACAATGTCTCACATCCATCATCCAAGACGTAATTCGTCAGCGTCGCCGTATTCGGTAGCCTCCAAAACCCCCCACAAACACGGCAGCCATCACCATCACGGCCACAAACTCTCAACGTCAGTGCCATCACTTCCCCGCAATCTTGTTGTCCGGCGGATTTCGGAGGGCGATTCCGGCAGACTCAAAGAACTGTTGAACTGTGAGGCATGCGGAAAGGGCTACAAGCACATCTCGTCGCTCGCCAAACATCTTTGGGAGCACACGCCCGAATGGAACATGACAAAGAAGCTTCTTATATCCAAACATCAGCAGGTTCAGCTCCTAGAGGCTGCATCTATTCTCGTGGGAATGACAGACCCAAACCACGATGACAGCGACGTTTCTGTGCGAGAGAAACTTCGATTCACAGACTCCTTTGACTCTACGCGCGAGTACGCGGTGGATATGGCAGACACTTCCTCTGTGAGCCGTGCTCATTCCATTTCAGAATATCCACCGTCGCTGATCCCGTCCACATATTCACCAATGCCTGGATACGTTGGCGGATACATTGACGTACCGAAGATCAAAAAGGAACTAACAGAAAACCGAGATGAGGTGTTCAAGCGGCCAACCACCATCAACTCCAGTTCCAAACGGCTCTCAATCAGTGACTCCCGCGAAAGCTCAAGCGATCCCCTGGATGGGAGAACGGGAGACGAAGCAAATATGCCTGAGACTGAGAGCGACGACGAGATCGTAGGGAAAATGGAATAATATGGTCATGTTTAGGAAGCAAAGCGTACAATACAAACTGCGCAAGAAAGACTGTAGGAAAAAAACGAAAACCAGAGTCGAATCAACTATTAGGCTCTATGGGAAAAGGAATCGAAGAAGAAGTGAAGGCATAATTGTAGAGGACCTAAAGCATGGTAGCACATGTGCAAAACCAGCCCACCAGCAACCTTCATATATCCGCGCTCAAACTTTTCATATCAAAGTGGATAGGTTGTTTTGCCAGTCCATATAAGTGAATATCTCTAGTAGATTGGACAATTTCGTTCAACGACTTACAATGCTAAAGGAATAAATAAGAAACTGCCAGGATGTCATAGCACGAACTGCTGTAGACAACATCACGGTAAGGAACATTCTACACCAAAAGATTGGAAATTAATAAGAAGTCGAAGTTCTGCCATTGAGCCGATTATGATCTGGGATGAAGCCACCCGAAATTGCCCGTTTAAACAGATTATTCAGCCCATTCAGTCAGTGGGTAGGACAAGACCCGTACACCAACACCAAGTATATATTCCGAGCAGAGAAGAGAAAAAAAAACTATACTGATATTAGCCTTCCAAGATCTGACTCGGCTGCCCACAGCCCAACATCCTCTCTTCGAAGACCCGTTTTGGTGATTCGCCTGAGGCAGGTTGACGGATATGGCTCGCATAATGAAGCGGACTATAATCCCCAGTGTATCATAGTACATCTAGCTGGCGTCTTACGACCATACCACGGGTGTCTCCAAGCACACAGACATTTTTTGTATTGTACAGTATTTTTGAACGTTCTTGTAAATCTCTGCTTTACGGACCTGCAACATTGGTAGAATACCCATGTAACCATCTATATGCTCCGACTATCACACCTTCCAGGACTGGTCTCGAATCTTTGTTTTTCGTGTCGGGTCGCCTTTTTCGGCCGATACAAATCCGACTTCAGTAATCTACTCTTTTGGAAGGGATTTCTTCGCCCTTTTTGTCTCCACGCATGAAGATTCCATCTCTGTCCCATCAACTTTAATCCTCAGCTACATGTCTCATTCATATTTCTCCGTCCACCATCATCTGATCTCAGCACCTCAGTTGCATTGATACCTCAACATTATAAATGAAGGAAGGTATCTCCACTGTCTCTACCTATTCACTACCTTGGCGGCCACCACCGCCTTCCCATTTTCAGTATTGTCTAGTTGTCTTACTTTATTCTCTATGTACACGATAATGACAAACAGAGGAGACTAGTCCTCTCCCCGAATAATTTCCCCACTGAGAGGTTGCACCAGCTCATACTTTTCTCGCAAAAGGGCCTGTTCTTTATGCTCCAAATCATTGGCAAGCTGTTTCTTGGATAATTTCTGACGCATGCGCTCTGCGTCCTTGATGGGACCTTGTCTCAAGTTATCACGTTCGATTTTCTGTTCAACATTGATGTAGATAAAAGAACCTACAGCAAAAAGGCAAGAGGCAGCAAATGTGACTTTTGAAGCGGTAGACATGGTGAACCTAAGAAAGATGGAAAAGCTTCTGATGTGGAGAGACATCCGTGCACCTTCACAGATGGATATTCCGCATACACATAATTTACAATTTGCAAAGAGCTAAGCACTGAAGTGGCATTGAATGCTATACAGAATGAAAACGCTACCCAGTTTATAGGAATTTCTTGCTCTCTATGCATAGCTTCGAATTTTACAAAACTGAACGCAGGGTGCTGATGCGCAGTTTGGATAATTGTGGTTAGAATACTTTAGAAAGTTCACTAATAAGTCTATAAAGTCAAATCCCACTACCTATATGTATCGGAACATATCCAGTGTAAGAATGAGATATTGTTGTTGACACTGGTGAATGTTGTAGTTTGCACACGATTGTACTCGCTCACCACCAATATTGTCTTGAGCGACATTTTAGTTCGGGTACCACGCCCAGAATCATTTTGTGTCCATACTCCAAGTAAACAAATAATGCCACAAGAATCATGAAAAGGCCAAAGAGAATAATAACTCGAGGTGTATTGACTAGAAAATAACTGTGAAAGTACACATGCATACCATGGGATGGATGAAACTTAGAGGAAACCATGGCCTACTGTTCTACTAGCCACTAAAAGCGGCCAAAAATAAAAAGAGGGCTACTCCTTGCAGAGAACACTCACCTGCATTTCATTATTTCGTTGGCGGCTCGAATCAATTTGTCTCAAGTGAAATCATGGAAATATGCCACAGGATATTTTACTGCGGCACCAGTTTATTAGACTGAAAGACCAATTGCGTTCTCAGTTAGTGGACGACACTTCTCCGGTGTCAAAAATTTTATGAACGTTTCAGAGTTTTACTGCTGGAATCCAAGCACTTTCAACCACTCAAGTAATTCTGCCGCTCTGATTGGCAGAAAGAACACACCCAAAACCTCATCAATACTTGATTTCGATGATATACTAGATCAAACAAAAGTGGCCCATCCGTCTTCCCCACTCTTGGACATCCAATCCATCCATTAATTTTCAAGCAGGTTGAATCCAATCCAAACGTACTTTCATGCTGTCGAATTCCAAGTCATTTTCGATTGCACTTCTACCGCACAAGGTGATTTCTAAATTAGGCCAGAGTCAATTGAGGTACGCTCAACGCTAATCAGCCTGCACACACGCATCTAAACTAAACGACATACACTACCAGTTCCACCAAGGCGCCCGTGGCCCAAGAATAGCCAAACGAACAACAGAAAGCCGGGCCAAAGCCACAGTTGCAAACCGAAAAGCCCCGTCTTCAGCCCTTATGCTTTCCCCTTGCAAAATTTCCCCTCCAATATCTCTTCCTCGGGCAATTGCTTAAGCGATCCTCTGCGACACCCGTGCACCACGCGTGCACCACCCGTGGTGATGTTCCGTTTCCACAACGGGAACGAGACACTTTCTTGTTCAACAAAAGTCGTTGCTGCGTTTCCCCTGTCGCAGAGCAGCATTCCCTTAGCTGCAGCCATTCCCGAGCCCGCTTGACATCACTTTGCTCTCCGACCCGTATGTCAATCATTGCTTTCCTTTTTCTCGCCGCAATAGGCACTCTCCTCCATTGTTTCCCATACTAACTCCAGACTTTGCTGATGAACCAGTTTTCCGAGGGTCCAGGCGGCCAATACCCTGGAGGAAACCCACAATACCCTGCTGCCAATACACTGTTTGTCAATGGAAACCCGCCGTTTCCCCTGTCCAATCCGCCATACCAGAATCCCTTTTCCCAAGGCCCGACAGATATGGGCGCTCAAGCAACACCACAATCGTATACACAAACACATACACAGACGCACCACCTGTTGCAGAACCAAGCACAGGCCCAAACACACACAGCGCCGCCGGCGCTCTTCCCGCCGCGTCACGTGTCGAACTTGACCAAAACCTTGATTGGATCTAAGCGCCAGGAGGCTCCGTCAGGACCAGAGGAGCTTGTGGGCCAGCCTCCAGCGTACCAGCCACTGCTGCTGCCTGCAGCCCATGTCTTTGGCAGCCACCTGTTCACCCCTGGCGGCAACTACATCCCGCTTGGCCGCAACACCCCAACGGCCGTGTCTTCCTCGTACACATCCAACTACTCGTGCACGCCATCGTACCACCTGGCACACGGTCCAGGCTTCCTACCCGGCGCCCCAACAGCAACATTGTCTGTTTCTGTGCACACGCCGCCACTGCTGTACACGCGGCATAGTTTCAGCGATAGAGCAGACGCCCGCGAGAGAACTGAAAGGTTCCCAGAACGATTTCCCGAAAGGCTCCCCGACCCAGGAAGAGAGAGAGACTCCATGTCTGATAGAATAACTGGCCAGCCTGCTCCTCATCCTTTAGTTCAGTCTGCTCCAATCCAACCCGCTCCCATACAGCCTCCTACAGATGCTCCGGGCGTCTCTGCAGACCATTACATGACGTATCGCGAGTACCTTGCGTCGCTCCCCAATGGGGAAGCATACGAACAACATTTAAATATTGTGGACTTTCCTGTGAACGATCTCATCACCATGCTTGCATGTCTCTTATCCAAGATCATCGAGGCAAACGACAAACTCCATCCTAATCACTTCGAAAACACCATCGCCGTTAGGCAGAAGTTGAAGGAGCGTAAGCGCCTCAAACGAGAGCGTGAGCGCCGCGTATCTTTCACTGACGGCGTCTCTTCGGGCGGAGTATCTACAACGATCGAACATGTGGACGAAGACCTTTCGGACGATGATTCGCCAGGAGAGGAAGAAGACGAGTTAAAGAACCGGTACTTGGCGAATGTACTTGCGTTCCACGGCACAAACGTGCCCGGAATCACGCTCCATGCATATCTTACACGTGTGCTCAAGTACTGCCCAGTAACGAACGAAGTCTTTCTTTCCCTTTTGGTGTACTTCGATCGGATAGCCAAGCGTGTGAACAATTTGAAGGCCGAGAAGAAGGAAGGCGATACTGAACAGTTATTTGTAATGGACTCATATAATATCCACAGGCTCATCATTCTGGGAATCACTGTCAGTTCCAAATTTTTCAGCGACATTTTCTACAAAAACCTTCGTTACGCAAAGGTTGGCGGACTTCCTCTAGAAGAGCTCAACTACTTGGAATTGCAATTTTTGTTACTGTTGGACTTCAAGCTCATGATTTCCGTCGAAGACCTTCAAAACTATGGTGATCTCTTGCTCAAGTTCTGGAAACGAGAGCAGCTCACGAGCGAGCTTGTTGGATCAAAAGATGAAAAAGACGTTAACTAAAAACCAAAGTTGTTCTTGCCTGAAGTAAGGATGGGGTTGATGGATTAGATCAATCTTGAGATGCAATACAAGAAAGTACGCGGTGAGGCTGATGACATTTCCATTTTGGGCAATCTCATTTCTCGCAATTTCGAAAGCCGCGTTCGCTTCACGTTTTCATCCACAGTCCGATACAGGCGTCACAGGCCCACAGTCCATCGCACGCTGGCATAGAGTGCAATATCCTTCATGGTGCCCGGCATCAGGTATTACCTTGTGAAATGTTCCGTATCGATTACTTTAGAATTTCTTTGGTCAAGAGGGGCATGCAAAGCAAATACCCAGAGACATTGTTTTTTCTTAAACATTAGGTATCTCCGGTGCTGTTGACACGTTCAAGATACTGGCCAAACCATGCCAAGACATGTGAGTTCAATCAAAGATGCTCAGCCTTGTTTTTGTCTCTATTTTACGGAACCGGCTAATTCTCCGGACGGATCAGTTATCGTGGGAAACAATGACAGATTATCTCCGGATTCGCAAACATCGGGCATCAATCGCACTTCAATGCGGCAATTTGGTGTGCTACAGTGCAGGACAATAGCTAATCCCCACCCAGAATACGCACTTTCTCAGCCGGTTGTTCTGCATATTATAGTAGGTGCATCAGTGGTTTTCTGTTATTTCCGTGCTCCGTGGTTTCCGCAGGTGGTTTTAAGTCTCCATGTCTGCCCTGTTTTTCAAAGAATAGTAAATCATATTTCTGCTATCCGCTGATGATTTCCGTGAATTCCACATCAATCAATCCCACGCACGTGACGGGGTTACTCCATACCTTGTCCTCAGCCAGTAGTATCTTGGCTACTGCTCACAAGAATGGGCCGGTTTACACATATTCGCAATACTTGAGAGGTGCCTCCGCGTCTCTTAACGCCATCAGTGCTGAGAGCGTTTTGGCTACAGCTACTGCAAGTAGCGCCAAAGCTTCTGCGTCAGCTGCTTTGCGTAGCGCCGCATTGGACTTGGCAGGGTTGGAATGGGAGCAGAACCAGTACACAGAATGGTTGACTCTTTGGCCGAACGCGTTGTTTACTGGCGTTTTTGGTTTCCTTCTCGTCTTCCATTTTGGTTTGACTATCTTTTCACGATACTGGTACTTTGGTACTACATTTGTCATTGGCACTGGATTATGTTTTGGTGGTTACTTGGCGCGTTCTCTTTCCGTCAACCACGAGAGCGAGCAGAACCCTTTCCTCGTTCAATTTATTGTTCTTACTATAGCGCCCGCATTTCTAATGGCTGGAGTTTACTATATATTAGGAAAAATGTTGGTACTACATGGGCCAGGTTATTCAACTCTTCGCCCCAAATGGTTTTCCTACATTTTCGTTTCATGTGACTTGATTTCATTGATTGTGCAAGCGGTTGGTGGTGCTATGGCAGCTGATGCTGTATCACAAGCGGACGATACGGCTCCCGGAACCCACGTCATGGTGGCAGGTATTGCATTCCAGGTCGTCTCTATGTCTTTCTTCTTATTGGTGTTTTTCGAGTTTGTGTTCAAGTCGTACTTCCGCTGCTCACCGGATATACGCTTTTCCTTCGGAACCTTGATTGGCTTATTTTTTGACACCAAAAGGGGTCGCCAATTGCGTCCGGAATTGGATGCTCATTACATCCGTGGGTTCGAAAGCGTACGTCAACGCCAGGCGTTTAGCTACGTGCCTTTGGCCGTTTTTGCGTCCACGGTTTGCATCTACATCCGTTGTATCTACCGTTTGGTTGAGTTGGCTGGAGGATGGCGTGGATATGTCATCACTCACGAAGCATTTTTGATGTCGCTCGACGCGTTGCAAGTTGCATTTTCCTGTTTCATTTTTATATTGTTCCACCCATATGTTATGTGGGGCCCAAGATCACAACTCCATGCGCTACAAAAGGAAGTGAGCGAACTGGAGAAATACAAGGAAGAGGCTGTCAACGGCGACCTCGAGGAAGGCGACGGAGTCGAAAGTACCATTTCTGGTGGCAGCCTGTGGCACTAAAGATTTACCTGATCTCGTCCCACGTCCGTGCTTCATGTGATTATTTCACTGTCGCATGGGAAATCTATTTTTCTTATTTGCTGTGTGGCAACAATGGTGTACGTGAGTCGAAACGGTCAATCTGCAAGCCAGTAAGCTGCCCGTCGCATGAACTACGAGCCTGGGACTACAAAGACATCGTGCACGCTATCGATCCATGTATTCCTCCGTCATTAATTATATAGCCCCAGAATTACATCATTACTCTTGTCAGCAAAAGTAGCATTCCAAGCACAGTTGCATATATCTCGCTTAGAGATTAGTCTCGTCTACAGACGAGGAATCCAACTAGGAGCGTTCTTCACACAATACTGATCTGCACATCCGCATGGTTTGACCTTGTTGACATCCGTCTGCGAATCTTGTACTATAAGACAAGGGTGGTAGTTGGGCACCTCTTTTTTGGCGCAAGATGCTGCAGGCGGAATGTAAATATTCGAAAGAAGTTGGTTTAAGCGGCTGGTGTCCATCTCTATTTTTGCTTAATTAGCCATAGCCCGGGCGGAAAAACCACATGCCTTTATATCCGGTGCAGATACGGGGATGCAGATGATGCATGTGGAACGGCTGCAGGGGAGCCATACACCCGTGCCGCCCGGAGGAGAGGCTTATCTCCTGGACCCTTCCGCTGTTTGATTTCCCCTTTGGGTTTAATTAGTTCCGAACTGTGTGGACACATTTTCACTTAGGTGCTGGTATTGCAATTCTATGGGATGATTTTCAGCATCATCGCAGGACTTGGTTAGGTGTGTTTTTTGCTTGTTTTGTTTCAACCAGATAAATATCCTGTACATTGATGATGACATGGGTGGTGAGACAAATGACTTATCTAGCAGGTGATATCAGCGGGAGCCGCCTTCCGATGTTGATAATATGCTTTGCGGACAATACGTTTAAAGTGCCAATGCGTTTAGAGAAGAACGCATAAACGAAAACCTGGTCAAAGATACATTAGCACTGGCAAATGGCACAAACAACACCATGAATAGATAGAGATGGGAAGCTTGAAAGCGCGCAAAAGAAACAAAAAAAGAGCCTTCTTCATGTGAAGAAGATAGGTAAAGATACTCGTACGATGCTGGCAGATACAGATGCTAGCAGATACTAATGGGTCTCTTTATATTTTCGAGGATAGCGAAAACATGAAAGAAGGAGGAGCAAGCTTTCACATCAACACGGCGAAATAACGTTGGGCCTCCTTCTTGGCATATGCGCGATAATGCATGCCATTGGTATATTGAACAATGACAAGCAACCCAAACATATGTATTCCTTTTTTTTATGAAAGCTCGTCTTAATGGAGTCGTCATGATGAAAGTTCGTCTTGAAGATTACGAATGAAACATGTTTGACACAATGTTTCTATTCACGGAAGTTGTATGTGGAACTTTACTTTAGGTGGTCCAAGGAAGGCGGACGATGATTTGTTAGCATTAAAGACAATTTAGACGTATATGTCATCGCAGTAAAGTGGTACGAAATGTAAACAATGCAAAGAAAGATTTTGACTCAGCATATGAATTGCCTAGCCTCAGGCGCATGAGAAAGTTTTCTGTACCTGAAGATTGCCCTTCATGTGCAAAGTTACAAGTGTTTTCTAGTTCAGTAGCTGGAATCGAATATCTCTAGGCGACATCCAAATCAAATCTGAAATCGCATCGAGCAGAGATAAAGATATTGAGAGTGCTGATTTCTTGGTATTATGTTCCTCCATCAAACAGCTTTAATTCTCGAATACATGTTCTCAGTAAGGTTATCGAAACCTTCAAAAACAACGAAATGATCACAAGTCAAGGTCTTTGCACCTAGACAATGAGGCATTAGAACACATTCGGATTGTATGATGGTTTTGTCTTGACTTTGACAATTGTTGATAATCCTTCATAGATCCTGCCTCTACTCCTACAGTACTAGTTCCCCTTCGACTACATCCAAGTATACAAATATGTGTATTAGCAATAAGTGATAAAGTACAACAGGGCAGCTTAGTTCTTAGCAGCCTTCTTCTCCTTCTCTTGCTGGTCCTTCAACACTCTCTTGACAATCTTTTGTTCCTCAATCAAGAAGGCTCTGACAATTCTCTCCTTGACACAGTTGGCACATCTAGAACCGCCGTAAGCTCTTTGCACGGTCTTGTGGGTCTTGGAAACTTGAGCGTATTGTCTTGGTCTCAAAGAAGAGATACCTGGCAATTGGCTGCCACAGTCACCACACTTGACCTTAGAAGCTTGCTTCTTGACGTGTTGGGCAACCAACTTTCCACCTGGGGTCTTGACGACCTTGATCTTGTTGGATCTGGTGTTGTCTGGTTTGTTAGTATATATTCAAGTGGGGATGACAAAAAAATAGAAGCAGATAACATAGACAAACGAGACAAAAAAAACTTTTGGAAAGCTGGCGATAATGTGTTCCGAATGATGAAACTGACGGATGGAACGACGTTGGATGGATGTCATATCTTGATTTGTCTCGCTGACGAAAAAACGCCCTCGTTAAGCTGCTTCAACATTTTCTTTTGTCATAACAATATTCCTAGGAGAGCCGAAAAACATACATGGAGTTTGTCTTCTGTAAGTAACACGTTGAGCCATTGTGGTATTCAAGCGGATTAGGCGAAACTTCAATATTGAATACACCAAGAGAGAATTTTTCGAGAGGCCCGGTGCGAGCGATGTGCATGCAGGAAATAGTAGCGATGGAGGCAGGATCATGATCATGTGATGTCAATCGTTTAGTTAGGGCGCGAGCCCTATACAACACCATATTACATTGATTATGGTTCATGACGCTTAGGGTGATAAAGCAGTTATTGCAGGTCCAGATGGAAATACTACACAAGCGGGTTAGAAATAAGAAGGTATTGGGCCATATTGGCCAAGTGTTTGTGGTAAGATCAGTAGAAAACTAATTTCTATATTATGCGGACAGAAAAAATGGAGGAGAGATTGTGTGAAAGCACAAAGTAGGTGGCACGGTTGTACAACCTGAAAGGGACATTATTCTTTGTAATATATTGAAGTCACAGATGACTGCGAAATTAGACTTTTAGCTACAACAGCGATGAAGGAGACGCTGATCCGCCTACTAGAAAAGTATCTAATCATATCCCGCACATACTAACTATCCGTACGGTCATCAGAAAGAGGAGATATGCAATCTACTATTCAATTACCGATACATCATGCTCTCAAAAACATGAAAGTTACACATGGCTTTTCAGCTTCAGTTTTTGGCTATTGTTCAATCATGAAATGGTTGACTTGCTGATACCAAATTGATCTTTGGATATTATAGTCATCGGCTACAGAGAGTATTCTCCGCAAGCTTCATCCGACGAGACTCATGTTACTTTGTACTGTTAAAGTGTCCATTGATCCACAATGTCTACATGTCCTACTTGTTTTTTGCAAATGAAAGAAGCTTTCTATTCTGCTAGACAAGTGACTTTATCACAATCTGTTCGAGTCTTTTTCAACAGCAACAACCTCCATCTCTAAGTCCACGCCCAATGGCAATTCCTTGACTGCAACACAGGATCTAGCTGGCTTGTGTTCGTTGAAGTATTTGGCGTACACACCGTTGAACTCACCAAATTGCTTCTTCATGTCGGTCAAGAAAATGTTGGCCTTGACAATGTGGTTCAACGAGGAGTTAGAAGCCTCCAAAATGTTGGAAACATTCTGGATCACTTGTTCGGCTTGTTCAGCAATCGTTGGGTTTTCCGATAATGGCTTGTTTTCCGGGGTGTACGGAATTTGGCCGGAAACATAGATAAAGCCATTGACCTTGATCGCCTGTGAGTAAGAAGCAGCAGGTGGTGGAGCAGCAGCAGTCTTGACTGGGGTAATGAGAGTTCTTTGGGACATTTTGAAAACAGCAGTAGCACGGGAAAACATTAGCCTGGATTCAAATTAGTCCACGATAGGAAAGCTGTGAGCAAGACCGAGCGGCACGGGTGCATGTATGCGCTTAAAGGGAATCTCAACATTATGACTCTTTCGAGACAACGAGCTTCATTGGCGTACTAAAGAACATCAAAACTTCCTCTTGTCATCTCATGAGTATTCTATCAGCATTCGAAACAATTTCCTTTACTTCTTCTTCTTCTTACTCTTTTTCTTTTTCGTCTTTTTCTTCTTCTCCACGCTTATCCTTTCTTGGAATTGGCCTTCTCCGTTGAGAAACTCATCATTGAATTCCGAATCGACAACATGATCCCTCGTGTCCTCTTCTCCTTCGTCCTCTTCCTCTTCTCTCCCTGGTCGATCTCCAATGACTTCTGGTCTGAGAAGATCGAAAAGAAGAAGCACAAAATGATTGCATCGAGCCAATTGGTTGTAGTTTGCCAAAAAGAGTGCAAAGTCGTCGTTTGCCAGGGTTGTAACATTGAAGTCGCTTTCGTTGATGGTTATGTTGTGCTGTTTACAAATATGGTAAAAGATGCGGCGAGCAAAATCCGTGAAAACATCCATGGCCTTGTCAGTGACTGCGTACTTGTAAATTTCTTTATCCGAAAGTTTTTCCAAGTCCTCCAAGGCCTCATAGATATTATTTGGGCGTTCTGCTGGTTCGGTCAGATTTTCAATTTGCGCCGGTTCGCTTGGATACATTTGCTTCTTAATGGAAAAGAACAACTCCCGTGCCTCAGGAACTTTGCCTATCCAAGGGAATAAGAGAACCTGAAGGTCTTGCGAATAGTCTTCAAAAAAATCTGCGTCAGACCGATCAAAGACAATGACTTTACGGCTTATGAGCATCAGAATCATCAAACACATGTAGCTCACCAACTTTTTTGCCCGCAGTTCAGGGAGTTCCGTAGAGCTGTCGAATTCCCCTTGGAATAGCCAACAACTCGCACTCATAAAGAACTCATGCAATAGCATCAGCCGCTCGATTGGGGACAATACCAACAGTTCCCCTTTTCGTGAGAAGCGAAGGTTCGATGGTCTGTCTGGATTGTTTCCACGAAGCCCAACAGCCAACTCGTATATGTAATTGATGAGTGACATGTGGAGATTGATTCCATGCGTCAAGTACCAGATAAGAGAACGTCGAAGGCCAGGACACATAAAAAGCTCATCAAGCATGGAAAATGCGATCGTAGGGTTGTTGACAAGCACAAGTTCGAAATTGGTTACCCTTCGAAGTTGAATAAGATATGTTTTCCGCTGGTGTGTTCCGTCTAGAAACATGGCTGGTGCAGGCGAGACAAAGAATTTGTAGAGCTTATCTGGGTTTATGTCGCAGTCAGTTTCTGTGTCCTCGTCTTTGATAGCCTTGGCAATCGTGTTGGCGTAGACCTGCCCCATTTTCTCTAGGAAAGTTGCTGAGTTTTCCATATCTAGCTGTTCCAAAAACTCCAACGCTTTCTTCACGTCGTCCCACGTGCCAATGAAATCGTTAGAGCTGCTTTTCTCCACGAGAGCATTATACCGCGCATCAAGCTCCAAGAATTCTTCGGTAAACTCGACGTTTTCCCCTCTGACACAATCTCGCCAATCACGGCCATTATCGTCAAACTCTATCCCATTCTTTGTGCGAAGTGCCATTGCCACGTCTTCCATTTCCAGCGCCGCCTCACTTTCCTCATCGGAATCGTAGTATCCAAATACGTATTTGATGTCCTCATCGAACTGGTCGCCGTGATAAGTATCTACAATTAGGTCACCAGCAGCGCCCAAAAATGACTGCCGGGCGTTTCGGCGAAAGTTGTAATCTTCAACATCGAAGAGGGGGAATGTCACCTCCTGTTCCAGTTGGACAGAATACAGTTGCCTGGACCCAAGTATAAGCAGAACGACCATGCATAATCTTTCGTCGGCAACCAAAGCGCCGCAATGACGCGCTGTACGCGAAAGAGGATGGAAAAAATCAAGCATGGGGAGGTTTTTCAAGTCGTGTTCCCTATTTTTCTTCTGTCCATTGTCATCATGGACCGGCGGCAGTGCCTGGTTGAGAACATATGCTAAAACTGTACGAATGGCGCTCAGCCCAAGAAGCGCTCGCTTGACATTTTCTGGTGTGTCAAAGTACTCTCCTTGGACAGACCATGCTTCCTCTTCCAACTCCCGGTCCATTTCCAATGCCAATGCAACTATGCTCGTGTGCGTTTTCCATAAGCGGAGAAAGTAATCTGTGTACGGGTTCAAAGCCACATTGTAAGGTTTGCTGGGAAAAAGCTTGTACAAGACAAAGATTATGACGCTGCACATGTAATAGAGGATTTTCGCATCACTATCGCCGACCTGCGGAAGCCAAAAAGAGCTCAACTCGTCAAGCTGCTCTTTATCGTTCTGGAGGTAGCGCACACGAAGCTCATCATCTGCACGAAGCACTTTTTGCGCCGCCTCGAGAATCTCAAAGAGCCTAAGCGATAGCGTAAAGCGAAGCAGCGCCACGGCTGCGCTCTGGTCGTGTGTGGGGGTTAGGTCTATAGTGGTACTTGAATCATTTGTGTTGGATTCAACTTTTGGATTTTGATCGCTGACCGCTTCGTCAGCTGGTCCATCAGAGGCGACTTTCGCTTCAGCTGGTTCACTTGCATCTTTAACCAGGTTGCCGTTGACACGTTTCGCGTCGTCACGGTCGTTGGAGTCTTTGAAATCGTCAAGATCTTTAGCATCGTTAATATCGTTTGCATTATTTGCATGTGCATTTTTGGAATTCTTGGCTTCCTTCTTCCCACTTTCTTCAGCTAGAAGCACTCTGTATGATAAGGCCATTACCAAGTCTGCCAAACAGTCAATACTCAAGACCATCTCATCGGTTTCTCCAGGCTGGGTCAGCGGGTCGCAAAGTCCAGCGACCACATAGAATATAAGTTCAAGCGTTCTGTTATTTCGAAGATGGCATGCTCTGTATAGTATTGTGTGTTCGTTGGACACCGAAGCCAGAACCAGAGCCAGAATGTCTAATGTATTGTCATCGTCGTCTGTGTCATCTAACATTGCATTGTGTTTTAAGCCAAAGCGAAAAGCGCGAGCTTGAAACACGATTTTGGTGTGTGTAGAAAGAGGGTACCTCTAAACCGAGCTTGGGCCTGAAGCTAGAAGAGATGAGGGAATTGTACTAAGTTAATTTTTTTAAAACAAACAAAGTCGATCAAATGAAAATAAAGTATTTCAATGAAAATGTTGGCTAAGTTGAGATAGCCTCATTCGCATCTTTGTCTGTCTCTTCCTGTCTTTCCTCTTCTGTCTCAAAAAATGTCAAACAAAATTGTACAATACGACAAAATATGCTTTTATACAACTTAGCCAAACATTCTAAAGCTAAAGCGACCACTAGAAACTAGCTAGTTTTTTGGTTACGAGATTTCGTCTACTGCTCTCACTCACCTCTACACAATTAACGTTCTTTGAAAACCCACATCAATGGCGCGAAAATTGAGACGATGCATAAATGCGTAAGTATTGTATTAGTTGTATCAAAAAATTAGTTCGTAACATTGTAAGTTGATGGGACGATTTTTCTTTTGGCGGCCGGCCGCCACTCTCACTGTAAGTCTCCGTCTCGATTAAACTCTAACGTGGTGTGATCGAACGCCAGTTTGGACTTCAGATAAAAAGAGATGATATCTCAGCATTGAAGAGTTGGCTTCTTTTTTTTTTTTTTTTTTTTGAGACAAACAGTGGGAGAGTCACCAAGCGTGCCTATTCGAACATGGCGTTCTGTTTGAGCAAACGCATCTCAAAACTTAGTATGATCACCGCGCAAACACTGCAGCAAGACCACGACCGAAAAAACCCCGCACCAGATCCGGGTCTCGTCTCGAGCAAGTCACCAATGCAGCCATGCTGACAGCAAAAATAAGTCTCTCCGTACGCAACAGAGCTGGTGTTGGCTCGGGCAGTACTAGGGTGCCCAAAGCGCGAGGCGCCACAAACAATGCCAATTCACGCCGCCGCGTCGGCGTTTCAACTAGACAGCTGAGCCCGCAGAGGAGCGAACCGCTCATCACACACGGCGTACGATCCCAATATTGCGGATGAACATTTGGTAACAACTTTGGAAGTACCCGGCGCCGCGCCAAACACACACCGTACCAGCAGAGCGCAATGAACAGGCCCAAGAAACATGACAGTCGCACCGCCAGAGATGCGGCGTGCATGAGGGCGCGCCAAGTGGGGCGGCGGCGCATTGTAGCGACGAACATGACAGCATTTATGCCGCCATAAAGCTTGAGCGCGAAAACAAAGCCGCGCCAGAAACGATACAATGCATGAACCTCGCAGCTGCGGGTGCGGAAGGCGTGTACCACCTCGCAGTCAACGGGAACGTTTTTCGCCGTCAGGCCACGTACTGGGTCCTGGCCATAGCGGCGGCAATAGTCATCAAGTACATGTGCCTCAGGTCCTTCTCGACCATACACCGCGCGGCCGGTGCGCATGTGGCGTAAAAGAGTTAGTAGTTCGATGTCCATATCAGCGGCGCGAGTGATCCACGAGCGGTACGAGTGTGGTAGGCGCTCCGGGTGGTAAAACCATGCATACATGATGAAAAACGACAGGGCTGCAAATAGAGCAGGGTCGGCGACAGAAGCCGCTTTGCAGCCTCGGAGCGCACGCGCCAAAAGCGTATCAGCCGCGCGCGTCGCCACCAAGAGTGTCAAGTCGAGCGACCCGCGCCCGGCGCGCGCTTTTTGGTACGGTCTCATCGCGCAGAGCGAGGCTGCCAAAGCTGCAGCAAACACGGGCCACAGAGACAGGGAACGCGCAGACGTTTGCGAATTATGAAGTCCAGGGGCCAAGGGGCTTTTAGCAGCGCGCGATTTAGCAACTTTCGACGTGTTCAGGATAGCGTGCTTTGCAGTTTCCCTTGTTGTGGCTGTAAGTCTCAGGGAGTCCAAAGTTGAGTTAGCGTATGCACTATTGGCAATCTTGAGTTTGCCGTAGCGCAGCGCAAGTCCATTGTTTCCAAACGCTTGTGAGTGTGCTGCCTCCATCACATTCATGAAGAGAAGAAGACGCCCAGCGAGCGCAGGAAACTTGTCTCGCCCTAAAGCCCTTCGCATCACAGCGATAACTCGCGGCAATAGTTGGTCATATTCATGTTTTCGAGCCAGCTGCGCAACAATTGCGACTATCTTGGGAACAACTATATAGAGGTAGGCGAGAACATAAGCCCGAAGCAGAGGTTTGACAAAGCGAAGGATCGTTCGAAGTCTTTTAGGCATAAGAAGATGTAGTAGTAGTGAGGCGCGCGCAATGGACCTCATAGGAGAAAGAGGAGCATACTCAGGAATAAACAAAACTTTCTATATTTTTTTTTTATAGCAGTCCAACTATATAAACTATAGAGACGAGCGAAAAACATCACTCAATTCGTCAAGTCTGTTGTAGTGTGCTTTTTTTGCAGACGCTATCATCATGAGTCTCCGATGTTATGCGCTAAAGGGTTTACTCTGCGATATACTGTAGTAGTAAAAGTAATCAAAACATGGCAATGCTTTTGTGAATGCATTAAGGGTTACAATAACCATAGACGATCATTAATACTCGGCAGCATCAACGTAAAGATAACGGAATAATTTCTGTGTCATGCAAAACGCCTGAGCAACTTCCGAAGGTGTAGTAATGCTAATAAAGGTAGACTGACATTTGCACTGCTGAGGCACGAAATTTTTACTGAAGAAGGCCAATTTCCGGAATCGTTTCCATATAGGAAATCTTTTTTTCTTAAGTTCAACCATTGAAATTGATTGTTTGATCTTCGAAAATTATATTGGTTGGAAGATCTTTAAGGTGTAAAAGACGCACCAGTTCGTAATTTACGGTCCAAGTAATGGTTTCTGCGCAAAACTCAGTTTACGGACAAATATTTACCATACGAACGAAAAAAATATATTGAATGGTCTTCTCCACGAAATTAAGTGCCGTGAAAAACTCACACTTGAATGTTTGCTCGGTTCTTTACATTTGTGCACAATGTCATATCTCGTTGATATTTGGCGTTCTGCCTCAGTTATCCGGGTATAAATAAACCCGCGCCTAAGATTCTACGGGAACACGATGGTAATGGAAAAGTGGATGAAATACATATAATGTAGGTAAAACATAGGAAGATCCTATTCAACTAGAATGCACAGCAAAGTAAAAAGAACAAAAAAGAGTTATTGGAAAACTTAGACTTGGGTACGCATGCCTCTTTATTGTCCATTTTTATTACGCGACTCCACCAGCGAAATGTGTCGGTCCAGAAGCAAGTACTGCACCTAAATATCAGAAAGGACACCAGATGCTGCTTTTGCCATAATACTAAGGTCGAAGAAGAGGCAAACCAGAATGTGAAGCTATGGAACACCAAGCGAAAGAGCTATTGGCTCACTTTCGTGTCGAGTCGCTTTTATCACTAGTGGCTACGGTGACCCAAAACGACGGTTAGACTACCTGCAGTCCAGTGCGTTGGCCAAAATCAACCACCGAAAAACCACGAAACACCACTAGCGCTTACTTGACCCACTGAAAAGTGCCGAACCAGCACAGAAAAGAAAGCGGCAAGTACCAAAATATCCGGCAAAAAACCGAAAAAAGCCAACCCGGACACTGCAGAATAGAGCCACAAAGCACAATTCCAAGCGCAACGACCCTAACCTAACCAACCTCCCCGACCTCCTCTTTTCTCTTCACCCCATTTTCCATGAAGATCCAAGAGATCGGGCGCACTTCCACCTTTGCGTGGAGTCACGATGCTCTCCCGCTATTGGCCACAGCGTCTGTTGCTGGCGCTGTCGACCTCGACTTTTCTGCTGCGGCCAGTCTTGAGATCTGGAACATTTTCGGCCCGCACGCGGGAAAACCACTTTTTTCTGCTCAGCTTGACACCAAGTTTCATGCCTTGGCATGGCTGAGGCCTTGCGACGGCCACCCTCATGGTGTGATTGTTGGTGCACTTGAATCGGGTGCCCTCGAGTTCTGGGACGCGGCCAAACTTGTTGCGGGCCAGCCTTTGGCAGCTGCGTTACTCCACCGACTGGAAAAACACACCGGTGCCGTGCGCTGTTTGCAGTTCAATGCACACCAGCCGCATGTTTTGGCGTCAGGTGGCCCACGCGGCGAGATCTACGTGTGGGACGTCCGCACTTTTGCCGAACCCTTTTCGCCTGGCCGCGCTGTTTCGCCTGCCGACGATGTGACTTCTCTTGCATGGAACAAGGCTGTCAGCCACATTTTGGCTTCCACCAGCAGCGGCCACACAAGTATCTGGGACTTAAAAGCCAAGCGTGAAGTTTTGCACTTGTCATACAACTCGGGCCTGGGCCACGCCGATTTTTCTGCCGTGGCTTGGCATCCACAGCAGCTGACCCGCTTGGCGACTGCTAGCCAGAGCGATTCGTGCGCAGCCGTCTTGGTGTGGGACTTGCGCAATACCTCGGAGCCCGCACACGTTTTACCTGCTGCAAAGGGCGTATTGTCTGTCGACTGGTGCGCACAAGACCCAAGTTTGCTTCTTGCGAGTGGAAAGGACACAACGCGCTTGTGGAATCCAGAAACTGGCGTGAAAATTGGCGAGTATGCCTCAGCTGCAAACTGGACCTTTTTGGCTCGGTTTGCGCCCCATGCCCCCGATGTGCTTGCATGTGCCCTGTTTGACGGCAAGATTGTGGTACAGTCATTGCATGACACTACGCCACCAGCAGAGCCTGTACGTACCGACGATACAGACTTTTGGCTGAGTGTCGCTGCAGCTGACACTAGCAGGCCGGTCTTTGATGTCATTCAGGCACCACGCTGGATGCAACGGCCATGCCTGGCCACATTTGGTTTTGGTTCCAAACTTGTGGCAGTTCGTACAGAAAATGGTCGCAGCACAGTATCAGTGCAAACTTTTGCTGAAGCAACGCTTGACGTGACGCAATTGACCCAAGCTGTACTGACAGACGATCCTCAGTCGCTTCTTACTGTTCAAAGAGAGCAGGCAGATGCTGCTGACTGGGAGCTTTTGCGCCAATGGGCAGAAAAGAGACAGAACTTTTTCAAAAGTGCTCAAGACAATGAAGAAAAGGCTAATGGTGAGAAATCCAATGGCGTACAGGAATCCAATGGCGCAAACACTGAATCAGAAAAGGCTAATGGAGCCGATATCGAGGGCGATGGTGACTTCTTCTCGCATCTTGCAACACCTCAAAGCTATGCGCCATCAGGCGAATTCCGCATTGCCGATGCTGACGCACGGTTGGCACGCCTCATTCTCGCAAACAAGCTTGAGGAGGCGGTGAAAATGTGCTTAGCTGAAGGAAAAATCCAGCATGCATTTGCGTTGGCTTTAGACCAGGGTCCACATGTCAAGGATTTGGTGCGCAGCCACTTTCTTCGCGAGAACGCCTCAGATGTTGCAGCTCGCTTGATTTATGCTGCATCTGCTCATGATGTGATTGATATGGTGACCAACGCAGACCTTGCAGATTGGCGTGAGATAGCTTTGGGTATTACTTCCTTCTGCGCTGATGATGAGTTTGGCCCTAAAATGGTTGAATTGGGTGACCGTCTTTTTACTCTGCACTCTGCTGGTGCACGCGAGAATGCGCTTGCGTGCTACTTAGTTGGTGGGGCCGTAGATAAGGCTGCATCGCTCTGGCTTGATGGATTGCCTGCTTTAGAAAAGCAACTCTTGGCTTCACCGGACTCCAGCGTGACATCAGCGTACGACGCACGCTACGCTGCGTTGAGTCTGTTTGCTGAGAAGCTTTTTGTTTATCGTGGTCTTTCGCACATAAATGGTCCACTTGAAGGTCCTGCTGCAGCTCCAGTGTGCAAGGCAGTTATGGAGTTTGCCAACATGTCTACGGCCGGCGGCCACTTTGAAGTGGCGAGCCGCTTCTTGGAACTTTTGCCTGAAGAAGTTCTGCGTGCTGAAAGAGAGAGGATTGCTACAGCAATGGGTAAGAATGTCCATCCAACCAACGCTACTCTGAGCGCTTCGGGTCTGCGCCAAGTTCACCCTAGTGCTCGTCGCAGCACACCTGGTGCAGATTCGGCACGCCGAGTATCATACACGCCTGACACGCGCAGATCGTCGCATGCTCCTACTCTCCCCACCATTCCTACTGGACAGACGCTAGCTCCACTGGTTCCACTTACTCAACCTGTCACGGCTCAAAGTCAGACCCACCGCAAACCACGTGCACGGTATGCCGCCCCACAGGAGACTCGCAGAAGTTCTGTCCCAGCTAACTTGAGGTCTAATCCATATGCCCCAGCTAACGCTGACAACAAGGGATCAGCGCCAGTAAATCCTACACCTGGATTGACACCGGAAAATTCGACGTCAGGCTTCACTCCTGTCAACGGTACCTCAGGATTTGCTCCTGGTAATGCGACTGCGGGCTTCACACCCGCTAACGCTACTTCCAGCTATGTGCCACCGAAGGCTACACATAACGCCTACACCCCAGCTGCGCCAGCAGCTCCATTTACTCCAGGAGCACCCTTCACTCCAACAGCGACATCAGCCGTACCACCCCCACCTACAACAGCGCCCCAACGCTACAAGGTGGAGACAGATGGCTGGAATGACTTGCCTGACGCATTCAAACCGAAGGCTGCACGTCGCGCTGCTCCTCCTGTGGTCGCACCTCCATCTCCTGCCCCTCCTGTCGCTCCAAAAGTGCAAGCATCTCCTTTGATGCCTCCACCGCCCAAGCTGGTGTCACGTACTGCGTCGCGCTCGGTGTCTGCTGTTCTGCCCGCTCAGTCGCGTGCTGCTCTGCAACCACCTTCGAAGTATGCGCCGCCACCTTCTGCCAATAATGCACCTACAGCGAACACTCCACCTTCTCAAACAATGGCAACTCCTCCTGCGTCCTCTGCACCTCGCAACCCATACGCCCCTCCACCAAGGGTGGCTACACCTAAATTGTCGTATGCTCCTCCACCACGCAACAATTTCGCTCCAGGACCGGCTAGTCCGGCTCATTCGGCTGTGCAGCCTGCTCCAAACCCTTACGCACCACCGGCAGCTGTGAGCACTCCACCTCTTGGTGTCTTACCGCCCCCAGCGCATAACCTTGGCCATTCTCGCACACCTTCTAACCTCAGTTTGAGCCGTGCAGGGCAACTGGCACCACCTAGAAATTCTCCTCTGGCACCGCCAATCAAATCGGCCCCACCAACTGGACTGGTAGCTCCCCCACAATCTGCAGCAGCAGCAGCACCACCACCACCACCAGCGTCAGGTCCAACTGGTTCCGTCGCTCCAACGGGAGTTTTGGCCCCAACTGGTGCTTTGGCCCCAACTGGTGCTTTGGCGCCAGCAGGTGCGTTGGCGCTGCCACAGCCTCATGCTCCCCCAATGAGACACCCATCCGCCCCTCCAAAGCATTCCGCACCTCCCGTGAGACAACCTTCAGCACCTCCAATGAGACAGCCTTCAGCACCTCCCATGAGACAGCCTTCTGCACCACCTGTGAGACAGCCCCCGGCTCAGCCACAACCTGTTCAGACACCTAACCCAAGTCAACCTCCTTCTCGGAAGGTTTCTGTGAGTCATGGTGACCGCTCGCAAATTCCCCCAGAATCCCAACCCATTTTTGTTGGCTTCACCAGGATAATGGAGTCCATCAAGCCTGCAGCACCAGCTAAGTATAGCAAGCATGTTGCGGACATGGATAAGCGTCTCAACATCTTGTTTGATATTTTGAACAAGCGCAGCTTGTCGCCTGGTGCCGTGAACTTATTGAACATGGTGGTAGAGGCTTTAACTGCGAAGGACTACGCTAAAGCAACTGAAATCAGTAATGACATTCTCGCCCAACATGGATCTGAGGTTGGCGACTGGCACACCGGCGTGAAGCGTTTAGTCACAATGGCAGAGGCATTCGACGTCTAATCAAATTCCCCATATATCAAAACGGCTGGATGGACGTATAGCCTTACGTAATAAATGGAATCCATATTATACGTTATAATGTAATTCAAAGAGCGCACTTCTTAAGAAGGCAACTTCAAAATGAAATCTGCCTTTAATCTTATTATTTGAGAGATAGCTTGACAAAAACATCACGATTTCTGTGATTCAAAATCAATCGTTTAATTTTATTCTACTTCTATAGAATGTTCATGAAAGGTTAGAAAAAGACCGCCTCACAAATCTTGGCACCCACATCCTGATCATCATGTACACCATCGAATTCGACCAACACAAAACGAGGTTCATAATTTGCAGTAAGATCAAAGGTAGTGACATTGAAACGAGTGGGTACAACTACCTTCAGAGCTTCGACTGCATCAAAAGGTTCGGAAATGTCTACGTCAGTCGAGTATATTTGGGTGAATAGAGCGTCCTGCGCCACTAGACGACCCCTCGAAGCATATGAGTACTTTTCGTAAAGAGAATTGCCGAAGTCCACGTTCGCCAAAACTTCCTCAGTCAGCGAGTACTCAGATGAGTTCATTGCAAGAACCAGCAAGTGGCGTGGAGGTCTGTCTCCCCAGTTGAACACTGCGTGAGTTAGTTCAGAAGGCGCCTTCAAATCGACCAAAATTTTAGTGACGTTAGCTGTTTGTGCCTGCCAATGGGTGGCGTTGGCACCATCATTCATCAGATCAGCAATGTCACCGTAAGCACTAGCAGTGATGTTCGTGAACAGTGCTTTGCCACATTCCGTTAAACTATCGGCGTATAATGGTTGTGTGCGGCGCACTGGAATAACCACTTCACCACCATTTGAAAGCTCAAAGGACTTTTCAGCGGAACCAGTTCCCGAAACGATAGAGATGGCAGTACCATTTGTAACCAGTGGTGAGAACAGAGCAGGCCCCAAGTCACGAACAGTGAGTCCGTCCTCTGTTAGATTCATCGACAACGTACGGTTCATGTAGTAAATAGTATCAAAGAAGACACCGTTTGGCAACTTAGGTGAGAACACAGGATCCAAACGCAAAAAGCGCTCAATACGACCAGATTCTGCACGGAAATCGAACCGGAGGCCCAAGATACCACTTACAACAGCCTGGAGAAGTCCACCATGAGCTGTCATGAACGGAAACGCTGGATGGGTGCCACCATTGTCACGAAACGTATCAAAATTCTGTTCAGAGAACTGAGCGAATGGTCCTCGTAAGAACGGCTGAACAGCTTTTTGCAAATATGACAGTGCAGCACAGCCCGTTTGCAGGACAGCATTGGCCACAGCAGAAAATATAGGGTAGGTCATGGCCGGTCCTACACTCAGTTGTTTCGCCGCATAGTAGTCCAAGTTCGCAAGTGCCTCACGTTCGGTAATGAGTTCATTGTCCAATGGATAGGTTAACATTACCACGTCAGCCTGCTTGATTTCAACTGATGAATTCATGCCTGAGTATTCCAACACCACCAGCAGATCATGTGAAGATCGTGGCAAGAACACATTACCTGGCACAGACTCGTAGAGATCAGTATCATTGTCAGCAAGGTGACGGGCAATAGAAAGGGCCCAACGCGTCGTTGCCAGAATAGCTGCGTTAGTGTATGCACCATTGTCAATGTGGTTGGCGTACTCGTCTGGATCTGTCAAATTGCTTGTGGTATACATTTGTAGGGAGCCATTGTAAACAGCATAGCTGGAGAGGAAGCGAGCCGCATCTCGTACAAGTGGACGAGTAACTTCTAAGAGGTATGTTTCATCACCAGCACCACTGAGGTAAACCTGCCACGCGGCCATAGCCACCGCAGCATTGATGTGGTACTCATAGTCGAAGCAAGGCCCAGTTCCAGTGCAATTACCATAGCGCCCACTGGTCCAGGGATATACAGCACCAGAGAAACCGTCATGCGGCGCCAGTGGACTATGGATGTTGTCGAGTGCTTGTTTCCGTGTATGCATACGGTAGTTGACCAAACTCTTGGCATGAAGAGGGTGGAAGGGCAACAAGCCATGCAGAATCCACAAGTCTGTGTCCCAAAATACCATACCACCGTAGGAGTCCGAAGAAAGGCCAGTGACACCCAACGCAGCAGTCAAGCCTGTGGCGTTCGCTCTGGTATTAGCGGCGAGATGGAACACTGAGGCGCGCGCTGCCAACGAGAGAAGAGGGTCATCGGGGAAAGCAGGGGCGCGGTGGAGGTCTTTCCAGGCGCTGACGTGCGAGGAACGAGCGGTGTCATAGTTGCCGGCATGAGTACGGGCAACTTGGCGAGCGCGTTCCAAAACTGCGTCGGCCAGAGTGAGGTCTGGATCAATATCTGATGAGACAACACCCACATATTTAGTCAAAATGATAGACTGACCGGGTAAAAGAGTGAGCGAGACGGTATGAGAAACGGACTGGTTAGATTGAGCATAAGAGTTGGCAAAGACACAAAAGGTAGATTCAATTTTAGTCTCGGATTTATTATCGTCTTTGTCGCCGTCGGTACTAACGTGAGCACCAATGCCAGCACCAATGCCACTTTGGCTCACGTCTCTCTTGATTTTGATGCTTCCCTCGCCTTTGCCGCGATTCCCTTTTGCATTGGTATTTTTGTCAACGTTAGTCTCGTTGTAAGCTTCTTCCACCTCCACTATGGAGTATGTCGCACCATATGCCTCGGCACCTTGTGGCCTGTACATCATATAGACAGCATCATTATCGACACCCACATGGTCCAATTCGCACCGCTGTGCAGTTGCAAAGTCCAACAGGTCGACAACTTGGAGTTGGACAGGAGAATCAGCACCGCTTGTGACCGAAACTCTCACGATCCCAAGACTCGGCTCTGTGCGGTGCGCCCAAACGTCATAATGCACATTGAGCGCGCGCCATTCGTAGGCGGTGCGAACAGTACCGTCGGCCATAGACAAGTTTTGCAGGTAGCTCGAGACGCCCGAAGGGTGCTGCGGGTCCAAGTGCGATCCGTTCGCAGCCAACATGAGGGTTGTCCACTGGGGAACAGCCGCCACCACACTCTCCCCGCCATACTGGAGGAGCCAGGGGAAATTTGTGCCATTTGTGGAAGGCTGCAAATCGAAAAAGCCCGCCACAAATGCGCCTGCGTATCGTGGGTTGAATAAGGGCCATCCGTTGGAGATATCATCTGGCGCGCCCTCAGGCGTAAGAGTATCATAGGCAAATCCGTGCCCCACACTGGGCACGCGACTGCCCAAATATCCGTTGCTGACATATGGCTGTCTCTGGTACTGGTTGGCAATGGGGAAGTTACTAGTGCCCAAGACGTGGCTGGCCTCGTCGTAAAATGCACCTTCGGCGTATTGAACAGGTGCGAAAAGCGCGCTTTGGAGCTGACCTCCACTAGCCTTGTCGTTGCTGCTAGTGCCCTCATTGTATTTGGCGCCGCTTTTGTGGCTGTTATTGCTGCTATTGTTGTTATTGTTATTGTTATTGTTGTTATTGCTGCCATCTTTGCCGCTGCTGCTGCTGTCTTCGTTCTTGCTGTCGCTAGCAGCGTTCGCGCCCAGTGTTTGGGCCGCGCCGTGACCAGTTGCACTTACAACGCTTTCCTTGACGGGAAACGCTGCCAGGAGGCCAAGAAGCCAGACAAGCGCAAACAACACAAGCAGGGTGACCAACATTCGTATTCTGCGAGATTTGCGAGATTTTCCGAGCCGCTGCATGTCGCCGAATGGCGTTTGTTTTATACCATGGGAAGAAGACAAGTGGGTGCGCGCCCACCAACTTTTGCCCTGCGCATGGTTTCGAGCGCGCGTGCCCGGCCGGAACATAACACCTGCGGAGGCTTGGGTGTCGTTATTTGCGGAGAAGGTTGCTAGCTGGCATGGTGTACCAGTTGAAGAAGATGTGAATGCTGAAGGGAGAGTGAAGCCAAGTTGGGAGATGTGGCAAAGCAAATAGGCTGAAGGTTCAAACTGAGGTTTTTTTTTCCTTCTTTTTGCTCATTCGGTACACATAGCTTACGTTGTGTGGGTTACTTCTTCTGGCTTTAAGTGACGCAGCAGTCCCTTGGCACCATTCTCGGAACGATTGTTGCAGCGAAAATCCTTCCGTTTTCCGTCGTGCTTTCGCTCAGTCTAGATTTTCTTTATTTCGCTTTCGTTTCTGGATAGCCCATGTGTCTTAACTCTTTGTTTTCCTTTGTGGTCACCCGAGTGATTCTCCTATTTGTTTTATTCGTATCTTGCTGTCTTGTTTGCTCTCCGCATTTCGGTGCGACTCCGCGAACATTCTCCGCATTAGTTTCGACGTTGGGTTTTCGTTCCAAACCGACCCGGAAACGGCCCACTTTGGCTTTAACGTTTGCAATTTGCTGTACTCAACGATAATTTAAGCGACTGTTGTGTATGGGGCCCCTTTTCTGCTTTTGGTTACCAATTTTAGAACTGTTTACTTCTTCATTTCTTTTTTGTGTGTTTTCGTTTCTTTCCTCTTGTTTAAGATTAATTGGCTCTTCCACTTGACGCTTGATGTCTTAGCTGTTAGATTGACCGTTAAGTTCTTCCTCAGTTATAGCATTTTAATCACTGTTGAGTGCTCAAGTTTGTCTCAGCTATTGGTACTCAATGGGCCCATTTTGTCTCCTACTTTAGACATTATCTAGCCAGACCACAAAGAAAGATAGAGTCATGGCGCAACAAGAATTCTAAGATGAGACAAGCTTAATTACCCTTTTAACAGAGCAACCAGTTTTAGTTCATTACCTTCTTTCTATGAAGTCCTCTCGCGTTTAATTTCTTTTGGTAAAGGCCATTGAATTCCACGTTTTTGTGCATCGTAAACATAACCAGAGTTTCCTTGTGTTGTCTTCAAATATTCAGCCGTTGCACCAATTTCGTCTTTCTCTATTCACAATCTCATTTTTTTTTTGATCGGCCGCGGCCCTATATTACACTATACTTACATATTATACATCACCTTTCAGGTGCATCCATCCGCAGAATGCCCCGCAAAAGATCCCTGCTACTAAGTGGTGTTACACCACGTCCACGTGCTCTATCCATATACCTCCGCACCATATGTGCCACCTGTGAAGAGAGTCGTTCGCGTTCAACTCGCCCAACGAGCTCTACACCCAGCTTCATGCGATGCAGCAAATGGTAGAGTCCATCCACTGCCGGCTGAAGTTCGTCTTTCACACTTGCCTGCGCCGCTGCTCTGTTATTTTCAAGTCGCTGAATCAACTGGTTGCGTAGAACTTCAGTGACCATCTCGCGTGTACCAGGCTTGTCTAGGTATTCAGCCAAAGTTTCGCGGTCTTCTCCGTCTGAACGAACGACAAGATTCTTGAGAGGTTCCACACTGCGCTCAAACGCATGGCGCCATGTATCTTGCTCACCTTCGAGTTGTCGGAGCTTGCGTGTAAATATTTCCATGCTCTCCTTGTTAGATTCATTAAGTGGATTTGGTCGGATGATCCTTTTGCCAGACACTTCTGTGTCCGACTGTTGTCCACGACTATACCAGCTTGTAGATATTGCTCCGTCAACCAAGTCATCCAATAGTTCTTGTTTTATTATCTTTGAAATGCCTCGTGCGGTATCAGATACCCCGTCCAGACCACCTTCACCGTCGTTATCACTCTCTAGTTTTTTGCGAAAACACCAGACAAGAAGCTGACGCATACGACTCGGTTCGGGCATGTCGGAGTCAAGCATTTTGTAGTACTCCGATTCAGGAACTTCACTATGCGGTTTGCCCTCATATCCATTCCCAACCGACAGAACTCTCTTTCCACGGTTATTATACGATGTGCGTCTTTTTGCTGGTCCATCAGAAGGACCATCTGCAAGATCTAGCGTATGGTGAGAAACCTGCTCAACAAAGCTGTCCGAGTCATCTGCAAATACGGACGCTGTTACTCGCGAAGGGGCCTTTTTAATTTGACGGGGTGCTTTTGACACTTTCCGACGCGGAAGAATCTGGGGAGTATCAACTGGGAGTGGATTTTTCCTCGGACGGCCGCGACCTCTCTTTTTAGGAGCAGGCTGCTCATCTATGTCATCGAACTTGATGGATGACCGCTTCGCTGAGTTGGGCAGATCAAGTAACGCTGTAGCTTGCTCTAGTCGAGATATTGGTGTTGATGCCGTATTCATAGGCAGATCTGGTGCATTTTGTTGCCGTTTGGGTTTGCGGCCCCTCTTCTTAGGGACTTTCTTAGGTGTTGCCGCCGCCGGTGCTGATAGCAATTGCTTAAGAGAGTTATGTGTGCCCAAAATAGTCTGGCTCAGGCGCACTGGATTGGTTTCGGCTGAGTCCGAGTCCGATTCGGAAGCTTCAAACTTCTTTCGCAGTGGCATGTGCTTTATTCCTGGAAGCGTCAGCTTTCTGCCACCAGACCCATTGACGTCTTGGGTGGCCCGTTTTTTCGGAGGCATCAGGAAACACTCACGCGAAGTTGGACAATCGAGTTGTGAGGGGGATTTCGCCAGGCGGCAGCTTGAAATAAATGAGTGAAGTGCAGCGAAGACTTATATTGCGCAACAAGCCGAGATCTGTCGGATCGTGAAGAGTATATGTGTAGTGGGGTTTGTTTTTCTGCGAGTGTCTTGCAACGGATTGCCTGCAGGAGCGACAGATTGTAGTTGCAAAAACAAGTGCGCCAAAATATCAACACAGGAACGTACACCAACATCAGAAAAAAAAAGATGCTCTTTCTGTACAAAATATGAGCCTCAGTAGGAAGTAGGATGCTATTGGGATATTTAGCATCTACACCAAAAGCTTAAGGTCGACATACAGACACTTCACAGGAAGACTTACAAAAACAGCAAATATCACGAGGTTCGGCAAGCGAAAAGTTGAGCATGACAGCCAATTCACGAAGGGACGAAAAAAAACGTTTGTAAAAGCCTACATTTGCGGTGTTCGAAGTTCGGTGGCGGATAAATTTAAGGCTTAGCTCTCGTCCCGAATAAAATCGTTTGGACCTTTTTCTTGCGCGACTGGGTGCAAATCCGCCATACAAGTGTTGATAAACAAACATCATCACAGCCCATGAAACAAGCGGTGTCCCATTGCGCAAGCTACATCGCCTTGGTTAAGGACACCGATCTTCAAATCCACCAGCTTCTGCCAGGATCATTAATTCGATCTTATAATTTGAATCTTTGCTTCCGTCTCCACAAACAGGACAACCAGCGACCGAAATCGAATACCCCAGTCCAAGTAGGCTTGATCCAATGGGAAATCGCCACAAATGACCGTTGCACAAAACTAGCAGTCTACGCATTTGACCTGAATCTCCACGGCGTGCTTGTCTTTGACTTAACTGAAGACCTTCCTGTTTTCATAGAACAAGATCCTATAGGCGTGCTGGCACTAGAGTGGATCCCTGGCGTTGATTCGGAGGGTGCTTACACTAACTGTACCCAAATATGTGTCTTTTCGTCATACGGACTTGATGCGCGTGTCTACTCGCTAGATTGCACCCACGTCCTCTTCACAATCCCAAAGCCACTTTACAACAGCATCATCATTCGTCCTGGAGACTCACACATATGGTCAGTAATTGCAGCCCCATATTATGAAAAAAACCTGGCTCTGAGGTCCATTATGGCTGACACTGGTCGAGACTACCCTGTTATTTTTCATTTGCATAATCAGGGTTCCATCAGCAAAGTGTTAGCTGTTTTGCCTTTGAATTTCTTCCCCTCTCTGTCGTCCACGTTTGACTGGTCAGAAAATGGGAAGTGGCTAAAGTATTTTGATACTTCTCTTCTGCAATACAGTCTTAAAGTCTTCAACATATTTGCTCTCCACACTATTCCAGTGGGTAGCGTAACACATCATACTGTACAAGCAACTGCAACATATGATTATGAGAAAACAGAAGCGAAGACTAACTGGTGCTCGTCTTGGATTTCAAGTGATAACACAGACTATGTTATTGCAATGGCGTCTGATGGTGGACTAGCAATACCTTATCGAACTTATGATATTTCACACATGACTGTTTCCCAAAAAATGCTTTTAGACTTGAAGAATGTTCGAAATGTATGGCATTACGTTCAAGATAGTGACAGATCCATTGCGTACCAACGTACATCTGGCCCTTTGATTTCTGCGCCACCGCAATGGCACATTGCATTTTCCACTGGGCACCATTTTTTGTTAGCAAGTGAAAACCTGATTGTTCTTGTTGCAGCAAAAAGAGATTTGCCACTTACTCTTGAAGTCGAAGCAATCATCACAGCCCCGCTGCGATTTCTCAAGACAAAACTCCTTTCCAAAGACAGACTATTGTTCGTATTTAGTGACCATGCAGCCATATTTACATCATATGGAATTGAAATACTTGCAACAAGCAGATATCAATTTTCAAGTGCTTACATAGTTGAGTCCGACAATGGTTGCTTAACTACTTTGGTTGAAGAGACACCGAGTGGTGTCGTTTGGCGACAGGTCCGACATGAATTTGACAGGGAAGAAAACGGCGTCATGGATGATTCCAATATGGAAATCATGCGCAAGTTTCAGTATACAGAAGAGAACAGCAAGGTGGTTAATCTCATGAAAGACGTTCAGCACAATGAATGGGGACAACAAGCAAAGCGCAATCTACAAGATCCCACTGACACCTTCCAAACAAAAAAGAGAATCTATAGTACAAACAAGCCCACATAATGACCAATAACAGGATACACATTTAGCAGAACCGGGAATTCGATAGTGATTTCATATTCATAATATTTACAAGATGCTGAAGTATATGAGGGAGGGGACATAACGGTAGTTTAAAAAAATCAACTGGACTTCTTCTTTGGCGCACCCTTGTTTCTTTTCTTTCTGTCAGCCACCATTTTGACTCTGTATGCTTCTTTTGGATCAACTAATTTTAACTCAGGAAACCACTCTTTGAAGTCCTTAAAAGTTGGTGCAGCATCATTGTCTCCGTACCACGACACAACTTCCGGTCCCTTTAGTGGGGCACGCAAAACCTTAGCACCGTTTCTGACGTTACCAGGGTTATAGGTTTCGCCAAAGATATTTGCCGAAAGCCTCTTGACTTCCTTGAGCTGCTTCAAGTTGACTTTCCGTAAAAGGGACATGTTGTGGCAGAGTGAAGAAGAAAAATTGTTGTGCGACTAATCTCGAAAGCAAGGTGTACGGGTGGCACTAGTAAGTGAGGCTCAGAGTATAATGACTATTGTATGGGACTTGACAGAAATACGAGTAGGCACCAAATGAAGACAGAGGTTCTGCGCAAAAAAAAACAACCAGGATTCTTACAAATACAAGTACTGCTTTCCTTTTCTTTCCATTACACTTCATTGTCTTGGAAAAATTTTCTGCTCCTTTATCTTGGCCTGTGTCTTTATCAAGCGAGGATACTGATGCCGTCTAACGCTTTGGCGCCAAATGCAGGCGCTCATCTGTTTGTCCAGCACAGCCTTTCAACATACAGACTTGACTAATTGTACTTTCTTGTTCATATTTTCTTTTTCTTTAATCTTCTAAGAAGGACATGTGGAAGTCAGACAAAATCCACCTGGTGGTGACTCATGCGATGTTTCTCTATCGCTTGGAGATCAAAATTAGCCTTACCTCCGACTGCACCCAACCCACGACACGTCTATGTAAAGGACGAATGTATTGTTCTAGATAGTAGCTAACTTTACCTAGTGCTTTCCCCACCACATCTCCTTCTCTCTCTTTCATTAGAGTTGACCAAACTACTCCTAACTACCTTGCGAATTAACGATCGCCTCTGTTATTGTTGGACTTTGGCAAACATATATCGTGACCATGAGGAATCCGTTTAGAGATGAAGAACCCACGGATGCTACTAGAGAAGAACGGGAGCAGAAAGTGGCCAATCGATATAGTCAGCCCCGGTTTGTCGTGGAAAGTTCGTACGACAACTTACGCGACGCCTTTACCTCTGATCCACTTACCGTACAAGACGAATTAGTCTCCGCCTTGGGGAATGAAGGGCATGAGGCCAACTGGTTGAAATCACCTGCCAACAGTCGAAACCTGATGGAAATTCTGTCTTCAAGGAGGAGTCTGAGAGAAGCATCATCCAACGCATATCTACATCCTACAGATGCTCCCTCAATCTGGGACCACTATCCTAATTATGACTACTATCCCGATTACCCCGAGACACAAAGCAACTACGACATTCCACTAATAACGTTGGATCATTCGGGAAATGCTGATTTGGAGGCCGGGCTTCAGAGACTCAATGAAAAAGCGAAGCTCAATTTACCTGGCTCGCCATCGAAAATCCCCAATATAATCTCGAGAATCTCAGATAGAATTGCTGGTAGTAACAATCCAGCGACACCCATTTCAGAAAAGCCACCTGTATTCACGGCAGACTTGGAACTGGTTGAAACTATGGACCCAAACTTGACTTCTCTCGGAACACCCTCACACCTGCCCCTTTTGCGTCCTTCCAGGCCCTCTGGAGACGGCGACAGTATGATTAGCTCACAACAGTTACATACAGAAGAATTGAGTCGCCAAATTACCCCTGATTTACAGCATTCCACATCTAATGTTACTACAACAATAGTACATGAAAACCCTTTCAACATGGGAAATGGCCCCCGCGAGGGGTTTGAACATCTTTATTTATACGGCCGGTCGCTTCGAATATTTGCACCTAGTCTGTCATTCCGAAAATGGTGCCACCGGGCGGCGGCACATTCTGCAACAAATGCAACCCTTTTAGTTCTTCTTTTCATCCAGACCACCCTATTGATATTCAGGCAGTGGAACCCTGCAAAGCTAAATGGCTATGTTTACTATGGTAACAATTGGGTGGATTATGTTATTGCATTTATCTATTTCCTATACTCTATGGAAGCAGGAGTGAAAATTGTGGCATATGGTCTTATCGATGACAGAATCATGTTTGAAGAACTTGGTTTGGATTATCCAAGCAGCTGGATCTCAGAAACCACAAGACTGGTAATCCAGTATATACGTGAGTTATATCTGTCTTATTCCAATAGATTTGGAAAAGGTAAAGATGGAAAAGGTGACAGATTTAGACTACTGTCGAAGAGTACATCAAATAACAAAAATCCATCAGGTGGGCTTGGTGAAACTTCCCTGGGCTTGAATCTGCCACTTGATAACTCTACAGAATATCACGAAAACCCATTTCTTGAATCGCTGAGTGATTCTCTTCAAAACCCTTTCAATGACACTTCTTCTAGTCAAGATAGGAACTTGACAAGAAGAAGGTCCAACATCCAGCGAAGAGTACGATTTCATCGTCAAGATTCTGCATCTTCCGTCGTTGACGTGAAACCATCACTCCGTATTCACCTGAAAAATACATTTCTCAAATCCAGTACAATTCGAAAGAAGGTGGAAGAAATGAATTTGCGCCGAGCATACTTGCATAATAACTGGCAAATATTTGATGCCATCTCAACAGTATCGTTTTGGATTTCCATGATTCTTTCTGTCAATCGTCAGGATTACCATAACCATTTCATGCTTTTCAGAGCCCTTAGTTGTTTAAGGATTTTGCGTTTATGCAACTTGACTACAGGTACCAACATTATTCTCAAAGCATGTTATGCAGCCATCCCGCAATTGATGGATATTACGATAGTCATTGTTTGTTTTTGGGTAATTTTCGCAATTATTGGCGTTCAATCATTCAAATCATCTCTTTCCCGGAACTGCGTGTGGACAAATCCTACCGACCCTTCAGAAACGTTTAGAAATACTGAACAATTTTGTGGATCGTATATTGGACTTGATGGAAAGGCAAAACCGTTTTTGAACCGTAACGGTGAAGCGTCAGAGTCAATCAAGGGCTTTCGGTGCCCCATGAACTCTGTATGCCAAAGTGGCGAAAATCCTTATGCGGGATCTGTAAACTTTGATAATATCTTTCAATCCATGCAGTTGGTGTTCGTCATCATGTCCGTTAATGCATTTTCGGATCTCATGTACGAACTAATGGATACCGACAATATTGCCGCCGCCTTATTCTTCATATTTGCAATTTTCATTTTAACTGTATGGTTGATGAATATTTTTATTGCAATCATTGTGTCGTCATTTCAAGTGGTTCAGATGGAACAAGCCGAAGAAAATAGACAAAGGGCAGAGCGCCGGAACAAAAAGATGTCTCTGTTCAAAATATGGATGTTCAATGATGAACTCCATAGTAAGCGAGTACGTTCAGTCATACTGAAGAAGCCATGGCTCAAAAGATACTACCAGTTTGAAGTCATACTGTTAGTAATGATTGCTACTGGTTTAGTTATTCAATGCTTGCGCCTGGGCACTATGTCTGATGATTTGTCGGACTTCATTTACAGAGCAGAAGCGTTTGTGACGGCTTTCCTTTGTGCAGATATCGTATTACGATTTTCCTTGTTCATGCCTTATTGGAGAGATTTTTTTTACTCTAAAAGAAACTGCTTTGATTTATTTTTGGCTCTTATAACGACTGTGATAATTGCTCATCCAGTGAAGAATAAACTAGGACACGCCTATTACTGGCTTTCGTTTTTCCAAATTGTGAGGTTCTACAGAATTGTGTTGGCTTACAGCATTACTAGAGATCTTTGGTTGAAAATTTTGCGTAACGCAAAAGCAATTTTTGATTTAACGTTGTTTTACTTTATTCTTTTGGTTCTTACGAGTATTATCTTGGCTCGTTTCTTTGAAGGAACGGTTCCTCTTTCAGATGTCGATGATGTCCAATTTGCGATGCATACTTTGCCTAATACTTTCATGTCTTTATATGTCATCACATCCACAGAAAACTGGGCAGATATCATGTATTCCCTTCAAGAGTATGCTAGATCCACTTCACAACGAGCAATTGGGTCAGTGTTTCTTATTTTTTGGTTTATTGTTTCTAATTCCATTGTGATGAATATCTTTATTGCCGTTATTGCGAATGCATTACAGGTCTCAGATGAAGGTAAGAGAAAGCATCAACTTCTGCAATTTATCGAGGACGTGACTACGAAGCTTCAAAGCGTCCAGACCAGAAATGACTGGATTAGTAAAATGAAGTCCAGAATTTTCAAATCGAACACAGAAAAGAACATGCAAAGAGCAGTTACAAACCTTTTGATGAGTGGAAGTGCTGTGAACGATTTCTTAGAAAATGATACTACAGAAGAGAGGAATGATCTGGAGGAGGATGACAAAGGTGGACCAATTCGAAAATGGCTCAATGAGCGCAAAAGGCGAATATTGGCATACTTTCATAATCCCTTCTTTACTAAGCACAGTACTCAAATAACGTATGAAGGTAAATTTGATCCAGTCACTTTCGCTAAAAAAGCTTTGGAAGAGAGGCAACGGATTGAGAAAGAGCAAGATCAATATTTGAGAGATAATCCCATGTTCAACACAGTATTTTATATGTTGGCACCAGGCCATCGTTTAAGGAGAATATGCCAGCGAATTGTTCCCTCAAGTTATGGTGAGAGAATTGATGGAGTCGAGCCGCACAAGAAGATAAGCGAAATTTTTGCACTGTTGATGTTTTTGTCCACTATCGGAATCGTTCTTGCCGCTTGTTATGTCACTCCAATCTATAGAAGGGATGTTGGACACGTGAATGGACAGTGGAACTGGGCTCTATACACTGATTCTGTGCTTCTTCTTGTGTTCACGATGGAGTATCTCATCAAAATTACGGCAGATGGCATAATTTTTACTCCAAATGGATATTACAGGTCTCCATGGAATTGGTTAGACTTCTGCGCTTTGCTCTCTCTTTGGACAGAGTTTGTGGCATTCATAAAAGACGATGGCCCTCTTTCTTTGGTTGTGCGAGGCTTGAAGGCTTTGAGAGCATTGAGAATTCTAACAATCAGTGAAACAGCGAAAAACAATTTCCAGTACACCATTATATCGGGGTTTGGGAAGATTGTAAGTGCTGCAATGATGTCTCTTACCTTGATTTTCCCTTTTTCTATATGGGCGCTCAACATTTTCAATGACCGCCTTGGATTTTGCAACGACGGTGTTTCATATCTTGGTGAATGTGTGAATGAATACTCCAACACCGTTTATGACTGGGAAATCTACAGTCCCAGGGTATACACCGAACCCCTATTACAAATGAACAGATTCTCATCTTCGTTTTCAACCTTATACCAAATTGTATCTTTGGAAGGGTGGACTGATCTCCTCATCAATGTTATGCAAAGCACAGGATCTGGAACACCACAGCAAATGTTCTACAATGCTTTTAACGGTGTTTTTGTTATCTTTTTTAATTTTGTGAGTGTGGTTTTCATTCTTACAGTGTTCGTCTCGGTCATCATTGATAATTATGCTAAGGTAACTGGTAGAGCCTATCTTACAAATGAGCAAATCCAGTGGTATAATGTGAAGCGATTCCTTTTGCGAGTCAAACCTTCAAAAAGACGGGACCCCAAGTCGTTGAAAGGTATTCAGAAAGCATTTTACAATTTAACTGTGGGAAGAAATAGAATTTGGAGAAACACATTAAACACAGTTTTGCTTATCCATGTGGTATCCCTACTTTGTGAGACTTACCCATCGAATAAGTCATTCAATGTGTTTCGAGCACTAGCATTTATGGTGAGTTCAACTTGTTTTGTAATCCACTACTTTATGTTAGCTATTGCTCAGAGCTTTAAGGTCTTCATTAGCAACAAGTGGAACATTTTCTCATTCATCGTTTCGCTTGGAGCTTGGATATCAACCATGCTTAGTTTTGTTACCAATTCGGGGTCGGTTTTTATTAACTTTAACAAGTTGTTTTTGGTTGGAATGTTAATTTTCCTTTTCCCAAGAAGTGATAGAATCAACCAACTTCTAAAGTTTGCAGCTGCCTCTCTTCCTAGATTACTTTCTTTGATGTTCACTTGGTTTATTCTTTATTTGGTGTACGCGATCGCCTTGAACCAAATTTTTGGAATGACTAAGATTGGTCCTAATACAAGTGGAAATATAAACGTGAGGTCGGTACCAAAAACATTAATTCTTCTATTCAGATGTTCCATGGGTGAGGGATGGAATTACATTATGGATGATTTCACTTTAGAGGTGCCTTTCTGTACATACGACAATAGTGTGGATGATTCGGATTGTGGAAACAAGGAATACGCATATTTGCTCTTCATGTCTTGGAATGTGATTTCCATGTACATTATGCTTAACTTGTTCGTTTCATTACTTTTGGACAGTTTCAGTTACATTAGCGGAGGATCAAAATATGCTCCGTTGGTAGCCAGATCTGAAATAAGGAAGTTCAAAAAGTCGTGGGGGAAATTTGACCCAAAAGGAACTGGTTTCATTGACCCTGAAGATCTTCCAAAATTTCTACACACTTTAGATGGCTCCTTGAGTTTTCACTTTTATCATGGCATGTTTAGTATCCCCGAGCTTTGTTCAAAATGGATACACAGAAATGACCCAAACAATCCCTACGATGTGGCGATAAACTATGATGCCATCAATGAAACAGTTGCAACTATGGACTTTCCGAAAATCAGAGAACGAAGATTTATGTACGAGAGATTTATCGAAGAGGCCATCATGAACATGGAGTTACATGAAGAACCGGGAATATCATTCACTCGTCTATTGGTACAGCTCCCATTGTACAACTCTTTTGATCTGGGTGAGTGTCTTGTCCTCATTGATTACTTGGAGAGACGTCTTTTTATGCAAAAACTAGAAAAAAGACTACAGAAAAAGAGATGTAAAGAGTTACTTCAAGGATATATTACGCGGTGGGCTTACGTTCATCGGCAGAGGGAGGAGAAAAGAAAATCACAAATTCTGAATATTTCAACAGAGGGAAAACAGAACACATTTTACGAAGTGGGCATCGAAGACTTCTGACGTATTCATTTAGCATTATGTCCAAGATGATTTTCTATAGCATTTAATATAAACATAGGACATTGAATTTTCTGTAAGAGCCAGTCCATACTAATCCTTAAAATAATCTACACCGGATATCGTAAACACGTTTATAGGTTTGTGCAAAGGAGCAACGCCCCCGCTATTGTGCTATAAATAATACAAACTAAGCCCAAACATGCCTCAAATACATTAAACACCATTAAAATACCCTTATTTCGCGTCCATGTCATTCAAGCCCAAGTCCTCGTTCTGTTGGAAACTTCTCTCAAAGTCCTCAATCACCATGTTAGGATCATTATCTGGCGCATAAACATTTTGGATGTACGAAGATGCTAAGGGGTCCTCCATGTAAATAGTGAAACCAATTTTGCCATGTGCGGCATCCTCCAACTTGGCAAAGAAGGAAGTCCATCTTTGCTTAGTTTCATCATCCATAGAATCAGATGTTTGCGTAAAAACACGCGAGTGTAATTCATCGTAAACTTGACTTAATAAACCTTCGATGGTGGTGAATCTACCGCCCAAAGTTCCTGGGGTCAAGTCCAAATTCAAATCGGGGATTTTCATGTCACAAGTTTCCGACTTCAAAATGTCACGAGCCAAGTCTTCTGGGTCAGTTACTTTGAGCGTGATGCGTCTTCCCTTTTCAGGAATAGCACCTCCTGTTTTAACTTCATTAGACTTGTAGCCACAATGGTCACAGACGGTGGACATGATAATGACATCTTTGAAATGTGGGATGTTCACTGTTTTCATATGAGTTTCACATGGCTGGTAGCATGCGGAACATGTGGCATGGAAAGTCTGGACTTCATTATCGAAGTTCTCAATGTCTGTGTTGTCGGAAACAAAACCTGTGGCTTTAGGGTTTTCGTTCCCAAGTTGTGAACTCACATTAGTCTCTGTTGCGGATTTCTTCTTTTCCAGCTCAAGTTTCTTGTGCTGGGCAACGTCATCAGCAGAGATAAGTCCAAGGAATACATTTTGCTCGGCGGTACGGTTGTACTCGTACATGGACCATTTGTGAGCTGGCTGACCTGGGGTATATTCGATCCACGAGTTGCCGGCAGGATCATCGACATAAAATGTCAAAGGCAAGCCCTTGCCATCAAGACGCTCTTGCACTTTGGCAATGAAAGCTTCAATCTTATCATGCACCTCTGGCTGGGCATCTTTACGTGCTGGTTGGTCTGCTTTCAAATTGTCGATCATCTCGGTGAGAAGACCTTCAATGTTGGTCAACTGCCCACGCTCAGGAGGAATTTCAAGCTCCAACTCAGGGAACAGACATGTTGCAGTTTCGCTCTTGACAACCTGCTTGCTGAAGTCTTCCTTGGACTCGATCTTGTAAACGTAACGAGACCCTTTTTCAGCAATCTGTGCCGCAGCTTGGATCTCAGAGTTTTTGAATCCACAGTGGGGACACTCAAAAGACATGACAATAATTTCACGGAAAAATGGGATACGGGTCAAGAGCATGCGGGTGACACCGTTCTTGTGGCAGTTCATACACATGGACTCAACTTCTTGCACTGGATGTCCTTCAACATCGGCTGCTCCGGTCTCCCTCACCGAGCTGTCCATATTCTGAACCTGCTCGCCGACAGGAGTAAATTGTGATTCGTTCTCTGAAGCCATTTCTAAACGTGGTTTCTTTTCTGGAGAATTGGCGGCGTCTTCGGTTCTTTTCATCTAGTAGCCAGATTTTTTTCGATGGTGTTCATGCAGGTTAGAAGCATCGAGAAAGATGTAGAAGTTTCGAGCAGAGTCAAGAAGGTTCCACACCAGGACATGCTACCGAAATGGGAGAAAGGAATCAGGTAGAATTAGGCAAATGAGGTGGTCAAATTCCAGAAAGCAACGTCAACCTGCAATCAGTATGGATCTCTTCAATACCAATATTCCGCTGATTGTATTGATGCAATGGTCTTGTAGTGGCAGCAGAGAATCATAAGCATAGACTCATCTAAATTACACCAATTCTCGAAGGCCCAAGCAAATACGAAGAGCAAGAGCACATTCAATCCTGGTGAACCATCTTGAATGACATGTCAAATGCCACTGGACCTGCATATACCATTATTGTTACTACTTTGTGTGGCTTTTCTGGGCCAGAGAACCCCTTCCTGAGTTTAGGGCGAACTTTTAGAAGTGCCACAATACAGGCGAGGTACTTCCAATGCCCATAACTTCCAATCTGACGAACTTGTGTCTGAGGTTACTGTCCCGATAAGAGAGGTGTCAAACCCCCCATAAATTTATAAAGCACCCCAGATCATTATCCTCTAGTTGCTATAACAAAGACACATCCACAGGTAGCAGTTAGCGAAAGTATCACTTGTGTAACTCTCTTTGTAAACTCCTTTATCCTCTGTAGTTGATTGTACATCTGATCCAACGTCATGCAGCTTGTCATTGGGAATACGCACGTGCGCTTGCCATATTCGAAGACCAATGCTATTGGAAGAAGTACATTTGAGTGAGCGGGCAAAGAAAAAGAGAAACAAAACAGTGGCTCATGGATTCTTTCTAGTATAAGCCATATGACCCTGACCAACAAAAAAACAAAGTCTATTCAAACTATAGTGGTTACGTGATGCTCGCTTAAGAGCTTCTGTGCTTAGTAGGCCGCGCATGGGAGTGCACATAAACTCGTACCAAAGTCTTCCCGTTCCTGGAGCCACAGTTTTTATAGCCACACTACTCTTTTCCTTTAAGGACGCATATACATATTCCACCACAAAGCAACTATCGAATAAAAGATATAGCCAAGTGACTTTTCCACAAACAAATAGTTATTCAAGGCCTGCTTCCAGTACCATGAATTTGTTTGATCCGTGCTTATCACACGACACAACTTCAAACAAAACCACACAAAATCTAACGGCAATCCTCCAGAAAGGGGTTTCTGCACCAGAAAACGAATCCGACCAGTGGAATGAGCCGGAAAAAGAAATCATCAGTGACTGCAAGGCGGAGAATGAAGACCAGCTGGTGGTCACGCTGTTTTTAGCCAAACACATTACGGATCACTCCAATATCCCAAAAGACAACATACACAAATTTTGCTACCGCCACAATCCAGACATCGTATGCAACAAGCAAGCAGATGCTGCTAAAATGAAGAGCATCCAGAGCGAGCTTGAGAAACTTCCTTTGCGTGACCAGGAGGCCGTTAGTCACGTATGGCTGATCTTCTCTGCTGCCCCACACGCACACCGTCTGTTAATCTTGCGTGGTTTGCTCAGTCAATGTTGTTTCCCCCAGCTCTCAACCATCTCTCAGGAAATCAGCCAACTCGTGAGGATAGACTTTATAGCGACACTCCCGGTGGAGATTTCCCTCAAAATTTTGTGTTACTTGGATTGTCAATCGCTCTGCAATGCGGCACAAGTTTCACGCAAATGGAAAGAACTTGCGGACGACGACCGTGTTTGGCACCACATGTGTGAACAACATATTGACCGCAAGTGTCCAAACTGCGGTTGGGGTTTACCATTGATGCACATGAAGCGAGCCCGCGAGATCTGTGAAACAGAGCCTGATTCTAAGCGCCGCAAAACGAAAAGACCATGGAAAAGCGTCTATAGTGAACGGTATCTGCTCGAAAAAAATTGGCGGAATGGTACTTACACGATTCAACAGTTCCAGGGGCATACCGATGGCGTTACGTGTCTTCGCTTCAACCGTAAGTATCTCATATCGGGTTCGTACGATGCTACGGTGAAAGTATGGGATGTGGATTCTGGAACCTGTATCCGCACGTTAACGGGCCATCAAAAGGGTGTGAGGGCATTGGTTTTCGACTCGCAAAAGTTGATCACGGGTGGCTTGGACCTGACCATCAAAGTATGGAATTATCACACTGGTGAGTGTATCTCAACATACCGCGGCCACGATGATGCTGTATCCAGTGTTGATTTTTCCAACAAAACGATTGTTTCTGGACTGGCTGACTGCACAGTGAAGGTGTGGCATGTGGACTCTCGAACTTGTTACACGCTTCGAGGCCATAGCGACAGTGTCAACTGTGTCAAGATCGATGTAGCATCAAACACGGTTTTTTCTGCTTCGGATGACACAACAGTGAAAATGTGGGATTTAGCCACAAACCAGTGTCTTCGTGTTTTTGGCGGTGTGGGTAGTAATGGCCATGTTGGACAAGTTGAAACAGTGATTCCATTTGTGTACAAGGGCGGTGATTTGATAACGGATTCTAATGAGAGCGACAGTGAGGGCGCGGGCCGCCCATCACGCCAGGAGGAGAACACATCCGTTTGCAGCGAGCTTCCTGAGGATGGAAATTATCCAACTCACATATTAACCTCTCTGTTGGATAATACCATCAAGTTGTGGGACGTCCGCACAGGAAAATGTATACGTACGCAATTTGGTCACATTGAGGGAGTATGGTCAATCCTGGCTGACACTTTCCGCATTGTTCTGGGTGCTCACGACAGGTTGGTAAAAGTATGGGACTTGCAAGATGGAAAATGCTTGCATACGTTTGGGAACAATGCCAGCGTGAGCTGTGTTGGATTATCAAGCCACAGTTTCGCGGCAGGTTTGGAGAATGGGAACATCAAGATGTATAACTTCAGTTAGGAAAGGCTTTAAACCGTGAAGTTGGTTTATTGACGGTATAGGAGTTAATTTAGGTAATTTTTGAATATTCAAAGGTTGTAGTATCTATGACGCAATGTAGGATTGCAGCCGTTTGCATTTCATTGACCATTCAAACAGTGACGGACAACATCTTTAGTGCAACGATCGCAGGAGTACTTGCCCAAAGGAAGGATGTATTTATATTATTATTAGGAATGCGTGAGATGGAGTGAAAAGTTAGTTGGACAAAAATGAGTACACCAAATGTGGAAGAGGAAACAACGACATTTTCAAAGCCTGTCGTCTTTCTTGTTCTAACAATATTGAGAGGAATACACTACAACACAAGCTAAAGATGAGGAAAACCACTATTAAATCAAGGGCATGTTCACCATAAATTTAGCATCAATCAATAACTCATTGTATATAGAAATGCAAAGTGGGCTTGAGGTCCCCAATAAGTAAGACAACAAGCACACACAGTAAATACATGCATAGGGATCAGCATGATATGTAGCCATGGTGTATAAACAGGAATTCGACCATGTTCACCTATATCTGCAATGAAACGGTCATCCGGTAACGACCAAATGGTCACGGAAATGTGTCAAGTAATAACACGAACAAACAAAGCCAAAAAGAGTCTTAGAAAACAGGCAATCACCAATTCAACCGGGGGAAGCTCTTTCCTCAATGGCGTAAAAACGACGACACAGTAAATGGCGCATCAGGATCGCCAGATGGTCCACGAGCACGGTCACGATCAAACGATACATTGGGTTCATCGCTCATGACGAGAGTTGATGTCGAAGCATCGCGAGAGGGCGAAAAGAAACAAAAGGAGTCCAACAATTCACGGTATGACATGGAGCTGATATCCTTGGGCGTGCGGGAGGTCTGTGAGGGCCGCGAGTTTGGCGAGAGGTTTTGCCGGTCAGCAAGGTCATTGGGTGTATTCGAGAGCGGGTCTGGGGAGTCAGGCGGCGACACGGGCGCAGAGTTGGGCGAGACCAGCTCATCCGTATGCGCACGGAACTGAGGAAGTTCCGATTCGTCCCGCACGCCGAGGCTTGAAAGAAGCGGCGACAGAAGATAAAAGTTGTTGCGGTCGAAGTCCGACTCGCCTTGGCGGCGCAAGAAGGATGCCAGATACTTTGGTTTGGGTCTCTGGGAGCGGTCAGCTTTCGAAACTGCTGCTGCACTCACTGCACGCTGTTTAGGGCGGGGCCGCCTCTCGAGCCGCACCATGTAGTTAGAACCACTGTTGTTGTCCCAGTATTCGCAGTCGGGTGTGGTGAAACGTACGCAAAACTCATAGTCCCATCTTCCGCCAGCAGGAAAACGTTCACCAATTTTGGCCAAGTCCAATTTGAAAATGAATCGGTCATAGTTATGGGCCCGGAGCACAGGCGGAGTGTCGGGCACATATATGGCGTCAAGATCCTTTGTGGTTGACCAAGCGTCAGGCGAGTATCGCACTACGACGCTCTTCTCATACGCCATGTTATGCACAGCCACTTGGCCCAAAAGATAGCGTTGGTCTGCCAGCACAAACATGTGTTCCAAAAACACTGGCATATGGCGCACAGCCATGCGCTCGTGGTAAGACAAGGGGGGAAAGTTGAGCACATCCACCAGCCACTGGGGAAACGCAGAATCTCGGGGCGGTGCAGCAAGGCCGCCCGCGGAATCTGCAGGACCGCTCGAGCTGTCCCACGTCACTTCAAGGTCAAGGTCAGCACCTGGGTCGTCCATATCGTCGTCGTCAGTTGCTAAAACGGGCGAGTTCAGTGCCAGTATAGCCGCAGGCCGGTCTTTCTGCGAGAAATATCGCACGTCTGCGTCGCCACCAAAATGAACCAGTTTGTATGTTGGGGTCAGTGGGAGTGAGCGGGACCGAGGTGTGTGCTCTTTCAACAGCAGCTTCACAATCTCTCCCAGTTTTTTCCGCACAAGCAGGTGTTCGGGGTAATCCTCAGGTACTGGCAGAGGACTAGCTGGGGCATCAACAAGGCCAGCATTGATGGCGGAATTACGCCGCGTCGGATCAGACGCCTTAGTGTACTCCTCTTGTGAGCGCAGCGGCTTGTGGATAAAGCGCATCGAAAGCGGCACGGGCGAGGGCGCCTGCCGAGGCCGGTCAAAATAGCCCTTGCGCACGGCGACAAAGCTGCGCGCGCCCGCAGAAGGTGGACTCTCGGGCGACGTTTCCGGACTTGACTGCGCGCCATTGTCCAGTAGGCCCGACAGACTGGTCAGGTTGCGCGACTCGGCCAAAGTACTGGTCAGATGACGTGACTCGCCCGGCAGACCAGTCAGATTGCGTGAAGGGGTCTCCGAATCTGACTCTTTATTTTCTGTGCCGAGGATGCATTGGTCATCCTTGTTATGATGGGCAGATGCTGTTTCTGTCTTGCTGGGTTGAGTGCCTTGGGTATCCTTGGAGTTATCCGAGGCCTGGCCATTTTTCACATTTTGGGCATCTTCCAGTGCATTACTCTGACCATTATTCTGGCAATTTTTGTAGGTGTCATTGGTTTGGATATCATTATTTGCGCCATCTTTGGCGGTATTGGCCGGCAGTGGGTTCAGGCCAATGTTGTGCTTAGACTGGTTGGCCCTGTTATCTCCGTTCTTTGTAGGTTTACTCCCGGAGACTTTGGCTTCCATTGCCTTAGAGTTATTCTTTTCCACGCTTGTATAGCTGCTCGCACCTGTTGTTCCCAGACTCAACTGGCCCACACTTGACTGTCCCAGACATGAGTCTCCCAGAGGAGTCTTTGTCAGATTATCCGCCTTTTTAACACGTAGCGGCTTGGCTAGACCTTCGTCCAAGCTTCGCTTCGTCGTTTCACTCTGCTTGGAACCATTTTTCATCTCGAATGGAGCTTGTGAAGGGCCCAATTCGTCCTTTTCTGAAACGACTCCTGAGTCGGATGGCCCGGTTTCAGTATTTCTATTCTGCATCGCACTCTTGGGGCTGGTCTTTCCTTCTACTGCTTGGGACGAAGCCCCGCCTTGGCCGTTTTTCTCGGCCAGGGCTGAAGAAAATGCAAACATAAACCGCAAAAGTAAAGGGAGAAGGAGATGCACCACGATAAGTTGCGCAGCCTGTATTTGCGCGCAGATCGGTATCGGCGTAGAAAAGAGCCGAATGAAGACAGGACAATAAACTCGGACAAATAATTTTTCTTCCGCGCTGTCCTATTGTATACTGCTTGCTCCGGAAGATGTTCCTCCTGCCCGCCGGGGCCGAATCATGCGTCACTGTGTGGTGCTGCTCATAAAGCGCTTTCGGGTCCTCTGATGTTCTCTGTGGCCGCGCGCGCAGCGGCTATCCGCACAGGGCCCCTGGAACAGGTGATAAAACAAAGACTGCGGTACAGGATGCACTAAGGGCTGACAGTCGGACCCTGCGCAAACCGTACTAAAATGAGGGGAAAGAAAGGAAGGTGGAGTGGCCCACCCGCCATGAACTTAAGTTTTTGCTGGTCTTTGTTCGTTTGATCTGGTGCCTTTAATTTGTCTTTCGGGTGTGCGCACAATCGGGCGCAATGGGGCGCACCAGGTGTCCTACATTGGGCCATTCCGTAAAAATCGTACCAGAATTGCCCCACATATGTGCTTCGATCGGCGCGCAGACACTTAGACCGGCTTTTTCCTTCTTCGCGCTTCGGCGCCGCCCTGCACTGTTCTTTCTTGTTCCGGTTCTTTTCACCCTTCCAGACCCCGGTTGGTGTAGAAAACCCAAAAAAAAAGGGGCCTCCTTCTGTAACAAGTTCATGCCCACCTGAAATGCTTTTTTTATTTTTGTATTTATTCTTTCATTTTTTCTGTTGTGGCTGTTTTTGCTTGTTTAATTGGCTGACTCGGGTGTGCATCTGCATCCATATATTTTTTCTTGGGCATGTGTGGTCACCCTATGGCGGATCCATTGTTCACCTTAGACAACAGAAAAATCGTTATTCTACGTCAGGGTTTTTCCGAAACTCGTCCTGGGGTCATGTCAAAGAGTGGGTACAAATGAGTTTTGTGAAGTACCTGCCTTGATCCTCTATGAATCCCTATTAATGGACTGTTCTTTATAGATGCACCATCCGTATTAGGCGAGGATATCTTGGCTAGAACCAACCTTACCTCAGCTGACATTATTTTTATACATCTAGCTTGCAATACGAGCATGTTTCAAAGAAGAAAGAAAAGACATCTTTAGAGTCCTATTTACGCAACTTATTTCTTTTCTCTTATCCTTAAAACAGGTTATGTAATGTCATAGTCTGATGGTGTCCACGTACCCCATTACCTTCTCTGTAAGTTTAGAGTCTGAAAAGTTTCCTTGGTTAAAGTAAATATGTTGTTTGATTCTTAGCCTGTCTGTATGTTTTTATGTTTTTTTGTCTCTTTTTTTTTTTTTTGGTATCTTCTTCTGCGGCTTTCTTCTTCTCAACACCTACTTACACTTATATTTTAATTCATGGAAAAGAATTCCGTGATGACTGGATAAACTGTTCAACGCAAATGCTTTTCTTCGTTAGGTTTTCCATCATACAAATCAGTAGACTCGCTGAAAACATCGCGGAAAATAAAATCTTAGTTCAGTTTTCATAATGATATATGAAACAGGAAACTTTTGCTGAAACGTTTAGCGCACTCTTTTTTTTCAGCGCAAGATCATGCATTGGATGCGCTAAAGTTTATTCTCTCGTCTCAAATTGGCTAATGACCAACATATGCAACTACAAGCGTTTAGTCATTCTTAAATGCAGGCTTAGATGAGGACAGACATTAGTCTCTGGTATATAAACCTGTCAAATGTATTCTTCTGCTTCCGGGCCATATTCAAACCATAGACATGAAAAAAAAGGATATCCAGGGGGCAGAAGAGGTGGTGTAAATCAACTCTCTCTCTCTCCCCAATGCAAAAGAACTAATGATTGCAATCTTCCCCAGAAACTAGATGCAAGCTTATTTAGTATGCAAACCTTCTCAAGAAGTATGTCTCAGTATTAGGCGATGACAATCTCAAGGAATAAATGAGTCCTCCTATAAGTATAAGAAGACGTTATACAGCAAAACTCAGCTCAAATTAGCCCTGTGTTGTTGAAAGAGTTTCATTTTTCGTTCTTTTCGTGTGCAATCTATGTAGCTTTGAACTGGTGGATATTGGTCTTCACATAAAAGCCGAAGTGGAATATTGAGCAGCACGCAGAGCTACAAAAAGAAAAAAGAAATAGTGTGAAGCATTATTTTTCCATTTTCAATTCTCTCAGATACCTATAGGCTACTTCAGCGTCGTATTACTTAAGGTTTACTGTCTATGAGCCTGTTGTGCAGCTGGACTAAACTTGATGTTGAGTTGAAACATTTTAGTTCAAAATGGCTGGCATGGGGAAAATAGGGCAAAGAGAGTCTATCATCTGGGGAGTGAAACCAGGATCGACATTGAAGAAGTGTCGCAGAAGAATTCAAATTATACCAATTTTCCATGACAGGTCACATGTCGCCTAAGCCTCATAATAATAGTACCTGCATATGCCTCAAGATTAATATCGCAGAGCCTCATCTCTATTACGTTTTTATGTCCATCTTCTGAGCCCAAAGGCTCTGCCGCCACTGCCTGAATCCATTTTGTTAAGCCTCCCTAATATGTCTGATGAGGAAGGGTATCAAATTCCAGCTTCTCAATTGCGGGTCCAACGCAGACTGTCCAAAATTATCTCGGTCAAAATGGCTCAAGATGCAATCAATCGCAGACAAACCCGGGTTTCCCTCGACCTGGAAGACAGTAAAGCGTCACATTCCTCCCAGGAAACAGAAAAGGATGTGTTTTTCCCACTTCGAGGTGCTAAGGCACGGCCAGGGGATATAGATTTTGCCGAGCTCGACGATTTCCTTCGACTGACAACGAAGAAGAAAATTCAATCACTGGTAATGGCTAGCGGCAGTTCACGTACTGGTGATATATCACAAAATGCTCTTCGTTATACACCCAGAAACACGGAGGTGAAGAATGAGCCACTGCTCGAACCAGACGATGCTACCCCCTCTGAAAAGGCAAAGGAGAGTGATAAGGAGGCAACTGCAGAACATCTGTGGCTGCAAAGCTCGGAAGAAAGACCGCTTCCGGGATCACCAGAGTTGGCTTCTGCATCAAATGACCGGTTTTCATACTTTCACTCGCTGAGCGAGGAAACAGTCCATGCGCCAGACCTTGCACTGCTTATCCAAGGTCCTTCAGCTACTTTCTTCAGCCATGGTGAAGGCACGTGGTGGCTTGACTGTACATCTCCAACCGAAGACGAAGTACATGTTTTAGCCAAAGTGTTTGGCCTCCATCCATTGACTGCTGAAGATATTCGCATGAGTGAACCTCGAGAAAAGGTGGAAATGTTCCACAGTTACTACTTCATCTCCTTTCACACATTTGATGCAGATGTGGAATCCCAGCAGTACTTGGAGCCGGTACACATGTACGTGGTCGTTTTCCGCGCGGGCGTGGTCACTTTCCATACTTCTCCTACCGGTGTAGCGGCTAACGTACGGCGGCGTATTCGCCAGCTCCGTGATTATGTGGATGTGAGTCCCGATTGGATTTGCTATGCACTTATAGATGCGGTCACGGATGGTTTCGCCCCAGTGATCACAGCAATTGAGCATGAAGCCGATGCCATAGACAACTCTGTCTTCATTACACGTCTGACAGACTTTGGATCAATGTTGAAACGCATTGGGCAGTGCAGGCACACGGTGATGGGTTTGATGAAACTATTGGCCAACAAAGCCGATGTCATCAAAATGTTCGCCAAACGCTGTCAGGAGCACGCTGATGGACGAGTGATATCCCCGAGGAGCGATATTGCCCTTTACTTGGGCGATATCCAGGATCATATTGTGACAATGTACCAGAGTCTATCTGCGTATGAAAAGATTTTCAGCCGGTCGCAGGCAAACTATTTGGCGCAATTGCAAGTTGAGTCTTTTGATCTGAATTTGCTGACAAGTGAAATGTTAGAGAACCTTACGATTCTTGGAACTTTGCTTATTCCCATCAATGTTGTTACGGGTATTTTTGGTACCAATGTGCTCATTCCAGGAAAAAACGATAACTCATTGTTGTGGTTTTTTGGTATCATAATTTTTGTGCTTGTATTTCTGGTTATCATGTTTGTGCTCATCAAATATTATACTCATAAAGATGCTCAGGTACAGCAACAAGATTTTGATGACTCTATTGTTCGTTCCATTAAAAGCGCTGAATTGCGCAAGAAGAACCGTACTCGCTCGGTTGTCAGCTTTCCGGGAAGATACGAAGTTTAATTTTAGATTATTCCGACTGTCAATTTCGTATCTAATTTTTTTTTTTTTTTTTTTTTTTATATGTATTTTCCTCTTTGCATATCTAGTCGAAAATTACTTCGTCATGTAAAATATATGACAACAACATTTCTTAAAGTTCTCGTTGTGAAAATAGATACGCCTTTTCCTCTGTGCGGCCTAGCGTACGTGATGATCATAGCAAAGGTAAGTCAATTATCACATACTTCTAATTTGAGTCTTAATACATACCCAGTATAGTCGGAAAACCTTTGGATTTTCGAAGAAAGCTAAACAAAGTTGGTTGGCTAGAAGTAGCACTTTTCGATACACTTAGTCACTGTGTCTCTTCAGAACATACAGGAAAGCCAAAGTTACTATAGTGGACGACACTGCATTGAACCGGTTCTCCTGCAGAACTGTGGCTTAATAGAATTGTTGTACGTACACTGAGGTTAAGGCTCGTCTCACTTAAAAAAAGCGCCCAAGTGAATTTATGACATACGCTTCTCAAAGTGTGCCTGAGACAGGAGCACTAAGGATTTCAAAAGAACAGTAAGTCTTTTCAAAATATGAATATATACCCTCAACAAAAAAAACGTCTCCCGGGGGTGAGTCGAACACCCGATCTCAAGATTACAAATCCATTACAGTCTCGCGCCTTAGCCAGCTTGGCCACCGAGAGGAACGTTGAAAGAAATTTTCGTTCAGCAATATTATTCTGATACATGTACTGTTCAAATTTCGAACATTAAAATGGTAAACAAAATTAATTAGTGAATTAACAAAGATCATGTTGAAAAATGAAACTAACTCTACCGCTTGTTTACCAATGAAAATATGCAATTCAGAGAATATTTAGAAGTCAACAGTATATGTTTTATTATAGCTGCTTCCAAAAGTGTAACATACTGCTCCACCGCCGACGATAGTATTACCGGCCAATTGAGAGCCAACAAAGACAGGAAAAGTCTTCCACACTGTATCAGATATTGGAACAGCGTACACCTTCTCCGTGGAAAGAGAAATTTTAAGTATGGTGTCAGAACGGCGAGGAGACATTTTCCCTGTTCCACCCATTAGATATAGATCTGATTCTATCAATTTTGCCATTGCTGAAATTCGTGCCAAATGAGATGATTCGACAAACAAAGACACGGCGATAGTGTCACCATATACAAATTTGTACATGGCACCACTAAGACGAGGCTCAATGTCGTTTTCCATCCCACCAATCACATATCCTGTCTTGGAGAGAGAATCATATACTATGCAATAACTCTTTAGCAGAGGGATATGTCCCTCTGTTGCAACTTCTGTGACGGTAAACGGCGCCTTGGTTACCTCCCAGAACTTGCCATTTGCAAACACTAAAGCTTTCCCTGTGGAAATACAGACTGCCGAATGTCTGGACATAGACTCGGGCATGTTCCCTAAAAGGGACCATTCCTGGTTCGCTGTTGAAAATAACCAAACATCACTTAGCTGAAATCCTGGTCGTGTCCGTCCACCAATGAGAAGAAGAGTTCCATCGTCAAGACTCACCATACAATGTGACATACGTGGGGAAGGTTTTGCTTTCGTCGTTACAACAGAGATAGAATGCTCAATCTTCAATAGTTGGTCTGTTCTGGTTTGCGATAGCCCTCCATGCACATAAACTGCGCCAGACGAAGATGCTGCTGGAAACTTTAGGTTCACTGACAAATCCATGGAGTGGCATGTTAATGAGATTGGCTCCGTACATGGCAATTCAAACTCTGGATTTGGACGGGGGAAAATGGCCTGCTCAGACACAGTAGCATGTAGGATTATGTAATGCTGGCAGTAAAGAATGAGTTCCTCCCATTCATCAAAATCTTCCACAAGAGCAACCTTGCGTTTTTCCTCAATCAGGAAAAAGTGTTCCCACGCTTCAAACAAATCAAGCACTTCTGAAAAGTGGAAATATTTAGAGAATCGATCAAGTTGTTTTTCTTTGCTTGGATATGCTTCTACGCATTGTAATGGCGACAGCAAGTGGCCAAAATGGTAAAGCATTTTTTGGGCGAAAAAATGGTCTTTGCCTGCTGGTAGAATTTGCTCGAGAGACAAGAAATGGGCATTTGGGATTTGACCGCATATTTGGACGATCATATTAGCATCTTCAGGCACCATATATGCCAAAGAAACTTCTGCAAGAAATATTGCAGCTCCATCATTATCCAAAAGAGCATCTATCTGTTTATGGAACAAGTCGGCATCCTTCAAGTCGCAACCAACCAATTTGTATGACTGCGAAGCCCAAACCGTGCCCAACAGGCTTTCCATATCAATCTGTGCTCCTAGAGTATCAAGAATCTCAGGAACATTACGGATCATCGCTGATTTCTTTTCGGCGAGATCCGGGTAGTCGAAATCGAGACATTCAAAACGTGGATCCAGAGATATGAGTTCGAAGGCGAGCGAATCAAAACCACAACCCAAGTTAATGACCCGAATCTTTTGCTTGGGGTATTTGGATGCAATCGATGAAATAGCTCTCTTCACGGTTTCCATTCGTATCCAGAAAACCCTATTGTCCCCCGGAGAACGTCGTTTAGCTTTGGGCAATAGAAGTTCAAGGTATCGAGTAGCATCTGGATTCAAAACCGGACCATATATAGCTTCAACAGAACGTTTAGACAATATGGAGGAGTCGTTCGTGCCTTGGATCTGCGAGTCCTGGTATGCTTGTTTCTTTTTGACATTCACCATATTTGCCAATGTGATGGGATGAGAGTGATTGGTCACGAGGAGAGCTAAGCGGAAATAATCTAACAATTGGTATAATGAGACCAATAGACTGATGAAGTAGAGAAAGGATGGTCGAAATCACTGAAATAACGGTGTTAAACCAAGGCAGAAAAGTTCTAAACCTCGACTAGGAAACGAGATGAGAAAGTCGCACATACATTTATGGTTCATATAACTTCACAGATGCAAGATTTCGGACGGGAAAGAAGCATGCAAGGCAGGAATAATCTCGATCGAATTTTTTTACAGTAGCCTTCTATGTTCCTAGATTTTCAACTTTGTCAGGCGGAAGATATTGATCAAGATATGCGATCATTGTCTTAAGATGCCATTCTACAGCAAGACTTCAAATCATTCTATTCTCCATTAGCGTTGAAATTTCACACTTCCAATAGTCTATTTTACATTACAAAACACCCCGGAATGCCTTTTTCAATTCCGTGGAAGCTTCTTCTGTCAGGACATACTGACACAGCTTTAAATACTGAGCAGCAGCCAATGTCATTCTCATATCCTTGAGCGATATCTCTGCTGCTGCTGCATCAGTCATGATTTCATCCTCATCGCCATTTTCGTTTTTTTCCGAGACGAACTCATCTGTCTGGAGACCGTTTCCACATTTGATCCACACACGGCCGTTGATCCCTATAGCAATTTCAAACGAGCACCTGGATGCAAGCTTTTCTAAGAAAATGCAGCTCTTGTTAAACAAGAGTTCTCGGGCAAAGTTCATGTTGACATCGAAAATGAATCCAGACTCATCGAGTAAACCGAAACCACCTTCTTTTCCTGTCTCCGGGTCAAAGCACTCGATTTCTGTATCTATATCTGGAAGAGCCTCGCTTACTCGGGCGTATACAGCCTGGTCCACTTTCAAGTTGGGTCTATTTTTTTTCGTGGCATTTGGAAATGCCATCATGGAAAGTTGCACAGGAGCAGAGTGGTTTTGAAGAGACACTTTGAAAAAGTCTCCGTAAACTCCGGTTATGTAGCCAATAACTAAATCATTGACTTGTGGAATGTATCGCTTGGAATTGGATTCGATGTATAAGAGCTTGTCATTACTTTTTTTACTGGCAGAAGTGGATTTTAGTATTCCAGCCTGCAGTGGGATAATCTGGTGTGATTTTGGATATTTGTATATGCCTGGACCAATAGTAATCTCAGCTTGGCCTTCCACTTCCGACGCTAATGAGTCGCCTGGCAATATTATCGACATGTGGAGTGAAGAAGGTTTGAGATAATGCGATGAGAAAATATGGAAGGAAGTCATGATGTGTATGCAGTACGTTGGACCCAGTCAAGAGAAAGAACGGAATGTTGATGGCTAGGATGCGCCTCTACGTTAGAGTAATACGTAGATGGTCCTTTTCTCTGTCTAGTTTTTTTTTCGTCCTCTTTTTCTCCTTTTTTTGGCTCGTTTTTTTTCATTCTCATAGCATTTCTTGTCTTTTCGTCGGTCAACGAACACGATAGCAACAACTCATAGCTACCAGATACTCTACTTGATATCTTTTAGGGGCGAGAATGGTAACATCTTGGGCTACACCTATCCTGTTTTGTCATCTTTTCATGTTTAGGAGACTCTATTCCTTAGTTCCGCGAGTCGTTATTTCCGCACATGGATCGACATATAATGCCCCTAATTCTCAATCCACTCCATCTTTTCAGATTCATCTTCCTTTCCTTTTCCCGTCTCTGCAATAGACTATTCGCTAAAACCTCATTTGAATACTTATTCTGTGGGCAATTGAAGAATCCAGTGTCATCCGTGCCTTTCTTCCCTCTTGTCTCTTCCAGTATCTCTTTTCACCAACACCTTAACAATGGCGTCTAAACCATCCCGTGCTCCTGATTTTTTTGAGCGCTACTACATTTGCAGAGACACGTGTGGCTATCTCAATAAGGGGTTCAACATTTCCGCCCGCTTGTCGCGTCCTGTTAATGATGCTGTCTTGTCCCAGGCCCTCAGAGCCACAGTGCTTGCTCACCCGCACTACCTTTTGCATATGGTACGAGCTGATGGCTGCAAAACCGCTGATCCCCGCGAAGAAGACGCGAAAGCAAATGGCACAAATTACGAGGTGCAGTTTGTGGAGAAGCTCGCTTTCAGCGACGTTGTGCGTCACGCGTCGGTGCCAGCGTTAAACGACGAAGAGTTGGCCCGTTTGGCGACAGTGCGCACGCCATGTGACGTATCAACCCCGTCATGGTATCTTAACGTGTGTGAAACTGACGAAGGACAATATTTAACGTTTGCCTGTAACCACGTATTCTTCGATGGTCGTTCGGCGGTACACTTCTTTGACGATTTGGTGAAAGCTCTCGCAGCTGTCACTGATAAGCTAGGCGAGAATGGAGAAACCGAACTTTCATCAGAGGTGGCCTTCGTGGACACTTTATTTGACCTGAGCACGGACAACGTAGACATGCCTCCAGCAAGCTCTGAGGTTGTTAATTTGTATCAATCATCGTGGTGGTTTGCCCTCAAGACCATTGGTCTTTATTTTTTGCCAACGCCATTGAAGAAGCTTTGGAAATATTGGTGGGGTATTTCACCCAAACGAATGATCTCGGTGCTGCCACTTACAGCAATAAATCCATGTGCTTTTAGGCGTGTTCATCTTGACGCGGCGCAAGCTGCTTCGCTTTTGGCACGTTGCCGCAAGTTGGGTGTCACGATTACTTCTTACCTTGCTGCAAGTGTCTGCCATGCCTTGGATAATAGTGTTGTTCCTGCTTTGGGTGGTTCATTTGTGCACTCGCTCAAGCTTGTTGTATGTGGCCGTCGGCATTATCCGAATCAAATTGATGCGACCCGCTATGGACTCTATGTATCTCCTGCTACAGACTACGTAGCTTCAGGACTGGACTTGAATGAAACTGCTCGCACTGTGTCTCAAAGACTCTCTGCACTGACAGGCAATCGCGCGCTCTTCTGGATGACAGGATTGCTCAATTACATTAATATCTGGGATCACTTCCGTGGCGAGTTTGACGGCAAGCATCAGCGCGCTACAATCGAAATTTCGAACGTGGGAATGGTGCGCATTGAGCACGGTCTGTGGGCCGTTGACGACATGGTATTCAGTCAGGGCGTGACAACCACGCACATTACTCTTTCCGTCATCAGTACGCCACATGGAGGTCTAAACATTGTTATGGCGACACACGATGAGTTGTGTAAAGTTGAAAATGAGGGTATTCCAGTAATCGACACCTTCTATAAGGTGTTTGAGGCTGACTTGACCAGTTAAATTATGCACCTCGTTGATATTATGTGGTACTTATCTTGGCGCGCATCGTATATGCGAACGAATCTGTGGCATTGAATATAAATTAGAGACTTCGCTTCATACCTTACACTGCTTTCTAATTATCTCTTTACTATATATTGCAAATGATTTTGTGCGTTTCTCAGGCAATGGGAAGCATCGGCAAGTACAAAAGCTATTAACGGTGTACTACAATCCCAATGCCCAGATAAAGTGATTCCTTGGCAATGGTTACGATTACATGGACAATAAAAGACTCGGAATATGATTCTCAGCTAAATCAAGGCAAAGCTTTGAGTAAATCCATCATCAGCACCTAGGCAAGCAAATCGCACTCATCATTTGCAGCCATAAAATCATCTGCAGTGAATTATTCGAGGCTAATGTTGTGGTCTGTTATACGCAGGATGTATCTGGACGCACCAGTGCAACTGACCAGAGCCCCACGTGCGCCGCGTTATCTGCTGCAATATTGCAGCCAGAACAGGCTGTAATTAGTCGCACAAGACCCATGTGGGCAATTTTTCTCTCGTGTGACCACTATATACTCTATACGTCGCCCCTCCAGCTGCAACGTGGGTATCAAAAACGTGCATCAACGGCGATAGTTTATTGCACAAGGGCAAATTATAAAAGTCGTGTGGAAGTTTTCGCCTTGTGCTTATATTGGTTTGGCTTGTTTCGCTCGTTGATAGAGGAAAGACCTAAATCACATCCACTCAGGACCCTGTCCAGTTATATCCAACCCATATTTGGTTACGCAAGTCTTTTCGAAATTTGTTGACATCGTTATGCGTTTGACAGCTCCACCATTACTCAAAACCACGATCATTCAGTTGAACAAGGATATCGATCCTGAGGACAATAATTATGAAATTCTCACCAACGGCTATGGTGATAACACGAACCGTGAAATGGTTCCGACCATTTCGTACGCTGATGAGCAGCCACGCAAGAAGAGAAGAAGACTGTCATCTTTGGTTGATGAAGAAGAACTTGCTAAGCGGCGCCATGAGACAAAACAGCTCCATTCCGTGATCGAGAAGCGCCGGCGCATCAAAATCAACCGAGAATTCGAGGCTCTAAAGTACCTTATCCCCGCGTGTCGTAGTGCTGACACCGGGAAGCGTCTGGGCACTGGAAACAACAATGGCGCAAAGATTGATGGCATGTATAAATTGACTATCTTGAAGGCTGCCGTCGAATATATCTTATACTTGCACCACGTTGTGAAAGAACAACATGACGCGTTAAGCCAAGTGCTGGATGAGTACGACTACGATGTGGGGTTCTGCGATGCAGCACTCGATGTGAATCAGTACCGTAACATTGATCATGATTTTGACTTCTCTGAACTTGCAATGACTGCACCGATGGTACGCACCACATCACTGCTGCGAAGCCGATGTGAAACAGTTGCGGAGGTGAACGAGTTCGAACAAAACGAAGGGAGGCAGGCGCGCGCCAAGTCCGACACTGCTGCATTCATAGCACACAAGTCACAGAAGGCGCTGCTTCCTACCCCAGACGTCACGCCAGACATGGCGCCCATTTTCACACTTCTCGCGGAAAGTGAGGCCAATGGCGGAGCTTCATCTCGCGACAATCTTTTGTCAACGCGGGCGTTCCTGTTTGAGTCTAGCTCACGTGGGTCCGTGTCTTCGAACACTTCGCCCTTCACAGTACCTAATAAATCACTGGTGAAGAGTACATTTCACCTACCCGACGCTGCTCTTGCCAGTGCTGCTACTGGTCCAGCTTCGGTGGCTGGACCTCGCAAGATGTTCTTCAAGACCAAGGTCCCTGCTACCAACACCATTCAGCACGTGGGTGACACCGAGGAGGTCGAGCCCAGCCGTGTTGAGGATGCCACACGTGCGTTGTTAACGCTCCGAAAACCCAGCATCGACAATCTCTTGAACTAGCCTAAGCGAGGCAGCTACTCTAATCCTCCCTTTCCATGTACATTATAGCTGAGCGCTCTCGCGCAACCAATCAACGTATTCGTCTACCAAGCTTGGCCATGCGTCCATCTCGTTGTAAGCCGCAAGGGTCTTGGGCGCGGGCTCCATCACCTCGTAGTAGAAACGCAACCACATATTCCACGTGTCTCTAGTAACCGGGCGAGCAGCGTTTTCAACAAACTCGCACCATTGTTCCACTCGCTTCACCAAAACCTCATCCTGATGTTCGTTCGAAGCCATGGAATCAATAAAAAGAAGATGCCAATATGCCGCAGCATCAGGCGCAGGAAGCGTTTTCCCGGCGCCGCGCCCGCGCACAAAATCAAAAACGTAACGGTAGAATTGTTCGAAGCGGTTGCGATTTGCGCGGAGCTCGTAGTGCTGTTTGTCGATGTACGACCGCATACCCTTCAAAGAGTCTATGCCGTTGGCGCCCCACACAGAGAAAAAATCGTCGCGCGAAAACTCACCTGTCTGGGGCGACCGCAACAAGAATGCAAGGGTCAAGCATCGCAGATCTTCTGGCGCAAGCCCCAAGTCTGCCAAATACTGTAACGTGCCATCGATCAAAATGGACTCTTGGTCATTCGCGTCGTGATAGCGCTCCCAAAGCTCCTTAAGTGCTTCCGATGGGACGCTAGCATAGTATGCATCCACGGCAGCATTAAGGTTCCCGTTATGTTTATCCAAATATGCCGAAGCCTCGGCCGCCAGTGCAGACGTGATTTTGCGGAATTGCTGGGAGAGTGACATGGGAACTCTTTTATGGATACGTGCTAGGTATGGAAGAACAGGATATGCTAGTATGAGGCGTTGGGTATATTTCACGCTTCTTCGAGATACCAATAACGAAGGAAGAGACAGGCAAAATCTATACCGCTTATGCCCTGTGGAATAAGTTCGAGGTTTGAGTTGGTGGAGTTCGCGCGCTGAGAACTTGTGATTTCCAAGCCTGCATCAAGAAGGGCCTAACATCGGTTAGTTCTAATACTCCGACATCGTCTACGATAGCAGCAAGTGGACGCAATAAGTCAGTAAGTCGCTTTCAGTTAAGCGGATTTCCCAGTTAAGTGGATTTCCCCAAACCTTCTCTTTGTTTTCTTTCCAGAAAATAAAGAAGCAGTACATTCATTTCTCTTCGTCCCGGCCAAAAGAATAAAATTTTGTAAAACAGATACTACTATCTTCCAAGTAACTCAGACTAAAGTTCTAATAAAGACTTTACGAAAACAAACAATAATAACAAGTAGAAGACTACAAATGAAAGACTCAGCTTACGATGTGCTAAGAAGACTATTCGCACAGTAGAATTATTATCTCCTAATGTCACTCAAAGGAAATCAGAAATGCTACTGAAGTGGAAAATGGTGAAAGTATTGTAGAAGAAAGACAAAAACAGCAAGAATTATCAACTGAACTTCAAACATCTTGAAGTTACATAACTGCTTCTTAGTTGATCTTTACTCTGGCCATCTGTGGACTTTTTGCACCCAAGTGTGCACGTGACGTACACGGTCTCATTTTAGAGTACTCGTGTTGCACATCTGTGCTTCGTACTGTTCGTGAACCAACGACCACTTTTTACGACAATCGAAAGGAGTAATTACACAACTCTTCGTTCCCTTCAAGGTGCCTGGGATCATCAACGTATCATCACCTTTGAGATCATTATTTTGACTGATATCTACTTTCACTTGGTTGACATTCCTCACATACAATCGTTCCATTCCTTACTTCCTGCCGATCACATTTTGTTCCTACCCGCCCAAATTCTTTTCGTATTCATTTAATCCCTACTCCATCCTCAGCCACGTCTCCACCATGACTCTCTCTGCTACTTTGATTGCACGTGAGATACCTCTTCCAGGACTAGCCGATCTTCTGCCTGACTCCGAAATCGAAAACGATATCGAGCTTCTTCTCCATTGGCTACAACCCAACAGCTTTGATGCTGAAGTTTCACCGCCCACCCCTCGAATTCGAGTAGCTGCACGCCGATGTCTTAATGATCCGGCAGGACTGCTACATTTTGTGCGCCTCTGGCTCAATGCCATTCGCCCACACCTCGAGGCGCGCCTTGCGCCGCTCGCAGCGTCTGCGCCGCTTGCTGCTGTGGTCGACCTAGCGGCGCGCCTGCATCGCCGCTATTTGGCCCAAGCGGCCCACTTGCCTCTACTGGCCCGCGCAGCCCAATTTTTCTCTCGTGCACTCGCAGGCATGTACACACATTACCTATCACTGCCACGTATAGAAAAGGAGATTTCTGTTTGCTTGTCCCAAGAGCTTGATGCAGAACTCGTGCGCACCTTGTCTCGACTTGGCTTGGCCACTTCTGTGCGGGCTGCAATGGTGGCGGTGTGTGTTTCGCGAGTGCGTGAGCAGGCTGATTATATGTGTGCTCGCCGCTGGAACAAGCCTGTTCTTGGGGCGCTAGAAGATTGGGCTCGCGAGTTCGCGCGCGGCGCCTCGCCTCCCTTTGCTCTGCCCAAAACCTCCCATGTCGCTGCAGGCGGCGCTGCTTCTCCGGCAGAGGCATTCTCATTCGTGGAGGACGACGTTGAGCGGACCTTACTCTCTGGTTTTGACTGGATAGATCTGGACCAGAGCCATATCAACCAAAGCGCAGTCTTTACTAATGAACTTGCACGAATTGCACAGAACGAGCTACTAGCTCTCCGCACACGTGAAATCTATGACATTGTTGCAGCATATCCTGAAAGTTCAGCTGCTCTTGCTGAGTTGCACACATGTCTCGACGGTGCAGGCGCTGCGTCACGTTCGAACCTCGTAGACACCTTTGTTAGTGCGTGTATGGTTCGTCTTTTGCATCTGGGATCCACCACAGATGCCGTGATTCTTGCTTACATGCGCACCATCAGAGCATTTCTTGTTATGGACACCTCGGGTGTTCTCTTAGACAAAGTAGCACGCCCGTTAAGGCGTTACTTGCGTCTGCGCATGGATTTGGTGCCAAAACTTGCTCTTGGCATGCTCGATAGTAAATCCTCAAACCCGCTTGCAGAATTGGCACACGAGCTCAGCACTACAAACCCATCACCCCCAGAACTCGACGACCTTTCTGATATCGCGTGGGTTCCCGACCCCATCGATGCTTTGCCCGATTTTCAAAAGGGCAAGGCTGCAGATGTTCTTGATGCTATTGTCTCCGTTCTTCCACTGTCGACAATGCTCATTGAGGAGCTTACCCGTGTTTTAGGTGACCGCTTATTGAATTGGAAGGAGTACGATTCTGGAGACGTTGTACATAACGTTGAGCTTCTTAAGGCCCGGTTTGGTAGCGCAGAGTTTGCCACTTTAGATGTCATGGTCCGGGATATGGTGGAAAGCAGTGCACTCAACATGGCGGTTTCCTGTCCACCACTCCGCTTGGCAGTGCTATCAAAATTGTACTGGCCCAATGTTGGAGACGGCGACACGTCAACTTTGAGTGTGCCCGTGCAAGGAGTTTTCGAACTTTACAACAAACGCTATGCTTCTACGCGTAAGGGCCGTTCATTAGCGTTGATCCCAGAATACGGCACAGTGACTCTTGATTTAGTTTTTGCGCATGGCAAGCGCACATTTACAGTGACACCAACACAGGCTACTGTCATTAATCAGTTTGATGGTTTTAATGTTGAAAAGAAACTTTTTGAAGTCGCCAATGCTATTGGACTTTCGGAGTATGCGACACTGAACGCTCTAGCTTTCTGGGTTCAGCAAGGTATCTTAGAGAAACATGATGAGTCTTACCACACAGTGGAAAATTCTTAATTACTTAGCAATAGAAGGGTTTACGACCCGAATATCATTGCGTTGGGAAGTAGATATGGGTCTAAAGAGTTGCATTCGAAACGGATTATTTTAAATACATAACTATACGTAAAATTATATTTGGGTTTCAAAATACAGGGAGATCATCCGGTATCATACCCTTCCAGTAATTATGGTATTCCTTCCGGCCTAAAAAATCCACAAGTGCGTACCCATAATCCATTACATCAACTCCCAAGTCAAACTCATTCGCCTATCATTTCACTGACTATCATCTATACTAGTTCATATTCCCATTGACTGCTTTTGCAATCTCGACACCTGAAACCTTCAGGTTGTATGACAGGCTTGGTTGCCATTTGCGTACCGCACGGATATCGTCCATAGCGTGACCTGGCACACGGATATTCCAGTTTCGCTCGAGATGCAACTGTACGTCGCGGACATCGACAGCATCTGTCTTGCGGTGTTTGGCCAAACGGCAAGCAAATGATGTTACCAGTGACACAAACTCGTCTGCCAAATCTAAGAGAAGCTCTTCGACATCGCCGTCGATAGTGGTCTTACCGTCCCCGTCGTCCGCCCCCATAGTGTTAACTAACTCCGTCAATTTTCTCTTTGTAAGCACACGGCCACCATTGTCTGGCATAGGGCCGCTCAGGGCCATGTCAAATGTGGGCATACGCATGACTGCAGGAGTGCCCATGATTTGTCCAAGCCCAGAAGCACTGCCACCAGATAATGTGGGTCGCACATTGTTCGCTCCTGGTTTCAAGGTGACAGGCACCGCAGGTTTCACATTGAGCGTAGACAGTATCGGCATCAGCGGCACACTTGGTTTCGTAATGCCAGCCAAGTTAAAGCCTGGCACAGAGGGCTCCTTAGTCGCAGGCGACGCACTACGGCCCTTAGTAGCATCTGGAGATGCTGCTGCTGGAGACGCTGCGGCAGGTGAGGCAGACATCGCTGTACCTGCTGGACCAGCTACAGGTGCGGAATTTTCTCCGGTGGTGGCGGCAACCCCTCCGGTTTGCAGCACCCCCGCATTAGAAGGGGTACCTGCTGGTGGTGACTGTTGGGGCGATGATGCCCGTGCCTGCTCCATCAATTGGTTACGCATGTAGAGTGCGAATTTGGAGTATTGTCCATACTTCAACTTGAGCTCGCTTAGTTGGCTGTCAAGCTGCGATGCTTCTTCGGCTGACATATCTGGTCTACGGCCGGTTTCAAGAGCACGAATAGTGCGCTCCAAATCCTGAAGCCGTGCACGGACTTGATTGTATTTTTCTGTTGTGACAGTGGCCGCACGAGCATCTGTAGGTGGGCTGCCCAAACGGCCTGAGCTGCTGCTCGTTGTATTGACGCCAGTATTCCCACTTGGGCCAGAAGTAAAGTTACCGCCACCCATCATGTTACTTGCTTGATTGTTGCTCAAGTTGGCACCAGGATTCGCGCTGCCCCCCATGTTGGAGTTGCCGCCTATGTTACCCATATTTGATGCTGTATTAGAGCCCACATTAGACCCCATATTGGATCCAGTATTTGAGGCAGATGTTGAAGGACCAGAATTACCACTCGCATTACGAGCAGCAGCAGCCTTTTGCTGTTGCTGGTAATTGACCAAAACTTGTTTTATTTGGTTGGCTTTGGCGTAATGTTGCCTCGCTTTGGCGGTGTCTGTACCAGCAGCCTTGGCTTGCGCAAGTTCCTCCTTTAAAGCATCCAAAAGCCGTGTGACATCAGCAGGCTGGATCCGCTGGATCATGTTAGGTGGTTGACTCATGCGGAAAGAAGTACTGATACGAAGTTGTTAACTTTGATAGTGAGTACTTGATACTTTGTGCGCATGGTGCACGGGTGTGTTTACCTACCTTGTGAGCAGACTACTTGTAGAAACAGTGTAATATTTCTATGCTGGGGCCAAGAGTTGCTATTATGTTGGCAACTAACAGATAGAGAAGATAATATTTCTAGTAGTGAGAGCTTATTGATGAACCATATTCTTTCAAATTTTGTTCATCAATCTTTCGAGGTCAACAAAACGCGATTTGATGATTAAAATTACAAATACTTTAGCCATACTAAAAGTTTGTTTGATTATATTAAATTTAAGGTACTCAGTATTAAGTCGTAAAATTCTATTAGATGCATTTCTCTTCACAGCAGAGTAGTACAAAAATATAAGCTGCCCCCCTAGTTTTCTAAAAAGATCTATTCTTGCGACAATGTATGAAAAGTTCTTAACCGTCCAGAGCAGAGAAATATTGAAAATTTTCAGTTACTTATCAGTTCAATGCAAAACAACGTTCCACACTTCGAGGATCATTTCCAAACCACACAGGGGCACGGAAACCAAGCCATGCAACGATAAATAATATGGTAAGCGATAAATTATAGCCTGTATCAAGAGCTGCAGCCACCAAATAATTATAGCGACGCCATAAGCGAGGACGATGGCGGAAATAGTATAACAGCACTATTGAAGCCCCAATAAACTTGGAAAAATAACCTGTAGAGATGTTTCCGTAAAAGTGGCTCATCGATGAAAAGAGCACGGTTGTATTCCAGAGTTCCAAGCGAAGCGGACTTCTTTTGAATCGCTTGTGAAGACCATAAACAATAATGGGCGCAACAAGCCCAAGCACAAATCCGTAAGGTAAGAGAGGATAGTTTTCAAAGAGCCGTGCAGGCCCAAGAACCACATACTGGATGGCATTAGTATGGTAACCTACCAAACTCTGGGCAGTCCACTGATGAAGGGGATCAGTTGCTGCACCCGTCAAATAATTCCACTTTGACGCCAATACCCACCGCAAACTAATATAGTTGACTGGAATTCCCACGATCTCGCCATATATCTGTGCCAAAAAGATGAGTCGAGGAGGTAGATGAGTATAAAACCCGAACTTCATCAGCTCCAAGTGATGCTGTGCACGGTACCAAGCATTTCCAGCAACACAGCCGAAAAATGCAGCTCCAGCGGGGTGTTTCGTTGTCTGGTTCTGCACCAAAAGCCCATAAAGAAGCTCATTGAAGGTACCAATGGGGAGTTGAAAGTTTGTGAGCGCATACATCCACATTAAGGGTGTCACAATTATCAGACCCACTCCCAAAGCCACAACAATAGTCCACCAAGGCACAAAGAGGTAACCTGCCCAATGCACTGCGCCGAGTACCAGGATTGATAGAAGAAACATGACCATGTAGTATATCGTGGGTACATCGTGATACACCCTATTGAGGCGGTTGAGACGGTCGTCAAAGCGATTCGACCCCTGAGCTTGTCTGCTATTCGCAAAACTATGCCGAAGTTGTTTCCAACCGAAAACCACGACCCAAACAACACCAGAAACATATGCCGCGTAGTCAAAAAACATATTCCACGAACGCTGAGCTCCTAAGTGCACCGGGCCATAATGGGCATATGCTGTAGCATTGAAAGCGCCAGTAGATGTCACAAGTCGTTCTGCGGGGTATGGGAGACCATCACCTGTGAAAAGGCTGTTAGACATAAGACCATACTTGTATCCTACTACACCTGTCCATTTGGCTACCGGGATCAAGACCCATGCAGACGCAACAAAGCCCACAAACTGTACAACTTGAAGCCAGTATGGATATAGCAAAACCAGCGATGTAATGTTTGCCCAGTCAAGCAGAAAGTTGAGTACACCCATACCACCCAATCCCAGTCCTATGAAATTAACTGCTTCGTTGTGAGGCGCGATATAACATAATACTGCGAGAGACAGCGTCATTGGAAAGAAAAACTCGGGAAGAACCTGCCACAAACAAAGAGCAGCAGCGCAAATGAAAAAGACTCCCTGAGTGGACCAGCCATTGTGAAAGTCCTCCGCTTCTGTATCACTTGAGTCGCTGTCGGATTTGGTTGCTTTCACATGTACATGAGGAACTTTTCTGTCTATATCACTCAAACTGTCATTGTCTGCGCTATCAGTCTCCTGATCCCTACCCCATTGCGTGTTAGCCTTCAAAATATCAGAGCTACCATCGTCTTCCCCCGATTCGAAAGGCAGTTTCTTCCTTATCACGTTATCTGGCAAAACTGTTCTTTCTCCATCCACTTCGCTGAAACTCGCACTCTCTGAACCCTGCGCCTTCTCGCCACTTCTATCGCCCTCCTCCTGACTTCGGAGAAGAGCTGTCTGCATAAGTGCCAGTGGCCACAGAAACTGTGGGTCATAACTGACTACGGGCCGCGCGATAGCAGCGTATGAGTATCCGACAAAGACGATTGCTCCCATAATGCCAATTGCTGCTGCTGCAGGAACCCGAGTCTTGAAATAAACTTCTACCATGGCCAAGGCGTTTGTAGCCAAATTTCCTGTGGCACCACTTTTGGCTGCAATTGTCACAAGGGCGGTCTCTTTCACGGACCACGGACCCGGATTCAAGTTGAACAGGAACCTGCCTATCCCCACTTGCCGTTTGGGTAGATGACGTGCCATGGCACGTCCTGCCCAGTGGGCGGCGATCTGAACAAAAAATATAGAGTACGCTGCCAGTGTTGTCCGAAACAGGTTGACTGTGTCAATAAATGCACCAGGAATGATGAAGATAGCTGCTAGTACGAAAAACCGAAACGTAGCCACGTGGATCTTGGGGTTATCAACAAGGTACGCCGTTTGGCGTACCATGGAGGGCAAATCTAAAAGATCATCGTCTAACTCTTCGGGCACTGCTTCATCGACAACCGCCGTTTTGTTTAAAAGTGGGCTCCGCTCAGAAGGCGGCATTATTGCAATAGGGTTTCGATCTCTGCGGATCAAATTATTTCGGAGTTTCAACCGTAATAAATGGAATCTAGCATCTGTTTACTAAGCAAGTTGTGGTGATGGATGACAGTATCGCACGTGACTGGAGATGCCCAACGGCTTCGATGCAGATCTGGACTTTGACAGATCTTCCGGATCAGAGTGAAGAAGATACAATCAATGGGTTTGCGCCTAGTAATTACCACTCTGGTAATACGATAAGTATGTATTACCCTCTTACACTTTTATTTTGTTTTCACCTAGTCTGTAGATGGTGATGAATTCCTTGCCTTTGCCTTATCTTATCTGCTGAGTAAGCTCACAGAGTGGCAATCAACTAATATTTCACATCCGAATAATTATAATATAAGGATAAACTCAATTATAGCGATCATAAGTATGACGTCTCCTCCTCGCATGCGAATAGAAGCGTATCATCTAAATGTTATGTTCAGATCTAGTAGAGGAATATCCATCTTTTCATTCGCATATTCAAACCTTTCTGCACCTGCCTACTTCTCATTTCAGATTTTACCCAAATTGTTATGGTTCATCATTTAGTACTTTTATACTCTATTACCTCTATAACTTTTTAAAACCATCTATAAAGTTCCAAAATTCATCTTTTTCTCACCTCCACCCCAAGCACTGTTTTCACAATGCTCAACACTTCGTCATCCTCGCTTTCTGATTTCTCCAGATTTGTATTCGAAAGTTTATTTTCGATTACTTGGTCCAAAAGTTTCCGGAGCCGTTTCACCAAAACACCATTCTTACACCATGTTCGTACAGGCATCCACCGATCCAAAACAATTCCTGGACATCGCTTTCCAGAAGCAACATGCGTACTCATGTCGTACGAAATCTCCCCGCCGAAAAGAAGTGCAGCCAAAGTGCTCGTAGGTGTGATCTCTCTAAGATATAACTTTGTCGTGTGATTGGAAGATGTGTATACGACAAAAGGAGATTTGTGCATAGCTTGCGAGTTGAATGAAGCTTGAGGGGTCATATCGTATTGTTCTCTTGCCTTCTTCATGTCGATAGTACCGTCCTCTAATGTAAGATCCTCCAAACTAGGAAGAGCTACGCCAGTTTCGGATGAAGAAAAAAGCATTGAGCTCGGGTGAATAAAAGCCCGTGTTGCTGGAAGCTCATCGACGGGACCTTCATTATGTGTTTGTTCAATATACTTCTCATTTCTGATCCAAATCTTAGTTGCTCGAGCGTCAGCGTCGATCTCGACCGCGCCTGCTAAAGTTTGTGCATATTTGGGATCTGGAAGTTGGACCCGAGCCAATTGAGGCGTAAATGATCCGGTGATGATGGCACGAACAATTGTATAGTTATCATTGTTAGCATTAAGCTTGCTTTTGTCGTCAACTTTATAATTAAAAGGTAGAAACCCAATCTCCTTCAAAGTCAGGAGGTACTGTGTTCTTGTGGATTGAAGATCTTGAAGTGTCATGTAGGACAAGTAGTTGTCAGCAATGAACTTCTTTCTTCTTTCTCTAGGTGTATTTTCCCATTCATGGAATGCAAAGGCAGATGCCAATAAGTCGCCCTGGTTTTTACCTATTTTTCCCTTAGCTCTTCTTACCTCGTCTTTGACATCAAAACTGTTTAGAAATGGACTTCCACTGGAGCATATGGCTGCAATGGTCAAACAAATATTGACGCATCCGAAAATACATCCAAGAAGCATAAGCTTACCAGCTTGCAAATCTGTTGGGAGAAATGACAAATACCTTCCTAAATGAGTCAAATTTTCATTCGAATCATCATACTCCAAAGCACCGATCTCTCTAAGCATAGATTTTGCTTTTTTCAAAGATTGTGCTTCGGGAGGATCAATCCCACTATTCAAGAAATCCTCCACTTTGTTGATGCCCATAGCCTTCACCACTAAGTAAAGATTTTCGAGACGAGTTCTTCTAATTTCCGGAATTGGCTGAGCCAAAGTTGTTTGTTCTGTTTCCCGGGTGTACATGTGATAACACGTTCCTTTTTGTATACGGCCCGAACGACCTCTTCTTTGAGCCATTTCCGCTCTTGAACACCAGTTTTCTACCAACTTAGTAGTGTTTGCCTTCGAGTCAAAGAAAACCAGCTTTGATCTTCCTCCGTCGATTACAACCACACAGTCGGGGATTGTGATAGATGTTTCAGCAATATTGGTGGACACAACGATTTTTCTGGTCTCCCTCGGAGGATAATTGAAAACCCTAGTTTGGTCTCTCGAAGAAAGTGCAGAATGTAACGGCAAACACCAGCAACGGGTACCAGCCTTAGAATAAGCCTGTTCTATGCTTCTTATGCACCTGTTAATCTCCATTATACCAGGCAAGAAAACCAAAATCGACCCAGTATTTTTCTCCTCCTTTAATTTATCGTCAATATAGATGCAAAGTTGAGCAATCAAATCGAAATTGAGGTTTCCACTTTTAAAAAAATGAGAGTCTGCTTTGGGTTTGATGATTTGATCGTCATATGTCGTAATCGTGAAGTCCAAATCTTCGAGAATTTCATCGAGGTAGTGGTCTTGAATCGGGAACGTTCTCCCCTCAATGTGAATATGATTCACATTAGGGAAGAAGTTCTTGAACGTGTCAATACTGATGGTGGCAGACATTAAAACTATTTTTAATTTGGGGAACTTGCTCATAGTTTTCTTCAAGACAACCAAGAGTAAGTCACTATCAACAGACCGCTCGTGAACTTCATCAATAAAGATATACTCGAGTCTATCAAAAATCGATGTCTCCTTGGTTTTAGAAGCTAGAAAAGACTGCAACATACGTAATAACACACCCGTTGTCACAAACAGGATCCTTGTTTGCTTCAGCGTCTTGTTTTCTCCTCTGATAATGTACCCAACGTCTTTACCCACCATCAGTATTCTTTCTTCGGAGATACGCTCAGCCAATCCGATGGTTGAGATACGTCGAGGTTGTGTGCAAATAATGGTTCCTTCAAAGTTTCCTTTAGAATTCAACTCATCTAGAATGAATTGAACTATTTGGGTACTCTTTCCTGAACCAGTTTCTCCGGTCACCAAAGTTACTTTATTCGAATTGATGATATTCACAAGCTGGTCTTTTTTTTGCCATGCGGGTAATTTCTTTCTTTTCGAAAGCGAGTCTTTCATAGCTTGCGATTCCATTTGTTCGTTGTAAGTTTTGCGCATTGCCTCAATATCGCCCGGCAGTAGCGTGAAAGACCTTGAATTTGAGCTCTTTACGGTCTTATCTTGCTTTCTAGTAAAAGATTTGCCACCAGGTTCCTTACTTTGAAATGTTTCTGGGGGCAATAAAGGCCCCGGATGCTCAATAACTTTTGAAATATTTTCTTCAAGCCACTCTACCAAAGAGAATATGAAGCAATTGCCAAGAAGATTGTTCGATACCACATATGAACAGAGCTGACGCAATATGGACAACTTGATGTAATTGGCAAGTTTGAAAGAGGCATTATTCACAACTAGCTGAATACCAGGCAAGCTGTGAGGATATTCTTCACAGAAAAACAATTTTGCCAGAAGCATACCAGGAGTAATACCACGTGCATTAAGCAGAAGAGTAACTATCTTCTTGCTTGAATCAAAAAACTCAATCTTGTTACTCCCAATCGATTCGATGCCGTCAAGTTCCATGCACCACATTTCGAACTCATCACCTTGTAACTCCATGGAAGGCGCTTGGAAATCTATTACCTTATGTGTTAGTGCAATGCTAGCACGAATTTCATCACCATCGCATTCCTCTAAAGTGGATTTTATTTCGTCCATATCAAATCCTGAGAGCGCCAACCGCTGAAGAAGATATTCGGTTTGAATATTAGTAGAAATCTTTAGCGACACGCTTGAATCTTCGTCTCTGCGAGCAAAAAAAGGAGGCAAGTCATCCTCAGGAACATGAAACAAGAGCCACTCCAAAGCATCCACGTATGAATGGGTATATGAAAGAGCCTCAGACACGTGTGATTTTCTAAACCCTAACAGAACCAACAGTTGTACCCAAGAGTCTACGTCCTTCTTGTCCTCTGCTTCCCCTTCCACCCAATCAATATGATGTTTGATAGAAGCTTCAATTGAAGCACGAATATGGCTGGGGAAGTCAATAAACGGAGCACTTTCCCATGCTTTTCTGCCAATTGTAGGAAACAGGCGCATAGTTTTCGGCTTTGTAACTTTCTTGGTGTCCTTAGATTCCTTGCTGGTGCTTTTTGGTTTGTTTCCAACAAGAGAAATGCTTGTAGTGGGTTTCTTGACCTTCGCATCATTATTCTCTCTTGCTAGGCGTTCTTTCGCTCGAGCCTCCTTCTCTGCTCGATCGTCCAAGAGCACCTGGAATGGATTCGCATTATAGATTTTGTCATGCTCTGTCTTATTCTCTTTGAGAAGTTTGAGTCTCCTAGCCTCAAGATCCGACCAGTAGCTGCGAAATATGGTAGGAAGCACCATCTTCAAGTTCTTGACGTGATTTATTCTGAACATCGCATAAGTGGCAGCAAAGTGGCGTGCTTCGTTGGTCGTTTCTCTGGGGGGTAATAATTCTGTATCTGGTGACATTTTGACGTGGATCACTTCCTTCGTTTTTGGATTCTCCCAACTAAGGTCGGCTATGCCAATGAATCCCTTAGATGTTTTGCGCATCTCCATAACAACCTTGTTCCATTTCTGCTTCTGGCAGTACTCAAAAAGTAAGGTTGCTGGAAGCTTCCCGGTCCATCCAAAGTTATCTCCTATTGCAAGACCTCTCTGAGGTTTAGGCGTACCGTTATCAGGTTCTGGTTGGTGTTGATCTTTAGATCCCTTCTTTTTGCCTTTAGGATCTTTAACCTCCTGTATTGGTGTTTTCTCTTTCTTGATCTTCTTAGCCATGACGACGGAAGATCAAAAATAACCAGGAAAAATGAAAAACTAGAACGTTCCTCAAGAAGATGTGGAAAAAAAATTTGACACGGACAGGAATCGAACCTGCAACCCTTTGATTTGGAATCAAAAGCTCTGCCATTGAGCCACCGCATCAACCTTAAAATTTGTAGTTGCTGGATACATATATTCGGCTTTTTAATCCAGAAGCACGTATGTGATTGATATTAAGCTCCAAATGTACTTTTTTTGATAACATTTCTATCTGTTGACTGTATTTGACAAACGTTAAATCTTGGCATAAGAGCTTCATCGTATATCTATCATATCGCGCAAAGTAATAAATGTTCAAAGGTACACAGAAGACTTTAATATTCCAATGACTCGATCCTGTTTCCATGTCATTTCTTGCCGACTCCAAGTTAGACACAACTGGCCGATCCCATAGATAGTTAACGGGGCGTACTGTATGTAGTTGGGGTACCGATGTTGTCCATCCAATGAAGGCGCGGCTTTTTCTAAAAGTACCTACACTAAACACTTACGCACATTGAAACATTTTTTCGTCCAACCTCGACTCCAACCCATTCCCATGTTTTCCATCAGAAACTTGGCCAGAGTGAAGGCTCCTTCTCGCTTTTTCTCTGTCTCCTCCAAATTGAGAGCAGGTCATGCTGAAGAGTCGGTCAAGCCTTTCCATAATGCCATGGGAAGACCCGCACAGAAATATTCCGTTCCAGAAGGCCAAGTCCTCGGCAAAACCACCTTTACTGAGGCGATGGACGAGGTAGACATGGTCTGGGGCCGTGACGATGACCCTAAGAAAGTGGAAAAGCAAAACACTAAGATCAGACACTTTACCATCAACTTTGGTCCACAGCATCCAGCTGCCCACGGTGTCTTGAGATTGATTTTGGAGTTGCACGGTGAAGAGATTGTCAGGTCTGACCCTCACGTTGGATTGCTTCACCGTGGTACTGAAAAATTGATTGAATCCAAGACCTACATGCAAGCGTTGCCCTACTTTGACAGATTGGACTATGTTTCGATGATGACGAACGAGTTGGTCTTTGCCTTAGCTGTGGAGAAATTGTTGAACGTTGAGGTGCCTTTGCGTGCTAAGTACATCCGTACAATGTTTGGTGAGATCACCCGTATCTTGAACCACTGTATGTCTGTCTTGTCGCACATTATGGATGTTGGTGGATTGACGCCTTTCTTGTGGGGTTTTGAAGAGAGAGAAAAGTTGATGGAGTTTTATGAACGTGTCTCTGGTGCCAGATTGCACACGGCTTACGTCCGTCCTGGTGGAGTGTCGCAAGATTTACCTGCTGGTCTTTTGGATGACATTTACATGTGGGCCACACAGTTCGGTGACAGAATCGATGAAACGGAAGAGTTGGTCACCGATAACCGTATTTGGAAAAATAGAACGCAGGACGTGGGTGTGGTTACTGCTGAAGATGCATTGAACTATTCTATGTCTGGTGTGATGCTCAGAGGTTCTGGTGTGCCTTATGACATTAGAAAGGCCCAACCATACGATGCTTACGAGTTGGTGGACTTCGACGTTGCTGTCGGCTTGAACGGTGACTGTTACGATCGTTATTTGGTGAGAATGGTGGAGTTCAGACAATCATTGCGTATTATCGAACAATGCATCAACGACATGCCTGAGGGCCCAGTTAAGGTTGAGGATTACAAGATTTCCCCACCTCCAAGACTGCTTATGAAGGAAGATATGGAGGCGTTGATTCACCACTTTTTGTTGTTCACTAAGGGCTATGCTGTTCCGCAGGGTGAAACGTACACAGTCATTGAAGCCCCTAAGGGTGAGATGGGTGTCTACGTTGTATCGGACGGCTCGGAAAGACCATACAGATGCAAGATCAGAGCACCAGGATTTGCTCACTTGGGTGCTTTTGACCATGTGGCTAGAGGCAACTTGTTGGCCGATGCCGTGGCCATCATTGGTACCATGGACTTGGTGTTTGGCGAGGTTGATCGTTAGACTCGGCCTGTCCTTATTTCATCACATTCCCTGCATTACTGGAGCGACGCGTGTCCTCTGTTCTTTATAGCTCATTACACTATTTAACATGTTCGTGCGTACTTAGTCTATGTCACTCATAACTATTCTACCATATTTAGCTTCTTCCGTTTGTTTCAAATCCTCTTTCTCCCAAATAGCTGGTGCATCGTCTTACAGTTTTAATACTCTGTGAAATGTGTATGTCTGCTAGAAATTGCATCGTCCTGACACTTCTCGCAGATATAAATATGAATATGTGAATGTTCTCGTATTTGCGATCATCATCAATTGAATTGGTGAACGTGAATATGTTGGCTTCATTACCGTTATAATATCTCTCTATCCCAACATATGGTACAAAAGATACGCTGATCCAGCTCCTCCAAGTACTACTGCCGTCTTAAATCCGAGCAGGGCTTCATGCTCGTGATACTCTCCATTCTGTGGTCCTTGGTACATGTATGGATTCCGAGACAGCTGAGTTTCTGGTCGGCCCAGACTAACCTTTATACGCTGCGCCTGGCGCATCAAGTGCTTAGTTATAAGCTCTTCACTCACACCTGAAATGTCTCCGTCTTTGGCCAACTGGCGGAGAATTGCTTTGCGATCTTCGGGCAGGAGCTGTTTATTTATTAGATGTTGCTCAAACTTGAGATGCTTCGCCAAATGTTCCTCGTAATTGAAGTGGGGTACGTCGTGTCGATCATGGTTTTTGTGTTGGCCAGAGAAATGAGATTTGGGATCCGTTCCATTGTAGAAGTTATGCACACGATACCGTCTATTTGCCAGCGAATGGTGTGTGGAAGCTTGGCTCCGGGAGAAATACTTGGCTTCTCCGTAATACTTTTTCTGCCATTCAGATGGTCCCAGTCGAGGCTTTGGAGATGAAGTAGACCTGGAAAGCAGAGCATCGTACTCCCTCTTCTTCTTGGCATCTTTCAATGTCTCATACGCCAGTACCATCTGAACATATCGTGCACTGTTAGCCTCTTTCTCATCCTCGGGCAATCGAGCATTCACGTCGGGGTGGAACTTTTTCAGGAGCCGTTTAAACTGCATTTTGATCTCTTTCAATGAAGCGTGAGGCAGAAGTTCGAGCACTTGGTAATGTGTACGTTCGGAGCTCGATGCCCATCGTAGAGAACGTAAAAATATAGAATGCACAGGTGGAGTGCTGGAAAAAAATGTCATGGCTGAAGTAAGAAGGGATGTGGAAAGAGCTTTTGGAGGGGAGACGTAGATGCTGGAGTGCAGGGAAGTGTACCGGATCGGACTGGGGAAACCGTTCGCACAAGATCTGTTTCCTTTGTGCAAAAGGTTGTAGATAAAAGAGAGGAAGAAATAGCTCTATCTGAGGCAGCGTTGTCCTTCAGTTGCTGATTTAAGGATATTGCTGTTGGAATACGAGTAATGGCGAGATTAGCAAAGTGATTTATATTTTTGCTAGAATGCTTCAGCAATCAACCATTTGTGTGATTGCTAACGCAATACTAACGGCTGTTATTACTGAAACAGAAATGAGGGGGGATCAATTGTCAAATGGTCGGCGATTATACTAATATGCTCTAGGATCGCCTGAATATATTCCTATCAAGGAGTAACTCCATCAGATTACTACTCAATTCATTGCATCACCGTTGTCAGTTTCAGACTCTACAGTCAATGAGTACTTCCCATAATACGGGGATAAATGATTCGTTTTGTTCCTGACGGCAAACGCCCATTTTCTTCAAGCGAGAGTGGAATACAACCACGACTCCACATTCATTCGAGGCCAGGAAGTTTCCAGTGGCCAAAGAGAATAATAAGTGTGAACAGCCGCCTTCTCCAAAGTAACATTGGCGCTTCTCTGAAATCTGTTCACTCTATAGAAAGCTAACTCAAACAATGGTTTTTGGTTGTGCTTGTGACCATACGTTATCCGGCCCTCCATCCTCTTTCTTTCGACCTGTTTAGAAAGTGCTGGAAGCAGGGCGCGACATTCTTTTAACGGCTGGGTGCGACATTTGGCCTGCGCGACATAGCGCGTGGCCCAATCGCCACTGGATTAAAGCCTATAAAAACTTCGCACCCGCATCAAATCTTTAACTAACCTCAACTATACATCATGGCTAGACAAAGAAGATCCGCTCCAGTTAGAACGCAATCCAGATCTGCCCACACAGCTGCTGCTCCTGTGGCCCCTCCACAACAACATCCAACTGCCATTTCTCAACCTGTTCAAACGCAGCAGGGCCCAGGCTTGTTCGGCCAGATGGCATCTACTGCCGCCGGTGTTGCCGTCGGTTCCACTATCGGCCACACCCTTGGTGCTGGTATCACTTCGATGTTCGGAGGCTCTTCTGCTCCTGCTGAAGCCCCTCAACAAGCTGCCCAACAAAACTACCAAGAACAAGCCAGAACTTGTGACGCCGATGCCAGAACCTTCACCAGATGTTTGGAGGAGAACAACGGTAACATGCAAGTTTGTGACTTCTACTTGCAACAGTTGAAGGCATGCCAGGAGGCCTCGCGTCGTTATTAAGACCATGTAAATATTTATTAGCTGATTAGCACAATACAAAAGCAAGGATTTTTGTTTTGTTTCGCATTAAACTTTATTGAGCACAGTACCCTTGCCTACACTAAAGAGTAGTTAACGAGTATCACCAAACTGTAATATATGGACAAATATATATTTGTACTACCAAATAGTTGGAATTCTTTATCATCAACGTAGTTGTCCTTATCAAGCACCCTTTTACGGTCTTCACTGACCTGTTGCTGAATTTCCCATAACTCCTACTCGTTTATCTTCTAGTACATATATTTATGTCTATGCCTCGGGAGCTTCTCACTTTCTCTCAGTCTTTCCAAACCAAAAGTAGCCTGCCAAGCCACCCAAGCCCAAGACACCAAGAATCTTAGCCGTGTTTCCCGAGCTTTCAGTTTCCGGTTCTGCCGTTTTACTTTCGACAGACTGTGGATGTTCCACATCATCAACAACCTTGGCCTCTTGCACCGGAGCAGTTTTGTGGTCCACGCTGTTTGTGTGACCGAGATTCACTACATCTGGGTTATTGATGTTCGGGTTGATAGAAGTCTGCACGTAATTGTCGTGGTTGGTAGTTTTCTTCCGTTGAGGCGTTGTAGCTTTCGTAGATGCATCCACTGGGTCCAGTCCCTTATCATGGAGAAATTCAACCTCGGCTCCAACGGGCTCTCCGCCATGCACCACCGCAGCGTCATTAGCTTCCACTTTGATGGACGATGTAAGTTCCTTATTAAACAACTCAGCCTCTACTTGCTGCTTCTTCGTCTGTGCAATGTCCTGTTTCACTGCTTCCGGATTGATAGGTGGAATTTTAGGCTGAGCCACTTTGGGAATAAAGTCGTATTTGAACTCCCATTCGTTAATCGAAGTTTGCGAGGGCAATCTATACGAGTCAATTGTAGACGAATCTCCTTTAGCTTTGACACGGAGGGACATGTGAATAGCACGCTTAGCTGGCGCTCTCAAAATGGTGTTTGCTGCTTTAAAACTCATTGTTGAATATGAAGAAAGAGGATTCAGTACAAGATAGCCGGTGCGGTCGAAGTATGACGGCTTTATTGGATAAGGGCCGGAGCAAGGGAGCAACGTGTACGTACCGATATGCACGGAAGCAAAGTGCGGGGGATTTTGCGCATGGAAAGCGTCCTTGCTACAGACACTAACTCGAGAAATCTAGGACGGAAAAAAGATACGAAGTGAGCTACAAATCAAGAGAAATTATTCTTATTCTCCAGTGTACTTAAATTGAGCTCATAATCAGTAGATATGGCTTTTGTACGGATTCCCCCTCCAGAGTCATAGTGGTCAATCAACATGGCCAAATTGTCTAACTTTTACAGGACTTTTATTACACAATTTTGAGAATTTATCAGCCTTCTCGTACATTTGCAAGACTATTGGCCAACTTGTACTTTTTCTATATACTACAAGTTACTGGTCATTATTTGAGGTCTTATCCTCTCTTCTATTGTCTATAAATTGCCTGGATCCTTACTCAAATCTATTCCTGAAAGCAAATCATCCAATACCTGGGACGGTGGCCTCTCGAGCCGTTTACTTTTATTGCTCAGTCCCGATTCGGGAAATGAGGCCGGAGGCAGCTCATTATGGTATGCAGCAGAATCCAAGCTAGGATGAAGTAAAGTGAGATCAACTTGGGATCGCAGTCCTTGCATCATCTCAAGAACTGGGCTTATAGTCATAGATCCTCTTCTATCAAGAGGCGTCAGCATCTCGCGGTACAGGCGACCTTGGGAGGAAGTGTCCCAATTAAGCGTATTTGAACTTGGGTACTTCAGAAGCATGTGAGACGAAAACAGGCTTTTTTCCATAAGAGATGATTGTGACGAATTTGGAAAAGAAGCGCCACTGCCGCCCCAAGAAAATATGTGTGATCCATTCAGGAAGTATACTTCCTTATCAACTTGAGCTTTTCTTCTACTCAAGCACCACATAGTCGTACGAGCTGCGACAAACGCGAGTATTAAGGCACCAAGAATTGCACCTACCACAATAAAAACAACGTTGTTCGGGGCACGAGAATATTGAATGTATGGGTTCTTGTTATGATCAGACAGTGGCGGCACTGTCACGGCATAAGAGTAAGATGTTGATGACGACGTCGTTGAAATCGATGGCATTTCAGTGTTAACGGATGGCATCTCAGTGACTGAGGATAATTGGCTCGAATCCTTCGTGGATTTCTGCGAGCTCTCGCTAGAACTAGTGGGCATATTTGATGATTTCGGCTTATCAGAGCTCTTACTGGTGCTTTTAGCATCGTCAGTACTTTTGGCACTATCAGATGTTTCTGTGCTTTCGTCCTTTTCTTCACTCTTAGTGCTTTCCGTATCTTTAGCATTATGTGTGCTTGTATGGTCCTCTGTGCTATCTGTCTTATGTGAAGAGTCGGAGTTCTTGTCATCCCGTCTCAAAAGATAGCGATTGCCATGTTGGTGGTAATGGGTTAGTCCAGTCGACGCTGGAAGGGGCCCAGCAGCCCCAGCAGCAATGAAAGCTAAGAAAAGGAGAAAAACTCGCATGGTAAAGGAGTGTAATGGGTCGGAATGCGAGCAGCAAATCTAGAAATCAACCAGATTTTCTTAAGCTGTATGGAAAGCAAGAAAAGACAAGGAGAAAAGAAATCCGAGAGAAGATGCGCTGAGAAAAAGTCTATGCATATCTACGCTTGGTATAGTAATAGTAATAAATGTCACACATGCGCGTCGCTTTTGTTTACGTCCCTGCGACGCGATTTCTCGTGGGAAAATAAATGGGTCCAGAAGATAATTCTGTATTCTTAAATCCTTGGGTATCATTGACTCGGGCTCCTTGAATACCTTGAATCCCGGTACTATTTTCACCTCCTTCTCAACCTGACTAACCCCAGTTCCAAAGCATTGTGAAGCTTTGTTCATGCGGCTTGTACAGACGGCGCGTATCTATTGATGAAGAATCGCGATTGCATGCATAAAGGCACGTAACCAGAAATTCCTAATTGGATACAATTGCAGGCATCGAACAATGGTGCACAATAGGTAGATTCGCCGATAAACTAAAAAAAAAAAAGACCAAAAATAGTTACTTGAATAGACCGAATCAATCTCGTATCAAATCGTGATTATTTTTGTATTTATGTGTGATCACAGCTCTATGCTAATATGCTAAAATCTCCAGTTCTCGTCTGCAGACTCAATGGCCCATGTAAATTTCTCCCGCAATGTTTTGGTAAAAAGCTTTTCAATAGGCACGTTAAACTTCTTCGCAAACATAACCGTCAATCTGGGATCAATATAGTTCAACTTAGACGTTCCAAGTGAAACCTCTGAGTTGTCCTCTTTGTCTTTAAGCTGAAAGTTTGTGTTCAAAATCCGGTTCTCTATCTTCTCGATCTGTACTTTCAACTTCTCCACTGATGCACCTTTAGTCACTTCAACTTCTCCCAGTTCGATTTCGTGTCGATATTCTTCCTCGGATGCTTTGATTTTACTGAGTTTTTCTTGCAAGTCCTCTTCAGTCAATAGCTCCTGCTTTTCCATTGCCCTTTTCTCGTTGTCTCGCGTCCACTTACGCTTCGCTTGTTCACGTTGTCTTTCAATCATTTGAGTGACAACCATTAACTGGTCCTCACTTGTCATGTCTTCAAGTTCTTCGAAGTACTTCGGGTTTTTAGCTTTCTGCGATGAATCGAGTACCAAAATCATCTTCTTCAACCGGATTTTCTGCCATTCCATTTCCTTGATCTTCTCTTGGATTTTTCCTACCGAGTTCTGATGCGCTTTACTTACTGTACGCTGGTGATTACACAAGATGGCGACAGTCCTGTTAGCAGCATTGTACTTCATCACTTTTTCTGCCACTGTTCCCTCATTGGGAATCAAATCCATTTGATCTTGCATGGTCTTGGACGCGTTGTAAGTACGGAAAACTTTAGCAGTTAATCCCTTCATGTAAGCTTGTAAGTGCTTGTTCAAAGTTGCAGGTGTAATCCTATCAAACAAGTCATCACCAGGTTGCTTGGGTTCCTTTTTGAAAATACGTAAGTTTTTGAACACCTGTCTGTCCACCTCGACCTCTTGATAGAAACGAATGGAATCTTTACCCAAAAAGTCAAAAATCACAGTGTTAGGTGGTCTCAACGTAACATGCTCATACCGTAAAGAACAACAGCCAACAGTATCTGCTTCATCTTCACCCTTTTCACCACCAGCTCTAAGAGCAAACACATCTATAAGGTATGTGGCAGTGGCAATTTGTCGGTTTTGCATAAAAGGATCCTTCAACATTTTCTTATAATCATCTCTGATTCTCTCGATGTGATCCTTTAATCGGCGTGCAGTTTCGAATTTTTTCATATCCGATATGCCCTTGATTGACGAGTTTGCAGCAAGTTTGACGTACTTGAAGGAATCGGAAATATTTTCCTTCCACATAGCAAGCCAGACCACGGACTTATCGTGTCTAATTTCGCCCCATTTGTGACCTTCGGGAGCTGGTGGAATTGGAGCTTCTATGCCCAAATTCAATGTGATATCCTCCGGATAAACTCTTTTCTTCAATTTACCTGTCTTTGGATGAGCACCTCTACCACGGAATAAAGAAGGAGGTTCAACCTTGAAGTTTCCTACATTCTCACGTCTTCCATTCAACAAGCAAGTACGGTAAGGCTCCTCTAACGCTTCACGCTCTTGTTTAAGTCTCAACTTTTCGGCCTTGCTCATGTTCTTCTTCTCTTCCCGTACTTTAACGAAATGCGCATGCATCTTAGAGAAGTCACATTTGTCAAATTCGGTAATGTCCACGTCGCATCCGCCGTTCTCACGCAAAACCTGGAGAAAATCTTCAAAGAAGTTCTTTTGAAATACGGGGTTTTTCGCGTGATCGGTTTCTAACATTTCTGCAAAAAACCCGGCCACTTCTTCCGCAGCAAGCGGCAAGTTCACGGGTTTCAGATCGTAATACAACTTCACGTACGAAGGCAAGGGCTTATAAGGTGGAGGGAAAATGACACCATTGTGTTCCAAGGTTTGCCATCTGTCTGGGCCCTCTCCAAACTTCTCATCTTCCCACCACTTGTAATCCTCTGCTTCCTGTGAATCTTTCTTTGGGGTTTCCGGTTCAAGCGAAGTCTCAGGCTTCGGGGTCTCTGTGTCCTCTCTGGGAGTGGCTGTGAACTTCTTTGAAGCTTTACGATCACTGTCTTTCGCAACAGGCTCCACATCTGTTGTTTCCAGCTTGATCTCAGGGTCTTCCTTCACCTTAGTGGTTTTTTGCTTCTTTTTAGACGTCTTCTTTTTCTTGCTTGATGAACCATTTTCTTTAGATGTAGACTTTCTTTTCTTCTTGGGCAGCCCGTTAAGCAGCGCCAATGGTGCTTCTTCGGTTTCGTCTTTAATTTCTAAAGATCCATTTTGAGGCTTAGGCAATTGAGAAAGCACTATTTCCTCGGAGTCGCTCATTTTCTATCTTGTGAGAACAAAACAAAACAGGAAAACAGGCAATTCTGATCACGGGAGAAAACAGAATCACTAGATGAACGAAACCACTTTGCAATACAGCTTATCAGGCTTTTAAAACCAGGAACGGGTTTGATATTTTGTTTGCGGAATATATCGCAAGGCCATCGCAAGTAGAAATTTATGTGTTGCGCACGATTTCTCGAATTTTTTTTCTCTCGTGTTTGACGCGTCTTGAGAAATGTTAGCCATCTAATTACCAGTGCTAAATTTCAGGCATTCATCTAATTACAGAGTACTAATTTTATGCTCTCCATAGAGCAACTGAAAAATAGTAATTTGTTCTTTATGTCGTCGTAAAGTCCCGTTCTAAAGTCCTTTAATCATGTTTTCGTGCTGATTAGGATGGCAAACTGGACGCTCTTCAGCTTGCTGCATGTTGTTTCAAGATGCTCAATACTTGCGCCTAATTCGCAGAACAAAGGTTCTCCGGGAAAACGACTAGTCTTACAAACAAGGATGATATACCCCTCCTCGCTCTTTAGGAAAAGAGGCGCGCGCCGTCAGAGAATGTACGATATCTGAAACCTAATTATTGTTCCAAGCTGAAGAAACTTTCCATTCTCTGCCAACAAATGGGAAAAACACCCTACTATTACGCAGTGGCAAATGGCCGTAACGCAGGTGTTTACAAGTCCTGGGATGATTGCAAACTGCAAGTCTCAGGCTTTTCCAATGCCAAATACAAAAAGTTTTCCAGTGCAGAGGAGGCTCTGAGGTTTGTGCTGAGCGGAAGCTCTAAATCTTCATCTCTGTCGTACCAATCATACTCTTCAGGGCTGCTGGGCAGAGTTTCTAAACCGGAACCTTCAAATTATTCCGCAAGCACAAATTATGGATCTAAGCCAAGATATCAAAGCGCTAGAAACAGCCAAGGATCCACCGGTGGTTACCAACGCAAATTTGACAAGATAGAGAGCTCAGTAGATCATCTGATTTCAAGAGAATCTCTGTCTGGGACCCTGTCCGATTCTCTGTCGAAAAGACGCCAAAGAGTTTACGTGGACGGTGCTGCTAGAGGCAATGGAAAAAGTGGGATTCCCAATGCAGGTTACGGTGTCTACTTTGGGCCAAATGACAAAAGAAACGTCTCACAAGGGTTACATGAAGTTGATGATGTTGACAGAATAAAGCCTACTAACCAAAGAGCTGAATTGCATGCTTTAGTACATGCCCTCGATGTGGCCGCCAAAGACAGCACTACTGGCTACGAGATCCTAACTGATTCCGCCTATGCTAAAAATTGTGTGGAAACGTGGGCAGATAAATGGGAAGCTAACGGCTGGGTGAATACTCGTGGAGAGAAAGTCGCCAACAAAGACCTTGTGCAATCCGCTTTGACTAAATATCGTGAGGCAAAGGAACGTCATGGTGATGATTTTTCTATCACACATGTACGGGGCCATCTGGGAATTGAAGGAAATGAGCAAGCGGATTCTCTTGCAAATAAAGGTGCAGATGACATGACACAAGCACGTCGCCAGTAAGCGCTGGTTGAAAGAAAAAAAAAAAAAAACGGTTTATGTTTGTCTTGGTTTCGTGTTTCTCTACTTTTCGTAATTCATGTTATCCTTGGTTCCGCTGATGGATTGTCTCTACGACTACTTTTTTTGCTGTCTATTGAGGTGTGAAGGCGTTTGAATGCATTTAACACGAGAACAAGCATCACTTGCAGTATCTTACACATTTCTCTAGCGATCTCGTACAGTACTGGAAGTCGCTAAGATGAAACTTGTCTTTCTTGGGTTTAATTTGTTTGTTGATATTAAATCTATATCTTTTCCTATTTAGGAAATCTAGTGCGCTGATTCTCATCGGATCCAAGTTATCGACTTCGCTTTTACGTTGTGAACTTTGTGTATGGTTGCTGAGCTCCTTGCATTTTTTTCATATGATATATGGCTTAAGGGTATCTAAAATAATGATTTTACTACTATGATGTATATGCTGAGTTTCATGTCGATGTCATTCACACGGATATGTTGTGCTGCATGCAGTCTACAAATCTCAATTAGTTGGTTTTGTAAATACTTTCTCGAGATGATTACTAGATCCGGTATATTTGTAAACATTAAACTAGAGCCAAACCGTTTAGCCCATACAATTTTTCAGTCTCTCACACCGATCGTTTCTTTGTATTCTTTTTTGACGAAAGGGAACTACTCTGCAATTACCAAATTCGTCTCCGAGCAAAAATAGATATAAATACTTTTTGATCGCCGTGCCTCACCTTTTCTGGCTTTGATAGAAAAAGAGATAACTAAATCTATTGCATTGTTCGTTATTCAAACGAGCTCACAAACATAAAGTTCACCACCTTCATTCTCCTTGGTGATTCTATTCCAAAAAGTCTTCCTGTTCCTTTTCGAGCCAATTCTTAGCGCTTCGATCTTCTCCAAATTTTGATCCATTCTTTCATGAACATTCGTTCACAGCCCTTGCAACCGCTCAACAACGGGCAACTCAATCGTGCCGCTAGCGTTACCCCAATCAAATCTACTAGAAGAAAAGAACCTCATTTTGATTATTATCACCAACAACCTGTTCACAATGCCCAATTGTATCATGACAATCATGTCCAGCAACAAAATCAGTATCAGGTCCATCACAATCAACAGCATTATCAACAACAACAGCAACAGCCCCGTGCTCAAGAAAAACCAAAGAAAAAGAAGGAGAAACTTTCCGCTCTTTGCAAGACTCCTCCTTCAGTGGTCAGAACAAGAAACGGTATTGACTACCGTAGAGGTAACTTCTTAGGCGAAGGAGGATTTGCTAGATGCTTCCAAATGAAAGATGCATCGGGTAAGATCTACGCTGCAAAGACTGTTGCCAAGGCCCTGATCAAAAACGAAAAAACCAAAACTAAGCTCTTGCTGGAAATCAAAATTCACAAGTCACTTAAGCATCCAAACATTGTCAACTTTGTTGACTGTTTCGAAGATGACGTCAATGTCTACATTTTACTAGAGATATGCCCCAACCAATCGCTCATGGAACTTTTGAAAACAAGAAAAAGAGTCTCTGAATCCGAAGTTCGATTCTTTATGGTGCAGATTATTGGTGCAGTTAAGTATTTACACTCCCGTAGAGTGATTCACAGAGACTTGAAACTTGGCAACATTTTCTTCGACCCAGACATGAATTTAAAAATTGGTGATTTTGGTTTGGCCTCCGTGTTGCCTTCGACAGACTCCAGAAAATACACTATTTGTGGTACTCCCAACTACATCGCCCCAGAGGTATTAGGAGGAAAAACAACTGGTCATTCCTTTGAAGTAGATATCTGGGCCATCGGTATCATGATGTATGCGTTGTTAGTCGGAAAGCCACCGTTCCAAGCCAAAGATGTTAATGTGATCTACGAGAGGATCAAAAAAACAGAGTATCTGTTCCCTTCAGATAAACCAATCTCTGAAGAAGCGCGCACATTGATTAAAGACTTACTAAGTTTAAATCCATTAAACCGCCCATCCATCAATGAAATTTTAGACTACCCATGGTTCAAGGGAGCTTTCCCGTCCAAAACAGTGGAAAAAGCTTTGACTGGAACCCCACCAGGTGTTTCCGATATTTCCAAAGCTCAAAGTGCCCTCAACTTTACGAATGCAAAAGCTCTTGCTGGTATCTACACTCCTAAGCTGAAGAATCCTGTTGAAATATTGAAGTCTGATTTACAATCTGACCAGCCCCGCACTGTTCTTCCACAGTCCTTATCCCCCGGTGACACTCGTTCGAAGTACCAAGAGATTTCTGTTCCAGCAGCGCTTGTGGGTCTGAATGGAGCCAGATCTCTTCGAAAGCTTAATTTCAACTCTCAGTTTAATAAAACCATTATAAAATTGGACCAATGCCTCAGAGAATCCGCATACAATATGAGAAGACTTCACAACATTGTCAACTCTGAGGATAAGTTAGAGTTGAATGTTAAAGAACTTCCAACGTGCGAAAACCCTACTCTTATTTCCAAATGGGTGGATTACTCTAACAAGTACGGCTTTTCTTATCAGATGAACAACGATGATATTGGTGTATTGTTTAATGATGAAAATACCATATTGAAACTTCACAACAGCGACCGCTTCTTGGAATTGATTCACCATGAGAAAGAAGGTTGGACCTGCGTCGAAAATTCAGTGAGCCATCCTCCATCACAAGCACGTCGCCAGCTTGAAATTGTGGACTTTTTCGCCAAGTATATGAACAGCAACTTATCGAAGGTGAGCGAAAATGAAGAAAGAAAGGAAATCGTTTTCTTACACCGGTATACGCGTAATAGCGACTATATTATGTTCGAGTTAACGAATGGAAGTTTTCAATTCAACTTCAAAGATCACCACAAGTTATGCATCTCCAAAAACGGGTTAGCCATCACGCATATTTCGCCTAACCGCGTAATCCAAACGCATCCATTGATATTGGTTATGGAACAGGGAAATTTCTTGCAGACAGAAGTGCCTGATTGTATGGACAAGATTGCAACTATCGAGCAGGCCATCCGTTCCAAAATTTCCAACTAATGAATAATATACGCCATATAATAGAATGACTGAGTAGTGCCAATTTCGAATACAAGTCCTAGCTTTTATTAGATTCAAGCTTTTGATCAGAAAAATTAAAAACATGCAAGCACCCGTTGTAGTAGTTCATTAAATATCTGTTCTAGTATACATCTAATAATCGTCGTCGTTATTACTGAGCAATGACTTAAGTGCCCATTCATCCTTAAATTTCGTTTTAAGAACGTCCAACTCGGAAATCAAACTTGAGCATGCGTTTTTCAACGCCTCTCTTGGTGTGTAATCATCTTCCGTTTGAATTCTCATCACAAAGTTGGCAAACAAAGGGTGTTCGACTTTGTATGCGGCAAAGAGAACTTTTTCATCCTTTGCCAACTGAGCACGTAATAAGTTGGCTAGCGTATGGTCTTCTCTCTCGATTTTGATGATAGCAGCATTTGGCACCTTAGTGTCGGGGATGATTTTGATTCTGGGCGTTAGTCAAGAACAAAAGAAAGCGGTATACCTGAGTCGTAAAATTACATACTTGTCGACACCATCAGGCAAAATGAACAATTCAAATCTGTCTGGGGCGTTCATTTTAGATGTTGATTAAGAAGATGAAAGTGTTCTTTTCATTTGAACAAGCAGACTGCATGTTGCGTGGGAGGCAGTGGGTAAGGCGAACTGCTGACACACTTTAACTTGCAATAGAGGACAGTATCCGAATACACCAAGCAAAAGTACTCCTTATAGTTACGGTTCGCCTTATTCTTTTGCTCCTGTTAGTATTCACCAAAGCTAATATTTTGATTATGCTTCTCATTTTTGATCATTACCCAAGAATCGCATCATTTTACCAAAATCAGAAAAAAGTGTGTAGTAAATCGTTATCCTGTCAATTAATTTTATATTACAGAAGAAACATCACATTACGGTCATAATTTTTGTCTTATACTTCAGTTTTCTTCATTTCTTTACACTAGAATTCCCAAGTGGAGGAAGCCAAGAACGCTGGGATACTTCACGTACAGGTTGTCGTTGTGTATGGTATAGAGCCTATTTGGGACTTTTTTCTGATGTACCCGAAGCAACGCCCAAGAGAACAAATGTCCGGCATAAACGAACCCAGCACCCGCGTGGTGTTACCCGACTCACGCACTGTACTCGAAAGTGTCAATTGGTCTTCAGTCTCAATCTCCATCGTTGGCGTCAATCCAAAGATAAGTGCTTGTTTTCATCCAAAACAAGTTGTACGCCTCTTTCCATTTATCGCTCCTCACGTCTTCTGTGGTTTCTTCCATTTGACCTTTGGTTTTCTTGCATCGCCCAAACTGCCTTTACTTGACTTGGGCCCTAGCGGAATTTCATCATGACCAACCAAGAAAATCGCTGGACGAACCAAGGCATGCCTTTGGGCCAGCTGTTTAAGTACGTATTTTGACAATCCCCTGTCAGTGTTTTTGGTTTTTTCCATTTTTTTTTTTCAGCCAGGGGGTTGCATCCTCATCTTGTCAGCCACACTAACATTCCAGCCGCCAGAATCCACCAGTGTTGCCTCCTCCGGCGACTTTAGAGGCGGGTGCTCAGCAATTCCCATCCTTTACTAGTCTTCCGGCGTTGGGTTCGCGCGCCAATAATTCACCAGGCCATGTTTTCACTATCCCCTCAATTAGCACATCTGAGGACAGAAGGCAACCAGTCACCACCACTCTTCCTTCTGTCCCAGGATACGCGACGATCACTTCCCACTCGCCGAGCACTTCTATTTACTCGCTCACAAACCAGGATGTTTCTCACCAAACGCCTATACCTCCCTCGCAAGAACATCAAGCGTCTGCGGAGAAAGAGGTGAAGAAGGAGCCGGAACAACTATCGGCGCTGCCTATGCAACTGAACCAGAACCTGCAACAGCACACACAGCCCGGCCCAAACCAACAAGGACAGCCGGGACATCCTGGTGTTCAAACCCAAGAACAGAGAAGTGCACCAGCAATCCCTCAGGGCGTTATGAACCGTTCTTCAACTTCATCTGCTTATCGGCCATTGAATGTTAAGGATGCGTTATCATACTTGGATCAGGTGAAAATCCAATTTTTCAACCAAGCAGACGTGTATAACAACTTCTTGGACATCATGAAGGATTTTAAGTCTCAGAGTATCGACACACCGGGAGTCATCGATCGCGTATCTACATTGTTTCGCGGCCATCCAAATTTAATCCAGGGCTTCAATACCTTCTTGCCTCCTGGCTACAGGATCGAATGCTCAATGGACCCCACAAACCCAAACCCAATTCGCGTTACCACTCCAACGGGCACATCAACACGGCCTAATATAGGGGGAAACTCCACTAATCCTTATACGCAATGGTCTGAGCAACCGCAACCTCATCAGTACCCACAGGAACAGACGCAACATGGACCTGGTGGACAGATCGAATTCAATCATGCTATATCTTACGTCAACAAAATCAAAACTAGATTTGCCAACCAGCCCGATATCTACAAGCAGTTTTTGGAAATTTTACAGACGTATCAACGCGAACAGAAACCTATTGGAGAAGTGTATGAACAAGTGACACAACTTTTTGCAAACTCGCCAGATCTTCTTAATGACTTCAAGCAATTTTTGCCTGACAGTGGTAATCAACCTCTCTTACAACAAAACACTCATGAGGAGTTAATGAATGCCCATGGAGCACCGGCTCATGTTCATCCTTCGGAAAAGCAAGTATACTATGGTGGAAACGGTGTTTCACAGTTACCCCCCTTAGGAAATTTCCAACCAAATATGAATGCTCCAGTTCCAAACCCTGAGCATCATTACCCCAATACGTACCAAATGCCTGGTGCCCAGGAGGTTGGCATGGGAGGTCAAGTTATGTCTGATGGTCTAGCTAAAAAGCCTGAACATTTTGCATACGAGAACAATTACAACGAAGAGGCTCTGTATTCTAGTATTCGAGGTGCTCCACAAGCTAACATGGTACAAAAGCAAAGCTCTGGTACCCCTGGGTACTCTGCCCCAGTGGCTAAATCTTCCACCAAGGCAAATCCTACTTTAGTTCCAGGTATTCCTGAGCCTGTTCCTCCGTCTGCCGTGGGCCCAACATCTTCTTTGCTGGAAGAATTAGGTTTCTTTGATCGAGTCAAAAAGGCTGTTGGGAATAAACAAACTTACAACGAGTTTTTGAAGGTTTTGAATTTGTACTCTCAAGACATCATTGACAAAGAAACTTTGGTTGAAAGAGTGGACTCATTTCTTGGCGATAACTACCCGGATTTGCTTAACTGGTTCAAGCAATTTGTCGGGTATAAGGAAAAATCTCTACACATCGAGGACATTAGCTTCAAGAAGCACCAGTTAGAACTCTCCTTGTGTAAAGCATATGGTCCATCGTACAGACAATTACCAAAAGTTGAGACATATATGCCGTGCTCTGGTAGAGATGAAATGTGTTGGGAAGTGTTGAATGATGAATGGGTTGGCCACCCCACATGGGCGTCTGAAGATTCTGGTTTCATTTCGCACAGAAAGAATCAGTATGAGGAAATATTGTTCAAGATCGAGGAAGAAAGGTTGGAATTTGATTACCATATGGAAGCAAATTTAAGGACCATCCAGACTTTGGAGACTATTGCTAACCGTATTGCGAACATGACACCAGAACAGAAAGCAAGCTTTAAGCTTCCTCCAGGGTTGGGCCACACTTCTCAAACGATATACAAGAAGGTGATCCGTAAAATCTATGACAAGGATAGGGGATTTGAAGTAATCGATGCTTTACACGAAAATCCTGCTGTTGCTGTCCCAGTTGTGTTGAAAAGGTTGAAACAAAAAGATGAGGAATGGAAGAGAGCTCAAAGAGAATGGAACAAAGTCTGGAGAGAAATGGAACAAAAAGTGTTTTATAAATCTCTAGACCATTTGGGATTGACATTTAAGCAAGCTGATAAAAAATTGTTGACAGCCAAACAGTTGGTAAGTGAGATCAGTACTGTAAAAGTGGAACAACAGAACAAGAGAGTACATCCTTTGACTCCAAAACCTCAAGAACAATTGAACTACAAGTTTACTGATTATGATGTTGTCTTCGATATAATTCGGCTCTCTGAATTTTATATCTTCCATTCTTCCAATTATTCAGCCAACGACAGGGAAAAATTAGGTTCATTTTTCAAGCACTTTATTAGTGTTTTTTTTAACATCTCAAGTGATGTTATTGAGCTGGCTCTTTCTAAAAGAGAGAAGGAAAGGACCAATAAAAATAGTGACGCTCCACGTCCTGAGTCTTCTCACAACGTTGATATCAATGGTAAGAGTGATTCAACTGAATCTAAGAAACGTCATCGTGATCCTGATTTATTGCGTGATGTATTGAAAAAACAATCCAAATCCAGGAAGGAAGATCACGACGATTCTCCTGCTAATGAGTCGGATGAGCAAGAGGAAGCTGAAGAAGCTGAGAAGCTTGGTGAGCTTTGGATCCGTACCACGTCATCTAATTATTCTTTAGGTGAAACTAGGAATGAATCCAGGAGGGATAAATTCAATTTTTTCTGCAACACAACCATTTACGTCTTTTTCCGTCATTTAAGAACGCTTTATGAAAGACTTGAAGAGGTAAAGGCAATGAACGAAGCAGTTGCAAAAGAGATTCGTTCTAGAAAGGTTCCTCAATTTGCAAAAGACTTGAATTTGATTTCCCATCAGCTCGAAGACATGGGTGTACTGATCGATGGAAACAGCGATTGTTACAAGCAAGTTTTATCTTTGGCAGAACGACTTTTGGATGGTGAAATTGAGCATCAATGGTTTGAAGAAAGTTTACGGCAAGGGTACAGAAATAAGGCATACAAGTGCTACACTATTGATAAGGTTGTCCTTTCTTTGGTGAAGCACATGCATACGATGGTTACCGATTCTAAAACCTCTGAAATGGTCGTTTTGTTTGAGAAAGATAGGAATACTCTTGTTTCTAGCGCCAGGGACCAAATCTTGTATCGTATGCAAGTTAGATCATTGATGAGTAATGATGAAAACATGTTCAAAATTGCGTTTTCTGAGTCCGAAAATTCTGTGAACATACAATTTGTCAGTCTAGATGATTTGACAATCAATGATCATGCTAATGCCACAGAAAGGTACAACTACTATGTTACATCTTATGTCATGTACCATCCTACGGAAGGAGTCCCTGCTTCCAAGATCAACATGCCATTCCATAAGTCTTTCATCGAAGCGGTGGACGAGGACCAATGTGAAGGAAAAGTTTTCTCTGGTTTGAAGGTATCTGTTTGTGAAAATTCATTCCGTTTGTTCTTTGAGCCTGGAACTAGTGATGAGTTTACATCTACTCTTGTCTATACTAAGCAGAAAGACAAAGGAAAGACTAAAAGTGACAAACTTGCTGCCTTGCAGAATCTTATCAATGATAAAGAAGTGGGATGGGCGTCATCATTAAGCGAAGAGGCAACGGAGAAACTTGATCAAAAGTTTCAAACTCTCTTAACAAAAGGTGCAAATGAATATCTAGCGGTAACATCTACTGAAGCGGCAGATGTGCCTAAATCTAGCGAAGCAACTGAAGGTTCATTAGTCACAAATGGTCAGGAACCTGAAGACAAACGTGATGTTGACATGGCCATCGATACCAAACCGACTGAAATTAAATCCACGAATCCAGATGTCACCATTGATGCTGATTCAACTGTTGTTCAAGAGAATAATGACACGACAATTCAGCAAGATGCCAATGACACCACTATGGAAGATGCTTCCAATTAAGCACAGTATCGATTATGTCTAGAAATACAAAAATTTTTAATCTTGTACAGAAAAAGACATCTTAAATGAATGATCACTGTAATTGAAAATACTATATCCTATTAGCGGAACAAAGTTCCTTCAGCTACTGCTCTAGCCAATCTCTCTGTAGCTATCGTATGCGCTAATCTTTCTCTCTCTTCCATCCGTTTGGCGACGAATTGTTTTTCGTCTTTAACAAGTAGTAAACGCAATATAATGTTCTCAGCAGACGTCTGAGCGGCCAAAGGATCAGAGCGCAACTCGCGGGCTTCTTTTTCAGCCCTTGCTCTAGCTCGGGCTGTCGCGTTTGCGCGGATAGTCAGACTTCTTGCGATTGAACCTGCTCTACTTCTAAGGGTTGCTGTATCAGATCCTGGATGTTGCGAAATGTAAACATTATTTTTGTCTCTTAGCATCCGAAGATATGCTGGTGAGAGTCGTTCCACTTCTTGCATCAAAAAGGAAGTATCACGATCATAGTACACTGGAATCAAAAGTAGGGATTGGTATTGCTCTGTCTTCAAATCCTCCACCGGAGGCCCATTACCTTCATTATGAAAGAAATCGATGCAGAGAAAGTCAAGCCACGAAATAACCGTTTCAATCTCATTATTGGTTAAAGTCTTACCGAATCCTAAAATGTTCATAGAATTTGTCACATTGGCCACAGCCGAAGACACGGCAGACTGCCAACCGGTTTTAATATTTCCACCACTTGCGCTCGTCCTCTTGTAGCCGAGTGTGGAGTTGCGTAGAACTCTAGCGCTCGTCAATTTGGGAAGAAGCAATTCATCTGCACTTGCAACAACAACATTCCATGCTTCAATCATAACCCGAAGTAAAATTTCTTTTGAAAGATATTGAGCTAAAACCAGTAAATTCATGTTAAGATAATTGTACAAGGGTTTCATAGCTTCATCCATCTGTTCCTGAGTAGGCTTGATATTCCCACTGTTACCACAGACAAATTTCAATGTGGATCTCGAAAAACAATGTTTAATGAACTTTGAGAATTTGGCCACAATCATCTTGATGATACGCTGTTCACTTCTTCTCAATGCACGATGTGCTCTTCCCATGGCAAAGACAGCATCTTCGCGTTCACTTTCAACTGCAATCTCGATCAAAACTCTTCCTTGAGAATCAAGATCAAGATACACCTCTTGAGCAATACCGTCGTGTTTGAATTTTCTAGGCTCTAATTGCAAAAGAGCTCTCCCGCACACAGCGTGCGTCCCGAACTTTTCTTCCCATACAGTTGCTGATAATGTCATGGTGGCCTTAGGTGCTAAGGTAATTTCAAATTCTTCATCCCATTCGGGATTCTCAGAATCCAATGTTCTTGTCTTGGCAATTGTTCGCCTCGCCAGCGTATCAATAAGAGTCATATACGGTCTGATGTTTGATGCGTCTGAAACAGATCGCAAATTTTCAGCCTTTACCACTCTAATGGAAAATACGTGGCTTGTATAAAAATGACGGGACCTTGGATCATTCTTAATCATTATATTAGAAACGTCTTCTGGGGACAACAATTGCTCCAATTTGGCTAACTGTTTCAACACTTCACTAATGTTATTAAGACCAACACACGTCGTGGATGAAAAGTTGATGGGGTTTTCTGATTCGTGCTTTTCTGCCAGATTTTGGAAATTTGAAACTATATTTTTCATTTCAGCAATCCAGCCTTTCTGCCCGGTTGCAATTTCACAGTCAGAGCGCTGCTCAGTATTCGCCAAATCCTTCATGACCATATCTGACATCTCATTAGCATAGAAAAGACAAGAATCGCAGATACTTTTCATTAGAGTAGTATAAATCTTGGCGAGATGGAATTGGTTCTGCCAGTTCAAACCCTTCAAAATATCAAGATAATGTTTGATGAGGCTGAAAATGTCATGAACCGATGAGGAGTACTTCTTGTTATCGTTGTCAAGATCTATTGGTTGAAATTCATCCTCTTCAATGGCATTCTTGACAAATGACAGGATTTTCTCTCCACTCTCTGACACCCAAGCCTCAAGATACGGAAAGAAAAAATCCTCTATTTTGAAAGCAAACTTTTTCGATGGCGAAACTTGTTGGTGGATCGAACGAATTTCTTGAAGAGTTTTGTAGGCTTCCAAAGCATCACCATAATTTAGAAACTCATTTTTCGCCCTCACATGTGCCACAATATGGTCAAGCATATTTTTTGCATCTGAGGCGAACATTCCTGTAACCAGATCGGCGTATGTGTGACTGACATTCAAGTAACCGAGCAAAGGACTTTTGTATCTTTTTTGAAGCATCTTAATATTTTCAATTAACACATCCGCTGCATCTAACACATTCACTATACTTAAAGTAGAGTCCCTGGGAATTGCACTCAAGCATTCAGCGTACAGTGTCTCTGTTACACGCAAAAGTGTTTTCTTAAGTCTTTTTTGCCACTTGGTGACAAGCCCCGTTTCCACCTTTGGGAATAGAGAGTCATTTTCCACATACTCCCCGAGAAAGATTAAGTAAGGAGCGAACTTCGGCTTTGAAGTTTTGCTCAACAACATACCTAGGCAGTCTTTGATACTGAGGAAGACTTCGCTATATGTATAGCCCAAATACGTTGCCCATTCATCTTGATCTTTGAGTGTCCAATAGTGTTTGTCGTCCCAATTAAGCTTACCCTCTTCAACCCAGCGCTTGCACGTCTGAAGCACTTTTGTGGTGGTATTCAAGTCAATGGGTCCCAAATCCCGTGTTCCGGTCGCAAATAAGGGGTCCACTAGAAGACCCGACAAGTGTGCTGCAATAAAGAGACATGTAGCTCGCGTCGGATAATCCACACGCCACACACGGGCACAGAGTGAAAGGAGTTCTCCTGATTTGTTTGAAAATAACAGTACCTCAGACGGCGTCTCGAAGCCAAACTGAAGTTCTTTCCTGTGCTGAATCAAACAAAGTTTACCAAGTTGAACCATGAAAGCACGCACTGCCAGTGGCGATGGTATAACGTAAAATTCGTCACCCTTTGGAGGTGGTGGGAGAGACAAGAGTTTCTTGGGCGGTGGTATTGGGCACTTTTTCATTAGCGCCTCGCAATACTGGGTCTCACGCTCCTTCCATGCTTGATATGCTTCAGGAGAAGCGAACTTGCCCGGAGAGAGCCATCCTACATCCTTGGACACGTAGAAAAGAACTTGCTCAATGTCCTTGTGCAAAGCTTTTTGGGATACAACCGTCTTGAGGCGGGCAATGTCTGACTCAAGCTTTTTGCGGTCAACGCCGAAAAGTTCCATGAGTAGTTTTAAATACGATTGGTCCATGTCTGACAAGGCAAATGATGGTTCAGGATACGTTCCATTAGCAAGATCGCTAGAGGATGTTCGTGCTGAAGGTTGGAGAGATGCCATATGTTCGTGGAGCTTTGCTTCCAACACTTCACTGTTCTTTTCTCGCTGGACGAGCCGGATCATGATTCGGAGTAGTTGCTCCGCTTGCAGGAACACCACACCACTGACATCTTCTGCTGGAATCAGGCCGACTTTAACGACTTCTTTATTGGCGGCAGCAACAAACTTCATTACCAACATATCAAGTGATCCTGCCCGACGGAAGTCCGCAGCAAAGTTCGGGTCAAGAAGGTCGCCGTAAAAACGAAGAAGCAGTCGACGCGTAGCCGGCTCATAATCCGTTCCTTTCATGGCCACCTGATTGAGTTGGGCCTTTAGATCAGCTAGAAAGTGAGGTGGAAGCTGAGGTTCCGCATCAATACGAGACATACGCGAGCGTCGCTCAGGAGGCTTCGTGCTAGCCCGAGGCCGATAGAAACGGGCCTCACAAATGTACTCGAGGAGTACAAGTTTTAGAACAGCGTCGTATAGCCGGTCAACATCCACCAGATCATATTGTGTGTCCTCCACCGTGGAAAGAAGACTTTGTGTCCTCGATTCTGCCTTGCGTAGTGAACGGATTGTACTTGCCATGTTGAGATGACAGTATATTCAGCGATTGCCGTCTGTTGTAGTCACGATCAACAGTGCCCTGTATAAGAGAGTATAGTGTTTTTATACTGGAATCGTGACAATATGCTAGCTTTCGTGAGGTAAATACCACGGGAAATAGGTTGTTTAGATGAATGTGCGGTGTGCGTCAAGAGAGTGCTCCGGTTGTAGGATAGTGGTAGTGTGTGTGAGATGTGGAGCGCGAGACGAAAATGGTTGGACCACCTTATCAGCTCTAGTGATTAGATGCGGTTGCAAGATCGATGAAAAAATACATATGTACCAGAATTTATTGGGCATTGGTAGATAGAACCTTTAGGTTTCATAGCCCTGGACAAATTGAGTAGTTGAATACATCTAAGCCAAGCTTACTTAACTTTCGCACCCTTTTCAAGTCACGGTCGAAGAAGTACTCTTAAAGAACTGAAAAGAGACACAAATTCTACTTTCGATACTCAGCAAAGGGCAGTATACTCCACTGTTGTTTTCTAAATGCAATTGGTGTATTTCTTGAAGCATAGATAATGTGCTGGCTAATCTATTCTAGAGGGTGATCAAGTAATAATGCAATTTTTACTTTGAGTAGGAGTACATCACACTGAAACCAGCATCTTTCAACCCGTTAAGAGTGGCACCTATTCTCTCCGACGGTCCAAGCAAATATTGAAAGTATTCGGAACTTCTTACATATTGATCAACTTGTAATGCAACTTTAAATTATGTTGACCAAATGAACCGAGGTTTCAGGCACCTCAATGCTGCTGATATAACATCACTTTGGCAGTCAAAACCGTACTTAGTTTCCCCATTCAAGAAGCACTTGTAGTTTTGCAGGAGCCAATAAAAGCAAAGGGCGTTTAAAAGATCTTGAAGAAACACAAAAAAAGAACTAGTATGTACACCAAAGCAGCATGATTATTTCCAAGTTCCAAGACCAGATGCTTCCACCATTATCATCTTTTAAATACCCTGAATAGCCGCCGCAATCCATTGCTTTATGTCGACTTTTCCAGTTCAGTCTTCCACTTCACTCATTTCATCTTCGTCACTTTCAATCTCCTTCTCACTTTTTCTGTCCTTCTCACTCCCCTGCTCTCTATCACTTATGTCCTCACTTTCCAGCGAAACCACGTAATCATTCCGTTTTCCTACTATTTCGTCGTCCTTAAATAGATGCTTTCCTAAAAGCTTATTCATCTCAAACATACCGACTGTCAGTTTCTTAAATACCGCTTGCAATTTTTCATCACACTTCACTTTCCGCTTGTCTGCCGGGTCCTGAAGACCGTTTGCTTTGATGTATACCCATAATTGCTTGACCACCTGTGGTCTACTCATACGAGAACCTCCTAGAACCAGTTGGAGCTGTGGTGAAAGCGTGTGTTCCGCATTGAAAGCTGTATTAGGTGTTCTTTTGACTTTCTTTTTCACAACCTTTGATGCTGTTTTGGCGGGAGTTTTTCGACGAGTTACTGGCCCACGTAAATCGGATTTCAGTAGTTGGATTGCCATTAGCTCGTCCAGTTTTTCTATCTCCTCTTTAGTCTTCGCATCAGTGTTTTTGGGGCTTTTTTGTTGGTCTAAAAATTTGTAATAGCGCTCCAAAATGAGATCATTCATCTCTTTCTTTGAAAAGTTAGTATTTGGGTTCTCCGTATTGCCGATATCAATTGTCAGAAACGTACCTTATGTGGAAGTAAGTCAATTGCAAAAAGCTCCAGAAGAGCGTTCCGAATGCGCTTGACAGTGATCTTTTCGAGATCTGCTGCGGTGAGTATAGCCTATAATGTTAGAATGGGTTATTTCTATACGGTGGTCCTCATACATACATCTATCATAGGCATGTACTGTTTTGGATCATAAGATTCGCTCATTTCGATGAAGAGTACTCAAGTGTTATCGACGCTCTTGGGGAAAATATACATGTTATGCAGGCTATGGTCGAAAGTCTAGACGACCACCACCTCCATGTTTTCGATACTACAAGTTGTTGTCAAAAAAGTAAAGAAATACCCTATCAGGATTTTGAGAGCTTCTGTCTTCAGCTACTTTATGTGGATAGACTTTTTGTGCGAGTTAGAGTGGCATACGTATGTGATATCCAAAACGGGCAGTCAACTGTAGATCTATCCCTATACATCAAGAATATCACTTTTGCATCCCGATGCAGCTTTAGTCAATCTATTGCAGACTCCTCGTTAACACTGAAAGGGCGACGTCTTCACGTATCTGCAAGATTCACTTTGTGTTAGGCATTATATCTTTATATCAAAACGCCTGGTCGACAGACTGCTTTCATCCGTGGAGTGTCTAGCCAGAAAGCTGTACCTACAACAGTATCCAAATGTTCTTTATGCTATTCTATGATACACTCTGGCAGTTGTGCCTGCTCTCATGCCAGCTGGTTTCTCAAGTTTCTCTTGTGTTGCGCCTCATTCTTCTTCACCAACTTTTTTCTCTCCATACGACTAAGCTTTCTTGGGTCAATCAATTCATCTGGGGTACCCTTCACCTTATCGTCCAACTCAACCAACCATTGGTCATCAAGAGCCTTGTTCTTTCCTTTGTAGCCCCACTTTGGAACCCATTCTCCTGTCGCCTCATCATAAACCAACTTACCATCCTTAGCCTTGGCTTTGATTCCCTTCTTAGCAGCAAACTGCTCCCATTTGGTGAGCGGCTTGTCCTTTGGAATGCTCTTTTCTCTAGGCAAAGGTGTGGATGGTTCTGGTAAGCGTATGAGGGTCATGGTAGAATCTTGGCCTGTCGATGAGCCATGAGTGTCTGTAGTAGTCTGGATAGGCAAGGACAAAACCTGGTTAATAAGAAGTTGAAGGTTGTCTCTTGTGACGGAGGCCAAATACGCTTCCTTCTGTTCCGGATCTTTCAACTTTGCATTGTCCAAAGGGTTCGGATCAAAGGTAGCCAAGTTTCCCAAGTCGAAGGTATTAGGGATCGGCTTGTTCACAGTCACGGGCTTGAATTTCTGTTCAGACATGTCTGGTGGAGAAAATGATAGATGCGCATCGCAGAAAAAATGCCCTTCTTTGCGGGCGTGCACCCCTCATTTTGCCAGCCGAAGTCCTCGCCATATAAAGACTGAGAAAATAGCCATCACTCCGACGGCGCCCCCTGTCACTAAAAAATGTTTGAGATTTTCTAAATCGGCAGAGTCTGTTTGTGTTTCTAGCCCTGGAGTTGCGGCGCTAGGTGTCTTAGCAGCGTCTACAAGTTGTATGAACAACTCGTGTAATGACGTAGTCCATGCATTGGAAATGTGGAGAGGCGAGCTCAAAAAAAGGTCTCGTGTGTAGTTTTCCGGCTGTACATCGGCCCGCTGTTCTTGCTTGTCGAGGTCAGCTTTTAACGCCACAAAAATCGATGGCACGTCATCCAACATCTTGCTGTATTTTTGTCGAAGTTCCACCAAGTATTGGAACAGACTAGGATCCGAAGAATCGTAGGTGTAGCAAATGACATCGCACAGGTCAAGCCTTTGCTTGTTTTCGAGTATGGCAGGTTCAAGTTCCCCCAATTCCTCCAAGATCAAGTAGCACTGTTTACCGCCACGGAGTTCGATATCTTTCACGCAAATACGAGGCTTAATCGTTGGCAGGTACACCTCGCTGTAAGAACCAGAAATAAACAGCTCGAGAAGAGAAGTCTTTCCGGATTTTGGGGCGCCCAATACAAAGCAGTTGAACACATTGCGGTCATTCACAGCCCCACGGTATTGTTTACCCTGCTTTTGGCGAATCTTCCTTGGTTTTGTCACACGGAGAGCCTTAACAGAACTTTCCTCATCAAACCCAAGAAATGCTAAATACTCAAGGGTTGTGCGGTGGTCCAAAAATGTCGTCAAATTCCATTGGGCAAGCCAGCCTTGAAGTGAGACGTATCCTTCTTCGTTGCGCACAATGGACGACGGAAACTGTGATTCCTGCCAAAGTTTTGGGATTCCAGGTGTGGGAAGAAACAAATTAGCAAGTTCCTCGTCATTAAGACCACCGTCATTGTCTTTATCGAATTTCAAAAACAAGTCAACCAAAAACCGGTATCCCGTAGGGCTTAGTTCGACACTCGAGTTTGGGTGAACGTCGAGATGAGGATACAAGAACTTGTCATTCAAAGAAAGGGAATTTGTATAGTGGAATGCCCGCAAGATTCCCCATATGGACTCATGTCGTCCTTGTTCAGCGTACATCTTATTGAGGATTATGAAACTGTTCTCCGAAATGTACTGCGGATCATTGGCCTCGGGTAGAATTACTTCATTGACTTTGCTTACAATGTTTATGTAATCCTCCTCTGCCGCAGAAGTTCCAAAGCACTTGAAGTGCAAATCAGAAAACTCTTTGTAATTGAGAAAGCCGTCTTGGTCCTTGTCACAGAGGAAAAAGATCCGCTTGAGAGCATCTACAGCAGCAGGCTTTAAGTTCCCTTCTTTCGAATCAAAAATCGGTGCAATCGGATGCGTTACAGCGCGTTGGCATAAATAAAAAGCTTCCACAACATTGCTGTTATCCTTGGCACTGCACCGAATACATGCTTCAATCTCTTTGAATTCATTGATAAGGGGGACAAACTCCTCAGAAGTCTGCTGCTTGAATGTTGGACCGCCATTTTTTTCGGAATCACACTTGTTGGCGCATACAATTACTGGTAAGTTGACGCCCAGCGCTCGAAACATGGGCATCCAGTAGAGTGAGATACGTTCGTAAGTATAGTGGTCCAGATATACGAGTAAAATCACATCGGCCTGTTTCAATTCCCGTTGGAGACCAGCGTGATCTGATGCCAGTGTATCGATTATGATCGTGGCATCTGGAAGGTTTTTCGAAATCCGCTGGCGGTACAGCTTTTCTATGTCCGATTCAACATCGGACTGGTAGTCACTTAAAGCACTGTAATCTTGTTTGGCAATAGTCACTGGAGGAACGACACCCTGGATGCTAGAAACAAACTCCTCTTTGGCAAAAGTTGCTACGAGCGAAGATTTGCCCACGGCTTCATCGCCGCAAATGACAATTCGAAGCGACATGTGGATGAAACGTTGTGCGCGAAGTTGATAGAAAGGATTAGTCGACGAGCTTGGTTTTTCACGCAATCGAATGCCGAAGTATACTTAGTCGACGACTGTCTTTATCCGGCTTGACTTTTTGTCTAGTATTGGATTTCAAGATGTCGGTGTAATGGACTCAACGATTAATTGTTCTACTGCATACCCTTCAATGCAATACTCACCCAAATCAAATTATAAAGCGCGCTTTCTAAGCGTGCCATCTCATTTGCTTACGGTTTTCATCTCCATGTTTGCCTCTCTTATCCGTTCAAGGCTGACTGTTTCCAGTCTTGCTCTGCCATTAAGCATGTCTCGGCAGTTCATGACCATTCGTCATTATTCTACTCCGCCGATGGAGCCCTATGAGCAAAAAATCTATGACATCCTCAAGACACATTTTGCTCCAAAAAACTTGGCTGTTCGAGATGTTTCTGGTGGTTGTGGCTCCATGTTTGCGATTACTGTGGAAAGTGAAAAATTCAAGGGCATCCCAATGGTGAAACAGCATCGTTTGGTCAACGAAGTTTTGAAAGACGAGATTGCAAAGTGGCACGGACTTCAATTACAAACACGGGCTGCCTAAAGATCCACCCAGACTATGGATTACATTGGATAGTTAGACTTCATCTGTCATCACCTACTTGTATCTCCACTTAGTTCTTGTATATATAAACTATATGTTTGATACCCATTCTAGTGTACACTACTCTACCACTTCTTCCTTCTCTTCGATAATTTCTTCCTTGATCTCTTCCACGACCTCAGCCTCGCCATCGTACTCTTCGGTAACATTGGCTTGGTGCTTGGCTCTGTAAGCCTTCCACTCCTCTAACAATTTACGACGCAACAAGATGGCTTCTCTAGTGGCAGCATCTGCCTCCATGGCATCGATTTCGTCGAATTGGGCGCTGTACTCACGGAAGCTCTTCTTGACCTTCTTAATGTCGTCTTCTGTGAGCAAGGACTTTGGTCTAGGTCTCCAGATGAAGTCCTTGAACTGATCAATGGAATCATCTCTCAACAAGTTACCTGTAAACTCGTACAATTTGTAACCGTTTTCTATGGCATGCACCCAAGATGAAGACCATGCGGCAACAAAGCGGCCAGATGGGTCCCAGGAGATATTGGTCATACCGGAGAACTTTTCGGTCTTCAACAACTTAACCTCGGTCTTCTTAGGGTTCTTTTCATTCTCGTACTCAGTGTCAAAGAATTCCAATTCACCACTCGATTTGCCAATGGTGGCAACAACAATGTATCTACCCTTAGGAGACCAGAAAAGAGTGTTCGAGAATTTCTTCTCAATGCTGCTGATCTTCTTGAACTTGACAGCCTTGTCCTTGGAGCCACGCTCAGAGGAAAAGAAGGAAACGGTGTTTTTAGCAATGGCTGGGTTATTGTTGCCATCATCCAATCTGCTGATGGTAACGAAGCGGTCCGATTTGGGTTCCCAGGCAAAGTTAATGCACACATCTTTCATTTCCAACTTCTCCACAGGAATATCCCTCTCAGTAGTTCTGAAAAACTCCAAGTTCGAGAAAATTGTCTTTCCAGACTTGGTGTGACGGTCAACCTTCACACATAATAATTTACCTTCGTCTTGCCAGTGCATCTTACAGTCGCTGACCTGGAACAAGTTGATGGTTCTGAGAACTTTTCTTGTTGGAATTTGCATCAAAGCAACTCTGGCGGTTTGGTTAGGAGTCTCTGGAGTCCAGTAAGACAAGATGTGTTCACCTTCTTCATCTCTCGAGCCCGAAAGCTTAACACCAGCAGGAGCCCATTCGAAGTCAACAATACCATCAACCTTGACCAATTTCTTGTCCAACAATTGAAAGCTTGGAGTTTCGTACACAGCTAAAGCATCAGGACCTTGACGACAGCAGTACTTGTCGTCAAACGACCATTTGACGAGTGGCCATGGCATCTCCTTTTGGTCTTCCAAGTGAGGTGGCAAAGCAAAAGTTCTAGCTGGTTCCCCAGTCGCCAAGTCCCAAATGACCAACTTGTGGCCTTCTGACTCAGGTCCGAAGGGGAATTCTTTGGCCTCCGCAGCACTTTCTGGTGCTGTAATACCAGTTGGAGACAATGTAACCATGTATTTCTCGCTAGGAGAGAAATCGATTAAGCGGACTTGCGGATGCACGAACTTGTTAATCTTCTCGAACTTCTCTCCGCCCCAAGATTGGACACCTTGAGGGTGAATGGAAAACAAGTATGTGCCCTTTGGCGAAAACTTGGCATACTTCGATGTGAAACCCTTTCTTGGCTCTGTAACTGCCTTTGGATCGTTCTTTTTGTTACTGAAGTAAACTCCGACGGTGTCTGAAAAGTGCATGGCCATCTGGTCCCTTCCGCTCTCATCTTGCAACCAAGACTTCAAGTAACCAAATGACTTTTGAGGAGGAATTTCAGGTTCCACAAACGTTGATGGAACACTACCTTCAGTACAGTACTTTTCGATGTCGGAAAATCTGTTCACGAACAATCTGTGTTTAGCATCCAAAGGCTTTCCGTTCAATTGTTGCACAGCGGCTGTGGCCATCTCTGGGGTTTTGAACTGGGCGAAAAGGTAACCCTTGGTCATGTTGTCTTCAATAGGAAGAAAAACACCTGCCTCGCCCTCAACAAGTTCACCGGCCTTGCTCAAGAACTTTCTCAAAACTTTTTCCAACAAAGGAGCTTTGGACAGAGGTGCTTTTGGTGCACCGTCAACCACAACATAAGTCTCCAAGCCAAGATCAGCATTTACAGCATACTTTGCCTCCAAGTCAGAGAAGTCAATATCGTCGATAGAGATCTCTTTCTCGAGATCCTCGTAAGAAGGTTCAGTCATGTTGAATATAAGAGAAAGTGGGTTTCGCGTTGAAAATTTTTAAGACATGGGTGCGCAGATGCAGGTGCAAAGTATGTAGCATTGAATACATGATTTTTAAAATAGCCTAATTCGTCATTTATTCAGACTTTAGATAATTGTTGCCGTAATTTCCGGTTCTCTTCTTCGAGCTCTCGGAAGCGTGTGGCAGCTTGTGAGTTGTCGTGGACCCGCTGCTCACGTTCGTACTTCCATTTATCATGAAGCTGTTGGTTTCGAAGCTTAAAGATCGAAATCTCTTCATCAGCGTCTGTTGCATGCTTTTGTTTCAATTTGGCGTTGGCTTCTTCTAGCTCCTTGATTTTGTCCCGCAATTGTGTTTCTTGTCGATTCTCTGACGTCTCTAATAAAACGCGAATATGCTCTTTAACCATCGCATCCACAGCTCTCACAAAGTAATCGAAGACAAACTTGTGATCTCGCTTTACTGTATTAAGTACTTCGCTGGATTGAAAAATGTTCTGCCCGTTCTGTGTCGCCTTGAGCAATCTCTTTATCTTTTGCTCTGGCTCTCGCAATGAAGACTCCTCAGCTAAAAGATCTAGAGAATTATAGATTTTCTCGAACCGGCGAATGTCGACATCTAACAATGCTTTATAGTGAGATTCAGCTAAGCTTTCGTCAAGCTTCGGAGCATGGCTCGATTTTGATAATTTCTCACTGATTTCGGCAACTTTACTTTGCAATTCCGTCTTATCTTTACTTAGAGCATCCACCTGCCAAGAAAGCTTGAAATTTTCTGACTTTAGTACTCGCTGTTTACTAACAGCATTCTCTAAGTCGCGCTGAAGTCCCTCTATATCAGCAATTTCGGCTCGAAGGTTTATAAGCTCGCGCTTGCGGTTACTCAAGTTTCCATTTAAAGATGAGATCTTGTTTTCAAAATTTTCTCGGACTTGATGAAGCTCGTCCCCGCGTTCCTGATACAATCGTTGGAGATTTTCATAGTCTCTCTGAAGAAGGATGTATCTTTCTCGATCTCTGGAGGATATGCCACTCAATTCGGAGATGTCTGAGAATGAATCCTTTCTTAAAGGTTCAGATAAATTCGCCACTTCTTTCTGTAGACGATCAATTTTGTTCTGATACTCCAAAAGTCGCATCTCAGTGCTCCCATCACGATCCGATTTTAGCAAGTCAAGCTCTTGCTTAAGTTTCATGCTTTCACTTTTCCACTTTTGGGTCTCTTCAAGTTGCTGATGTAGAAGAAGTTTGGTGTCAGATAACTCATTCTTATTAATGTTAAATTGTTCATGTGTTTCTTGAAGAAGCGCATTGAGTTCGTATTCTCTTTCCTTGAAGAGTTCCCTTATTTTATTCCCAATCAATTCCATGGCATCAGAAATATATGATTTTGCATCCGGTATAGGCTCTTTAGCATCTGCTTTCATTAATGAAAGTATATCTTTTAGACTTAAACAGATATCTTGAAGATACGCGTCAGATTCGTTAGCTCTGGCATCTGCGACCCTCCACTTCTCTTGATACTCCTCTAGACTGGCATAGAGATCTTCTACCAAATCACAAATCTCGCCATGCTCCTGTTCTAGTTTTGCAAAGCTTTTTCCACCATAGTCAAGATGTTCTTGAAGACTTGCAACATGATCAATGTCAACCTTATCTGTATCAATCAAATCTTGCAAGAATTTTTCGTACAATTTTAGTTGAATTTTGCAGTCAGTCAACTGCTTTGAAAGGTCTTCAATTCTGTGGTTTGAAGAAGTTTCCGCAATTGTGCTCTGTGTTGCTATTCTTCTGGAGGAGAAACCGTTCACATTTCCGAGAATCCGTGGTTGAATTTTCCTCCAGGGAGACACTTTTGTCTCTCCGCTAAACTTTCGATTATCGATATCAATATCAAGGTCAAATTGTTCCCGCGTATTATTGAAAAGTGATGAGTCTTGAAAATTTGTTTCGTCGCTATGACTGGAAAAACTATTTGCTGGAGAGCTGGCATATCGCAGTTTTCCTAATGGTGAAGATGGTAAGCTGGGGAATGAAGTTTCAGATTTGAAAAATGCACTGAATTGTTCTTTGTTTTCAGGACTAGAGATCTTTGACTTCTGGTGGTATGCTTGTGCTTCATAATCTTCATGTTGTTTTTCTCGGGGTACACTCTCACTAGGGACCACATTTGAGCTCAAGCTGGGATTACTCGAAAAGGAGTGTTCTTCTGATACCAATGAAGATTTAATGGACTCCTGAGCATCACCAATAGGTGCCGTTTCTTGACGATCAGATTCCGGTGTGGTTGACGATCTGATAGAAAGTTTGTTCTGATTTGGTTCACTCAAAAATTTTCTAGCGACACTTATGGCGCCGTTACCTTTGCCCTTAGTTGGTTGGCTTGATATGTCATTGGAGATGTCGGTGGACCTTATGTTTAAGACTTCGCTCGATGTATCGTTTAGAACTTCCAGCTCTCCAGGTATTTTCTTATTAGGGTGAATATCTTCGCTTATGATTATATCTTCTTCTCGTGTTGACTTTGTGCTCTCCTCTTCTTCGGCGTCAATAGCAGACTGATCTTTGTCTTCTACGCTCGAAAATGAATGCTTTGGGAAGGTATATGCTAATGACGCATCATTTCGAAAGGGAATATCGTGGTCAGCTTTGAGCAGTTGATTTTCGGTCGCCTTCATGCCCGTAGCTTCTTGGTGTACTTCTCCCAGCGTGGATTGATCAGGCATGCGACTGGGATATGTGATAAACAGACTAGAATCAGCGGTACACCCGAATGTGGTGTTTGGAGAAAGAGGAGGGCTAGCACCATTATAATCCACTGTATTACTGGAGGCATTTGGGCTCGGTAGCGCCATTTGATACTGTCTCAGAAGCGTTTTGATTATGTGTGGAAGTGTTTACATTCGCGTAGACGATACTTAGTATGGAGGTGATGCGCACCGCGCTTACAGAATAGGAAACTATGAAGATACAACATATATGTAGAATGACAAATAAAACGTTGTATGAGGAGTCATCTTGAAGAGGAGATAGAGAAAAGTGGATGCCTATTGAGATTGTGGTCTCCTGCTTTATATGAGCATTGTAGAGAAGGCGTCCTCCACCCAAGCAGTTTTGTGCGGAACAATGGGGGTATACTTTGTTGGTGGGATGTAGAAGTTAGCTTCGGGCTTATTAGAATCCAAACTAAATTCTGACAGCTTTTCGTTTAGTCTTCTCCAATACTTCTACATGTTTTCCTGTAATACTCTTTTCAATGCTTGCATTGGGACTTGCTGTACACAATTCTTGCATTCTTTAAAAATCCTTCTTCAGTTCTCACCTCCATTTCGATGGGAATTCTATATAACTCAACTCATTTCGGTGTCTTCGTCATTGTCGTCCTCTTCCTCTTCCTCTTCCTCTTCCTGTGCAAGCTTGGTAGCCTCCTCCAACAAATCTTCAGGAACAAATTCGTGCTTTCCTCCAGTTTCGACCGTGCACCAGGAGATTTCCAACTCGTAATCCTTGTCCTTGTTATCCTCATGCGCCTGGTGGATGATTCGAGCAGCATGTTTAACTGCCTCTCTCGCCGTCAACTGCTCGAAATCCAATTTCTCTAACTCGGATTTAGCTGTTTGTCTTCCTCTACCTGTAGCTGCACCAGTGTAGCCCCAGTAAGTTCCGCTGGGTTCAACCATATACAAATGAGGTCCGTTTTCGTCCATACCGCCAACAATGGACAGAACACCGAACGGGCGGACAGAGTTGTAGCACGTGTACATCTGGACATAAAGTCCCAATCTGTCCATCAAGTATGGCAAACTAACCGGCGTTTTGTATAGCGACCGGAACGATTGTGCCTCGTCACGACCACGCTTGACAAAATGGCGTCCGTCGGGCAATAAGCCAGAGTATGCCACGCCAACGTGTCTGTCGATGGTCTGAATTCGTTTGTTTCTGCCTGGAACAAGCAATTTAGAATTTATGATTTTTTCCACCGCCAATACAATTCCATCTTTGGCCTTGATACCGATGGAGGTTCCGCCGTTCTCTACAGCCTTCATGGCGTACTCCACTTGGAAGTTTCTGCCGTCTAAATGTTAGTTCAAAGCCGTCTGGTGGAGGAGATTGAGAAATACATACCTGGCGAGAAAACACTGTTGGACAAATCGTAACCAGTGCCGATTGAGGTCTAATTGTTAGCGAATGATGTTTTGTTTGAGTCTTAGATTGTACTTACCATTGGGTTTTTGAGGATAAATGTTGGAGTGAGATCGCCACTTGAAGATACCTAAGTGCTACTGAGCCAGATGCAGTACACATGGTTCAACACTATTTTAAAGAGTACATGAGCACGAGAAACGAGCCGGGTGGACCTTGGGTGAAGCCGATGAATCTCTAATGTTCTACTATTAAAGGGCGTGGTATTTGTGCTGCTCCTTATCTGCGAACCGGGGATCCGTTGTGATATATAGTCACTGTAGCGACATTGTTTTTCAATGAAGCGTCCCCGAAAGAGCATTTTTATGGCAATAGTTTCTATTAGTAGGCTGATTGGTTTTGTTTTTTTTGTATCTCTTTTTTTTTTTTTGTTACTTGCTTTTAGTTTTGAGTTGATTGTCTGGCGTATACTACTTAATGTGAACCGCTCTCGTTTTTCGATCATTTTCGCGTTATCACCAATGTGGGAACTAAAGTGGCCGTGGATCGGTATTGCCGTATGTCTTATGTCTCTCATTTCTTGCATTACATACTAACTAACATCAGATTCCTTGTCTTATCATTGCCGTTCTCGGGTATGGTTCACATTACTTCGTTTTTCGGTTCCACATGGATCCTGCGGCCCAGATCAGCTATCAGGTATGCATCACAATGATATGGGTGAATTACTTTCTTGCAATCCAAGTTTCACCCGGTTCGCCGCCGAAAAACTACCAAGTTCCTAAGCGCCACTGGAAAAAGTGGTGCAAGAAGTGCCAAAACTATAAACCTGAAAGAGCACATCATTGTCGCAAGTGCAACACTTGCGTCCTACAAATGGACCACCATTGTCCTTGGACAAATAACTGTGTAGGTTACAGAAATCTCCCTCATTTCATGCGCTTCTTGGTTAGTGTTCTATTGGGTACATCAATAACTTTGGTGGGCTTGCTGAAGAGAGCGATAGAATACTACAATAAGAGAGATATGCCAGTGTATCTTATCAATAAGTCTGAGATGGCTGCTGTGATTGCATTATGGCCCCTTGATGCATTCATTTTTTTCGCTATTCTTGTGCTTTTCCTTCGGTGTCTCTTCCACATCTGTTCCGGGAAAACCCAGATTGAAGTGTGGGAAATGGAGCGCATCGAGGCCCAATTCCACACTGAGCGCTTTTGGAAAAAAATCAGACATAATTACCAATTGGTCCACGGTAAAGAGATGCCACGGCTAACCTCTTGGAATCTCTCGGCTCGCATGTACGAGCAGATGGAAGGAATGGAAATGGACGGTGAGGATGAAGCAATTGTTCCTGCGATGTTCACACCAGATGATCTAGTGTTTCCGTATGATCTCGGCCTTTGGAGAAACTTGACTACAGCCTTGGGTAGCCCATGGACATGGCTTTTGCCTTGGGGAATGCCCAAGGGGAATGGATATAGTTTTGAGGTTACAGATGACGACGATCAATTAAACCTTCCATGGCCCCCAGATGGAGGAAATGTTGATTTTGAGCCGCGGGAATTGACTGATGAAGAGCTTCGTCAAATTGGAAATTATACACTTATCAAGAAGCATTTAGATCCTCGGAGCCATATGGCCCGCACAGAATGGATGAATGACTTAGGAGAAACTCTCAACGATTTCGGGGTCGATGTTGAAGCAGAGGATGAAGGCACTTTGGCATAAATAAGGAGCAAATCCTATTGAAGAGAACGGAATTTACACGTATCAACCATGGTGCTCTTTTGTAATGGAAGCGCAGCATAAAAATCATCACAAGCGTCCCACAATATCTGCACTGGTAATTATACAACGTCGTCTGATTCTAAGTTAGAGGAGGTAACCAACTAATGCTTTTCTTCTCGTTAATTGAAAGTTTCCTTTGAACTCGGTGTATTTTTTTATTTTTGGTTACTTGAATGACATATCTTCTGTGGTTGCCATAAAGGCAGGGTTCACAAACATTGCTTTGGCCATAATCATGTTCAATTGGAAGTAAAACCGTTTGATAGATCATCCTAGTATTGTGGCTTGCGTTTGCTCGCAAGGTATTTAAGTTTTTCTTCAACATAAGTAATAAAAATGCTTTCTAAGAACTAGGTTTTTTTCATTAAACGGCTGCTAATATTGTCCTACTGCGTGTACACCAATGTGAATATCGTTTTTATGATGAAGCTTACAGGTTGAGTCTGCCAGTTTTACCCTTCCTTGAAGAGGCTCGCACCTGAGGTTGATAAGCATGCACTCCTCGATGTTCACCAAAATGCAAAAACACAAAAAATGGTCCATGAATATAGTTAACTCGGCGAAGCCCGCTCAAACATCACAAGACATCTTTTCGTTGCAAGTGAAACCAGAAAAATGGAAAATACTTTTACATTTGTAGATTCTCAGCCATACAGAAATCGATGTTAAGATGATGGATAATTGGACGCCAAAATCCAAACCAAAAGTAAATTGACAGCCGCGTTATCGTCCTATGAGAGTAAACGCACCCTTATCTTCGTTTCCTCGTCAGTTGTAACTGAGGCAGTAATATTACGCCTAGAATTCTATACAAGCCACAGATTAGGGAACAGAAGTTGCGCGCATGTGGAGTCATGGCACGTGAAAAGCGGTGATCTGGCGATAGGAGTGCGTGTATCGTGGTATTTATTCGCCATGCTGGCATAGCAGTTGAAGATCCAACCGACTTTCTTTACTCCATATATTCCGACATGTCTGACATTCCAAAGGGAACCTTGAGATTGGGCTCGACCGCGCCAGACTTTACTGCCGAAACTTCCAACGGCCCAATTTCTTTCCACGAGTACATTGGTGACTCTTGGGCCATTTTGTTCTCGCACCCAGACGACTTTACTCCTGTTTGCACCACCGAGTTGGGTGCTTTTGCTAAGTTGCAACCTGAGTTTGAGAAGAGAAACACCAAGCTCATTGGATTGTCGGCCAATGGTACTGAGTCTCACAAGGCCTGGATCAAGGACATTGATGAAATTACCGGTTCCAAGTTGACATTCCCAATTGTGGCTGATGCCCAGAGAAAAGTTGCTCACTTGTACGACATGATCGACTACCAAGATGCTACTAATGTTGATGACAAGGGTGTCCAATTCACCATCAGATCAGTCTTCATCATTGACCCAAAGAAGAAGATCAGATTGATCTTGGCTTATCCTGCTTCTACTGGTAGAAACACGGCTGAGGTCTTGAGAGTTTTGGACTCGTTGCAAACTGGTGACAAGCACAGAGTGACTACCCCTATCAACTGGGTTCCAGGTGACGACGTCATTGTTCACCCTAGCGTGACTAACGAGGAGGCCAAGACTTTGTTCCCTAAGTTCAGAATCATTAAGCCATACTTGCGTTTGACACCATTGGACACTAAAGAATAAGCAAATATGACTTACGACCGCTAATATAGGAAGTTCTTCCCTGATGATTGACTGTATGTTTCTTTTAATTCCATTAATTGACCTTGACGATGAACCTCAAAATGTCAGCTATGAGACGACCGTAAGAACTGCACTATTGCTCTTGTTGGTGTAAGGATATAGTACTTCTCGCTCCCTTAATCTCTTTTTCTTCGTGTAAATCATAACTTACATGCGAGCCGATGCTCAACACCACTTTTTCCATTTTACGAGGCAATCCTCCATCTGCTCTACTGAATTTTATAATTTGTTACTTCTCCTCATCAGAAATTACCTACTCTTGGTGCGATCTTCCCACTATCATCCTGTACAGGAAACCATCTTCTTTCTCCAGTATCTATGCTTTCGTGTGTCCGCCGGCCCCGATGGCTTCTGAAAGTGTCCTTGGGTTCTCCAACGGCCTTGGCCCTGTCGCCTGTTTTTTCTCCGTTCCTCAAACGATACCTGGATCTGTTTCTGTTTAGTTTCCGACGTTCTTACTCAGAAGGTGGTAATGAACCCGCTTCGGCCGTTCTTCCAAAACCCCCTTCTCTTTTGCAATACAGTGAATCGGAAAAAGATCCTCTGCCACCTGACAAGAAAGAGCAAGAGAAATTGAGCAACTTGGGGGCCATGATTGACGACCTTCGTGAATTGGTGCCACAACTTCTAACAGAATCTTTTCCGAAGGAAATGGTGCTGTCAGAAGTGCTTCTCCGCATATGTCCATCACATCGGGACATACTCAATTCGTACTTACCAACCATAAAGGGACGAGTTTCTTATTACGCTACGTGTAAAGCCTTACAGTTATTCTTCACCTCGTTGGTGCTCAATCCGCGAGTGAAACTCCACATTCAGCTGGTAAGGACCTCTCACTTCCCAGAACCTAATTGCGTCTTTGCTCACTCCACAAAAGTATACATGCGCTGGAACACATGCTCTGAAGGCTGCATTCATCTTCTTGAGCCAAACGAACCTGACCTGGTCCCTTCTGATACCCTGAACGAAGATTCGTCCAGTCTGGATTCAATGCCCGGTTCAACTTCCAAGGCAACTTTGGGAGCACACCTGTGGGCTAGAATAGATCCAGAAAAATTCTCGGTATCTCATGTTCAGGCAAAGTCGCTTTCGGCGTCACTATCTGATTTGACAAAAGGCATTATTGGCTTAAAGAAAGAAGATATTAGACTTGAACGTATCATCCTGGGTGTCTTCGTATTTGAGCTCAACGAAGATAATACAGAGATAGTTGTCCACACTGTGGAGGATGTCAACATAGTCGAACGTGAACAAGAAGCACAAGGGAAACTTAGAGTGTGCTAGCATGTTTGTATTTTAGTGTCGTTGTGTTGACCACATCGATTCCTGTAAATATTCCTTTTATTTTTCTTACATATCATAAATTCTATAGCCTGGACTAATTAAAAAAAGAATCAAAGGAGACTCTCAATGACGCCCATTAGCAGTATATCTTCGGTGTCTTCCTGAAGCAAAAGCAAAGCTTGTCGGGCTAAGTTGGAGGCCCGCTCCTTTCTGTGACGTGCCTTACTTTCCAGAGCTCGGTCTGTTCTTTCAGACAGGCGCAATGGCGCCAATAATCCCAACAAGCTACTGGACAATGCCATCTCTTTGCTAACGAGTGCCTTTGTTTCTGCAACAGAGCGAGCCAATCTCCATTGCGTCCATACAAGCAACGTTAGGAGCATCACAATCGAGTATAGACCAAAGAGCATCGCGACACTTTGCGCTGGAACTTGAGCGGCATTGTTCACAGAACGCACCTTCTTTTTCTTTGTCTTGATAGACAGTGCAGGTTTCTTTTGTGGAGGAAGTATGTCTTGTTGCACTGTCATTGCCAGTCCAGCAATCGAATGAGTGTGCGTGTCGATTTCTTTTCGTAATTCTTCAATCATGTCCTTCGTGACACTTGACTGAGCAGACAGCGTCAGCTTTTCAACGACGTTCTTAATCCATGAGCGACCAGTCCATTTTACAAAATACGCAATTCGAAGATTGGTGGTGTTGTTTGGACCCCATGTAAAGTAGTATCTTGTGTTGACAGTGAAGGATCCTCCAGAGGGGACGTCTGGAGTTGCAGTAGTATTCAATACCACGGCATAATCTTCGAAGTTCAAGTGTTCCACAACTTCACGAACAATACACTTTGTCCACTTTGGACCAATTGAGTATCCCAATTCACGTCTGTATGTGAATGATCTCTCCAAAAGAGAGGGATTATCCTCCGCAGGATGGAAACTGCTGTACTCATCTATTTCAGACGCATCGTGCGTCTCCAAAAACCTCCGCTGGAAACTGGTGTCTGCACTGCCAAATAAGATGTCAAAAACTATTCCTAATGGTGCTTCAATAATCTCATTGCATACCTCAATCTCAGCTTCGCTGTCAGGATACGCTTTCCCTACTTCGGTGGGTGCATGAGCATCTGGCCCCAAATTTTGGTATCTGGAATCTGGTTTCAACGCTTTAAGTGTCGAACTGCCAGGAGAATCTTTTTCGTTCCTGAGGGAATCCTTTTTGGTTGAAGTTCCGGTGACAGAAACTCTATCCTCGACGTCTGAATTTTCGTGGTTTTCGGAGTCATCTGAATCACCGTCAACATCTATCAAGTCATTTTCTTCGTCATTATTGACATCATCCCCATCGATCGAAAGGATGTAACTGGAAATCTTGCGCTCCCGATCTCGTTTCTGACTTTCAATACTATCACTGATAGAAGAATCCTGTGCTTGTATATCTAAGTCTGACGTACTCTTTCCTGTGCACGCCAGCCACACGGTTCTAATGAACTCAAATGTGGCATCTCGCGACAAGAAACTGGCGAAATTGTGCTTCGTAGTCTTGGTTTCTATAGAAATACCATTAGGAAAGAGACCTGCTGTGCTTTTCTTGTCAATTCTTATAATGTCCTCGAATGGAACCACTAGGCTTGTCACCCACCCAAGTAGGTTAGAGTTGAAACAGACGCTGTGCTCTGTTACATAGATGCGTCCTTGTAGAAGAATTTCGCGGCTCAAGGCGCATGCAAAGTCATCCAAGAGCCGGTCTGTTAAGTCGAGGCTGCGAAACACTTGGTGAAATTCCACATTTCTCTTGATGGTGGCGTAACGATAGTTGGTATTCCGGAATTTCTCATCAACATACAACTTCGGATCATATCGTTCCTCTTTGTTCAAATGGAAGCTGTATGAGTCGCTCTGTGTCCTTTGATGGCTTTTCTTGCGATATGTAATGATTTTCGGCGAGCTAGGACTCTCGCCTGTAGGTTCGTCAGAATTCATTGTTCCGCTTCTTATAAGAGGCAGGGCAGCTAAGTTGGAAAGAGAAGCACGCACATTTTGTGAACCTGATTTCTGGCTTTCTTCCAGCGGTTGCTCTACAGCATTTTGAAGAAGCTTCAGTTGCTCTTCCTGTTTTTCCTGCCAGATTCGTATAGAATTGCTGAAATCGCTCTTTACCGCGGGTGTTGACGGGACAGAAGCGATAGCGGCATCACCACTCTCGGAATCTGCTGCTAAGGCATTTGTACTTTCCTTAGACATTACTGAGCCAGCATCTTCTATAGTAGTATGCGGATCGGCTGGGTTTGCTTTCAGTGCTAGCGGTGTAGGGCCCTTGCCTAAAAAAATCGTCAGATTAGATCTTGCTGTAGGCCCTATATCCTGCTTCAAGACACTCACTGTCGAAACATCTAGTTTGCTGAGAGATATCAGACTTGAGCTGGAATTCGGGGAGTCTGCTGGAATCAAACACATTTTATCCATGGCTGGCTTTAGCAGATCGGGTTGATCCTCTATGGGTAACGGCAGCGACTCCTTAGACGGAGGAAAAGAATATGACCATGCATCATCATCATCATCCATTTTTGAAGTTCTATAAAAAGGACAGAAAAGGATATGGAGACAGAAGTTGTTGGGGTATCATATACGAAGCCCGCCAAGTAAGGCTGACATTATGCAGTCCATGCTCTGGGGAACCGAAACATCCATATTCGTGAACAACAATGTCCCATAGAAGACTCCATTGCCTAATTAATAACTATTCAACGTTACAGTCGCAGTTTCTAAATCTGATCATTAATTTACATACCAACCCAAGTCATAAAAATCACACAGATTCCAACACAACATCCTTGTAGCCAGATGAAACCTTCTTACCCTTCTCTTCGGTAGATCCCTCACCGTGCAAGGCCAACAAAGAACCCAAGTCGAACTTTGGTTGCTTCAACAACTTAACCTTTCTGATGTGGATGTTTTGCAATGGCAAGATGGATTGGGTAGACTTTTCGATCTCACGGCCAATGACTTCTGGAATCAACTTAGATGTCAATTGAGCCAAGGTGACGTTGGAAACTTCTCTTTGCATGATCTCGATCATCTTCTTTCTCACTTCTCTCAATTTGGAAGATTGGGCGTAGGTGGTCTTCTTGACCTGGTTGGCTTGTCTCTTGGTGAAAGCAATGGCGAAGACTCTCAAAACGTAGTCGTCAGCGGTCTTGACAGTCACGTTGGCTTCAACCAAAGATTGCCACTTTCTGACCAAAGATCTCAACTTGTCAGAAGTGAAGTCCAAACCGTGGAAGTTGGTCAACAAGTTCTTACCTTGAACTTCGTCAACTCTCAACTTGACCTTTCTGTAAGAGTGGTCCTCAGAACCTTGCAAGTCAGCCAAGCAAACTTCGAAGACACGGCCCTTCAAGCCATCAGCAGCGTTCTTCAAACCGGTAGACTTGTTGATCAAGGTCTTACCGACGTTTCTGTTCTCAAAGGTAGAAGGAGCCTTGATGTCAAACCATTCCTTTCTGGCGAATGGGTCGACGGCCTTCTTCTTCAAACCCTTCTTTCCCTTGGATAATCTCTTGTTCTTGCCAACAGCCATGATGTATTATAATCCGTTCAGAACAAAAGTAGGTACTTCAAAACCTCGGAGAAATTTTCAGTGCGCCCAGCGAGGATTTTTTTTTATGGTTAGTTCCGAGGGGATCCGCATGAACATTGCCACGTGATGACTAAAGTATTTCCGAGGGTAAGCCCTAGTCACGTGAACAACTTTAGGGCTCGCTTTAACTGCTTGACGATAGCAAGCTAGTAAAGTACGCGATTTAAGCCAGCTCAAAGAATAGGTTGACTAGAATATACTTCATCTATGTTTTACTCGAAGAGCATGATTACTTAGCATCTGCGTCTCTATTGAAAAGTTATTTATTGATCAACCTGTGACGAAGTTTGGGTTCGCATTTGGTACTGTTTGTGAGTGTGTCTAGCCATCTTTGTCACTATAACAGTAGGTATACAAAACATCACGTATGAGTGAACTACAATAAATTGAAAATCTCAGGACTGTTTATTCAACAAACAGAGTGCCCTATATGCTATGTATATTTTATTAACCCGCCCCATTATGGAAATAAAAAAAAACTGTGGGGTCATAACAGAATTGAACCAGTCTCAGTCATTCATAGACCATTGTAGACGTCATTGCAAAACATTTAGTGGTTTTCTGGACGCAACTTTCTCACTTCCTTGCCGACCTTCCAGATCTCCATGTTTCTGATGGTCTCCAACTCCTCCTCCAATCTCTCTCTGTAGTCTGGTTGGGAGTTGAAGTCCAAGGATCTCTGGGTCTCAGAACCGTTCTTAACAGACTCGTACAATTCCTCGAAAACAGGCTTCAAGGCATCCTTGAATCTTGGGTACCAGTCCAAAGCACCTCTTCTGGCAGTTGTGGAACAAGCGTCGTACATGTAGTCCATACCGTACTTTCCAATCAATGGGTACAAGGATTGAGTAGCTTCTTCAACTGTTTCGTTGAAAGCCTCAGATGGAGTGTGGCCGTTCTCTCTCAACACCTCGTATTGAGCCAAGAACATACCGTGGATACCACCCATCAAGCAGCCTCTCTCACCGTACAAGTCAGAGTTGACTTCTCTCTCGAATGTGGTTTGGTAAACGTAACCAGAACCAATGGCAACAGCCAAAGCAATAGCCTTTTCTTCTGCCTTGCCGGTAACGTCGTTCCAGACGGCGTAAGAAGAGTTGATACCTCTACCTTCCAAGAACAAGGATCTCACGGTTCTACCAGATCCCTTTGGAGCAGCCAAGATGACATCAACATCAGATGGTGGCTCGACGTGGGTCAAGTCCTTGAAGACTGGGGAGAAACCGTGCGAGAAGTACAAGGTCTTGCCCTTGGTGATCAATGGCTTAAGTTCAGCCCAGGTTTCGGATTGAGCAGCGTCGGACAACAAGTTCATGACGTAAGTACCCTTTTGGATAGCCTCCTTGACGTCGAACAAGTTCTCGCCTGGGACCCAGCCATCTTCAATGGCAGCCTTCCAAGAGGCACCGTTCTTTCTAACACCAATGATAACGTTCAAACCATTGTCTCTCAAGTTCAAACCTTGGCCGTAACCTTGAGAACCGTAACCAATCAAGGCCAAGGTGTCGTCCTTGAAGTATTCAAGCAACTTTTCCTTAGGCCAGTCGGAACGTTCGTGGACAATTTCTTCGGTACCACCAAAGTTGATGGTCTTGATACCACGAGTAGCCAATGGCGCAACAGACTTGGCCAATCTTGGGGTAGTTCTGGAAGCCAAGGCAGAGAGGGCTCTCTTGGCAGCAATTTGCTTAGCAGCGTTGGAAGAAGCTTGTCTGGCCACACGGATGGCGGAGTTTCTGAAAGACATTTTGTGTTGATGAAAAATGTTAATAGTAGGGGCGAGATTCGTACCCCATTTATATACCGAGCAATTGGAAAATTTCGTTGTCCACTAATTTAATTTTTTTCGTCGCGCCGCCGCTCTAGGGCCGTCGCCGGCCTCCCATTATCGCTGCGTATATGCAGGTTGTTTCCGCTTTCGGGCGGCCATGATAGGGCTCTTGCTTGCCGTCCGGTTTTAGGCACGGCGTACTTTGCAGTGCGGAACTGTATCTGGCGATATCGTCATATTTTCAGCGCATTATTGGCCGCACCTGTCTCTCTGACACATTAGCTTCCCCGCTGCTCCGAAACTGCGTCACGTGCTGTACCTTGTGACTCAATTCTTCCGGCCCGGTATTGGGTTGGTGACTCACGGCTCTGAAGAACACTTGCGCCTCAACAAGATTATCTTGGCTATTTGCCAATGTTGGCGCTGGGCATTTCTCAGATGTTGGGTCCATCTCAATGCTGCTTTGCACTTGGTTCTGTATCGCTCATATAGACCTGCAAGAGACCTATGTGGAGTAATCTTGAGAGGGGTATGCGTATAAAGTTCAAAAACTTCCAGTAATATTTATTGATTTCGTATCTACCTACCTATCCGTCATCATTTATCGTTATAATTTCGTATCTCATCAGTAGTCGCTCCAACTAGAGCCACCTACAAAAACCTCCTTTTCCACAATTCGAATATCATTGTGGGCTTCTGCTGCCTTGCCTGAAGGCTGTTGGAGGGACACTGTAGGTACGCTCTTGCAACTCAAGGTGCTAAAAAACTTATTGAATTCCGTATCGTCCAATTCATCCTCCAAATCATACCATGATTTAGGCTGATACGAAGATTCAACAAGAGATGGTACAGGAATGCTATGGTGCCTGTTAACTGGCTGTTTAGAAGCCGTATCGGCCGCTCTCTCCTCTTTGTGTTCAGAAACCGTATTGACTTCGATGTGTTCCTCTTCAGGTTGCGCGTGTCCATGGGACGAACCTGAGAAATCATCCATGTCAAAAACGGAATCGTGATGATTGGGCCCAATTGCCAGGTTGTTCTTCTCATCATTGTACTCATTCTCGTAGAGCTCCTCCTCTTCCCATACTGTCAAACCGAACTTCCAGTTATTTTCCAAGTCTTCAATGAACTTGTCCAAGCTTCTCAGGCGAATCTTCTTATTGTAACTTTCGATGTCATCTTCCACGCCACCTGCCTTGAGCAAATTCATGAAGATTTTGAAACAATTTTCATTCATGGTTGGATAAATGTCATACAACACTTCAGGCATATTATACATGACAAAGTGCTTAAAATTAGAGTCTGACTCCAATGATTTCTTCACAGACTTGTTTTTCCGTTTGAAGTCATCTGCAGAACCCAAAGCATCATTCACTCTGACAGGTTTGAAAGGCGCCGTACCGAAAACCGCAGTCAATAATGTAATTCCTAATGACCAGTAGTCAGCGTACTTGCAATCGTAAGAATCAACGACAGGACTGGCACTAACAGGACTGTTGAGGAAACATTCAGGTGCCATGTACTTTTCAGTTCCAACATTAAAGTGTGCGCTGTACCGGGAATATGTAGCCAAACCCCAATCGCAAATCTTGACTCTGCCCACGTCTGTGAATAAAATGTTTTCAGGCTTCAAGTCCCGATGGAAAATGCCCAAGTTATGCGCATACTGAAGTCCATGGTAAATTTCCTTTGCCAAATTCCACACATCCACAGCGCGAGGACCGTTTGAAGTCGAGTGGATCATATCATACAAATCGCCATTGGCACAGTATTCCAACACCAAAATGATGTAGTCCTTCGTTTCAAAGTGGTCTAACAACTGACAAATGTGCTCGTTGTCGTGGCCCAACTTGCTCAAAATGTTGATTTCGTTCCAAGCCATAGGCGCAACTTCTTTTGCCTTGAACATAGTCTTCATGGCCACATGGGTATTTGTCTTGACATCAATAGCTAAAGTAACCATTCCAAAAGATCCTCTTTGGATTTGGCGTACATACTTGTATCTCTGCTTCAAAAGAAGATGATTCTTTTCGTACAATGCATAATCTGAGTCGGGTGAGGAATGGCTAGTATCCATAGTCTTGTGACTTGACACATCAGAGGTTAACATGGCAGCGACAAAAGTAAAGATGGAATAAAAGAGGAAGATGAACGACAAATAATCAACACTCGATGTGTGAGATAATTTGCTGGTTTCCCTTGTACAGTTTATCGGCTTGACTTCGAAGTGAGAAGTTCGAGCTAGGACTGGGGCCGGTCGATGAAACTAGACTGAAGGATTGAGAAGCAGTATAAGGGACAAATATTTGCCGCAAAGGAACGGGTTGTGCGACGTGGCAAAAGATTTGGACAAAACAATACGAAAACACCGATGGAAAGGAAGAGAAGAAAAAGTTATAGCGATTCTTGCTTGTCCGGTAGCGGACCATGCACCTCGCACCCAACGTTAGAATGTCGTAGAATGTGGCTCTTCTTTTTCTGCACGTGACCGTCCCTATCATGCATGCATTTCTTTTTCCATTACAGGAATAGGGGGAGGGCCCAGCGGAATCAAATTTTGCATCTGAAGGGGTATTGTACTAGGGTTGAACTACAAGATTTAATCGCTCATATTGTGTCTAGTGGTGCGGAATGTGTGACTCTGTTGCATGTTTCCATTCGATACTTATAGGATGTATAAGAGGGGACACCCCAAGTACCGGAATCGGTTTTCACCAAGCGCCGAAGTTTATGCGTTGTCCTTATCGGGTTGCATCTCACGTGCAGTGTTTACTTTGGCTTATGTGGAGTTGTCAGTAGATACGGAATGTGCCATCTTTGTTGGGATGGCTCTAAAACCAGCGAGCCCCAATTATGTGTGGCTTCCTGTTTCTAGAAAACAAGGGACTGCGGTCTTATTGTGGTGGTTCTCAACTGCCAAATGCAAACCTAGAGGCTTTCCGCACCACTCCCTTACCCGCTAATGAGTCACTGAAACGAGGTCATGGCCAACATCACTCCATCTTATATTTACGTAGGACATACTTGACAGGTGCTGGCTATTTCCTGTGCATATATTTACACGATTCAGTTTTTTTTGTTTTTTTTTTGTATTATCTGTTTTTTTGGCAGGCACTGGTCATGCGTCTAAGCACATTGATCTGTAAACAAAAACTGTAATGCACTGTCTGTCACTGTCTGTCACTGTTTGTCACTGTTTGTCACTGTACTGTTTCTTTGGTTGTCTCGTCTTCTATTATTGCAATTGAGATCTTTTGTTTCTATCAATACCATTATCGAGGGCAACAACTTTTATTTAATTTCCTAATTTTTTTTTTTGTACTTACATCTCTGTGGGTTTCAAAATATGATGCACTGTGCTAACGTAGCCCAGAATGGTAATGGTTGTGAGATGCCGATGTTCCTGTCCCCAACAGCCGTCCATTTTTTGGGCTTTTGCAAGAATGCTTGCTTAAGACGGGCGACTCTACTTTAGTACGTGTCAAAGAAGCTTTTTATAGGAAAGAAGGAAACGTATATACTCAAGTGTTCTTTTTCAATGTTGATTTGGGTGCGTTCTCTCTTTTCTTTTTTGTGGGGTATACTCGTTTCTAGGCAAGTATTTCTTTTTCCAAGAATTGTCACGCTACCACAAAAATTATGAATTGTTCACCAACGTAAAAAAAATCTAAAAGCATACTAAAAGTCAGCGAAACTCATTCTGATAATGCACAAAAAGAAAAGATAAACTTTCAGGGCCACATAAAGTCGGAAAACTTGTCTTAGCTTCTGCCTTATCTTTTTGTGTAGTGTTGGTATCCACTGGGTGATAAAAAACCTTTTTTCAAAAGCATAATGAATCCTCCCACACATCTCGGATGAATAGCGTGAAGCTACCTATAATTATAGTCACTTAATAATAGAAAAGATAACGCTTGTTCCGTGTTCTACGTTTAGTTATAGCTGTCGCTCAGCCGGCTCACATTTTCACGCGAAGATCTGTGTAGTGACGTTCGCAATAGAATCTGCTTGTGTTCATCATTCCATCTTGCTGGCGAATCAGAGACCAAATCCACTGGGGTACTTCAAAGAGAATTAGAGAGGAGTTTGAGTGAGCATCTTTAGTACGGAGAGATGGGTCGGGGATTATGATAAGTGATGTTTAGTTAGAATTAGTATATTGGGCACGGGCGTATGATCCTTGATAAGAAGGCTATCCCAGAGAAAGTAAATGATCTTATATACCCGTGTAGACTATAAGTAGTAAACTTCTTGAAACATGGAAGGGGTACAATGTGTATCCCTAGAGCTTCACATTTTTGATCTGTGAAATTCTGGAGAATGGTGATGTGCATATGCAGCACTGTAAGAGATTCTCAACAAGATCAAGTATTGTTTATGTCATAAGAGTGAACCTATAAACACACTTGCGCTTCAGATCATCTCTTATTCTATTCCCTGAAAAACCATCCCGCTAGAGCTACTACACTCATAAAATGTCGACCAATAAAATGGTTATGGAAAACCCCCATGAACAAGTTCAGGTAGCTTTGTTGTCGCGTATAATAAACAATATGGTACGTCTTACTCACTCTTTCCCAGTTAGCACCACGATTCTAACCATCAGAAAACTTTAAATGAATCTGTTCATGACATGAACTTGTGCTTGAACGAAATAAACAACAAAAACAAGAATATTGAAGTTTTGTCCCAAATGTGGACGAACTATTCCCAGAGTATTGATTATAACCTAGAAGCGACGGGCCAAAAGAGAGAGCCTCTTTAGTTTGCAAGCGGCAGATGGAAAAACAAATTCAGATATTCTAGTTCACTCGCAAGTTTTCAATTCGAGTGTTTTCATACTAGAGAAACTTCACTGAAAGATTCTGCGACAGCAAACCTTTTCACGTCTACAAAATATAATTTGACTGCGTTTATTTATCAAGATGCAAATATAGTACAAGGGAATACCGATTCAGCAGGCATCATCCACTTAGTTTTGGGTTGGCAACAAACCAAATCTCTTCTTCAATGTAACTCTTTGTCTAGAGTACTTGTCATCTGGGGAAAATCTGGCTGGGTGGGCAGACTTGGTGATTTCACCATCAGCAGTTATCTTTTCCAAGGTGTAAATTCTCTTGCCATCAGGGCCCAAAGTGTACATCAAATGCATTTTAGTTCTTTATTCTATGATGGTAAGAATTTTTCTTGAGATGAGAAGTTTTGTATGTTCTATCTGGTGGTGCACGGATGTCGAAGAGTCTTTGCTCACACCACACCTATTATCTTTCAAGGAAGAGCCACACAACATATCTTTAGGCCATTCTGGATGGAATGTGAAATATTAGAAAGGAAAAACTTTTTTCTAGTCTTAGTGTGTACCATTTTTCCAAATCTTTCTGTACGGAACCTAATAGTGACACATTTGTAGCTTCCTGCACGCGATCTTACTGATCTAGTTCATATCAATTTACAGCTTCTTTCGTGTCTTTTTCGCCGATCATGGCTCCACCCAAAAAAGATGCTTTTGCCGACTTATTTCACTCTGCGGCTGGTACTTCCAACCTGTCTTTAGACTTGCCGATGAAAAATCTTTCTATGCGTGATCAGCTGTCCACTTCCAATGGCCTTAACATGTCTCGTACTGATATCTTAAGTCCTACGAGCTATCGGTCGCCGCAGGGATCGAAACCGGCTACTCCTAAGCCAACAGGTATGCATGATTTAGATCCATTTTCTATATTTGAGAAACCAAGTCCGTCAAAACCAGCATTAAACACGGTATCACAAACGCAGAAACCGCAGCAAACAACCGTGAAAGTGGCCCCGCATGCCAGACACCAACAACCAGAAATATCCTTGTTGGATGACGAATTTACTGATGTTTTTGAAACACAGTCAGTTGCTAGTGCGCCAGTGTCAACCAATACTCGTGAGGACACTTCCCTGCCCCATCCAACTTTACCTCCGAGACCAAAGGAAAATACCGCAGAGGATTCTCGAGATGAAGTTTTGGCAGGTTTGGTGGATATTGGGTTTTCTCTATCTGTTTCCAACCAAGCAATTGACGCAGTTGGTGCCGACTTACAAGCATGTGTCAACCACATAATGAGCAATGGAAATCGACAAGACCCAACATCCGGTAGAGGGGACTCAAGAACACCACCTGACTTGTCTGCTACATTGCAGGACTTCTCTACTGATTTATTTAAGCGGGCAACGAAACTTCTAGACAAGTCAAAAAGAACAGTCATAAAAAACATCAACCAATTCCATGCGAATCAAGGTAAAAGTGGTTCCGATGGATTACCTGCCTGGATGATAGAGCAAGACAAATATAAGGAAAATGCCTCGGAACGAAAGAAAGGCGGAGGTGTCTATGAGGATTATGGCGATGACCGTGAAAACATCAATAAAGACGACATACAACGTATTATGCGTGCCCAGAGACAAAGAGAAAAGGAAAGACAACGCGAAAGGCTCGAGAGAAATGGAAGAGGATCAACATCACCTTCACCTAGTCCCGCTACTAATAATGTGTCTCGGTCAGATGCTTCTTCGAAAGGCTCCTCACCATTTGAAAAGCCGGTGCCGTCGATCACTCGAGAAGCAAGCGATTCGCTCCATGCTAATGATAGCCAAAAATCTGTTTCCAAGGAACAACCGCACGTAAAGCCTCCACCAGAACCTTCTGTCGATCTTCTTGGTTTAAATGGATCGACTACAACGTTTAGTAGAACAGATGACCTCAAGCAATCTGGTGGCGAGAGCATTTATCAATCACAATCTAGAAGAAGGTCGCCAAATTTCAATGCTTCTACCAAGGCTCGACTCGCGACTAATGAAGTGTTGAATGCCTTTCAGAAATCAGACTATGAAACATTCAAAGCGTCCGCATCTACCGCATTTAATAACGGCAATTACACGGAAGCTTTCGAGCGCTATATGCGGTGTCTAGAGGCTTTACCGGTCAAACATGAACTACGTATTGTCATTCTTTCCAACCTTGCGATTACATTAATTAAGGTAGGGAACTACAAGTCTGCCAAACAGAATTGCGATGATGGAATTGCTCTTGTTGGTGAGAATGTTAACGATGAAGATTGGGTCATAAACTCAAAGCCAATCAAATACTGGTATCTTCGTCTTTTAAGCCGCAAAGCAGAAAGCTTGGAAATGTTGGAAAATTATCCCGAAGCTTTAGAATGCTATTTGGAGTTAATCACGAAGCATAATGTAAATGACAAAAAAGTGATGGATGCGAAACGGAGAATCAATAATATAATCAACCCGCCCAAGAAAGTCGCCAAACTGAAACCAACTGTAACAACTCCATCAGTGAAGAAGTCCGAGCCAGAGGCGTTAAAGAGAATCCGGGACCAGCACAGTCAAGAAAAATTGGAGGAGGAAGAGAAGTTTAGGCTCAGTGACCAAGTGCATGAAAAAATCTTCGAGTGGAGCCGTGGCAAAGAAGATAACTTGAGAAGTTTACTCATGTCGTTGGCAGATATCTTGCCAGCTAGACTCGGCTTCCCATTCATTACAGAGAAGAAATTGACAATCAACGATTTGATGTTGACAAAGAAGGTCAAAATCCATTACATGAAAGTGATTAGCAGTATTCATCCCGATAAGTTGGGGAAGTTTGACCTTGAAGATCAGATGATCTGCCAGGGCGTCTTCATTGTATTGAACAAGGCTTGGGACACCTTCAAAGAGCAAAACAACATTGTATAGATAATATGACGTAGACATACTTTCCTTTGTAATGAAAAATAATAAAAAAAGTAAAGGACTCCGATACCGGGAGTCGAACCCGGGTCTGCTCGGTGAAAGCGAACCGTGATAGCCGTTACACTATATCGGATTTCTTGAAAATTAATTTTCGCCTAAAAGACAGAAGAGTGTCGGATACGGTTTATTGATGTAGATCAATAATTGGTATAGTATAATGCATATTTCAACGTCCTGTTGACTTTAATTCTTTGTTTGAATTGTGCTTTAACTTTCCGGCAACGTTATTTACTCCTTTGATCTTGTCCATGATGTACGGTTGTTGAAGTAGGCTGGGCGTGCCGACATCGGATCTCGGGATTTAAATGAAAAAATCGTGCCGCATTGCAGGGGGCGAAAACAGTTTTTCTGCTGTAAACTTTTTTTTTCTGCGGGACTTGATTTTCGATATGCATCATGCAAGGTGTCAACAGATGCGCAAATGGAATCAGAATAGGGCCTAAGCTTTGCTTATTTCAAGATTTGAGAAGAACAATAATGAGTTGCACCCAAACCTTGAAGGTGACACCGAAAAAAAAGAAAAGAAAAAACTGTCTAGGCTCTGGTATTGTCTTCAGATTATCGGCCAGAAGCTTTGTTCTACTGTGTGTACGAATTTACGAGTCCAATTCTAGTAGGAGCGCATACGGGAAATAGAGCACCGTACGATGCTCATGGTGATAGCAATGCAGCCTCATTAACTCCAGCCAAGATGAGGCTGTGGCCCTAAGAAATTTAGCCTCGCCACGTTTGTGTCAATGTTGAGTTTAGAGCACTTCACCAATGCCCGTAATTGAAAGGGGACCCCAGACCTGCATGGAAACCCCAGCAAGGGCTGTGCGGGCCTGCTTATGAGCTCGCGAATCCACCATTTTCTTACACCACCCACAACATAGGAAAAAACCTTCTTTTCTTCTCCTTGACCCTAAAGCTATTGCTATTTTCTTCGCTTAGATCCATTAAAAATGGCTATTTTCAGATCTTCATCGAAGAAAGCCGAGCCTGAGTACGTGCCTCACAGAGAGGAGAACACTAAAGTCGAGGCATCTAATATCCATGATCCCATTTTATCAGCAGTCAATGAGGCTCAGCCTTTCGAGGAAGCGAACCAGGCCCAATTTAATGCTAGAAGACCCTCTTATTTATCGCAAGAATCCGGTGACTTGAAGGATATTTTCGGTCAGCCCATCGGGAACCCAGATATGCTGAATCCCACCAGATCGCGCAACGAAAGACCGTTGGACACCATTAGAGCTTTTGAATACGCTATAACGGGTGACAACTCATACCATGATCAACTTGAGTCCCACAGACTCGGGTGGAACTTCCATGAAGATTTTGTCTATAACAATATGAACCGCAATGACGAGAGCGGAGGAGCCAACGGTTATTCGCGGCCCGTGGCGTCCTTTAGTGGAGCAGAGCAGCCCATCTACCAAGCAGCCAACTACAGTGCGTCCTCGTTAAATCCTGAAGGCAAGAAAAAGAAGAAGGGTTTGTTTGGACGCAAAAAGAAGTAAGGGTGACATGGGATGGTTGTTTGTTTTGACGATTTCAATGTAATGTACGAGGATACGGTGTTACTGTAGGAACCCCGAAGATGTAAACGTCATGACACGCGGACTGGCAGACACGTGCAGATTATTCTCCTTTTGTTATTGTGTAATTCAACATGTTTCGCTTGGCTTTGTTGGGGTGATCAGACACATAATTTTGCTGTCACTATTGTTTCATCTTGCTTCGTGCTGGTCTTGTCATGTCCCCTCAGTGTCCTTCTCGCGCTAGCGCATCATATTGCATTGTTAGGTGCGTTTCATTCACCTCTAAAGATCTTATCCGCGATTTCTCGCGTTGTTTGTCGCATTCCTAGCACATACATATCATGCCCGAAAAAACGCCATTTGGCGGCTGCTGCGATGATCAGAAGTAAATTGAATACTCTACATAGGTACGAAAACACTTGAATCATAACAAACACTAACGAGGAAGAAATCACAACAACATAAAAGCGAGTTTGAATTTTTTTTTGCTAGCACACAATACAAGTGCGGTACCTGGCTCCTCCTGACTTAACTGCAGGACGAGCTCTCAGCCACGCATATGCGCAATACCCTCGTGAAACCCATTCTGTCTTCATCTTTCCTTATATAGCCCCAGCGCGCCGATTTCCCTTTCTAGCCCTTTTCTTCGATGGACAAAGACCAACCCGACATGCTGCATGTGCAAGCTTACCCATACCAGGCACAGCAAAAGGCTTCACCGCCAGTACAGCCTGAAGGTTCCAAATCTGTCACGTTTAACGTTTCGGATCACTACCAGATACTCGAAGTGGTTGGCCAAGGCGCGTATGGAATGGTGTGTCTGGCAATACACAAACCAACACAACAGAAGGTGGCGATCAAGAAAATCGAACCCTTTGGTCGTCTGATGCTTTGTTTGCGGACGCTCCGAGAGTTGAAGCTTTTGAAGAACTTCAACCACGAAAATATCATTAGCATCTTGGCGTTGCAGAGACCAGCTTCATACGAAGATTTCTCCGAGATCTACCTAATTCAGGAGCTCATGGAAACTGATTTGCACAAGGTGATCAGGACTCAGAAACTCAGCGACGACCACATTCAATATTTCATTTACCAGACACTCAGAGCCTTGAAGGCTCTCCACTCGGCAAATGTGCTCCACCGTGACTTGAAACCTTCAAATTTACTTCTCAACTCCAACTGCGACTTAAAGATTTGCGACTTTGGATTGGCCCGTTCTGTGGCGTCGTCAGAAGACAATTTTGGTTTCATGACTGAGTACGTGGCCACAAGATGGTATCGTGCACCAGAAATCATGCTCACCTTCCAGGAATACACAACAGCAATTGATGTGTGGAGTGTGGGATGCATCTTAGCCGAAATGCTTAGCGGACGCCCGCTTTTCCCTGGAAGAGACTACCATAATCAGTTGTGGTTGATTATGGAGGTATTGGGTACGCCCAACCTGGAGGATTACTACAACATAAAGCTGAAACGAGCGCGCGAGTACATTAGACTGCTTCCCTTCTGTAAGAAAGTGCCATTGAGCGAGTTGTTTGGCCTGATCCCCAATGTGAACCCGTTGGCAATTAATCTTTTGGAACAACTTCTTGCCTTCAACCCATCCAAGAGAATCACTGTTGAAATGGCCTTACAACATCCATACTTGAAAATATACCACGACCCTAATGACGAGCCAGTGTGCGAGCCTATCCCCGACGATTTCTTTGACTTTGATCGTCGCAAGGACGAGTTGTCCATCAGCGACTTGAAGAAAATGCTTTATGACGAGATCATGAAGCCTCTTTAAGCCGCATTAGATACCCACATAGACACGAATAAAAGCATCACCACCTTCCACAGACTGTTTGTAGGAAAGGGTTGTAATGTAGAGCGTATCCACAGTCAACTTACAACTATTAGCTTCATTTCATTCGGCATCAAAGTACAAAAAATATACGAAAGTATAATTCTAGCAAATAACAGATATCGCTGTCTTGCTTGTTAACAGAAGATATTTTACTAATGTACGGTTTTTTAGCGTAGCCTGAATGGACCCTTTATTACCATAAGCTGGGGAGTCGCGTTTTCAGTGTCGAGCGATATGGGCGTCGTGTGTCCACCGCGTTGTATGAAGAAAACACGCACAACCACATTGTTCAACAAATTTGATCTTCCTCAATATGAAATTGCTTTCGATTTGGCTCTTGCTTGTGGCGATTGCTTCCGCCCACACAGTTTTGTTGCCTCCTAATGGTAAGCAATGTTTCTTTGAAAATTTGAAGAGAAACGATGAGTTGTCCATTAGTTTCCAAGTTGGCTCAAGAGACCCTCAGAACGCCGAACAATACACCATCGACTTCTACATCACAGGCCCAAATAACAAGGTTGAGAGATCGTTGTACGGACTGGATCACGGAGACGAAACCATCAAGGCCATGTCCGAAGGTAAGTACCAATACTGCTTTTCTAACGAAAAATCAAGCAGAGTGGACTTGGATGTGTCCTTCAACGTTCATGGAGTCATTTACATTGATGTCAACGACCCAAAGTCCGATACCTTGGACTACGCTATCTCCAAGTTGAGCCAGTTGGCCAGCGATGTCAAGGCTGAACAAAACTACTTGGTCATCAGAGAGAGAACCCATAGAAACACCGCCGAGTCCACCAACTCGCGTGTTAAGTGGTGGTCTGTCTTCCAAATTATTGTTGTTGCATTGAACTCTGTCTTCCAGATTTACTACTTGAAGCGCTTTTTCGAAGTGCGCTCGGTGGTTTAGCAAATTTCATCAATAAAGATAAGATTGCATGCTGTAGAAAAGTTTATCTTATTAAGTACTCTCCAATGATAGACAAAGATTGAAGACTTCGATTGCAATATCATAGAGAAAATGATCCCGATGAAGTACACTAATGCTGTAGAGATAGATTTATAGGAATAGTACTAAAGTATTATTTCATGCTTCATTAGTGTTGATACATGTGACTGCATCTCAATATGAACTCATGTCTTATTGAATATGGTCGTCTAGTTTCATCATCATTCTGAAACTTGAATAGTTTACTAGCGACACCAGGAGCATACCATGGTCGTTTACTATGGATGTAAGGTCGTATGACACGAAAGATACCAATACTGAATGGACCAACTGTTATTTGGACGGATTCTTATGATTGGTTGCAGCGACAGAATGATCGAGATCATTTTATATGCTTGCTTCCGTTGTCTTTCAAGCATGTGCTTTGATAACGCTTATAGAAGCAACGAAGTCTACAATATTGTTGACTTTCCATGCATATTATGTTTCTGTGCTGGTTTATGCCACAGATGCTATTCAAAGCTTGTAAATGCCAGTTTCAGTTATTTTTCATTTGACAAACATTAACGCACACTTCCAGTATACATAGTTATAGTCTTATGATCCAGAGACGCATTTCGCTGCAGATTCAAACGGTTAGCGCGCGCCCACCTTACCCCTCACATGGAACAGAATTCTTCCGAGTACCATAATTCCCATAAAACCACGCGGAAAGTAGTAAAGGAGACAAAAAGCTCGGGAAAAGTGCGTTATTATTGTAACCCCACCTGCCTCTCCTGGAGTGTGAAAAAAGTGGTCCGGCGTTATTGGAATGTGCCAAAATGTTGCCTGTAACGTGATCAGATTGCTCCGCATTTTATCGCCGAGGGGACCCCGGTTGAAAGGATCAGCGCTCGGTTATATATTTTCTCCGCAAGACAAGAACTCATAAAGCAGATTATACTTTCGTGTCCGTATAAACTTATTCATCATGTCCAGATACTTTTCACAAATTACAGAGTTGCCCCCTGATCCTCTCTTCGGATTGAAAGCACGCTATGTCGGTGACTCACGCACAGACAAAGTGGATTTGGGTATCGGTGCTTATAGAGACAACAATGGCAAACCATGGATTTTGCCCGCAGTGAGAAAAGCTGAGCGGAAATTGATTGACTCAGAGGGTTACAACCACGAATATCTTTCCATTTCGGGTTACGAACCGTTCTTAACTGAATCTGCTAAGGTGATTTTGGGCGAGGACTCTAAAGCCATTCAAAACTCGACTGTAGTGTCGCAACAATCTTTGTCGGGGACTGGAGCATTGCACTTGGCTGGAGCTTTCTTGCGGGGGTTCTATGCGGGAAACCACACTGTATACTTGTCCAAACCCACATGGGCAAACCACAAGCAGATTTTCTCGTCGTTGGAGTTAAAAGTGGAAACATACCCATACTGGGATGACGAAAACAAGAAGTTGGACATTGAGGGATATGTTAAAACAATCGAAAGAGCACCAAGGGGATCCATTTTTTTGTTGCACGCATGTGCTCACAATCCTACAGGCTTGGACCCCACCGCAGAAGAATGGGACAGAATCTTGAATGCAATTGCCGCAAATGACCACTTACCTTTGTTTGACTCGGCCTACCAAGGTTTTGCTTCTGGAAACTTGGACAAGGATGCGGCTGCTATCAGAAAGGCTATCAACCTGGGTATGTTCAAATCACCCATACTTATTTGCCAATCGTTTGCAAAGAACGTAGGAATGTACGGAGAACGTGTGGGTGCTCTCCACGTCGTTTTGCCTGAGGAAGATAAGGAAACAACAGAGAGCTTGAAGAGAGCTATCAAATCGCAATTGAACAAGTTGACCCGGTCTGAGATCTCGAATCCACCAGCTTATGGTTCCAAAATCGTGGCTACTATCTTGACAGACCCTGAATTGCGTAAACAATGGGAGGAGGACTTGGTCACCATGTCTTCTCGTATCATTAAAATGAGAAACGTGTTAAGACTGAAGTTGGAATCCTTAGGGACCCCAGGTACATGGGAGCATATCACCAATCAAACAGGAATGTTCTCTTTCACGGGGTTGTCTCCAGATATGGTAGCACGCTTGGAAAAAACACATGGTGTCTATTTGGTAAGCTCAGGCAGAGCAAGCATGGCCGGATTGAATGAGGGAAACGTGGATAAGGTTGCAAACGCCATTGACGAAGTTATTCGCTTCCACAAGTCAAAATTGTAATATGAAGGTAGATCGCATTTTTAGTTCCCCGCCAATACACACTTTTATATTTACCATATGTTGATACGAAGGCGTTGTTCTAGCAATGCATTACTTTATATAAATGTGAAGATTAATTTATATAAGAAGTGTACAGATATTTTTGGTTGGAGTTTTCTTCGTCGTTAAACCACTTACTTTCTTCTGAAAGAACAGCCCTCAGTCAACTTGGCCTTACCACCGGTTGGCGAACACAAAACAGTGGAGCAGTTGTCACAGGTGACAGCAGTTTGGGCGTGAGAGAAAACAGTGGTGATGTTCAAACAACCTTGGCACTTAACGTCCATGAAGTAAGATCTTGGAGATTGGACCAAAGTCTTCAATTTGTGCTTTTGAGCCTCAGAGGCTGGGTTTGGGTGCAACAAGTCTTGAACTAAAACCTAAACTAGTCAGTATGGTGATACAACAGAATCATGAGAAAAAGCAATAGGAGCAACATCGAAGGAATAATGGCAAGACGAACAGGAAAAGTCAAACTTCAAAATTTGGAAAGTCTATGTGTCTCATGTAGTGAAGAATATGGGAAGCATGGTAAAAGTTGGGAAACTGCTTTTTCACGAACAGATGGGCTTGTTACATACCATTTTGTCTGTGTTTTCAACAAGCTCTAGACTACGAAAAGATTTATTAAATTTTTCAGCGGGAGGAGGGTGCGAACATCATGTACTGCATGCATATCTATTTGGGCTCTTCTGCCATGTGGTGTAATGATGTACATGCCCTTGGTTGTTAATTGCAATCACGTGATAACGTGACTGCTCCACCAGTTCTTCAACACCATCAATTTTCGAGTTATAGTTTATAGTAGCTAACGTAGTAGTCATATGATAGACAATTTAGATGGTCTATTCATGGGGAGGAAAAGAAATTGTTATTGACTAAAATAGTGCATACGCACCTTACGTTTGTCCGAGGTGAGACGTTTTGCTCTTTACTAAACAATATTTAAAACAATCGAAACAGATAATTCTGAAAAAAAGCTTGATTTTGTACCAGCAATAAACAACCAGTGGGCAACTCGACAAAAAGACATTGTCTCAGCATTTGGCTCCCTAACCAAATCAGGTCAGACATCCTAGTTGCGGCCACATGTACTAACTATCAAGAAAATATGTAAACTATAGAATTTGACGTAAGCTACTGCAGTATAAGATAGGCTTGAAGAATCTATAGGATCGGCACGGGCTCAAATATTGAACCTTACCCATTCACCTCCAAGTGATCGTCAAAGCAACTTCCTGACCACTTTTGAATTTCTCGCCAATCATTGTTAAGAAAAGAACAACCAATGACGTTAAAATCCGCAATGTTCTATCATCCGCATAGTCTAGACAATCGAAGTATTCTCCGTTGCAAAATTGTTGAATTCATATTTGCTCGATAGCCCCCGTACATCGCGACGCAAAATAAAAATGACGATAAGATGGGGTTAGATGCATGTAAATGAAAGACTTTTTTGTCTCTTTGCCATGGTTTGTCAATGATTTCTGGCAAATAAAACACTAAAATACACATATCAAACTTCAGAATTAGAAAAGAGGTAGTCAGAAATAATCTGAAGGAACGTCCAAGAAGCTAAATAGATAAACGAATGTGACGCCATTTAACTATGCTTGGATATGCCTATCACTTATTTCGTCCCACGTTTGGCTTTTCTTGGTGGGGTCGTGACTGGTCTGTTATTTCCCACACTATTTGGTGGAGGATATCTGGGTTTTTTATCAGCCGGTTTCAAAATTTGGAAAGAACACAACAAGCTCTCATCGACACTCATCATGGCACCTGCATTATCAAATTCACCACAGTAGTTTGGAGCGGAAAACAAAGTCACCAATTGTCTTTTAGAGAAAAATTCGTAACCATCTTCAACAACTTGGTGAGCTCTGCAAATCAAATCCATATCATGCTTTTGTAAAAATCGAGATACAACGTCTGGTCCGAATGTGAAAGAGACACCACGGTCATTTTCGGACCAACCGGCTATATCCTTATCAGGATCGGACCATAACAAATCGCATAATAATCCAACGTCAGGGATGTCAGTGGGTCTCATAACTCTTCTGATTTGTTCCATAGAGTTCAAGTCGGGCGATAAGCCACCGTGCATGGTGAAAATCTTTTCATCGATGATGGCGGCAATCGGTAAACAGTTAAAACAGTCTGTGAAAGTTTTCCATAATTTGATGTTGTATCTTCTTTTGCATTCGTCGTAAAAACCGTAAATACGGTTAATAGACGCACACTCGTGATTACCTCTTAAGATAAAGAAGTTTTCTGGATATTTGATCTTGTATGCCAAAAGCAAACATATGGTTTCCAAGGATTGTTTACCTCTGTCAACATAGTCACCTAAGAATAGGTAATTAGCTTCTGGAGGGAATCCACCGTATTCGAAAAGTCGCAATAGGTCATAATATTGCCCGTGAATGTCACCACAGATTTTGATTGGAGCTTCCAACTCTAATAAGATAGGCTGTTGAATGAAAATTTCTCTTGCTTTAGTGCATAAGTAACGGATTTCGTGCTCCAACAAAGTCACCTGTTTTCCAGGTCTGGAGCCTCTGACTTCCAATAATCTATCGACAATGGAGTCGATGTCTGCTTCCTGATGTTCAGACATGGTAAGGATTTAGCACTTTCTAGGCAAATTTGTGGCGGAAGGATGGCGGAAAATGAAGTAAAGAGGTCGTTAAAAAACAAGACGAGAACTTTACTATCGATTTGGAGGCAAACTGACAGGTTGTAAGGGAAATCGCAACCGAAGACTTCTTTCAAGTGCAGAAAAAATGGAAAAAAGTTTAGTTTCACTCGTATAATGTTGACCCTTGTAGGTGACTGGGTCACTCTTTATCGAAGGATTTAAATGCTTGAAATAGAGCCCAGAGAGGCAGTAATTTATTGTGGACTAAAATGTATCCAGCAACAAAAACAACGAGGATAAAACAACGAAGAAAAGTGAAACGGAAGATGTGACTGCCGAAGCGCACTTTTTTTTTGGTGGGCGGCAATTAAGGGATGAATGGCCACGACATTTTTTTCTGGGAGGCGACCCACCGACGCGGGTTTTTGCACGTGATACATTTTCGGTACATGATAGGTATGTATTGTCAGTTTATATTAACAGGTATAGTTTTGTTTAAGATCTAACTTGTAGAAACCTCGCTCAATTTACCATTTACAGATGTTCTGAAGTTGCTGCTGTCTCTGGTGTACGCATAGCTCTTCGGGATGCACGGTATTTACTGAGAAAAATGCCCTTCCTAATGAGGAATGTACATAAATATAGCCATAACAGACCAAATGCGCCACATGATTCGAAGCTCAACGATAGCGACCATGCATCGCAGAACCAAATTCAAATTTTCGGATAAATACAATGTCGAAGGTTGAGAGCTGGAACCAACTGGCTTTATACATCTGAATGTGTTTGTCTCCTACGCTAAAAGCATTAATAAGCCAAGAAGGCTCTATGTCGGCCGCGAAAAATCGAAAGAGCAATTCACAATCTTCGGGAAAGATACAGGACTTGTAAATTCATTTTCTTGTCCTTAGAGAGAGCTCGGGGATATTGAAATATGGAAACCGGCCTTTTGTCACGCCAACTCAAAATGTACGCGAACTAATCAACCCGGAACTTCCAGTCGCGTCAGGCGCGACATTTCCCTGGCATCCGGTGCGACATTGCTGTTGGCGAGCGAAGCGAGGTGGAATACCCCGTTTAATGTGTCAAAATTTCATGCCTTCAGAGTCACTAACCATATACTCACTTCTTGTTTTTATTCCCTTTTCTTGGCTATCTTTTTACTATCAAATCCTTTCTAGCGCCGTAGTTTCTGGAGATAAAAGCATTTTAGGGACCGAGGAAGTTTTCCAGCTTTTCCTTATTTCGTTGTTTCGATACAGTATTGAGCTGCTAGGGCCTCGACTATTGGCATAAAAACAATAGAAAACAACCATTCACAGCAGTCGCAACACTAGGAAAAGGAAGATCATGAGCGAAAATACTCAACATTTTGTTCTTACTTCTCTTTCGCCCCATTTCTTCGTGAAGTTGCATAAACTTATGATTCCCCACATTTGTACTTGAGGTACTGGAGTGCATTTTCGCAGTGCGACAATAATTCTGCTTTATCTCAATGCCACCCCAGCCTCCGTTCCCCAATGAGTATCAGAAACGGCTAGTCAGCGAGTCGGATAGTAAAGCTTGCAATGTCTGTTACAAGCCAACATGTACAGTTCTCCTAGCATCAAACCAGGTCGACTTCTTTTACGTCTGTCCTTCTCATCTAAAAGACGTGAGCTTCTGCTCCGCCCTTCATCCCGAGGCGTATACAAAGCTTTTAGAGGAACGCAAAGCCTTAGAAAAACAAGTCAAAGATGCTATGGCTGAAGCTGAAGCACACAAACCCTATCCTTGGACAAACATCATGAATACAATCGGTTGGAATAAGAAAGATAAGGATAAGCTGCCAAAGAAGGACGACGAGAATGCATCCAAAGAAGAGAAAGAGGGCACTAAAGAGTACGAGTCGCTCATTGCTGCAGTGAGGCAACACAAAAGCGATCTAGCTGACTTGGATGAGAAAATTGCTAGCTTTTCATTCAAAAAGTATCAGTTAAACAAAGATGTCTATAGAATCAGAGTCAACAACTACATACAAGGGCAGTTGAGAGCAAAGCGCCAGAAAGAAATCCACGACCCGTCTTTTTTTCCTCAAGCACCCACAGGGGAATTGCAATAGCTCACATGCCCGCATAATTAACGGCTTTCTCGTCGAACCAGTTTTCCCAGTTAGATATTTTTCCTTTAGTGACAGAACCGCCTATGAATTCCATGTTTCCCTCCAAAAGCTCAAATCGGAAGCTTCTGTTGGCTCCAACAACAGATTTCCAGAAATCGCGAGTTGACTCCTCCTTTTGAAATTCTTGCGCATTCTCATCATCATCATCGTTGTCGATTCCACTTCCGCCTCTTGCCGAACCTTTGGCACCTAATTCACTCTTGATTAATTTCTCCAACTCTTCTTCAAGCATCTTTTTCACCTTGAATACTGGACGTGAATCGAACAAGTCCTGCTTGTTAATGGCAAACAAGTAGTCGACACCATTTGGAATCTTTTCGGTAATACTCAAGAGATTGTAGAGATCTTTAGCAATAGAAGCAAGTCTTCCTTCTTGCGACAAAAACTGGTCTGACGAATCGATCATATAGACAATACCTTTTAGTTTACTAACTGTAACATCTTCAACAATCAACTTGCGTAAAAGTTGCGAGTATTTCAAGTGGCCTGGGTAGTCAATAAGCTGGTATTCCTTTTGGATTTTTGAGTTCGAAAATGGGATCGAGATGGATCCAATATTCGGCTCAAGAGATGAAATGGTTGCTTGGGACTTTTCATCACCATCTTGCAATTGGAAAAAGAGCGCTGTCTTTCCTCCACCATTGGGCCCTAAAACGAGGAAAGTAGGCTTGTAAAGTTTGGACTTCAGTTTACGGGTAGCAGAACCGGCACTTTGGAAGTACATGACAACCAATAGAACCACAAGGCCGGCCAAGATGGCCGTTAAAATTTTCTGAACCTGGTCCATAGATAAGTTTGGATGAAATTTTCGGTGCGCACATTCACATAGAAGGAATATGTAGTTAAAGAATCGACTAACGAGCGACGTTAAGCGCTTTCAGAAAACTTTCTATAATTAATAATTCGGATAAATGAGAACATACTGATACTGATAATACAAATGATGTGTCCGTGCTATGAGATACAAATGCATTAGTGACAACTAATAAGTGACATGGATGCCATCAATTCAAGCAACAATAGACTTGCCGTATTCTCTAGACTTTTGGATCAACAATTGGTCTACAAGAACCAACGCAGCCATAGACTCGACAATCGGAACGGCACGTGGAGTCACCGAAGGGTCATGTCTGCCTCTTGCGGCCAACACACCGTCCTTTCCATCATAGGTAGAGGTTTCCTGCTCCTGAGAGATGGTAGCAGCAGACTTGAATGCCACAGAGAAGTAGATGTTCTCACCATTCGAGATACCACCTTGTACTCCGCCAGAGTTATTCGTTTTCGTTCTCAATCTTTGATCTTCCTCAGAGAAGTAAAATGGATCGTTGTGCTTGGAGCCTGGGATCCTCGTGCCAGCAAAGCCCGAACCAAATTCAAAACCTTTGGTAGCTGGCAATGACATCATAGCATGGGCCAAAGTAGCCTCCAATTTGTCGAAACATGGTTCACCCAAACCAACAGGGCAGTTCCGGATAACACAGGTGACAACACCACCAATGGAGTCCTTGGCATCTCTGTACTTTTCAATAACTTTGACCATCTGTTCGCGAACTTCTGGATCTGGACATCTGATCGGTCCAACACTGTCAACCTCTTCTCTGGTGATGGTGTTTAACAATTGCTGGAACTTGGCATCCTGTGGATTTCTGTCCATAGAAACCTCGCCAATGGACGATACGAAGGCCACAATTTCGACGTTGTTGGCCTTCTTCAAGATCTTTTCTGCAATGGCACCTGCAGCAACACGGCCGATCGTCTCTCTGGCGGAAGATCTGCCACCTCCGGAAGCAGATTTAACACCGTACTTTTGCATGTATGTCCAGTCAGCATGCGAAGGTCTGGGGTATAAGTCAGTCTCCGAGTAGTCTCCTGGTCTGTGATCCTGGTTCATCACCATCATTCCGATGGGCGAGCCCAAAGTTTTCCCATGCTCGGTTCCGGACTGGATTTGAACTTGGTCCTTTTCATTTCTTGGTGTGGAAAGAGCCGACTGACCTGGTCTTCTTCGACTCAATTGAGGTTGAATATCGGCTTCGGTCAATTCTAAACCTGGTGGGCACCCATCAACAATACATCCCACAGATTTGCAGTGGGATTCACCGTAAGTAGTAACGCGGAACACGGAGCCAAAAGTGGACATGATGCTATTCTTTTGTGTGGAGAAAAGACGTTTGGACAAGACTGAACTTTTTTCACTGCGACTGAGTCATTTCGCGGTGTAGTTTCCTTTGGCGCTGTTTATGCATTCTCAAATATCATGCCATAAGCGACTTGCGATAAAAAAATCATTAAAATTACACAAGCTCGAATCTGACTGTTTTTTGATGTCAAGTGTACTTAAGACCTTATCTCTCCTTTCCTCCTTCACTTGTTTTTCTGTTGTTATATATTGGTATTCATACTTTGTTCTCTCTATGCGCAGAATAAACTGAAAGAGCTCAAGAGCCTACACTCCAATGGCACTTATGATCAGAAATTAGGTCGCATTGACTGATGATGGGTCTTTTCTACTTTCTATTGATATTAAACGAAGAGAGGCAAACAAGAGCCTCGCCCTTTTAAATGTCCGTCGAGCTGGATTTCGCGTCAGAACTCTCAACTTGCTTTCAACCCGCTTCGACCCACTAGTTTGTTATCAGTCATGGATTTATTCACACATAATATTGAGCACTTTTAGTGAGCCTGTGAAATAAGGTGGCTGCAACCTCGTTTTTCACTTGCGTGCACTCAATCGATCTTGCATCGTGTCAGAGGAGAATGCAAGTAATGTATTTCCCGCTTTGGGCTAAAAAGTAAACATGATCCAGCACCACATCCGCCGTATGTCTGACTTTCAACCCTTCTTTCTTCTAAACCTAATCAGTGCATTTCAAACCCATAGGGCATAGTGCAAAATTTTCTACTACCCATATTTGCCAAGCTGCACGGGTATTTGAGTTATAAACGCCATTCCATTATCTCGTTTATCCGATGTGGAGCACAGCAATAGCCTTAGCTGTCCTCTGCAATATATGCTTTGCACAGTGGGGCACTTTCTACTCGTTTCTGGACGGACAGATCTATATGCGTTTGAAAAACAACGATATGGTCTCTCTTAACTTTTCCATCACCGGCTTTGACGATTTGGATCTTTATTCCTCCTACTCGATAGATGATGTCAACATCAAATCGGGCCAGCTCGTGAACACCATGAGCCTGCCGCCTTCAAATGCGTCTATTTTCCTTCTTCAAGAAAATCTCTACGCTTTCATGGCGTCAGATGACGTCGACGATGATGGCGATATTTGCGGTTCGGGTGTTCTTCGCTTACTCCAATATGATAGAGAAAACGACTCGTGGGAAAGCTCTAAGGACGAATTAACCTTTAACGGAGTCGAGGACCACTCATTTTACTCCTCCGCTACTTATCTAGTCTCTGACGATTCTTCTGTTGTATACATTTACGGTGGAAAATGTGACGAGACAGGTATATCGACTGACAGATTACTTGCATTCGACATGCAAAAGAAGAGCTTCTCGAATATAACTACAGCCACAAAACCACAGCCGTTTTTCGGGGCCGCAAACTTGTGGGCTCCCAGCCCTCAAAACCTGCTTGTGGTAGGTGGAAAATCACAACTGGGATGGCTTAACATGAAGCAATTAGCGACTTGGAACTTCAACTCTGGTTGGCTGTTCCAGCTGGTTGAAATCAGTGGCAACGAATCAATTGGTTCCCGAATTAACCCTTTAGTATTGCCTGTCTTTAAGAAGTTGGCTGACAATGCAACCGCAACGTTTGAAAGTACTTATTCCCCCTCCTCCGTTCTTGTTTTTGGTGGAGAAGCCAACGGACAACCAGATCCAGAAATTGCGCGTATACGTCTCAACTCTAACCAGTGGGTTTGGGAAAGTGTTGAACTGGATTTCAAACTAGATGATGTTATGGGAGCGGCGGCTATTTTCAACACTCTAGTTGTGGTTAACAAATCACTGGAACTTTCAAAGCGAGACCAGTCTCATAGGTATACACTCGAGCTTTATGACATTTCTACAAAACTAGCAAGTGTGGAGGATTTGAAAGCGAACACACTCAGGAGTCAACCGACAAACAAAGGCGGCGATTCAGGATCATCGATTGTTACCAAAGCAGTCGCTGGTACACTTGTGCCAATAGCTGCTATTGGTCTTATTGCGACTGCCGGACTCATTCTCTGGAAGAAGAAGAAAGCGAAAAATGCTGATGATGCAGATCAAGGTCCTATGGACTATCAATTGGGACATTTCCGGACTGCACTGGATCAGCATTACCACCTTTTGGAGCCTTCACCTTTGAATGTTTATCATCACAGTAATGATACGAATTCAACTTTGGATGATGCCTCAATAGACTCTTGGGTTCGGAAAAGACAGGAGTTTGATGCTAAAAGATTAAGGACATTGAAAAGACACAGTTATCTTGCATCTAACGAGACTTTAAATGGGCACAAGGAAGAAGATGAACTTACTGAAATGGTACAAGTGCCTACAGACATACTACCTCTGCCTTGCCGGACACATCAGCTTCGGAAAAGTCTTTCCTTTACGAATACGCCGCCACAGCTGCCTCAATTGAAGAAAAAGAGCAGGCTAGATCCAGGATTTATTGATATAGCCCAGTTGGGACTTACAGCAGAGAACATTGACGACGAGTCCGATGATTCGTTGGAGCTGCAGATGGATGTTCAAGTCTTGGTGAGCTCAAAAAGGAAATCAATTCTCCGAATTGTAAATCCAGACATGGAAGCTGAAAAAGAGGACTGTCTAAGACAGAGAACGCCTTCAAAGTAAGTTTCCCTTGCTCGTTATTGTATTATATGTATAATTAGTGTTTTTCTACTTGGAGTTAGTTTGGTAAAAATCCTGAGATTCTCAGCCACAAGTGTAAAATGAATCATGTACCTCGCACTCAGCCACGATTATATGCGTAAAAGACTATTAGAAATGTCACAAATTGCCCACTACTCTTTAGTGAAATGACATGTTATGATATCGATGCTTCATCACACACAACAGAAGCTTGCGTGACGAAACATTTATCACCCTAGGCTTAGTAGGCTTACATAAGCGCCTAGATTTCTGTTGCAGGTGATGCAACATTTTTGGCTTCGGCAAAAAGCACTGAGTGCACAATATTGTAGGATAATTGATAAATAACTGGTATCCTCCAATAGCTAATATTAACAAGGAGCCTGAATTATACTCCTTCAATGCAAACAGGCAAGGGCAAAGTTCTGCAACTAAGAGCTGCACCTGCACATGCCCAAAAGTCGGCAAGTTGACATGATACACTCAGTCGGTAATATGCGAAGTGCATAGGATCAGAAAAATCACCTGGAAGGATAGCGCTCTCTTTGATATGGATAGCGATTACTACAAGGGGTTCGGCTATAACCCGCAGTCAAATAGGGATCCAAACCAAGATTCCGAGCAGCCGATGACGTATGACGGCTCTTACAACAACTACCAAGACACCATGATATCCAAAGAACCCACGATATGGCCACAACAGGATCAGAGGCGACAGGAGCAGAATAGTGATATGTACGACGAAGCTGCTTACTACCAAAACGATTCAAATTTGAGTAACCCGGTCATTGGACTGTTATTTCCGGTCTCGGAACAGGAACCAGCAACATGGAGCATGCCAGGCGCTTTCAAGACTGAGGATGGTATGGACCTTGATCACTCTCCACCCTTTACGGTAGCTCTGGATATGTATTTTGATGCTATAACACTGACCATGAATGAGGAGAGGCAACAGAACGTTGGCGTCTTTAACCAGGAGACGCAACTGGGGGGCTACAAGAAGACATACCAGCAACAGCCCTTCGACAGTGGTGTACTCATTACTGAGACACAAAATATACAACTACGAGGTTCTGAGCCCAATGCATACAACTTCCAGATGACCCCAACAGCTCCGCCTACAGATCCGCTTGGAAATGTTCAGATGGAAGACAACCCCGATTTATACCCCCAAGAGATTGCAGGACCATCTTATACCACGGCAAACTATCTTTCCGAAGCTTTTACACCCGAGAACAACGAAAGCATCTTCAAAACAGCCAGCATACCGACACCTGAAGAAGATGGCAGTAATGTTTGTAGCTCCGGCGAAAAGCATGATGTAAGACATCGCCCTTCGATTCTGGTGCACGGTGCCGACTTGCTGCCATTGACTACCACAAACTCACTTACTCCTTCTGTTAGTTCCCTTCATCTGACGCAGCCGTCGTACTTCTCAGCCAATCAGTTTTTAAGATCACTGTTCGACCAGCCGCCCTCTCTGATACACCGCCCCTCCATTGACCTTTACTCACGGCAACGTCTTTCCATAGATAGTCAAAACTCTGGTGCAAAACCTGTCCAAAATTCCTCAAGATCGTTTGCCAGCTATTTTCCGTTTATGGGAGACCGGGAACGAAAACTGCCGGTCCATCAAAATCCTCCAGAGTGGGTACAATCACCATCAGGACAACATCGCCACCTAATACGGAGCATTTTCAAATCGAGTAATGAGGTGCCTGAAAATCCTGCTATACCCGAGGATTCAATATATACAGAAACCCCTGTTGAAGAAGAGGATTTGGCAGCGTTAGGAGAAGGAGGATCTCAGAAGAAAGCAAAGCGCCCTCGTAGGGGTCTTTTTACTCGTTTGAGACAAGGAAAAACAGAGGCAGAGAGACCGGAATCCAATTTTTCTGAGACTATGAAGTCTGACCTTCAGGAATCTGAGTTTCTCCTAAAGCAGGAATTTGGTGGCCCAGAAAGCGATAAACCACGGCAAAGTAATGATTCATTCAAATTAGAATCTACTGACCCTACTTCCATGAAACTAACTTTTCTGGAAGTTGATGCTATAAAGGCTGAAACGCAAAGTTCTGCACCATCCAATGATAGAGACTCTAGTGCAAATTCATTGAATAAGGTCAATTCGACTGGATATGCGGATGGAAACCAGGAGCCAAACTATGGAGCTTTGTTTCAAGGTGTTGGTAAGAGACGCAATTTGGTAGGAATTAAGAGTAAAAAATCAAAAGCGACTGAACCAACCGTTAAAATGGAGATCAAGCAGGAACCAGATTCAGAGAGGTTATCTTTATCCAATGGACGCTCTAGCAATGACAATGATGCTCGCCTGACACAAAGTCATCCATACTCGCAATGTTCGTCGATGTCTAATGAATCAAATCTGGAAGGACAGGGATCTTCTTTTGCCAGTGCTTCCAAGAGAATGTTGGGATCACGACTCTTGAAGCGGAGGGGAAACACTGTGCGAAATGAAACCCAAAGTGATGTTGTGGAGATTGACCTTCAATCATTAGATCTCCCACCGAATACGGAAATCTTACCACAAATCAACCCCAACAATAGAACCAGAGGACGAAAAGAGGATAAAGCTGCAGACATGGAGGATCAGTCGAAGATATACGTTTGCGGCTATTGCAGCCGGCGTTTCAAAAGACAAGAACATCTAAAGAGGCACTTCCGGTCATTGCACACTTCAGAGAAGCCGTACGAATGTCCCATTTGTCAGAAGAAGTTCAGCCGAACGGACAACCTTAACCAGCACTTGAAGGTGCATAAGCAAGAGGATGGGGATATGGAAGAAGAATAGGTAGTGGATCTACATCTTAATTAGCATTAGCATTTTATACTGTATTGTAACCGAGAACGAGACTAATGGTCTGTTGCAAGCAATAAGGTCGACAGGATATTGAAACGTGCAAAGAAGTAGTACAGAGAATGTGCGAAGTGAATGTGCTTCCGTGCGCACCAAGCATAACGGGATGGGATCTGGTTTTTTCGGCCCTTTGCTCCCATTATTTGTTTTACCTGTGTCAAAGGCCCAAATCTTCATTGAGCCTATTCGACGTCAAACCATCCAAAATGACGTCATTTTTTTGTCGATGCGCTCCAGGTTTCGCAATGTAGCTTTCGTCATTTCGTGAACATGTTCCCTTAGCCAAGTGTTTTTTGTAGCCTTCCACACGAGTATATTCTTTGCCACATTTGCATCGAGTATGCTTGGTGGCCAAGTGGGATTTAATATGACGATTTAAATCATGCTGCCGAACAAAGCTTTTCGGACAGTAACTGCATGAGAAAGGTCTGTCACTCAAATGAGTTTGTATATGCGAGCGGACGTTATAACGCCTCGTAAATTTTTTACCACAGTTATTGTAGGTGCAAGTGAAAACTTTGTCTTCATCAGGTCCCTCCCAATATCTATCAAGTTCTCCAGGGGGCAATAATGAAGTCTTTTTCACAACTTTTTTGGGAGAAAGCTCAAGGATTGCCTTGCGCACATCCGAGCTGGCCTTAGCATTAGGTGATATGATTGGACTCCACTCTAGAGTGATGTGCTTCTTGCTTGGTGTTATAGGCCCTTGGTTTCGTAGAGGCGTAAGCTGGACTATAGTTTCATTGACGTCGGTAGTGGTTTCATCAGCAAAACTTTCATTACCTCGTTTTTCATATCTGAAGGGTGATGATTTGACGTCTGCACCGGAATCCCGAAACGGCGACAGCTGTATCTGATTACCAGCATCGAAATAATAATTGTCAGCATCGTCCGAGAAGAATTGTGGATTATAAAACGCCTTTTTGCTATACGGGGACGATAGCTCTTGACCGAGACGATTTTGCATTGGGGATGAGTAAAATTGAGGCAGAGGGCTTCCTGGTTCGGGTGAGTCATGCGACAGTGATTTTGTTGAAGGAGGAGGAAGAAAGACGTTCATATTCATATTGAGGTCGTTTTGCTTTAGCATATGTGGTTGATTTTTGGTCATTTGAGGTCGTCCCACGGTAACGGGGGATTGGCGATTCTGAGGACTGCTATCGATATTTTGCTGTACTTGAGAAGTGCGCTGACAAGCAACCAATGGCTCAGGTTGCAGAGCAAAAGGAATTTCCTTTCTTTGATGATGATCGGAATTTGGTTGTTGGACGGGGATTGGGACATACTTACGCTGGGAAGGCGTTTCCAAAAGTGCTTCAATGTCATCTGGATACTGTTGGTCGGGCTTAGGGTGATGTATAGGAGTCAAACTTGTAGTTAGATAACCATCCATTTCTGCGCGAGCAGCCGGATCTTCAGCCGGGAGTGGATCTGGTGGAAACTTATAAGACTTCGGATTGCTATTCGTCACAATAAGATCATCAGCCTTTTTGTTCATTGGCTTTTCGTATTCTTCCTCCTCTTCATTGAGAAGAATTGGTTTGCATTCTTCCAATGGCTGCGAGAAGTCAAAATCCAAATGCTCATTGGACACCGCGTATTGTTTCGCTAGTTGAGTGGGAGATATTGACTGTGGTTGGACATGGGAGCCTTTATTATTGAGCTCCAGACTCAATCCATTGATCGACAACTCTCTGGTATGATCAAGAAAACCGAAGATAGCAGTCCCACTGGGCTTTTTCGCATGCTTGTACGGCGAAGAGAGAGCAGACTGGGCCGGAGGAAGAACTTGACCATAACCAGAAGGCACATCTAAGTCTTGTAAATTGGTGAGGGCGTCGTTGAAGATGTTGTCAAAATTTTTGTAGTCAGTGAAGTAATGGGAGAAATCGTCGGCCGGAGGAGTCTTTTGCCTCATGTGAGGAGGCACAATATCATCCCAGCCTGAGTACGGATCCATACTGTAAGCGAAAGTTTTCGTATTGCTGTTTCAAGATAGGTTTCGAATGGAAGGTGAGGTTGGCAATTGGGGCCCGAAAAGCAAGGTGGATAGCGGGAATTGACCAAATACCTGTTGCAATGGCGTAGGACTAAGAACAGGGCCACTCGATGCTAAATCCAAAGCAATGACTAGACTCAAGAAAAAAAGGACTGGCAGTTATGTCGAAAAAGAATACAGCTCGAGAGATTAAACAAACATGCTCGCCTTATGGCAGTGCATGTTGCTTGATGCCTTAGCCGGCTCATCTTACTTGAAAGCTAACCATCCTAACTTACATTACCACATTGGGGAGAAATATAAACACCTTGAACAAACCCTTTCCGGCATATGGTTGGTGCTGTGCGAGATAGATACCCATGTGTTTACAATCATACCAAATTGGGAGAATTTTGACGTCCTTGGTTCCGACTATCAATACAATGTGTTGCCAGAGACTCAAGAATCCGTTGTCATGTAAACGTACCGGAAATAAGAACAATGTGCCACATATGTTGGTTTTTACTAATGCATCGTACTATGCAAAAGAACATGCCCATAAAAATAATGCGCGGATATCCAAGAATACAAGGTAACTTACAATGGGCAGTGGTTCATGTAAGGACATACACTATGATTCATGTACGAGTAGGTGAAATATCCAACCACATGGGACAGCAATAATTGGAAAGACGCTTGAAACCTACAGAAATGCACGTATTGCGTTCAGATGGTACTGTGGAATATTCAAATAATAAGATATATGGGATGGTGATGCAGCAAAGAGTTCGAGACTGAAATCTATGGAGACAACAACATCTTTCTTGGGTCCTCAATCAACTCCTTGACGGTCTTCAAGAATGTAACAGCTTCACGGCCATCCAAAACTCTGTGGTCATAGGTTAATGCAAGGTACATCATTGGTCTAGAGACAATTTGGCCATTGACGGTAACGGGTCTCTGTTTAACACCATGCAAACCCAAAACTGCAGTTTGCGGCATGTTAATAATAGGAGTACCGTACAAAGAACCGAAGACACCTCCGTTAGAGATGGTGAAAGTACCACCGGTCATGTCTTCCAAAGACAATTTGCCGTCTCTGGCTTTCTTGCCCAAAGCAGCAATCTCTTGCTCAATGCCCAACACTGAGAGAGACTCAGCATTTCTCACCACTGGAGTGACCAAACCCTTTGGTGTAGCTACAGCAATGGAAATGTCCATGTAGTCTCTAAAGACCATGGTGTCATTGTTCTCGATGGAAGCATTGACAGCTGGGATCTCCTTAGAAGCCAAAGTACAGGCCTTAGAGAACGCACCCATGAAACCAAACTTAATACCAGTCTTCTCCAAAACTTCGTCCTTGTACAATTTTCTCATTTCCATCAAGTTGGACATGTCCACTTCGTTGAAAGTGGTCAAAGAAGCAGCAGTGTTTTGAGATTCCTTAAGACGCTCAGCAATTCTCAATCTCATTCTGTTCATCTTAACTCTTTCTTCGTGTCTAGAAAAGGCATTGAAAGATGCAGGGGAAGACTCTTGGCTGGCAGATTTGTTATCCTTTTTAGTTTCTTTCTTAGTCTCCTTCTTTGGTTCTTCCTTCTTTGGTTCTTCCTTCTTAGGCTCCTCCTTCTTTGTTTCCTCCTTCTTAGGCTCTTCCTTCTTCTCCTCCTTTGCCTCTTCCTTTGGAGCAGCCTTTTGGCCTTCTGGAGCAGCACCTTCTTCAATCTTTATGATTTCTTGACCGACTTCAACAGTATCCTCGACAGCGACCAACAATTCAGTGATAGTACCGGCCACTGGCGCATTCACCTCAACATCGATTTTGTCGGTCTCAATAGTTGCAACAAGCTCGTCAACATCAACATAATCACCAACTTCCTTGTTGAAAGAGGCCAAAGTACCTTCAGTGATGGATTCAGCCATCTCAGGAACCTTGACGGTAGTGGAGGCCAATCTTGTGAAAGTCATCATTGGAGAAACCATTCTGTGTTGGGCTGCAACCATAGGGGCCTTAAAGTGCAAGGATCTAGCCATAACGGCTGGGGTCACTTTAACACCAGTCTTCATGACAGGCATGCGGCGCATACTGCTTCTAATTGTTCTCGACAACATGATTGCTTGGGCAGTGGTTGTTTTGTTAGATGTAATGGAAAGAACACAGAGGTGGAAAGAATGTCCAGAGTTCTGTGGTTTAAGAGTAAACGCTCGGATTTTTTTTCTGAGCTTTGCGTTCCAAATCCGACATGCTCCGGGTTTCAACCAATTAATGCGCGCGAATAAGAAAGGCGAACCCCGATTACTTCTTCACCAATAATCGAGAAAACTTTCTATAGATTGAATCGATACTTGACCGATTGATAAGTTACAAGTGCTCCGTAACATAGGAGAATTTTCCCGAACTACACTGTTCTCTTTCATAATTTTTTTGTTTGCTCTGCGCCGTGAACTCCGTTGCCGTGGAAGATGTGGGGCAAAACAGACCTGCACATAATCCCGGAGGAATGACTATTAGATTTCCGAGTTTTGTCTACTGTTAATTTCTTTTGCCGTCCTAAAAGTAACCGTTAATTCTTCACCCAGTCAAGCGTAAATAACAATACTTTCATAGTAACGTAGTGCGAAGTTGGATATGTACTTCTATCACGACGCCGTTTTCTGCATTCGCACTTAACAATGTGGGTCCTATCACACAGAAAGGCTTCATCGACCGGGTAAGGTTTGAAATTGCATTACGAAAGGAAAAATATCAAAAGCGTTTCCATCCTCCTTTCCAATAGATCTCAAAAAGAAAAAGATAAGCCCTACGCGGGGGTCGAACCCGCAACCTTGAGATTAAAAGTCTCACGCTCTAGCCATTGAGCTAGCAAGGCCCTTTTATACCGAACATTTTTTAATAGCTCACTTAAAGGAATGAAGAACTGTCAACGAGCATATTTCATGGTTGAATGTGATATCATCTCTCATGGATATCCCATGGTTGGCCCAATTGCAAAAAAATAGGCAAACCTCTACTGAACTCAATAAGGGACGTAAGTTAGCACACATTTTGTTTTTGTCGATAGGGAAGCTTAAAGTAACATTTTGTGATTGCGCGGCCACATTTGTTACGAATCCTATCATTTTTGCACCCACTTAAAATTCTTCGCTGAACTATTCAAAATCTAATGTTGTTACTTGGATTTTTAGCATTTTCCCAGATATTTGGGATTGTTGTGTCTCACGCAATTCCCAAAGTTGGAAGCTCATTTCATCTTTCAAGTTTAGAGAAGAGAGCTGATTTGTTCCAGACTTTGGAAGACACATTAGGTCGAATCAATAAGTACACAGAAACCGAAGGAAGTATTTACCTTCAAAAAGGTGACGAATCTAAAAGTTCATTGTCTATTCCCATAAATTTGCAAGTTTACCCTCCGGGAATGGCAGGCAAAACCACTATAGCACAAAATATTATGAATGAACAAGGTTGTGAAGGCAATGTGGTCATTATGAGCTCAAAGGAAAAAGAGCCTCCTTACTCTTTCCAAGCTGGCCTCTGTATATCCATTAACCGGGATATGAACAAACCAAAAGTCCACTTGGGGGAATTCAGTGTTTCTGGTGCATCTAATATGGAATTTCGCCAACTCTTGAGGTTGGCTGGAGATATTGATTTGCATCAAGACTTGGATAGCATGTTGGCAGTTTGCTTCAATCAAGATCTGAAAGAAAACGAAAAATGTTTGAAGCTTGACGAAATAAATCATGCTTTGCTTCCTTTTAAAGTTCTTTCAAAAAGAGAGTTGGACGAATCAGACGGGCCCATAAATGAAGTGGGATCCATTCTTGACCACGAAAAGGGAAAATCAAGATTAGTAGAGATGTTGGAGGATTTTGTTGGGGAGTCCATAAACCATAAGATCTCTGAAAAGTTCAATGCTCTCTCTGGGCATGATTTGAAAAGAGTGTATGATTGGAAGAAGGAAATGGAAGAAGCATTTGATGATTCATTACAATACTCTTTTCAAAGAATTGACAAGGACTATTTGGTGAAGAGAGATGACTCTGAATCCATGTTAGCCCAGGAAGCAGATATTGAGACCGACTCTCGTACGAGCGATGTAAGTATTTCTTCTGACCCTGAGCAGGGTATGCCAGCTTCAGAAAACTGTTACCCAGTGACTTGGTTTAACATATTTCGTCATAGTGTATTTGGTACTCATTTGTGTCAACAGGACAACCTACAAGCAATGTGACTGAAATAATTTTAAATACAAATTCGTGCTAGTTGTGGAAATGGTCTTTCAACGTCTAATTCTGGTCGTAATACCCCTTGTAAGGATGTGAATCATCATGTCTTCCAGTATAGGAAGTTTGGAAGTTCTGGTATGCATTGGTAGAGTTTCCAACTATTGTTGATGCAACATGCTGTGGTTCTAATGTTTCCGCTAAGGAGTTTTTAGAAAGACTTCCGCTGTCGTTGTAAACCAGGCTGTAAGCATTCTTCTTGTTCGAAGAGTCCTCATCGTCAAAAGATTCATCCTCACCGTATTGCATTGGTTGGGCATGTTCTAGTCCCTTCATAGCACTAGCACCCAAAGCGACCAACTCCATATTATCCTGAGCTTCAGTTCCTTTACCATTAGTATGTCCAATACGCGGCAAAAATGATACTCTGTCATCCTTCATAGGTTGGTATCTCGTATCTGGATTCTTGTAAACCAATGCCAAAACGCAAGTAACAATTGTGAAAATCAACAAAAACAAGGCAAAAACTGCGTTCACAAAGAAATAAACCACAGCCATAACGGAAGCAACAACCTGAGGTTGGTTGAAAACATAAGAAAAGAACATGAAGAAAAGCGCATTTATAGTGTTTATCACAGCAATGGTGATGTTGAACACGTTCGTTCTCTTATCCATGAAAGGTCTCTTCCAGCAGACGGCCACACAATAGAATAACTCGACAACAAAAACTAATACCGCTTGGACTCTTCCATGTCCTTGCAATACGGCGACGAATAATGTCTTGATTATCGTGTAGGCAAATGAACAAGCAACAAAGTAGTAACAATCAGCCCTGAATTGCACGTAGACGAAACCAAATTTGTTTAAAAATTTGAGATCTCCAAACAAAAGCAACGCAGGGTTTTTGTGTTGTTTAACTGACCTGCGTCCAAAGCTTACCACGCGTACAATGGCATAACTCAACAAACCCACAGTAACAAGAAGTAAAAAGACAGCAACAACAACAACACCTGCAGAATCATGTTGCGTAAATTCCCAGAAACTCAACACAGCAACCTGTGGCAATGCAACCAATAATAGACGGTATAAAGCACCCTTGATGATGTTGGCCCACTGTTGTCTATACTCGTTGAATTTACCTTCATTCATAATTTTTGAGCGGATGCAAATTTCAACTGCAGCTTTGAAGAAAGTCATGCAAACAACCACAACAAAGACGAAAAAAAGTAAGAAAATGATTGTGGTCATGTACAAGTCACTGATCTCAATACCAGCCAAATAAGCAACTCTTTGAATACCACGTAAAATCAATACCTTGCTTCCAATCTCGCTTCTCTCATCAGTAGTGTACAAAGTAGAGTTGAGTTGATCACTAAGACCAAAATTGTCACTGTCCACGGAAATAGAGGCTCTCTTCTGCAAGAAATTGGGCCGACCAACATTGGCTAGACTGTTTGCAGCCTCGGCTAACAAATTGGTGCCTCTCTTGATCTTCTGTACAGAAATGGACAAATGGCTGTTGTCCAAAATATCTGTAGGTGTACCACCTGTGGCTTGCAAATACCAGTTTGCGATTTTCTGTATGAATTCAGCTCTAATTACACCCAATGACCATTGGAAGTTCTGTGACCATGCAGAAGCAATAGGAGGCACTTTCGCCACAGCCAACATCGAAGTGATAGCTAACGACTGAAAGTAAACAAACAAGGACATGGAGTTGGATGCAATATGTGCGGCAGTGTTAGAGTGACCGATGACAGAAACAACACCGGATGTAATCAAACCTAAACCAGCAATAGCAGCGATTGGCCATGCAGCATATTTTGTTTGAACAGTTTTACCATTGTTGACAACAGCTTCAACACATGCTAAGGGATTCTTCGTAGCAGTCTCATACATGGCAATCCGAACTCTGGCATCCAAATCCGGAATGGTGTAGGCAACACCAGGAATCTTCTTAGTAATGGATTTAGACACTTTGTATGTGAAACTAATATCCAAATGTCCGGACGTCAACGGACAGAGCTGCTTATACTCCAGAAGTTTACATAAGTCCACTGTTTGCTTGACAACTTTAAGCCCGTATGCAATGAGCTCAACATCTGCCGAGACCTTAACACCGTTAATGTTGGAGATACCTTGAATATCAAATACAAGCGAGTTGTTTTGCGGATAAAAGACAACATCAAAGTACGACGCAGAAGCTTGGGAGTTGTCTGAACATGTCAATAAGGAGTTAGCCGAAAGGTGCTTTGTTCCTTCAGCTGCAGTAACTAATAGAAACGCTGTATATATCCAAAGGAGAAAGTTCATGCTGTTCAACTGTTTTGTTTGTTTGCAAGGATTGAATGTATAAAGTCCAACTTAAAATGTTCAAGAGCCAGTATATGTCCTTGATTCGGGGACAGGGGAGGATGGGTTGATCTCCAACTTAGGCTAATAGTAATGAGGAACACAAGTCGCTGACTGCAAAGATAAAGGTGAAGATCGCGAATACTAAAGAACAGATCCAGCCGCGGCAACAAGGGAAACAAAGAAAAAAGTCCTGTTGTAGCTGAGTCTAAATATAATTTAGGCAGTATTCGGAAGGTACAGGAAATGCTGAAATGTAGAGGGAATGCGTCGCTGAAAAGTAGGCTGTGGCACGCAAAAAACCAAGAAAATACGTATTTGAAAAAAGCACAAACACACAAATAATAGAGCAAGAAGAAGCAAAAAAATCAAATATATCATAATACAAAGGTTCTTGTTGAGATTCCTACCCTTTCAAATCATCGGCAAAAAGACGCGGAGTTACCAGATCAACGTCGAATGTCCTGTAAGCAATACAAGCCAGCGATAATCGCGAAGGCAATATTCTGTATACAAGTTGCTAGATGCACAGGATATGTGTTTTTTTTTTAGGTAACATAACCCTGGGTTTACGGATCGTGCTACGAAGGTCTTATTTCATAGTTATATTTCAGTGGAAGTACACAGAATGAAGTAAAGTATTAAAACAATTAGTGAAAAGTTTCTAATAAGGAATGCCATTCGTGAGCCTTTGGAACTCGTCGTACCCAGTGGTGTAGAAACTTTCGTAGGACTTATTAATCAAGCCTTTGAAGTATAGCGCAGCTTCTCTCTCGGATTTGGTGGGTACGAAGCGCTTCCTCAATTTTTTGATTGTCGAATCTTTAAAACATGGCAATCCACTCTCTAACATAGGCTTCACACAACGAACAATCAATTCCATGTATGGCCTGCAAGCAAGATATCCCTTGATACATAGTTCTTCGAACCATTTGAAGGCCTGAGTAGAGTTAGAGCCTCCCAAGACCATCACCATTTCTTTGGTTAACTTGAAAGGTACTGCCTCAAACTTCACACCTCCAGGCACAATATCAAAACAAAATCCAAAGTCAATATGTAACACATGGCCCTGATCGTCATACATAATATTTCCGTTGTGCCTGTCTTTGAACTGAAGCAAGAAGGAAATGATCGAGTATGCTGCAAGGGATCTAATCAAGTTGTTTCTAGCTTGCTGAAATTCAATCGAGCTTTCAGGTCCAAATTTCGTGGTGTAGTATTCATACAACCCATTTACGGCCTCTCTACCGAGCATATCCCTACTAGTGGAATTAGGCAAGACATCGATAACACCACATCCAGGGGCTGTAGCTGTCACACGATAAGGGAACACGTAAAGATCTAGGCCGGCATTGAGCCAAATTGTTCGAAACACGGAAATTAATTGCAATGCCAAGACATCTTGTCGACAGTCATCACCCACTTTGAAAATGGCACTTTGCCATTTTTCGATTGGTACAGAGACGATGTTCCCATACTCATCAAAGTCATCCACTTCCTTGCGGATTTTGAAAGTTGCCATAAACGGTGCTTTTGCATGAGATTGCAAAGGTTTTCCTGATTTTCGATTGATGTCAACAAGGACGCCATCAGGATTACTTGGCAAGTAAACACCAGGTTGAAGTTCAATCTTCGCCATTTCTTCATCAATTTTCATCTTTTTTTCCGCCTTTGATTTCTTGATGTAGGGTTTCAACTTACCAGAAATAGAGGTAACCTCGTTAAAAAAACCAAATTCCCGTTCGTAAAATGTCAAATCCCCAGGACTGAGGCTTTTTAGCATAGTTTCCTGAATCTTGTCTAATGTAGGCTTCAAAGAATCTGGTTCTGTAGATTCTTCATCTTTATAGCTATTTGCCAACATATTCCATATGATTTGGTGAGCAAACAACTGGGATACACGAGCAGTTTCAAGTATGAATCTTCTTACGTAACCTTTGACATCGAACCTCAATGATTGAACAATCTGTGGCACATAAAAAAATGTCAAATTCACGTCATGATGCTCTAACGATCTCATTGTGTACTGCAATATGAAAGGATTCTTTCCAAATGGAGGTAAGAACAAGGAAATCGCATCAATCGGCGAAACAACCTCCCAAAACAAGAGCTCATGGCTAGGCATATTGCCTACTGCATTAATTCCAATAAAGTATTGGACGGTATCAGAGTATGGAATACTTGGTGTAGGATTCGCAACAATGAGCTTTTGTAGGACTTCATCCAAATGTTTCAACTTGTACCGACTAGCTAAATTCACGGCAAGTTGTGGATTGATTGCATAAGCTCTTGAAATGTGCTCAGTCCCTACATGACCAGAAACTAGCTTGCCCCGCGAATCCTCTGGCCCAATAGGATTCAACCAGACACCAATCTTAGAGATTTCATCATCCAAAAAATACAATAACAATTCCTTTTTCTGTTCCAAGGTGACCTTTTTGAAAGTGTTGGTACGAGAGATGAGACCCGCGACTTCCTTCAACAAGACAAAGTCGGCTTTAAATTTCAAGCGGTTATTACCAAATGGGTAGCTAGATCTCGACTGAAACCAAGACAATGAACTGTCAAAGATAAGCTCAGTGAGACCCTCACAACTTCTGGAACCGAGTTTAGAATGATAACCTAAGATATCGAACGCGAAACTCACCAATTCAAAACGGATAAACCGAGCGAATGGATGTAAGCTACCATTTATCATGTTCTTCAACCCTACTCTAACGAATCGAGTGAAAGTCTTGAGCAAATGATCACTCTGGTTCATCGTAGCTTCAAAATTGGAAGAAACCAACTTGATGATTTGAGAATGAGGTTCGAAAGTCTTGCTTACCGAATCAGCGATTCTCGAAACATGCTTGAAATCGCTTGGAGTGTACTCCATTTTGCTGAATTCGCAATCCTTTAAATCATGTGCTTTAGAGAAAATACCTTGTTTCAATTGAATAGAGACTTCCCAATATTTTGTGATCTGGGATAAAAGCATAATAGAAAGATCTGGTCGCTCTTTCATAACTGCACCCCATAAGTTAGTAGCAGCTTGCATTCTGCTTGATTCAAAAACAAGGAAAGGTATCTCTACCAAATAGCGCACTAACTCTGCCAAATTGTCATCCTGGATAAGAGTAAATGCAGCAATTTCACTCATCAAATCTGTGACTTGGTCAAACATCACATGTTTTTGAGGATCAAGCAAGGTAGTTTTCAACGATATTACTTGACCTCTTAAAACAGAAAAAGCTTTTCTTGATTCTTCCTTCGTATGGAAGGACATTCGGTCCATTACATCAGATACCATATTTGACCGCCACGCCAATTGTGAAACAATGGTCGGGAGTAAATTCACTGGAGAGTCCTTCGTTAACTTTGGCAAATGTGACAAATGACGATCCGTAGGATTGATGCTTCCAGCCATTTCTAAAGCAAATGAGGTTCCGAACTGAATGTCTTGACTTGACGGTGGGTACTTGTCAATCTCTGAAGAGTAAGATTGAATTAAGCTTTTTGTATCAGATGAACATTTTAAAAGAAGCAATTTCACCCATTCACGGGCTTTGCCATGAAATCTAGTAAAGGTTTCGAGACGCCAAGTGTATGAATCAGGTAACTTCAACAGGATCCCGGTTTTCTTTGCCCTGTACATGAATGTTGGTTCGTACTGACTTACTTCAGCATCCATCACACTATCGTATAATAACGTCAACAAGTCAAATAGTGCGAATAAGCTTAGAGGGTGGCACAAGGAAGAAGGCACCTTCGTAATAAGCAAGTCGCAACACTTTATTGCAGCGTCTTGTAAATCCACAAGCCCGTAACAGCAAAGAGTTAACATGGATGTAAGCTGATTTGCAATATTTTCTGCACAAAATTGTTTATTAGCCCCGCAGTTGATGAGAGCAATGAAATCTTTGTTGATCTTGAAAGCAATAGGTCCAAGGTACTTATCAATTCCACTTGTTTTCATCGAAGGGTCTGAATAATATCTTAATATTGTGTGACAATCTCCACTTTTCACTCTCAAGGATTCCACAAATATGGCTGCTGCCAAAAACATTAACTTAGAATACGACATTGTACGAGGGGTTTCGAAAATATCGCCGACAATATGTTTATGATCCTTGACATTATGATTCGACGATCCTCTTTTCAAGACAGTATTCAACTCTAATGATGTCTCAGTCCTATCCCAGGAAAGGTCTGATGCCAATGGGGGAGTATTGTATGCAATGATTTTAAGTTCTGTGGCATATCTTTTAGAATTCTCTGAGTTGATAGAATAGCCATGAACAACCATATTGAACCAAATGTTTCGGAAAAGATCAATGAGCGCACTGTCTGTGGTTTTAAATGGCTCTTCATCCTTATAAACTTTTGGTAAAAGCTCAGCTAGCGGTTTTAAATAAATGGAAATTTGATCACCGATGGCGCTTATCTCGTTATGTGACCGATGGTGATCCAAAACCTGGACGTCGCCTTTGCTTATTATACTTGCCAACATTTCAGATAAGTAGACAGTGTATAATGGGTTGGACTGGTCAAGCTTTCTTGCTAAATCACATCTGGCACTTTTAAGTACATCTAACGAATGGTAATTCTTTTCCTGGAAAGCATCAAAAGACAATTTGTGAAGTAGTCTTACCAAAATGACAAACTCCCGGGACGGCAAATAAGGGGCGCACGATATCAAGCCTTTCAAAAGTAAAGGAGTTAATGAAGTGTTGAACTTGATCACTTTTTGAGATAAGATCGTAACAGCCAAAGTACTGACACTTTCGTCGCCACAGGCAGCAACCACCTCAGTGATTGCAGTGATTGCATTTGCCGTAACTTCCTCATATTCTCCTTCATTCAAAGTAGCTATATCGTTTCCAAAACTTTTCTTCTTTGCCAATGCATTGGTTTTGCTCAGCCGGTGACTAATAGCATCGTTATGCCTGGACCCATTTAAGCTTGCCGACAATTCATTTCTCAAGCTAGAGTGTTTTCTGCTACGAGATTGCAAATGTAAGTCATCATCGACAAAAAGCAAATTCGATAAGGCATAGATTGTTGTCACGACTGTATCCTGCGAAAGAACTCTGCTTGCTAGTCCAACACATTTAGAAATCACTTGACATTGCACCGCACTTAATTTCGGATCCGCTACAAGAGACGTAAACGCTCTTGTAAGAGAAGAACCAAGAGTCTGATCTTTGAAAACAAGCAAAGAGCCCAATTGGATAATACTAGATCCAAGGTGGTGATCTAACAAAGCATCATGGATTCCCAAAGAATTCTGAAATGTGTTTTTGGATATCTGTTCGTCAATTATATCATTGAATACACCGCACAGAAATACCAGTAGGAACTTACTCTTAGCAGAGTATCCGAGCTTCAACCTGCTCATGGACGAGTAGATGATATAAACTTCGCCGTAGTCCAAAACTTCAATTTTTTTAAGAGCATTTTCGGCCAATCTCTGTACCACACTTTCCTTGAAACTCCTAGTGGAGGTACTTTCAGATATATTTGAAGCAGAAACCAGAAGAGCATTTGTGCGATCGACTAAATTGTTGTCATAAACCCCATTCTGCTTTGGGAGTACTTCATCAGCAGTTGCGAGCGATTCAGTTTCGGATATTTCTTGCGCACCTTCTGATGCTTTGGAGACTAAAAACTCTAGCAAAGGCTTGCTTGAATTTCCTAAAACAGAATTAGCAATTTGGCACATCAAGTCGCCCAATGCATCAATGAACAAGATTGGTGAGAATATAGACATCCTTTCTTTTCCACAACAGTAGCGGATTTCCGGTGAGTCAAAGAGGTTGCTTGAATACTCGTGAAGAGGCTTCAAGAATTTGACGTTATCGATACATGTGTCCAATAAACGAAACAAATTGAAGCCTTTCTCTGAAGCGGCAAACAATTGCGCATGTGAAGTAGCTCCATACAAAACACCAAGTAATGCCAAATAATTTGACAATCCATATTCACTGTTGCTGAAAAAGGCCTCGATGAAACGAGTAAAAGAAGCAATGACCTTCGACATGTACAGCCTGTCCTTCTTGAATGCCAAATTTATCAAAGCACCTGTAAGACTCTCTCCCAAAACAAGCCATGGCATGTCCTTGTCCAGCAAAGCATGGACTGAACTTGAGAATTGCTGGTGGGGCAAAGCAAGTAAATAGTTAGCGAAGGAATCCACCAACTTTTCAATTTCCCCAGATGTCTCCACCTCGCCAGAAGTAGCAGCACATATAGCTAACAATGCGTCCAACTCGTTCTGGGACATGGCTTTCAGAGACAGTGAGGTGGTCTTTCCTCTGTTGTATATCTGGTTTAAATCATTCTTTCCCAGAGTACCAGAAAGCACATTGCTTTCGAGGGAAAGCAGTGCCAACTTCTTGTAAGCCTCAGCCCGAATAGATCCTCGTTTAATACCGAGGTAATCCATTGTGAACGCCTCTAAATTAATGAAAGGAGGGAGGTTGGAGAAGAAAATGGGGAGGCAGTTACAATTCTAAACCGTATAAGATGAAGATCGCCGAAATGAAAGCGCGTATGCATATAGGTGCACATGAAAAAGCTATCTGGGGCTTTTGGGGAGACGTACAGGACTCGCCTAAAAAGGAATCTAGGAAGGCTAAGCATAAGAAAAAGAATAAAACCAGAGTGCCAACATTTCCGAAAACAGCAATAAGTCTACAGTAGAATTGGTGTGTCCGTCCATTAAGTGGTGTAATATCTAATATACAGAGATGCTAAGGACATAACTCGGTCCCAATGCCAGTAACAGTGCCATGCGCGATCGCCCAGCTTAAGAGTATGTCTCGATCAACGTGTCTCTCAAGTTTCCGGTGATGGCGTCAGGTTGTGCGTCTTGCAATCTAAAGATAGATTCAACAACAGACAATTCAGGCGCAGTGGTGTCCAAACCGGTCACAGCACACCAATCGTTCACTACCATTCCGGCACCAACCACAGAGGAACCTCTGTTGACTGTACCTGCGACCAAAGGAACTTGCAAAAGCGAAGACAACTCCTCCTGATCTTGGATGGATGTTTGTGGGTGAACCAAACCACCTTGGTTCGACAAGGAACAGTACGAGCCAACCAAAACGTTACCAGCGATGGTTTGACGGAACACTTCGACGCCCAAAACATCGGCAATCAACTCTTCAGTTTCTCTTTCGATATCTGGGTGCACCAAAGCAACGTAGTCATTACAGCAGATGACATTACCCAAAGCAGACAATCTCTCCTCCACTCTTTGGATCTTGACAGAGTCTGGCAAAGAATTTCTCAAATGCATTAGCTCCTGGTCGGTGGTTTGCGTAGGAACCAACAAACCTCTTCTGTTACCCGCAGTCATTCTACCTACTATACGAGTACCAGCAATGGTGGTACGCACAATAGGAATGACATCGCCAAGTTCAGCTTCAAAGGCAGAGTAAAAATTCTCAGAACCACCAACAGCAACAAGACAGTACGAGTTTGTTAACTTGGAGAAAACACCAACCTCGTTCGAATTTTCAAATTGAGTTCTAGAAGCCATGTTGCACTAGATGTAGATGTAGTTTTTTGGTTTTCACGCTAGCAATTTTTTGAGATGAGTGTGTCGTGCGCATATCGAAAAATTGCCACGGCATGTCATGTTCCTCCACATGCTCCATTTATGCGATCTTCGCGTATTCGATGCCCTCCATCTCTCCGCATTACTTTTGTAGTTTTTCTTCTACTTACTGTTCAACTCTACGTGCGTTATCTCTTTATAGCATCTTATTGGTATATACAATTGAATTTAGTCAAGAGCGGCTGCCATATCATCATCATCCTCGCTGTCTTGCCAGTCAGCCGCATCTGGCATATCTTCATCTTCAGCCTCATGATTAGGCAAAACCTCTAATCCCTTCTCGGTACAGACAACACGCGCCGTCTCCTTGTCTCTCACTTGACCTTTCAAAAGTAAAATGGCCAACTTATTCAAGATCTCTCTTTGAATGAGACGATTCAATGGTCTTGCACCCAAATCAGAGGAGTAACCGTTAGTGCACAAATATTCCAAAGCCGAATCGTCCACATCTAGTGTTATTGACTTACCATTAGCAGCAAATCTCTTCTGAATCTCTTCAATTCTGATGCGGACAATCTTTGCAATAGCTTTTCTTGATAATCTGTTGAAAACAACCATGGACGAGATACGGTTGAGGAACTCTGGCCTAAAGTGGTGTCTAACAGCTTCCATCACCAACTCTCTGGTTTCTGAATCAATCTTAGAGCCCTTAGATGCGTTAATGTATTCTGCACCCAAGTTCGATGTCATGATGATGATACAGTTCGAACAGTTGATCACCTTACCCTGCGAAGAAGTAACTCTACCATCATCCAAGATTTGCAACAAGACAGTCAATACTTCAGGAGCAGCTTTCTCGACCTCGTCAAACAAGATAACAGAATATGGTCTTCTCAACACAGCCTCTGTAAGAATACCACCTTCTTCATAACCGACGTAACCTGGAGCAGCACCTAACAATTTCGAAGCTGACCATTTGTCGCCAAGTTCGGAACAGTCGATTCTAATCATTGCACGTTCGTCTGCAAAGAGGAAACCAGCCACTTTCTTCGCCAACTCGGTCTTACCAGAACCTGACAAACCAAGGAACAAGAAGGAAGCTGGTTGGTTAGGGTTGGCCAAACCGGATCTAGTTAATCTCACAGCATTAGAGACAGCCTTAACAGCTTCGCCCTGTCCAACGACTTCAGAGGACAACACCTTCTCCATGTTAATCAACTTAGCATTCTCAGCTTGAGTTAATTTCGTCACTGGAATACCCGTTAATCTAGCAGCGGTCTCAGCAACAGCATCAGCGCCGACAACATTGTTCAACATAGACTGAGTGGCATCTTCTTCAGCTACCTTTACCTCTAACTCCTCGATTTGTTTCTTAACATCGGGAATAGCGAAGTATCTCAAATCGGCGGCAGAAGCGTTATCACGTCTTCTTTCAGCATCATGAGCCTTGACTTCTAACTCGTCCAACTTTCTCTTAAGGGCAATCAATTCATCGTGACCTTTCCTTTCTTGCTGGAATCTCTCTCTCAAAGGAATCAAGCGCTCCTCTAATTCGGCCTGCTTCCGCTTGGCTTGCTCAAGACGTTCAATCGAAGCAGAGTCAGCATCCTTATCTCTTTCCAAAGCATTTATTTCAACTTCGAGCAAATGCAATTGTCTCTCGAGATTATCCAACTCTTCTGGCTTGGAGTCTCTCTGAACAGCAACAGTAGCTGCTGTTTCATCAATCAAGTCAACAGCGGAATCAGGTAAACTTCTGTATGTCAAATACCTGGAAGCCAATTGAGCAGCAGTCACTAAAGCAGAGTCCAAAATACGAACACCATGATGAATTTCGTATCTTGGTTGCAAACCTCTCAAAATTGCAACTGTCTCCGGAATAGTTGTGGCTGGTACATCAATCTTTTGGAATCTTCTTTCGAAGGCACCATCCTTGGAGATGAATTTACGGTATTCGGCAAAAGTGGTTGCACCAATGCAGTGCAATGCACCTCTAGCCAACATAGGTTTCAACAAGTTGGCAGCATCCGACTTACCATCACCCATCAACATATGGATCTCATCAATGAAAAGAATGATCATCTCTTTGGATTTCTCGATGTCACCTAAGACACCCTTAATTCTTTCTTCGAACTCACCTTTGTATTTGGCACCGGCAGTCAAAGCACCCAAATCCAAGGCAAAAAGCCTAGCATTCGCCAAAATACCAGGCACATCACCATCCACAATTCTCTGCGCAACACCTTCAACGATAGAGGTTTTACCAACACCTGCCTCACCAATCAAAACGGAGTTGGACTTTGTTCTTCTAGCAAGCACTCTAATGACCCTTCTAATTTCCTCTTCTCTTCCGATGACAGGGTCAATCTTTCCCTCTCTAGCTTTCTCCGTCAAGTCCTCACAGTACTTTTCAAGATATTCATAAGAAGAGGAAGAGTCAGCCTTTCTAGAATCAATTCTTTGGTTTCCTCTCAACTCAATTGCAAGTGTCTTGATTGTTTGCACATTTACCTGCGCTTCCTTGAAGATGTCCTTTATAGAGTTGTCATCCAAGAGGGCCAATAATATGTGATCTTGGGCAACGTAACTGTCCTTTTGTTGAGCCTTGACCTTATTAGCGTTCGTAAGCAACTGTCCAGCAGCGTAGCTGAGTCTCACATCATCAGGAGCAGGCGTTTGGGAAGGCAATTTCACCAAATGTCTGTTAACTATTCTTTCGAAATCGGGCCATTCATAACGTCCCTTCTGGATTAATGTCTTCAAATATTGAGTGGAGTTTTCGTCATCCGTAGGTACCATAGCAGCCAAAAAGTGCAATGGCACAATTTGAGAGTGGGCACCTTCTTTAGCCAATTCAGTGGCTCTTTGGATTATCAGCAAAGCATTATCAGTGAATTGCGTTTCATCCATTGGGGTGTTCATTTTGTTTATTTTTCTTCTGGTAAATCCAGTTAAGTAACAAAAAAGTCCTTAGTAAAAAAGTCTTTGCTTTGTCAACAGCGGCTTTCAGGGCAGACACTTATATATGCCATGTCTCAGATGCAGCAATATTCCAGTGGGTGCTAGAAGTTTCCAGAATATGCAGGCTGCCGTGCGAGACATGGCCAGATTATGCGAGTTGGTCCTAGACACTCTCTACCCTATTCGGATGCAGCTTCTCTTCTAAATAATGCCTTCTAACATCTCACATGAGCTCAAAACGAATATAATTCATTTTTCAAAGGTATTTCTAATGATGAGAAAACCGCATACGTGTACAATTCTTGGTTGCGAACCAATGGAAGTGAAATGTGGAAGAGCGGAATGACCGGGAATTGCATGGGATGCAGTCACCCCATAAATTGAAAGGTTCTCCGGATTCCAGTAATTTCGCAAAATGAAGGAGGGGTGTTCATAACGGTCACGAATACTTGGCCAATTAGCCGTCCAGAATAATTCGTAAAAGATATCCTGCAACGAAAGCCGCTTATTACACATCACCAGGTTTTTACTTTAAGGAGAGCTACTTGAAATTCCAAGAAGTAACTATGTTGATTCATCATCCCGTTAATCACCATTCAGCCATACGAAACCAAGTATGTTTCTCATTTCGATTGGCGATTTGTATTCCTTACAATTTGAACCAATGCAGGTATTGGGTCTTTGTAAAGTGGTATGGCAATAATTTCGCGATAGAATACCAGCTTTGACGATTGAAACAGAAGGACCACCGTTGGTGATAGTAAATTTACGGATTCATATATGTTACAGAATAATGTCGACCAGAAATCGCCTTTATGGCCAAGTTGGTAAGGCACCTCACTAGTAATGAGGAGATCGTCAGTTCGAATCTGGCTGAAGGCAGTTCTTTCTTTTTTTTATTTGAAGATTTTCAATTTCCGGGCAAAAATTTTGTATTTATTCTCGTACACATATATATCATCTCCATTGTTGTTGGGGTTGGCCATACTGAAACTGTTGTTGCGGCGTAAAGAATCCTGTTTGTTGCTGTACAGTAGGTTGCATGTACACCTGTTGGGGCATCTGTTGGAACTGATTTTGTAATTGCATTGTATTCTGTTGCATGATTTGGTTTTGGGGGACCTGAGTCTGCATGGTCGGCATTTGCATTTGCATTTGCATCTGTGGGTTCTGTTGCACCTGTTGTGGGTTCTGAACTTGTGGGTTCTGTTGAGTGCCCTGCATTACCTGTGTTTGTTGCTGGCCGGTGGGCGTGGCCACGTTGGTGGTAAAGTTGTTGGGTTGATTATACAAAGACAAGACATTTTGCTTTGTAGCTTGTTGTGTAAGCATCTGTGTATTTTGCATCAAAAGTTGCTGGTGCTGCGGGTTGTTGGTGTCCAAGTATTGTTGTCCATTTGAGTCCACATACGACACTTGCCCAGTGACAGGATCTGTGTACTGATAGATCTGCGGTTGCTCAGCTACAGCACTAGTTGAGCCTGTCCACCAATCATTCGAAGAGCCCGCCGATGTGGGTAAAGTAGTGCCTTGTGCCGAGGACTGAGTCGATACAGTCGATGGGCGTTTAGGCAACTCAGGAGGAAGTTCGCTCAGCAGAGGATTGATTTTCGCGTCGTTAGCCAATATATCCAATGCAAAATCAATGTCACCGTTGCTCAAGGTCAAACTCTCCAATACTGCATCTCTGTTCTTGTAGCCGAACCCCATGATCTTGGCTACTTGCAGCTGGTATTGCGTCTGCTCAAAAGTCGTAAGTTTCCTGTGGGTCAAACGCGGTACCTGTCTCGAGTTGGCCCGAGATCGATTACCCGTAAAGCCAACGCTGGAACCCAGACGTGACGATCGCGCCACCGGAGTCAGCGTACCGCTGTCATCGGAAAAGCGGCTCATTCTGTCCTCATAGTCATCACTGTCAATAGCACCATCCCTGAATCGTCCCTCCACGTACTTGTCAATAATAAAGCGTTCGATTGGACCTTCATCATCGTCATCAGTATGTGGGAAGCGCACCAGCTTTGGGTTCCATCTGCGCTTAGCCTTCTTGTTGCCAATCCTTCTCAAGGAATCCACCTGCTCATCAGTCCAGTTCTCAAGCGTCAAAGATTTGACTTTGGAGATGGGTCCTCCTCTTGGCCCACCGCGGGAAAGAACTTTCTTGTGGATGTTGGCGCACCGGCCGCATAGTAAAATACCAAGGTTCCAGGAGGCCCATGTTGGATAGTCTGCACCACACTCACCACACTTATTGCAGTTGTTCCTGCTGTTGACGATATCAATGAGCTGCTTTTCTACCTGCTTGCTGTGTTTTCTGAACATGCTGGCGGTGATGATAAAATGGTGGAGGAGAGGGTGGAAATACCGGAAAAGTGGGTGTGCAGACAAGCAGGTCTCGGCGAACGACAGCAGGACATTTCCAATCTGTTAAAGCCAAAAAGAGTTTCTTGATAGCTAGGGAATGGAAGTTTTGCTGTTCAATGTTGATTCGTTTCATATGGCCGTTAATTCGAATTCATCACCGTCTTGTTGTAAGATTTAGTAAGGATTCGTATGGCTCAGTGATATTCTCGCGTTTTGCCAAGGAACAGTCAAAACGCGATAAGTAATAACCTAGGCAGAATAAACATTTAGCGAAAAAAATACGATAAAAATGTAAAAAAATATTAAGTCAAGACATGAGAGTTACAGGTGCCATAAGGATGAGATATCTCTAAGTTTGAATGCTATTAGTGCTACATTGGGGTGGGTGTTTGTTAATTTTATTTGATAAGGTCAATGTTCGCAGTCAAGCCTGCAATGTTGCGTATTTGGAGAGTATCCACATCGACCGTTATGTCCTTTAGGTCCTCCAAAACGTTACAGTTTTGAACCACATCTCTAAGCTTTCGAAACTCGCCAGATTTGAGTCTTCGATCAAAGATTTGAATTTCTCCAATTAGTAATGTTACATGGTACTTGATCACGGGAAGCCCATCATCCAACTTTTTGGAAGGATTGGTCACCATTGTTTTCCAGTCGTACTCGCAATTAAGCAATTCAAGCTGTTCTTCTGCCAATCCTGTCATTGTTCGGAGAAAGCGGTATTCAGCCAGCATATGGTCACCAAGGGAAGGTTCATCGTTGATATCAAGGGCCACAAACACTGTTCCAGATTTACTAGACATATAACATCGCAAGTTCGGTTTGATCTTTAAGGAGATGAATTTTTTTTTCGGATGCTTCAGTAGCATCTTATCTATTGCGCTCGCTTCTTGCTCTTGTAGGAGTTCACCGGGAGGAGATATTAGGCTTACTGCGCGCTTGAGATTGGCTCTTATTTGTGAGAAACGATGTTTTTCCGTATAGAAATTTGGGAGCAAGCTCACATGAAGTGAATTGATTGCACCCACATTTGTGTAACCAAACCTACCGAACACAACAGGTCTGTTGGCACCGGCAAAATGCCAATCGTATCTTGAGTTGAGCTCTGGAAACTTTGATTTGATAGCAGAGGCTGCTTTTTGGCTGCACACTTGTAAGCGGCTCATGGTAGCTGGCAGTGGCTTCCAGGGGAGAAGTAGAAATCCTGATAATAGGTTTTTGCGATTCATGCTGTAGTTTGCCAGGAAAGGTACGAGACTATGAAGATGAGATGTGGGGGACACTGGTGATGGATTCAGGTGTTGAATTGTTGTTTCTTTCTCTGGTTCGCTTCCTGCTATAGGCGGTATTACACTTGGATTCTGCTCTTCTTCCTCTGACGAAGTGTATTCTACCAAAGTATCCATACCTACTACACTACTACAATGCGAATGAGAAGTATACATGGTGTACAGGTGTGATGTTAAACATGGATACCAGAGTAGTGGAGATTGTTCGTCTAAGGTTATGTTAGGTGCATTGCATGCCATTCTTCAGAGGCATTAGAACTCTCATTGACCTTCAATTTGCTAGAATTAATGAGGCAAGAAAGAAATTCTATGTGGAGATATTGTAGTTGAGGGCAATGACTTTCAGTTTTGAAGAAGATAATGAGACGGTCTATGCACTCTTTCGATACAAAGCTCTCATAAATTCTGAGGGCTGCTAAGACAATGAAATTATGAAATTAGGAGGGATTCAAACATGTTCGGGGAAATGAAGACACTAGCATGGCGGGAAATATTTTGATTCAGCGAAATGTAGGAAATGCAGGACTCTCCCACACAATTGCCGTTCCTCCGAAGAATCGTAACGGAAGGCCCTTCACCCACCAGGCATTTACTTAGTGGATCATCGAAAAATCACATTTAATAGAGAATGCAATCATCGGTAGACATGAGTAATTTCATCACCTTTTTATTGTAGCGAAAACATTCTTGAGATCTCATACTTATACATTGGACTTAAGTTTCGCGCACCGACGTCGGAGACCCACATCCAGAAACTCTTTATAAACAGTAGCAAAATCGTCTCAGAGAGAGCAGAAGATGGACTCCAATTTGTTGATCCAAATGTCCCAATTTCAGACGTATCAGCTTTTGAATGTTAAGCGAATCAGGAAATGTATCAATCGCCGACGATGATCTACGATTACGCGGCAGAACGAAATGAACGCCTGCAGCTGATTACTTACCCCGCGCATGAATGACTCTTTGTGCAGCGAAGTGATTAAATGCACACCAATGCCTTATCGTGGGCCTATTTAAATTCTGTTCGCCGATTGAACATTTTTTTTTTTTCCGTCCATGCTTGATTTAAGAACCAAATTGTCCCATGTTGGGGATACAATGTCTCTCCGATCGGTGAAAGAGGAAGAAGACCTTCAAAGAATACCGATTCCAGACGAGGTGTACAACTACAAGATTGTCCTCTTAGCCATAACGGCAGCTTCTGCTGCCATCATAATTGGTTACGACGCAGGGTTTATTGGAGGTACAGTGTCTTTGACTTCTTTTCAGCAGGAGTTTGGCTTAGATAAAATGTCTGCTGGGAAAAAGGCAGACATCGAGGCAAATGTTGTTTCTGTTTTTCAAGCTGGCGCTTATTTTGGATGCTTGTTTTTCTACCCAGTGGGCGAATATTTGGGAAGGAAGGTAGGCCTCATTCTTTCTGGATTCTTCTTGACTTTTGGTGCTGCCATCTCTTTGATTTCCAATAAAGATAATGGCTTAGGAGGGATTTATGCTGGCAGAGTATTGACTGGTTTTGGCATTGGTGGTTGCTCGGGTTTAGCTCCGATTTATGTGTCAGAAATCTCCCCATCAGCCATCAGAGGGAAACTAGTTGGATGCTGGGAGGTTTCTTGGCAAGTGGGAGGTATTGTGGGATACTGGATCAACTATGGAGTCTTGAAACACGTGCCTGTGAGCAGAAAACAATGGCTCATTCCTTTTGCAATCCAGCTCGTTCCATCGGGAATTTTTTGGATTCTCTGTTTCTTGCTTCCAGAGTCTCCACGTTTCCTTTTGGCAAGAGGTAAGGTTGATAAAGCGAGAAAAAATTTGTCTTACTTGAGAAATTTGCCTGAGGATCACCTTTACTCACTCCATGAGATGGAAGTGATCAGTACGTCCATTGAGGAGAATTATGCTGAGACAGGAAGGGGTTTTTTTGCACCCATGAAGGCCCTTTTCTGTACTAAAAAACTACTTTACAGACTCGTACTCTCCACATCTTTATTCATGATGCAAAATGGTTTTGGAATTAATGCCATAACATACTACTCTCCAACCATTTTCAAGTCACTTGGTGTACGCGGGTCTAATGCTGGTTTGCTCTCAACTGGTATCTTTGGTATATTGAAAGGTGTCGCCTCTATCATCTGGGTCTTCTTCCTTGTGGACAGATTTGGTCGTCGTGTATGCCTTTGCTTCATTGCGATACCGTGTACTTTATGCATGTGGTATATTGGAGCCTATGTGAAGATTGCTGACCCAACATCGCAACTAAAAGAAGGAAACATCTCGTCTTCTTCGGGAGGAACAGCAGCCAAAGCGATGATCTACATTTGGACTGTATTTTATGGTGCAACATGGAACGGTACGCCTTGGGTTATTTGTGCTGAATTTTTCCCTCAGTCTGTTAGAGCAGTTGCCCAGGCTGTCAACGCTTCTTCCAATTGGTTCTGGGCATTTATCATAGGCCACTTCACTGGCCAGGCATTGAATGCGATAGGATACGGATACTACTTTTTGTTCGCATCTTGCTCTCTTGTATTTCCAGTCGTTGTGTTTTTCATTTATCCGGAAACAAAGAACGTGCCTTTGGAAGCTGTTGATTATTTGTTTGAAGTGCCCGCTTGGAGAGCCCACTCTCACGCTTTGCAAAAGTTTGAAACGGTCATGCTACAAGGGAGAGAAGAAATTCATGAAGATAAGAGTGGGATATTTGTGGAGTCCGTTGAACAGAAAAGTTCAAACTAAATTATGTGATATATATCGACTAATGAACATTTAATGATGTAATGTTGGCCATATTTTTGGTATTTCACATGCAATTCATGCGGCATGGAAGAGACAAAATAAACAAAGAAGAGGTAGAAAAAACGAGACTTCTTACCATTGAGCGCCAAAAATTAAGACCCTATACTTCGTAAGTTATGGGTGCCGGATCTCTCCTTTGAAGCATGTGCTTATCTTAAGATGAGCTTATGTTTCTCAGATATGCAGGTTCCGGGAGTATTTTCACAAGACATTCATTTCGCGTAATGTGGGGTTGACGAACCTATAAAGAGTGGACATGATGAATTGTACCTCAAGAAATGCATAGTTGATTGAAGTTCTCCTTGTTCCTACCACTCACTGAAAATGAACTTTTTACCAAATAAAGTTGAAGACAGACATTTGGACGAATTCATTGCCATCTGTGATGGATTCATCCATGAGGTGAAGCCAGAAATCATCAGACCATATGTGTCTAAAGAATTTGCCGATTCAAAGCTCGAAGAATACACCCAAGTTGTTTCGAGACCTTCTAAAATCCCAGCTTTCAGAGAAGTTTTAAAAGAGACTGTCGTCTCTAACACTTCCGATTCAATCCGTCTCTTTTGCTTTTTGACTACAGTATTAGGACTGAGAACATTATCGCCTGCTCTCACAGGAACAACTAAGCTTTTGCGGGAAATGGATGACGATGAGAAGGCTAGGATTCTTCTTTCGTGGAGGAATTCTCCGTTCGAGACAAAGAATAAGATCTTTAGTCTTATTTTGACTCTTACTGTTACAACATTCCAACGAATAATGCCTGATCTTCATGCTGAGGCAATGCGGTTCCCTAAAACAGATGCGAGAGAGTCATTGCACGAGGATTATAAAAGGGATGACTTTGAGTACACAATGATGAGCCCACCAGTTGAAGAAAATGTGGAGTTGTACGTACCACACATTGACGCTCTTATTATTGGTTCGGGTTCTGGAGCAGGCGTTGTAGCCCATACATTAGCGAAAAGTGGCATCAAGTGTCTTGTTCTTGAAAAAGGGAAATATTACAAGAACCAGGAGTTTGTTTTTGACGACAAGAGCGGATTTAAAGCATTGTACGAAGGTGGAGGAAATATAGCGACCACCAACGCACAAACTCTTCTCTTGGCTGGTGCAACTTTTGGTGGAGGTTCCACTATCAATTGGTCAGCTTGTATCAAAACACCTTTCAAGGTTCGGAAGGAATGGTACGACAACCATGGAGTCGAGTGGGTTGCCAACGAGTCATATGACACTGACATGGATTACGTCTTCCAGCAAATGGGAGCATCTACGGAATGTATCACTCATTCGCACACTAACAAGGTTCTTTTGGAAGGAGCCTCCAAATTAGGGTATCCTGCTAGACCCATACATCAGAATAACGGGCGGCATACCAACCACTCATGCGGCTTGTGCCACTTAGGATGTAAATGGGGAATCAAACAAGGCTCTGCAAATCACTGGTTTAGGGACGCAGCCAGCAACGGTACAGAATTCATGGACCAGGTTTTAGTGCAGAGGATATTGCGTAATAAGAGGGGACTAGCAGTGGGGGTTGAGTGTACCAATCTAAGAAACGGAAAAATCTTCACAATCAGAGGGCCAAAAAAATATGTGGTGTCTTCTGGATCACTCCAGACGCCTGTTCTTCTCCAAAAGTCAGGTTTCCGCAACCGGAATATCGGTAAGCATTTAAAGTTGCACCCAATTTCGGCAATTTTTGGAGTCTGGGACGATGATACGGAGCCTTATAACCATTCGATCATGACATCAATCTGTTCCCAGACTGCCGACTTGGATGGAAAGGCCCATGGAGCAAGAATCGAGACACTCTTACACACTCCTATGTTAGAGTCAGCCTTCTTCCCATGGTCCTCATCAGACCAGTTGCGGCAAGATATGTTGAAGTACCAGAAAACCGGCGCCTTTATCTTGTTGGCGCGAGACACGCTGTCAGGTACAGTGTCATATGACGCTAGTAAGGATGATGCTTTACTTGTGGACTATACCATAAACAAGTTTGACCGGTATTCAATACAACAGGCCATGTTAGCGGCGGCCGATATTATTTACGTTGAAGGTGGTAAGGAAATCATCCATCCATACTGGAAAGTACGTCGTTTCACAAGCAGCAAGCCAAAGGAAGAGCGTGCAATCACAGATAAGGATTATCAGGAATGGCGGAAACATTGTGAGAATATTCCATTGTCCGCATTTGGTCTCAGTTATGGTTCAGCTCACCAGATGAGTACTTGCCGCATGAGTGGGAAAGGACCAGCAGATGGAGCTTGCGACACCACTGGCCGACTTTACGAGTGTGAAAACGTTTTTGTGGCTGATTCTAGTCTCCTACCAACCGCTTCAGGTGCCAACCCAATGATCACAACAATGGCTTTTGCCCGCCACACGGCGTTGGAAATTGCCAAGACACACCGCACAGTACGGTTGTAAGAAACAAACAACATGCATCGTATGCATTCTCGATGATTTTCTTTAGTCTTCCATTTCTTATATTTCCCAAATACCATGAATCTTGTCTGTTATATGCATCTTATTGTACTTGATTGAATTTAAACGTCATATTTGACCGTGTCACACGACAAGTAGTATCGAAGATTTTTAACGTCTGAATCTTGGGCATTCACATAACCAGCAAAACCGATGGGTCCTTTATCGCATTCGCCACAAATGAGTAAACGCTCCACTTTAGAGAGTTGGCCCACCGCTTCGCTTTTTTCGAGATCTGGGGCTGTCCGTGACACACCAACATTGTCAAAGTCCCACACATCATTCACTTGCAAGAAAGACTTACCCTGAGCCGCCATGGATGGAGCATTCTCTAAAAGTACTTCAGTCGAAGCTAGCTGCGGAGTTAAAGCGATGATGCGAGTGTTGCACGAATCAAAAGGACATCTAACGATTCCTGTTGGCCACTTTCCACCCAAATCTGAATACAGTTTGATGGGCATGTTTATGAGAAGTGGATGAGAAGTGGATGAGTAAGCCGCTGTTCCTTGAACGTTTACGATAATTTTCCGAGCCTAAGCGCGAAAAAGTACTGTAGTGATTATCTAGTCCGCGATGTACGCACTTCAGTTATACAAGATGAAACCTTCTATATTATGCAATTGGAAGCTTATGCCGTGTAGAGGGTCATTCTGTTTGACCATTATTCACTGCAAATGGTGCTTCAAAGAAATATAAAAAAAGACGTATGCCTCTCACTTGCCCAACCTTCTTTTGTTGAGACATGAAACTAAAAATGAATATCAACTGCTTATCATGATCAAGAACCTGCTGATCTGCTTCACATTTTCATGCTATTTCACATTTAACGAGTAGTAATTGTAAATTCCTCTCTGGCTGAATTCAACGGGCCAGACCAGTTCATTCAAACCTCCGTTGATATAATCCTTCTTCTTTGTAGTTTTCAAATTATAATAGCCAATCGAGCAATTGATTTTTCTCGAAGCATACTTCAAAAATGCTGGCTTTGATGTTTTTGATTCAATTTTTGCACCCGTTTCCAAATCATAGTAAACCAAACCAGATGGTTGGGAAGATGCAGAAGAATTGCCGGATATAATGGCATCATATGATGGGTCGGAGGAGTCAATCTTGTAAATCCATGAGCGTCGTCCTTCATTATCGTAAAACTTCCAAGCTTGTGGAAGATATGCTGTGCTTCCTATTGAAAAATCTGTTTGCACGGGATCTACCCGAATGTGATCCCCACCGGTAAGGTCATAGAGAACCCTGTAATCAAACTCTAGAGCTTCAAGGTTCGAGTCATAACATGATTTCAAAAAATGTGTGAGGTTTCTTCTGCTCAAAGCTTTGCAGTTTGTGACATCAAGGAATTTGATAGCCAAGTTATTATCCATGTATTGTATCAAGTCGTTCATATCGACATTAGAATGTGAAATGGCTAAGCTCTCTAGGTTTGTAAATCTTGTTTTGATCAAGTTGAGAACAGCTTTATTCACAGGCATTCCTCCCAAGTTGAGGTACCTTAAATCTGGCGCATTAAGAGATTTCAAAGTAAACAAAAGGTATTGATCACTCAAGGGAGAAACAACGTTGGAATCAATCTGCAAGTTGAGCCATTTCAATGAACCTTGCGAAACGGCAGGGTGGCGGGTCAAGAATTGGATCAAGTCTTTTGTTGTCAATTTAGAGCAGCGTGCTAAGGATAAGTGTGTGAGTCTACAGGACTCAGGAACATGAGAGAAAAGGATAGTTGAGGTTATTGACGTGTGCGTAACATCAAGACGCCTGAGATTAACCAAATGAGGGAGAATTTTCTGGAACACAGAAGGTGCCAAGTTCGAACAATCATGGAAAGAAAGTTTGAAAAGGTGGTTCAAATTGTGCTCCAGAAAATCAGGAGTGTCGCTATCATCAGACATTACTGAATCCATCCTGTCATGAATAACAAGCTGATTGAAGGCATCAGCGAACAGTTTCAGGGAAGCTCCACAGAAATCGATAGCCTGGATCTTAGGTAATTCATTGAAAAGAAGCAGAAGCACTTGGACGTCCATGTCATCTTGGATATTTTCGGATGCCAAGAACTCTATCAAATTAGGACACAAACGTAATGCAGTCAGAATCGTTTCAGAAGTGACCATCTGAATTTCTTGGTTCATTCTTCCGGTCCTTCCTAAGCCAATGGATGTAAACGTCTGGAAATCCATAAATTCGACGTATTGACCAATATCAGGCTGTTTCACAACATTGCGTAGAAAACGGTCAAAAGAATGGGGTCGGTTGAAGATGGCGTACTTATATAAAAAGCGGATCGCCAACTGGTTGAACGTTTTCAGGAGAACAGGTATAGTTTTGGAGAACTTTTCCAAATTCGCAGGAATCGATGATGTGCTCTCATCGTAGTAGACAATCTCAATAATTTGGTATAAAATTTCCATCGGAAGCAGTAGAAGTGGCGAAAAGTTTTGAGTCTGCAGCACATTGACTACTTGCGGATCCACTAACATAAAATCCTTAGTCACGGAAGAAGCGGAAAGCAGGGAAATGGCGGTTTCGTTAGACATGACCGGCAGCAAGAAGAGACCCCCTTGCTCCTCCGCAGCCAGATCTTTTTTCGTATGATGCCGCTGGTAATCGTAGTCATTGGCGTACTCTTTGTTAAGCACGGTGAAGATATTAGGCAAGTTGCGGTCAAGATAAGACTTGTTCTGGGATTTTGAGTTCGGGATTGTCGACAGGGGAGTTAATGCTGCGCCGAACGCTGGTTTCAGCGAACTCTGGCCCATGGTTTCGGAAGAAGAAGAAGGGTATGTGTAATTTGCGGGGGGACATCTAGGAATCCTCGTTAGCATCGTACAATGTACAGGCGATGGGTCCTTTGGAACGGAGAGAGAAGAGAGTATAAGGACTATTGATAAGAGAAGAAGGAATATGCAGAGGAGGAAAAATCCGCTGGACTAAAACTCTTATATAGATCAAGCAAATCAGAGTGGGTGTATTTCTGCCGGTCTCACTCCATCATGGCTCGTAGTGGCCACAATGGAGAAATGCCGTGCAATACCCCGAATCGGGCACACACTGTGTGCACATAAGACGCTTTCAAACGTATTTATGCGGCTCGCGCCCAGTTAAGAAAGAGCCGCATGCCTCGGAGCACGCATTTTCCCAGACAAAGTGGAGAAGACTGTCATGCTATTCTAAAATTGCCCGGACAATGTGATTGGTGCATGTAGGCAGACAGGTCGAGACGAGTACCATCTCCGAAAGACAAGCTTTCCTTGCGAACAAATAACTAACCGTCTTGAGTAATAGTCACTGCGCCGTACGAATACAACCTCATCAGAATCGAAGCAAGACAAGCGTTCGGTTCAAATGACAATTCATCTTGTTGCTGACTCCAGTGTTTGAACTCACTCATTCAAACTACACTCTTGTGGCATCAAGACACCTCTCTCCAGTGGTGAGACATTTGGATTACAATGGCAAGGAACACCATATAAAACACACTGTGAGCAAGCAATGATGACTTGGTGGGCATCTCCTACACTTTTTTCCACATCGGTTTAGCACACTTGTGATGACTGCCAAGGCCACTCTCGTGCTAAGATGAAGAAAAAGGTTCCGTATCCGCAGGCCCTTCCGTCCGCGAAATATTACTCATTACTAGCCAATGCGCACACCCCACATTTATAAACGCCTTTACCTCCAGTGCTAAGGAAGTCTTGAGAAATTGACCACGAAAAAGAACAACAATGTCAGTTTATGCCTCAGACGACGAGTCTGTTAGCGAATTTGAGCGTCTTGAGTCCACATTACCCGGGCCTCTTCGCCGCAGCGCTTCTTCCCTTTTGGAGAAACTTTCGAGCCAGAGCCGTGAACATTTACCTTCGTCGTTTCTAGATGGCCCTCTGTCTAGAACTCCACCATCAGCACCAACAAAGACAAATAAATTGACTGTAAATGAACAGCACCACAACCGCTTGCTTCAAAAACTCTCCCATTCGGAAAATGGCAGGTCAAGCTCACCTATTCCGGTACCTCGGCCGAAATTTAATGAGGAGATCAATAAGCCTGCTATGAACACAAAACAGTCTTCAACTGGTGTCTTATGGGTCACTGAAAGAGCAACAGAATACGGGTATCAAGGCAATGGCGATGATTCATGGGCAAATTTGGGACAAGGTGCTCCGGAACATGGAGACACGGTTCCCGGATCGTTCAAAAGACCTACATCCGTCCCCATTACTGATATAAGCAAAGAGTATGCACCGACTGCTGGAATCAAAGAGTTGCGTGAGGCCGTGGCCAATTACTACAATGAAACCTACCGCCAAAAATGGTCATCCAAGTATACATACAAAAATGTGTGCATCGTTCCAGGTGGCCGGGCTGGGTTGACGCGAATTGCATCCATTATTAGCGATTGCTACTTGTCTTTCTTCTTACCAGATTATACAGCATATGCCGAGATGCTCTCTCTTTTCAAAAATTTTTCGCCTATCCCTGTCCCCTTAGAAGAAGCTGATAATTATGAGATGCACTTGAATGTTATCGAATTGGAATTAAAAAGGGGTGTTTCGGCATTACTTACTTCGAACCCTAGAAATCCTACTGGTCATTGTATGACGCGGGATCAATTGAAGCGGCTTCATGATATGTGCAGAGAAAAATGCCTCTTGATCATGGATGAGTTCTATTCGCATTACTATTATGACGAAGGTTGCACAGGCTCATCCATATCCTCTGCAGAATTTGTCCAAGACGTTAACAAGGATCCAGTTCTCTTGTTGAATGGTCTCACGAAGGCATTTCGCTTACCAGGTTGGCGTATCTGTTGGGTATTGGGCCCTGAAGACTACATCAGTGCATTAAGCTCTGCAGGTTCCTTCTTGGACGGTGGGTCGAATGCTCCATTTCAGTACGTTGCCGCGGAATTCTTGAAACCATTGAAAGTTAAGCAAGAGATGCAGGCTCTACAGTTGCACTTCAAAATGAAACGTGACTACATTATTAGTCGATTGAAAGCTATGGGTTTCCATTTCAGTGAAAAGAATACTCCAAACTCTACGTTTTACCTCTGGCTCAAGCTCTCTCATCTACCAGGAAAGTTGAGCAACTGTCTTGGTTTCTTCCACGAGTGCCTTCACGAAAAGGTGATTGTCGTACCCGGATTTTTCTTTTTGATTAATCCGCAAAATTTGAGTAGACTCGAGGATGTGATCTGGTACAACTTTGTACGTATTAGCTACGGTCCTGAATTGCCGCAATTGGTGAAAGGGATGGACGGTATCGAACGCATTTTGAGACGGTTCGATTGCTTGCCCGTTGGATATGATGATTCCCAAAATAGGAAATAAATAAATGGACACCTTGCTACTTATTGCTATTCTAAGACTAGGACTAGGACTTTGGGGGTAACAGCAAATCGGTAAGAGAAAATAATGTGTCAACTAATGTCCTGTATGGAAGTGAGACATACGTACAATGTGCATACCTTGTAGGAGAAATGAAGTAGATGCACTCCAGATTTATCGCGGCACGTGCATCGGGTTGCTCTAACTAGAATATCGAAAGACATCGAATCTTTGGTCGTGCTTTTGGATTTTTTTTCGCTCACACGATCGTAGCGACAACGCCTATACGATGCTGGCTGAAATAGGTTTTGTTTCAGCTTCCGATGCAGTCGCAAGGGTGGAGCCTTCTTACTCTTCGGCTCGCTCGGTTTATACTTCCGTTGTGAACATCATGCTCTACTGGCTATGGATATTACTTGTGCTAGTTAACAACGTGGTGGTCGTTCTCCCGAAGAAGACAGTATCGATACTCCAAACACGCTTCCTGGTGACGTTGTCCCTTCTGCTGATGCTTCTCTATCTTGCAATTACTGTTTCACTCAGTTACTTAATTGTGCGACACAAATACCTCACCCGCTACTCAAAAAACTCCCCAGCAAAACCCGAGAAATCAGGTCTGAAACTTGGAGTGGGTGTGGACTATGTTAATGGTGCAAAAAAGAAGCGTGGGACGGACAAATCAAAGAACTACTTGGATGAGTTTCTCAGCGCCATCAAGGTGTTTGGGTACTTAGAACGACCCGTTTTCCACGAACTTACCAAGAGTATGACTACTCAAAAACTCGCTTGTGATGAAATTCTCTATTTGGAGGAAAAGCTAGGGTTTTCCATCGTGGTAGAAGGAACAGTACAAGTTTTCACAAAGGTAGAACAGGGTAATGGATCACCGCTGGAGTACACTGAGCAAGATCTGGAAGATGTCTTGATTATTGGGGAGCATAGATACCAGCTATTGAATGAGGTCAAGAGCGGCTCGCCATTGTCTTCGTTACTAAGCACCTTGGATCTTTTCAGATCACGAAATTCATTGAGCTCCCCTATCAATTCTCCCGAAAAAGAATTATTACCCAAGCTGAAAGCAAATGGTATTGAAAGGTCGGCCTCAGCATTATCACCCAATTCAATAAGACCAACGGAGTGGGGCCCTCAAGGTTTCCTCTGGAAGGATACACCCCAATTTCAAAATTTTTCCCTTCATTCCCCTTCCTTTGGCTCAACAGTTCCACCATCTCCTGATCTGCCAATGGGATATTTGGATCAAAACAACTTGCCTTCACTAGATTATTCGTCTGCTCAACTTCCGGATATAGTTGTTCGGCCAAAAAAGGCTGGCTCTAAACCTGAGGATTCTACGGCAACAATCGCAATAATCCCTCATCTGTCATTTCAGAGAGTCCAATCGAAATATCCTAAAGCCACATCTCATATCGTGACTATGGTGCTTATGAGGTTACACAAAGTGACCATGAATGCTGTCCATAACTACTTGGGCTTAACAAAGGAGATCTTTGACTGTGAAGTCGCATTGAATGCTTCAACTGAAGAGAGCAAACTACCTAGTTATCTTTATAACGGTGTAATTGAGAAATTCAATCACTACCGTACGAAGCAATCTGGGAAACTTAACTCTGTTGATATATTTCCAAAATCGACAAAGAAACCCCGCACTTTGAATAGAGAAAGCTCATCAAGATATGTTGTGTTAGCATCGCGTTCCAAATCATCGCATCCTGGAGATTTGCTCTCCTCAGTTCCTTTATCTAGAAAACCTGACCTTAACAAGGAACCAAGTCTGTGGAATAATGAAGAGGAAGACTCGTCCAGGAAACATCCACGGCCAAAGAACAATAGTTCTAGTGAAAGCCCTCTTCTTCCCAAATTGAATAAGAAGCATAGTCATAAGCCTGCGGAGAATATTAGGGACCGTGTATTCTCAGATGAGAGAGAAGAAACTGAGGAAACTTCGCTTCGTGTTGCCATAGTTGAAATTATTTTCAAAATGCTCGGAATCGAAGAGTTAGCTTTGAACATGAACTTATCTGCAATGACGAGTGGCCAGCTTTCTGCCAATTCATCTCAGATTGGATTGTCTGCATTGATGGGTGGCGATAATTCTGTTCCAATAAGTGGCGAAAAGTACCTTTCAGATTTTACTACAGACGCAACGCAGAAAGGTTTATCATTCAAATCAACATCGCGCCCATCATCGTCCTTAAACTTGAACTCCCAGAAGTTTTATAACACAATTTACCAGACTAAGGATGGCTCAAGAAAAGTAAATGGTCAGGACCATTTACCTGATAAGAGGAGGGAGTCGAGCAGTTTATCAAACGGTCTCAATTTTGCTTCCATAAAGAATGCCTTCAGCAAGTACATTGAAGTGAAATATTACGCGGCGAATACAACTTTAGTTCCCCAAAATTCTTCTGATACGGGATTGTACTACGTGATAGATGGTAGTTTAGAAGTGCTTCTTGATTTCCCATCCAAGTCTGATTCTGAAAATTCGGCTCCGAAAACATTATATGTAGTTAATTCTGGAGAATTAGCTGGCTACTTGAGTACCATTCTCGGGTTCAAATCATTAGTGGGCATTAAAAGTGGAAGCAATGGTGCTATTGTTGCGCATATTTCAAAGAAGGACATTTCTGCTATGATGGATAAATTTTATTTCTTGCAACTTCCTGTTGCCGCAAAGCTCAAGTCGTTGCTTCCGGGTATAATTCGTACAATTGACTTTGCGCTAGAGTGGTGTCATATTCCTGCTGGTGGAATTTTGTGCAATCAGGGAGACCTTGCAAATGGGTTTCATATAGTATTGAGTGGTAGGTTTCGTGTCATTCGCTACAAAAATTTGGATACTGATGATACATCTCCTCTCACTCCAAATACTCTCATTGACAATTCAAATGTGCATTCTCATACAGTGAAAAGCGATGATTATGAAGTGCTAGGTGAGTATGGTCATGGTGAGTCTGTGGGAGAAGTAGAGGTCTTGACAGCTTCCAGAAGAACGAACTCATTGATTGCAGTCAGAGACTCCGAGACGGCTAGAATTCCTAGAGCCTTGTTTGAAATGTTGTCAATGAGAATTCCGTCGATTATGGTTAAGGTGACACGTATCGTTGCGGATCGTGCCATACAAATGAGCAAGAACGAAAAGTATGCAACTGCTGTTGCAACCGTCACGTCATCCTCTGTATCTGAGATCAACAGTGACTATAAGACTATCACAATCTTACCGACAGTCAATGGTCTTCCTGTTAGAGAATTTTCTGAGCGATTAGTGCATGCTATGAAGGCTATAGGTCGTAAGGTTATTGCACTTGATCAGGCATCTATCCTCACACATCTTGGACGAAACGCTTTTGACGAGAGGTTAGCAAGGCTCAAACTTTCTGGATTCTTCGCCTTTTTGGAAGAAGAATATGATACAGTCATTTACGTGTGTGACACTCCGTTGAAATCAAACTGGACATCAACATGCATCTCTCAAGGAGATTGTATTTTGTTACTAGCTGATGCCGAAGATGATGAATGCGCAACAAGTGCTGGTGATTACGAAAAGGTCCTTCTTAAACTCAAAACCACTGCTCGTACGGAGTTATGTTTGATACATCCAGAGAAATCTGTTTTTCCTGGATCCACAAGTATCTGGCTCAAAAACAGACTCTGGGTACATGGGCATCATCACATTCAAATGGAATTACTGAAAGACAATGCAGTTAATAATGTGAAGAAAAAGGGCAACATTCTTTCGGAATTAGCCCTCAAGTTGAGCAGTAAAGCTAATCCAAACATTAAATTGAAGTTTGAAAACGTGAAGTCCCGGGCAATTGCCTCGTTAGTCAGACTTAATGAAAGAGTCAACTATACGAAGGAAACTTCTGCTGTTCATAAGAATGACTTTTTGCGATTAGCACGAATTCTTTCCAATCAATCTGTCGGACTTGTCTTGGGTGGAGGAGGATCAAGAGGTATATCGCATGTTGGTGTTGTAACGGCGTTAGAAAAACATGGAATTCCTGTTGATATGATAGGTGGTACATCTATTGGCTCATTTGTGGGCGGTCTTTATGCAAAGGAGTATAATAGTGTTTCGATTTACGGGATGACTAAGAAATTCTCCAGGCGAATTGGTTCTATTTGGAGATCTATTCTAGATTTGACATACCCTGTGACTTCCTATATTACTGGTTATGAATTCAACAGAGGCATATGGAAGGTCTTTGGATATCACCAGATTGAAGATTTTTGGATTAGATACTTTTGCAACTCGACGAATATCACGAATTCTACAATGGAAATTCACGAAACGGGGTATGCTTGGAGATTTATTAGAGCATCGATGTCATTGGCTGGCTTACTTCCTCCTATAACTTTCAATGGCTCTATGCTTTTAGATGGTGGATACTTGGATAACCTTCCAGTATTGGAGATGAAGAATAGGGGAGCTAAGTACATCATTGCAGTCGATGTTGGATCTATCGATGATAGAACTCCAATGAATTATGGAGATACCTTGTCAGGTTTCTGGGTCCTTTTGAACAGGATAAATCCATTTTCTAAGCATCCCAATGTTCCAAATATGATGGAAATTCAGCTTAGATTGGCATATGTTGCTAGTGTCAACGCTCTCGAGATGGCAAAAAGAACTCCAGGTGTCATCTATCTTCGTCCACCTATCGATGACTATGCTACTCTTGATTTTTTGAAATTCGACGAGATTTACAACGTTGGGCTAGCGTATGCCGATAAAGTGCTCACTAAATGGGAGTCTGAAGGTAAGCTACCATCAATCCCAGGTATGAAAACCAACTTGCAAGGTGACAATAACAAGCTGCGCATTTATAGACGCAACTCCATTTGATTTTGATTCTTAGCGTCTTACCTTCATGATGATAACGAAAAATGAAATATAAAAGTTTCAAATAATCCTATGTAATATATAACCTTCCCTGAACTAAATGTATTTATTTTCTTTCCTTGATGTATGCCAAATCCTCTGAAGTAGACAATGATTCATAAAATTCCTCCACAATACTATGTGTTCGGACTTTTTGTTTACTGAAATTCACAACTTGTAAACCATCGCGAGAAACAGCTCTTGACAAGGCGACATAAGCTTGACCGTTTTCGAAAATTCTAGTTAGATCGACTTTAACTTTTTGTAATGTTTGGCCCTGCGATTTGTGTATAGACAATGCCCAAGCAAGCATCAATGGTAACTGTACCCTTGAAGCTAAAACTTCCCCTGATTTGTCGTCAGTAATTTCCCACTTCTCTGGTTCGACTAAAACATCTCTAGTGGTCACTCCATCGGGGTTTAAAAAGCGGACCAAAGGAAATTTCTCTCCTTTTGATGATTGCTGTATTTGTTGAATAAAGTCGAACTTTCGTTTCCTGTTTTGTGAAACTAATTGTTCCGTGGTCATCTGCTCTTCTGTGGTTTCACTCGAATGTTCAGTATTCTCATAGAAAAAATTAAAAACGCTGTCAAGCAATGGTTGGGAGGAATTTTCTATATCCTGCGATAACTTAAGTTTTGTTTCAGTATCTAAAGTTTTCCCTGCCTCCGCTTCCTTTTGCGAAATAACGAATTCAACTTTTTTCTTTTTGAGAACCTTTTGGAACTCGTCAAAGCTGAGATTTGGCAGCTGCTTGTTGATTTCAGAGCACATATAAGTATCGCGATCTAAGAAACCAACGACTTTTCCAAGTGAGCCATTCACCAATGTATCGTCAAAGTTTTTGATGCACATAACCTGAGCATTTAATTTCAAGAAGAGCTTCTGTGGTGCAAGAAAATTCATTAGCATCGCTGATCTTATATTCAAAGGTAGCGTGCCCCCATCTTTTGACTCAAAAAGCCGTGTGGATCCCCGAAGCTGAGCTAACTTCATATTGTTCGCACTATCAACCTCATAACGTGTCGCATATAGCTCCGTGGGTACAATCCCAGCAGGACAGCTTAGAGGCCGAGAAAGACGAGCGAACTCAGCTTCTGCTGCAGGAGTAACGACGCCGTGCCTCATATCATTCAAAATATCAATAAATTTCTGGTCACCCTTTTGCCGAAAGACTTCCTTCAAGATAATTTTTGCTTGGACTACTTGATTCCAAGATTCACTTTCAAAAGCGAAGGCAGCATCCTCTTTAAGTTCGCTTCCATCGACCTGGTACTCTATCTTACTCACTGGAGGTAGCTGATAGAAGTCCCCACACACTATGAGTTGCAATCCTCCAAATGGAACATTTTTCTTTCTCCTAATATGTCTAGCGACATAATCAAGCTTCTCAAACAATTTAGCATCAATCATTGAAATCTCATCAATCACTAAAACGTTTGTGTAGTTCCACCTCATGGATGCCTTCCTGTTTCGGCGGACCATTTTCAAAAGATCTGGAGCTTTTCCTTTACCTAGGCCAAATCCTGCAAAACTATGCACTGTTATTCCTCCAATGTTACATGCTGCCAACCCTGTTGAAGCTGTGACGGCAACTGCAGATTTACCATGCTTTGTTTTCAAAGCTTTAATGATTGCTCGAAGAAGTACGGACTTTCCTGTTCCTGCAGAACCTGTAAAGAAGATAGACTTGCCTTCTTTTGCTAACTGTAAAACATATTCCTGTTCAGCCGAGAGTATTATAGGCTTGACAACTTTCTCTCCTTCGCTTTGTCCGGCCTCGCCTTGCTCATTTATCATGCCTGCGAGGGGTCTTTGGGTTGCAAGTTGAATAGTTGGATTGGGCAAATTGACCAATTTCACATAATTGTTCCCTTTCTTCGTTCCATCATCGTTCTCCACTTGCCTGTCTTCTTGGATTTGTCGCAGAGCCTCTGCAATGGATGACGTTGAAAACTGGCGAACAGGAGATGACGTGAGCGACCTTGGCTTCTTGAATATGGCATGTGAAGGCGATGAGTTGATACTTTCTATGTTTTTCCTGGAATAATTAAGAACTGGACTCGTTGGACTGTTTTGTGTCTCGTGCTTAATGTTTGTTTCTAGGGTGGTCGATGAATGCTGGGAAGAATTGTGTGAGATAGATGCCTTTGGTAGTTGTTCTTCTTTTTTTACGGGTTCATCCTTCACAATGTTCTGCAAAGGTTGGACACCCACCAAACCTATCAAGTCAGCAGGATCGAAGGGGTCATCGCTTTTGTGCCCAATGCTATTGTAAGACGTGTCGTATTCTTCAAGATTTTGACTGTCACTAAAAGAGGATAGCTCAAATAAATGCAATTTGTCTAGTGATTCCTTTGAAGGAACGAGGTGGTCCATAACATTATGTCCATCTCTGTTGTTTATCACTGACATGAACGATGAGTATGGTTTCTGTATTGTGTATGTCAATGGATGCCGTGTGGAGTGGAGTAGGGCAGATCGAAGTTGAATCATAAAACCAATGAGGAGGATTAAGGGCTGTACATGAAATTTCTCAACTTGTGTAGTTGACAGCAGTTGGATATTTACTATGCTAAGTTCTCAACTGTCCTGATAGTGGTTTTGGGGGGTCACGTGACTACGATCCTTTCTTTACTTAAAACGGTTACTGGAACGAGCAATTATTGGCAGTAAAGTAACCTATTCTATCATAATTGGGACTTTTAAAATCCATTGAGTTTAGTACACTCATTTGATTAAAGTTTTATCGGCTTGTTACGACAAGAGATACGAAAATTTGGGCCTGTACGAAGACTGCATGCATGATACAACATGAAAAGAACACTATTATCTCTACTTCCTTTGATCATGTCAACAGCTCTTGTGGAAGCTGATTCATGGTTATTTTTTTCTGTTTGCAAAACTCTTGCTGAAAAACCATCAAGCTTCTCCGAAATCTTCGAAAAGTTGATTCCGGTGGCATTGTCAAACCAACTCCCATTCACCACACCCGCAAACTTGCTGAGAATACTTATAACTATTATAAGTCCTGTCTCAATTTCTCCCGAACAAATTGCTACAGTTGCTGATGAATTGTTTCTATCAAATCATGGACAAGCGCATTTAGAGGAGGCAGATCTAATTGAGGACGTTGAAGATTTACTGATGTGGATCACTAGCGAGTCTCCGGTTAACAATGCATTGTCTCTGCAAGCAATACTCCAGATCGTAAAAGACCTAACAGCATTTTTGGATTTAAAAGCAAAGTCTTTTGGCTTTGTTGGTGCTTTTGGATCCGCAACTACACAAGAATTGTTGTTCTCGTTCATTAAAGCCAAAACATTACAATTGTCCTCATACCACCACGACTTGAGTGAGCTAAACCCATTATTCGCTTTATTAAATGATTCAAGTCAGTTTACCAAATGGCTCAATGGTCTAATTCTTCCCTATATATATTATTGGAGGAATTATGCCTCTCTCGGAGACTTCAAGTGCTCAACCAGTGATTTTTTGTCAAAGTTCTCTTCTGATGACCAATTCTTCCAGTTGATTGAACCACTTGATAGTCAGGAAGATGTGACGTATAGCGAAACGATGGACATCTCTCTGTACTTGAATAATGTTATTCTTCCCTTTTTGGCTTATAATGGAGACAATTTAGATCCATTATCGTCATGGATGTCTGCTAAAACTACCAATCTCACGCAACATCTTCAGCTTTGGGATAGGGTTCTGAGAAGTGTTGTTTCATTTGCCAAAAAGGAGGAATCATTTTCCTCCCATGCATGTATGAACTTTGTGAGAGCTTATGTCATTTCTTGCGTCAAGGAAACCATAGCGCAAGAAGCGGGATTGTCTCCTTCCAAACTTTCGCAGGCTTATAGTCAGATAAGTTTGACTGCCAACTATCTTGTGACTACTTTAAACATTGAAAACGTTTCTCCGTTGAATATAGCCACAACTCTTGAGGCGAGCGCTAAAGTTGCTACTGAGAACAATTCCTCAAATATCGGGTTAGAAAATCAGATTCTGATGTTAGTGAAAGCTCCAGTTACACAGTCTTTAATTACATTACAGTCTATTGCTCGGACTTGTGATGCATTATATCCTATGAATGGTTTAACTATGGGAAAGTACTTTCAACTCAAGAGTACCTCAACTGTGGATTATGATATGCGACAACAAGAAATCTTGAAGATATTATCTCGTGTCAGTGAGTTAAACTATAAACAAGTATTGGGATCCATTGACTTATTCGTTAGCACGTTTGTTGGAACTGATGTTTCTCTGATACGCGATATAGACCAGTTGATTATCGAATGTTTATTCAACGGAAATCTATTCTCCTTGGTCTTGAAATATTATCAAAGCAAAAACGAAGAGTTTAAGATCTCTTCTAATGATATCTTTGATCTTGGTGTCAAAAAGTTCTGGGATTTGGTACTGACAGCATCAAATATTGACGAACGAATTGGAAAAATGAAGCTTGCCGCAGAATGTCTTAATGTATTGACAGTATTATCTTCAGAAAAAGACATACAAGAAGATAAAAGATACACGACTATGAGGCTAAAACACTTTGTCAAGGCTTTGGGCCAACTCAAGAATTTCAAATTGGTTCTAGACAAGAATTTACCCATCACGCCGCAGCAAATTCTCAACAGGCTCAACCACCTAGATGATGATGAGCCACTTTCACCCGTCTCTTTGGTTTCATCTGTCCTAGAGCAAAATCCAAAATCATATCTTGCCTATGAGAAGTTATACAAGATCGTAGTTGATCTTGCACTCTTTCTTGAGATTGAAGACACAGATTCCTTTTTGCCAAAGGTTCAATCTGCATGCATTGAATCCTCTCTTATCGATGATAATTTTGCTTTCGCCTACAAGCAATCGAAAGAGTTATTTAATTTTTATGTGACCAGAGGTCAATCAGAACAACTTGGTAGGTTTTGGCTCACCTTTTACCAGGTGGGGAAGTATATTCTGACAGAATGGTTTAACGAATATGATGAGAAAATCAGCGCGGAGAAAATTGAGATTTTACTCAAGCAGAGAGAAATTCTTTCGTCAACGTTAAAACTCATGAAACCCTCAAACTTGACTGTAGACAACAGTCGCTTGATTATTGGCCAACTAAGGCATGTAAATCAAGAAATTCACAGATGGTATACTGAGGATAGCGCGCGATACACAGAAACTACTCAACGAGCAGTAGAATCCACACGCAACCAAATTCAGAGCAATATTAAAAATCTTGTTGGTGATGCTTCTCTTTCGCGAGCTCAAGCTGGTGAAAAGTTGTCAAATTTACTTGTTTCTGGTATAGGATGGGCTATTGGAGCAAATAGGCAAGAACCATGAAATGAGTGGTGCACGGGTTTTGATACTTTATCTCTTCTACGTAGTTCGTGTATACCTATTACATTAGAACTACACTTATGTCACAAGTTACTAGTTCTCAACAAGAACTCATTGACGAATTCATATCTAGCTATATTAAGAACAATGATAACATTGGAAGGCAGTACTTGAAGCTCCGACAGAGTGCTTTGGAAGTGACAACTAAGATCAATGAAGAAATTAAAGCAAATGGAGCCACAAGCGATGAGAGCCTTATTCAATTGCAACAGCTTGAATTTGAGAATGACAAACTCTCGGAAACTTACCGTCAATATCTATCACGAATTGGAAACGCATTAGACTACGCTGAGAACGTTAACCCACGATATTTGAATAGTCTCGAAGATAAGTTTTTGGATCTCAGTTCAGTTAAGGAAAAGGTTGAAGCAGATATTGAAGACTTTAGGCAAGTCAAAAAGCCAATTGTTGATAAGATGAATAGCTTAGCGGATCGCTATTCTCAGGGGATTACGGTCACAAACAAGAGTACACAACGAGGAAAACGTACTTACATTTTGACTGGCAGAGGTAGCAATCCCGATCCTAATAGCACTTTTATTGACTTTTCCTCGACTGTTTTCAACAAAACGGAGCTTCGGTCTTTGTTTGATGATACTGAAAAGAAGCTCCAGAACATCAAAACAGTGGATGAGGTTGGTGAAAGCAAAAATGAACAAGAGAATTTAGATGTCTCGGCAAACACTCTGCACGCCATAAACATTGAAAAGTATTTGGATGAACTCCTACAAGATAGTCGAGCGTTCTCTCGTGCTGGTGAAGAAGAATATGCGTATGATATTTCAAAGTCCACTTCTATAGATGTGGGAGGATCTGGTCTTGTTCTCGATGACTATAATAGAAATATTGACAAGTTGACTACCGAAATACAAAATCTTGTCGCTGGAGGAGCTGCGGCTAAAGAAAGATGGATCATCAACGCTAGAAGGCTTGAAATGGTGCAAGCGGTACTCGAGAATGATGGCGGAGCAGATATTGATCTCGACGTTTAAATACAAGGCTGGTTCGTATAATATATATTTTTTTTTCTTTATTTGTATTTATCGTATTGTACATTTTTCCCATCCTAAGAACTGGTATGAAAAGACTGTCTAGAATTACTCTTCTGAGGGGCTGATTAAGATCACGGAATCACCTCTAACAAACACCATCTCTGTTTTCTTAACTACTGTGTCTTCTTCGTTCTCTCCATATATTGTTTCTTGAGCATCACTCAACACCATGTTGCAGTGAGAGTCGTAACCCTGCAACTTACCCTTCATTTCACGGGCACCTCTCAACTTGACGAGAACAGACTCATCTAGTTGATAGCGGATAAGATCGAGGGGCTCCTCTTGTTGTGCACCTGTTTGGATATTGGACATGAGTATGAAGTTATTCAAACGATTGTGAACCAGAAATCTGTTGAGCCTTCGTTTATATGCAGGTTGGTTCTTGTGAGTTTGGCATTTCCTTACTATTGTTTGCATAAGCTCATAATGTTCTATCATAAGACGGATAATAAAGCTTAGAATTGTTTGATGGATATTTTTCCATGTACATATAGATGGAACAATAAGACCTATTCAAGAGATGAGTGGGATACTGGCATCTCCTGGAAGTATACTCCAATTTTTTGAGTAGACATAGACTCTTTTGAGAGAAACAAATCTCTATGTACTTACAGAAAAGAATTAATGGGGACCTGATTATAAACCATTCTAGTCCTTATGTCTATTAGGTTGTATAATTGTGGAATTGAAATAGTGTATGTCACGTGCGCTAAGTTTCAATTCTCGACTTCAAGAAAATTTTCCATACACACAAGCATAAGTTCAGAGCTGTCGTCCTAATAACAACATGTCTATGAGAAGCTTCCAGAGAGGTTTCCAGCAGGCGGCCCGGAACTTGGAGAGAACTAAGCCTCTTCGGTTCAGAGACTTTAAGTCTATCAAGTTACGGCCTCCAATTGTTCCCACACACAAGAACTTCGATGTCTCTCCTGACCATCCTTTGTGGGCTTTTTTTCCAGATGGAAGCAACTCAGACACCTGTTTCAGAACACCAGATCAATTACCATCTGATTCACGTGCGTGGACGATGTCTGAATTGCGCAGAAAATCCTTTGATGACTTGCACAAGATCTGGTACTTAACCTTAAAGGAGAGAAACGTGTTAGCCAGAGAGGTTAGGTTGGCACAATCCATTGACTTTATGAATACATCGAGATACGATGAGATTGACAACAAGTTGAAGTTGACCCAAAAGAGAATCAAACAAACTCTATTAGAGAGGCAGGTTGCATACGAAAGAGTGCAGCTTTTCACCAGTGAACAAGAGCAATACTTGGGAAACTTTGAGCAAGCCTATGTCGCTGCAGAGGAACATGAGATTGGTGACATGAATGAAAAACTTGTTCGTTTGCAGTACGCTTTCTTTGGTATCGAACCCAACCTTTCGGAGATGGATTTGGAGGAAGACATCACGGTCAAATTTGTCGAGGGTGTTGCATATGTCGCCAACTTGAAGGCACAGAGATTTACGAGGCTCAGTCAAGGTGGTTTGGAGTTGCCTTTGAACGGCATTATGGAGCAACTTCCTTTCTTGTTGCGTGATGTGGAAACTGCTGTGGAGGAAGTCAACACTTTAAGGGAGACTGGCCAGAGCAAACAACTCGACAAGATTGACATCTTCCCATTCTTGAGGAATGCTTTACAAGCAGCGAAAGATGCTGATCTGGCTTCAGCTACACCGGAGCAGGTTCTTTGAACGGACTATTTTTCATCATGTACATACACCGGTCGAAGGTACCGAAACAATCTATATCTTTCTCGCGAGAAGTGTTTTTTTAGTCTATTGTAGTGTTTCTCATAATACGGAAATTTTTATTTCGATGACTTTGGATTGATAATTAACCATCAATAGTGCTCAATGGTGCCTATTCCTGCGCAGAATAAAGCCAATCAAACAATGCGACCTTCACAATTCTCCACAACTACAAACTTCAAAGCCACCTGAAATGGGAAACAGAATTCAAGGTTTTTTTGCCGGTGCAGCTCTCACTGGTTTTTTGGCAACAACTACTGTTGGATACATGCGCTCGCTCAATACAGTCAACTCTAAACTCCTTCGCGACACCCAAGATATCATCACCACCAGAATTCTCAGTGACAGAAATAGCGAAGACGAACTAGCTCCACTCAATAGACGTGTTCTGTGGTCAACCAGACCGTCCGTTTGGGAAACGTGCAAGGATATCTGGAATGAAGAAATCATTACTGCCGCGAACTGGGTCTACTCAATCAACTGGTACCAGTTTGGGCTCGACATCGACCGTAAATTAAATAAGTTGACGGATAAGGTTGTCCTGGTGGCAGAGAAGAAGTAACGCTGCCGATTTTCTTTAGGGATTAATACATTAGCATAGGTTATTTACGTTGTACTAATTACTCTGTTCGTCGGAGGGTTCTTTCTTCTCCTGAAAGAATTTCTTCACATCCAGTGACACGATACTTTCCGCTACCGGGGCAATGATCAGGAATATAAATGCAACTATGACTTGGAAAAGGCCCCAGTTCCGAGGATTAACATTCAATGATGAACAGCCAAGAACCCAGCCAATGAAATCTGTGTAGATGGAGTCATATCCCTTGCTTAGTTGGTCCAAGATGATGTCGCAACAGTGAAGCGAAGAAATGGGTTTACTGGCTCCTTCGATCTTCTTCGTAATTGCGGGTTTCGTTTTCTCTTCCTCGAAGTATCCTTCACTCTCGAAGTTTCCGGGATACACGCATGTCACTCTGTAATTGAAAGCTCCCATTTCTTGCCTCAACAAATTGGAAAGTGACACGAGCGCAGCCTTCATTGGAGCATACTGTGCATATCCAGTAAATGAATACGAGGCCAAAACAGAAGAGAACAAGATTATATGTCTCTTCTTGAATTCTTGTGGCTTCAAATCTTTATGTTTTTCAACCACACTCTTGAACCCAGCATGAACAGTGTTCAAGGCCGTCATGTAATTTATATTAACCCCGTTGGCTAATTCCTTCCCTGTGAGATCGGCAAATAGTTTGGGAACAGACGTTCCAGCACAACAGAATATGAAGTCTGGGTCCATATTCCGTGAGTGAATCAAATGTGACCACATTTGATGGCATGAGTCGTAGTTTGCAACATCACAGACGTAGTATTCAATGTTTTTCTCGCCCTTACTGTTGGTCTGCTCACCAGCGATCTTGACAATACGATTCACTTGTTCCTTTAACTTGGACTCGGTTCTTGCGACCAAGATAACTATACCTCCTTTCTCATACAATCGAAGAGCAAGGTCTGCACCTACTCCTTGGGATGCTCCTATAATAAGGGAAACCTTTCCTTGTGGCTGAAATTGAGATTTACTCCAATACATGCTGAAATATGAAGTGATATCTTGGTGCGAGGTCAAGGATAGATACAGTCGACCATTGATAAAAATCGTCGAATGCAGAACCACAACTACAAACCATACAGACAAGATGGATAATAGATGACATTTAAGGAAGGACGTATCAAAACTAGATGAATGTGTTTCTTAATTGTCTTTATCAACCTATGTACATGGCGGCAGGCGATGCCTCTAAATCTATGCTAAGAATGGGGACTTTGGAAGTTCCAGATCCCCCTTTGGCGGTCTTTCCTTCACACCATATTTCTTGGAAACACCAAAAGAAGCACCCTCTGTGTAAAAGTCCATCTTTGGAGGCTTGTTTTCCAAGTTCTTTAAGACTTCTGGATCCTCAACTTCTCCTGTCTCAGTGTTATACTTGAAAAACTGGACCTTTGCTTCTTCAACAGCCTTCCTGAAGCTCTCTTCACCTTGGGGTCTGAATTGAGTCAACTTGTCAACATTATGTTGCGTTAAGGCATCAACCGGTAAGCCTTGTAACTCCAATCTGGCGACAATCTTGGCAGTGTACCAAAACTTGATTTCAAACTCAGAATCTACCAATTCTAAGACAGACATAGGCGCCTTGTCTTCGCCCAAGCGAGGTTCCAATTTGATTATACGTGTAAAGCCATGCTTTCTTCTTGTGTATCTTTTGCTCAACTCTTCGATGACTTTTGATCCGACTTCCCTCTTATCAGGAGGCTGCAAGTAGTTTAGAGCCTTGTTATTGGCAAATCTGTATTCGAAAGGCTTATCTTGTTGCTTGTTGTTCTCATGCAAAGCCTTGGCTAAGAAGCTTTCGATTTTAGCTTGGGCTCTCTTTGCTTTGGTTCTTCCTGTGACAATATACTCGTGGCGTATCAAATTAGCGCATAAGTTTTTATTCATCAGCTTCACGTGGCGGGCCACGTTGGCATCGAATTTTTTTAACGCTGGCATTGGCTTACTCGGGTGGTCAATAGATTGGTTTTTTTTTTTTTTTCGAACTGTAAGGTAGTGTATATACCGGTAATGGGGTCTGATCCCAATCAACATAAAAAAAGAGGCCTACGAAAGCCCTGTGTAGACACAATCAAATAATCGTATACACTATTCAAATGTCTTATAAGTTTCTGGTAAGCATTAGATGTATTCACTAAAATCAATAATCATATTGTAGTCTATACTACAACTTTCCTCATATATAAAGCGACTCCGTGGCCAAGCTGGCTAAGGCGTAAGACTGTTAATCTTGAGATCGTGAGTTCGATCCTCACCGGGGTCGTTTCTTTTTGCATTTTCCAATGACCACCTTTTCCATATTTTTTTTAAGAAGTTAGTGATTCTTTAGGTTCGCTTACATATGGATTAATGAGAGTCTTGCTATTGCCTATTTATTTCTTGCCACTCTTTTTGATTCCACCACCGATCAAAGGACCTCCCTTCTTAGCCTTCTCGGCCATAGCCTTCTTAGCAGCAGCATCGGCCTTTTGTTTAGCCTTGAAGGCTTCGTCATCTTCATCATATTCTTGGTTCTTTTTCTTTGGGGCTTTTAATGGCTTGGCCTTGCCACCTTGACGTCCGGACATTTGTAGATAGTAGTTGAAGGGCAGACAGTTTTCACGCATCAATTTTTTGTCGCAAGGGTGTATGCAGGTCTAATAGAAAGAGTTCATCTAGCTTGTAGATGTTGAAGTGGTTCCTCTGTTATGTTTTTCTACAAATTTATGTGAAAGTGAAGAAAAAAAAAGAGCATTTTGAAAGCGATTGTCTCAAATACAAGCGAAAAGTTTCTCATGTTGGTACATGTTGGAAGTCTCTATCGACGGTCAAAATGTATGTACCGATATACAAGAGGACCACTGAGGTACATTATCATCGTTGCATAGCCAATAAAAACTCGCCACTTAACAAGCAATTTAATCTCTATTGCTTTGTCATTGTCGAGGCAGTTGGTATTTTTATTATACGGTAACCACAATGGTGTTTTATACATACTATAAATAGAAAAAGGTATCTGCTTGGTGATCAACTCTATTCTCAACAACCCAATCATAGGAATGGTGGGGGAAGAAGTCACTAAACCGATTCCGGTAACATTGCTCTCAGGATTTTTAGGTTCTGGGAAGACAACCTTGTTAGAGCATGTTCTTACCCACAATCATAATCTTCGTATAGCGGTTGTCATCAACGACATGTCTCTGTTGAATATCGATGCAAGTTTGATTGAGTCCCATAGAGTTTCCCAAAAGGAAGAGAAGTTAATCAAGCTCCAAAACGGATGCATTTGTTGCACATTGCGAGGCGATCTTTTGGAAGAGCTCGTTTCTCTCGCCAAGAGCAAAGCATACGATCATATTATTATTGAGTCCACTGGAATTTCAGAGCCAATGCAGGTTGCTGAAACTTTTACAACGGAGTTCACAAACGTATATCTCGCTAACCAAGATGACCTTACTCCTGAGACTAGAGAAATATTGGATGAAATCTCAAGTTTAGGTGGATTGGCAAGAATTGCGAAGTTGGATTCTTGCATTACTGTGGTGGATGCAAAAACTTTTCTGGACAACTTTGAGACTACTGAATTTTTGGTAGACAGGTGGGGATCTAGTGGTCAGAATGAAGAAGATAGAACAATTTGTGACTTAATGGTGGACCAGATAGAATTTTCCAACGTGATCATAGTTAATAAGACTAATTTGATCAAAAGGAAAGAAAAGAAAAAAATCCATAAGATTATAAAAATGCTTAATCCTAATGCGAAAGTGATTGCCACTAATTATGCAAAAGTGGATATTAAGGAAATCGTCGGTACTAGTTTGTTCGACTTTGAAAAGGTGCAGAATTCGGTAGGGTGGCTTCAGAGTCTTCATGAAATGACCAAGCAGGAGAAATACAACAACAAGCTCACACCCAAGCCTGAGACAGAAGAGTATGGAATCAACAACTTCGTTTATACCTCCAGAAGACCATTTCATCCTGAACGTATCTACAACCTCCTCAAAGATAAGTTTAGTATTATTGAGCAATCAGGATTCGCCGATGAGGAAGGAGATGCTGAGAAGACAGAAACAGTCCAAATATCTGACGATGATGAAGATGAAGATGAAGATGAAGATGAAGATGAAGATGAAGATGAAGTAGATGAAGACGTTAGTGATGCTGAGATTGTTTTGAACAGGAAAAAGACCCCTTTTGGCCCCGTATTACGTTCCAAGGGATTTTTCTGGTTGGCATCTCGCCACATCATTAGGGGTGAATGGTCCTCTGCTGGTCCTATGCTTACTTTACGGGGTGGTCTTCCGTGGTTTGCAATCACCGGGTATGACGAGTTTTCCTCTGAGACCCAAAAGCTCATTAAGCAAGATATGGTTGGCGAGCATGGAGATCGCAGGAATGAGATTGTGTTCATTGGATTAGGCATAAATCAATCGAAGCTTACAAAACTTCTTGACTCGTGTTTGGTTACCGATGAAGAATTTGATCTCTACAACAGGATTACGGGGGAGAAGAACCTCTTCAAAGTGGAAAAGAATCTTCAAATGCACTTCACTGACGGATTCGAGAGCTGGATCACGTTTTCAGAATCTTCTACTGAAGGTTGAGGCCGATTCTAGCGATTTTCTTTTCGTAGAGTATGTAATTCATTCAATGTGCCTGAAATGATTAATCATGTACATCGCAGATAAGGTAGCCCTTGCATCGCCAAGGCGCTGTATCTTTGGGTAAACCGTTACAGCAGCACTTCCTTCATTGTGAATCTATGAGTCAAGTTTATTTTAGGTTTTCATCAAATAAGTGCATTGATAAAATAACCAAAAGTGTACAGAGTAGGTTTTTCTACATTCGCACGCTACTAATAGCTTCTCAATGCGCAGTCAAATATTCAGTCGCACTCCACTCAAGTTGCACTCCGCTTTAGTCGCAAGTTTCATAATCATAGAAAATACCACCTATGGGCATACTCACAGCCGCAGACAAAGAGAAAGTCAAGCGGGCCGTGCCCAAGGCCTCTAACAAGGTAGTAGATGCCACCATTGCGCGTCTTTACATTGCTTATCCTGACCCCTCTCAATGGACATATACTGGCTTGGTAGGAGCCATTGTGTTGACTGACGATCTTGTTGGCCACACATTCTTCTTGAAGTTGGTCGATGTAGTGGGTTCGCGCGGTGTTCTTTGGGATCAAGAGCTTTATGTGGATTTCCAGTACCACCAGGACCGCAAGTTCTTCCACACTTTTGAAATGGAGGACTGCTTGGCGGGCCTTCTCTTTGAGGACACAAATGATGCAGCCCACTTTTTCAAGCGCGTCACCACACGCCAGAAGCATGCCTCCAAGCAAACTGCGGCCAATAAGAATGCTGTGGCCTTGAAGGATCGCTTGGGTCCTGCAGAGCAGAAAGTAGGTCCAAGAGGGGAGTTTGTCGATGTCAACACAGAGCAGCGCTCGCGCCGGGCACGCGGTGTGCTCTATTACGACGACGTACCGCCCCCGGAGTGGGCACCTTTGTATGCGGAGCTCGAGGCTGCGGGTATAACTGAGGACATGATTGCTGAGAACAGAGAATTTATCAAAAGCTACATTGCAAAGCAGGGTGGGCCATTGGTCGGCTTGGAGCCACCTGTGCCTCGCAAATACGCTACACGCAAGGTTGAAAAGCCAGCGCTGCAGGTTTCTGTGCTGAAGAAAACGAAAAAAGCACCGCCTCCTCCTCCTCCCCCTCTCGCTGGGGAATCATCGGCGTCAGCCTCACCAGCGCCAAGATCTCGTTCGACGACTATTAGTAGCATGCCTAGCGCAGCACAGTCTGAAAACGAGCCTGAACCAGACCCAACTCCAACCCCCGCGCCAGAACCAGAAAAACCTAGGTTCCGTGTACCACCTGCCTCCGCTATTCCACCTCCGGTTCACACCAATCTACCTCCGCCTAATCAGTTGCCTGAGCACACTGCCACGGCCATAGGGGGATACGGCCAGAACAGCCAGAACGGCCAGAACAGCCAGAACGGCCAGAACTTTGCTCAGAACGGCCAGAACTTTGGTCCGAATACCCAAGGATATGCGCAAAACTCCACGCCAAACTACAATTCTCCTACATATGGCTCTCCAGGACCATCGCCCAACTCTGGCACACCTACTGCTCTACAGCCAGGGCAGGTGCATGCAGTTCCACCTGCTCCTCCTCGTTCAGCTCGAGCAGTTCCACCTCCTCCTCCACGTGCAGCATCCAACCGTCCTCTCCCACCGCCTCCCCCACCGCGTGCTGGAGTTCCTCCTGCGCCTGCTCCTCGCATTGGTGGTGCTCCGCCTCCACCTCCACCTCGAGCATCGCGTGGTGCTCCTCCGCCGCCTCCTCCTGCTCGCGCGCCTGTTCAGACATCGCACCAACCACTGTTTCAACAGCTGCCTCAACCTCAATTTCAACAACTGCCTCAGCCTCAATTCCAACAGCAGCCTCAGCCTCAACTGTTCCAACAACCACAGGCGGCTTCCCAGTTTGCTCCTCCTCCGCAACAGCCGCAATTCTCGCCTCAGCCTGGGATGTTCCCTCCTCCTCCTCCGCGTACTGGACAAGCTGCTCCACAGCCGGCGCCTACTCTGTACCATCAAGACCAGTATGTTTCGCAAGCTGTTCCTCAGCCTCTGGCACCTCCTGCAATGCCACCCACGGGTGCTGCAGCACCGCCTCCTCCACCTCCGCTTCCTTCCCTGAATGGAGCTTCGGCACCTCCTCCTCCTCCACCACCACTTCCTCTGAATGGATCATCTGCAGCACCGCCCCCTCCTCCTCCACCAATGCCAAATGGGGCTCCAGGAGCTCAAGGTGGAAGTGCGCCTCCTCCACCTCCACTCCCGGCACTCGACCTCAACTCAGGTCCTGCTCCATCTATGCCGCTGGTGGACCCCTCCCGAGATGCTTTATTGGCCTCCATTAGAGGGGCTGGTGTATCCTCACTCAAAAAGACGGACAAGTCACAATTGGAGAAGCCTAGCGTGATTCTTCAAGAGGCACGAGGTGAGCCCTCTGCACCCAGTACTTCCAGTGCTCCCGCAGCTCCCGGCCAACCTGAATCGTTGGCAGATGCTTTGGCGAATGCTCTCAATAAAAGAAAGGACAAGGTGGCCGCCAGTGATGACGAAGACAATGATGATGACTGGTGATATTGGCTCTCTGCGATCACCGATCCACTATATAAATTTTCTTTCCAATTACTATATTACATCACGGTACCCAGTACCATTATTATCTTTGAGGCAAGCATAACTATATGTGGGTTTGCAGTAGTCTTTATATAATTTACAGTGTGGTTGACGATCATGATGCGCGCACAAAACTTCTCATCGGTCTCATACGCCTTTATAGCATGGCCAACGTGAACGATATAATAAAAGCTTTTGAAGAGGCTCTAGACTGTTGGGGCCTTGTCTTTTCTGGATCGGAAGGACTAAAAACCATCCGTCCTGCTAAGGTTCAAGAGCCTTTGAAAGAGTTGGTTAAGGTCGCTAAGCTTATCAAAGCCCACACCACAAAAGTGGGTATAATATTCGAGCCATCTAAACTTGCCCAACTGTCTGATGCAGCATATACTACAGTATCAGACTTGTCCAAATCCTTCGTGCTTTACATGTCCGTTGTGGCCCAATTATCTCCAGACAAAATATCCAGTCTATTTTATAAGGAGATATTGATCAGCTCTCATACTTTGGTAAGTACTGCTGCATCGCTCACTGCTGAATTGAAGGTGTTGAATGACAAGTCGGGAAAATCAAGTGATGACAAAAATAATACAGAAGTTGATGTGAGGTTGGTTTCTGTGGGAAAAGTATGGAACGCATGTGATGAATTGGTCAAATTGGTGGAAAATGGAAACCTTAAGTTCTTGGAGAAGAAGACGAGGCTTCAGCTTTCCTTGATCGAAGATGGTCTAGATGAGTTCTCTGAATGGGCTGAAAACCCTGAAGAATTCGATCTTGTTGATCCCTTTGGTTTGGATGAGTTTTCTGAGGACGATGAAGAGGATGGAGAAGATGCAGAAGATGCCAAAGTTCCTGTTGCAGACGATGGTGAAAGCTCATCTTCTCTGGCTGCTGAAGCTACAATGCACAAGCTCTCAGGATTCAGTAAGCAATGGGTTCAAAAATTCAAATTAATCAAGCTACTCTTCTTGTCGATTAATAAATCGTTGCCGTCTATTGTCAATGGTACAGATATCGACGAAATTTACAATACCGAAAGTATCATCAGCAAAGAAGCTGATTTGCTAATTGTGGAATTGATGATGAGCCATTCTCTCACTGAAGATGTTACTGAACACTCTATTGCCGTGGATAAGGCTTGCTTTAAAATACTTTCGATTTTGAAGAAAGCAAACAAGAACAGTGACAACAAAACAAAGTGGTGCAGCTCTTGGGAAATCAAGTACAAGGAAATGCTGGAGGCAATGTACGACTAGTATAAATAGAGTAATATATACGCATTCAAGCTAACAAGGACGATGTAAGGTGAACACTATAGTTTGTGAATACTCTGGACATCATCCATAGATAGTTATTCGATCAAGCCTAGCGCTTTGGCGTGGTGCTTGGCGTGAGCTTCTGCAAAAGAACTGATGAAGAAGTACAGGTGGTCATATCCATCAACAATGTGTAAGTCCACCTTCCCTTTGTAGTCAGATCCTTTAGCTGCTTCGACAAAGTTCTCAGGTTGCAAATACTTATCCTTGGCATAGAAGCCATCCAGTGCTCCCTGATGAATTAAGATGTCAGGCTGGTGGCTCCCTTTGTATTGTGCAATCAAATGAGTAGGATCATATTCGTACCACTGTGCTTTGTCCTCACCCAAGTAGTTTCCAAAGTTCTTTTCTCCCCATGCGCAGTTCAGTGGGTTACAAATTGGCGCAAATGCACTCACGCTCTTGTACTTTCCAGGGTTTTTGAAGAATCCTGCTAAAGCACCATATCCACCCATAGAATGACCAGTAATGGAGATGTTCTCGAAGTCCAATTTTGGGAAATGAGACGCCAATTTCTCCAAAAGCTCTTTATGGACGTATGTGTACATATTGTAGTTTTCTGACCATGGCTTTTGAGTGGCATCGACATAGAAACCTGCTCCTGTGCCAAAATCGTAAGAGTCGTCCTCTCCAGCAATGTTTGCTCCTCTTGGTGAAGTGTCTGGGAACACAATAGCGAAGCCATATTTGGACGCAAAGTATTGCAAAAAGGACTTTTCAGATGCATTGTTAGGAGTACAAGTCAAGCCAGACAAGTACATCAAGACAGGAATCGCCTCAGCCTTAGAAGGTGGGACAAAGACATTGACATCCATCTTGGTTTTGGTCGAATCGGATTCATGGGACAATTTGTACAACTTGCCGTCGAATTGGGCAATTTCTGCTGTGGTGGAGAAGGACATGGTGAATATGAAGTCAATTAAGTTGGAAAATCAAATTGCAATCTAAATATTTGAGCAATTCCTTCCCTTTTGAGGGCAGAGTGCGCGCGGCATTTTTATCCTCTTTTGGTAACAAAATGCGGACCATTCAAAAACTCAAAAACCTTATCAATTATTAACTTATAAACTGTACTTACTACGTGGCTCATACGGGAAAAATAAAACTAACACCGCTGATAACAAAAATAGTGCTCCAGATACGAATATTGGTGCCGATGTAGTCAAGTCAGCAAATATAGCAATGATGGGTGCAAAGACACCCAAGACACGATTAGCTGATGCTGCGAGTCCAACTGATGTTCCTCTGATCCTAGTTGGAAATACTTCAGGGGTGTAAGCATAAAGAACACCGTACATGATGTTGGAAAAGAAGTTGAAAAAACAATTCCACACAAGGTACGAGTCTGATGTTTTCGCAGTTGTAGAACCGAAAAGAACAATGCCTGTCATTAAAAGAGAGCCTGCCAATGTTCCTTTTCTTCCAATACGAAGCTCGACTAATATTCCTGCAATTATTGCTCCAGGAAGTCCCACCACAGCGACAATCAAAGTGTTTCTGTAAGTTTTCGAAACACTCAATGCTTCGCTCGCTGAACCTTTTTGTTCCAAATATGTTGGTAAAAAGGCATTGTAGAGCGGAAAGGCAAGCCCAACAAGTGCCCAAGTCAAAATCACCAAAGTCAGAGAAATAGCTAGATCCCTAGAGCCAAAGCTTTCTCTGATGTGGGAGAAATTGTACCTCTTTATGCGATTCGCCAACAATTGATTTTCGGGCTCCAGAGAAGCGTCCAGAACAATATCATCAACTGCCTGGAGGTCCTCTAAAGTGAGATTATGATTGCTCTTGTTAATTTTCGCAATGAAATTAATGGTGTCCATAGCCTTGGCGTCATTGCCTTTTCCTAAGTAGAATGTGGGACTCTCATGTACGGGAAAAAGAAACCTTGCGGCAAACATTACCAAGGTTAACCCACCTAGTGTGAAAAGAAAGTATCTCCAACCCTTATTATTCTTTGAATTGCACACAGTTGCTGTGTCGGGACAACTGTAATTTGTGATCAAAGCCCACGACAACAACGCGGTAACGATCTGTCCCAAACTCCACCAGATAGACATAACTGTCAAAAGCCATTTCTTATTCGACGGCAATGATTCCAAAAATATTGCAGAATCTACAGGAAGATTTCCACCCACGCCAAAACTCCATAACGCACAAAAGACTCCAATTGCTGCAAATGTTGGTGAAGAACCAGCTGCAACAGAAAATACGCCCGTAAATAAAAAGGTCAAGCTGAATGCCCATTTTCTTCCAACAATGTCCGAAAGGAAGGACCAAAATGCGGCTCCACCTAGAAGTCCTAAGTTTTGAGCAAGCGTTAAGTATGGTGCGCGGTTTGGAGGCGAATGTACTTTATCCTCTTCATTTAATCGCTGCAAAATATAAGATGTTGCAGAAGGCCAGGCATTGTCCACAAACCATCCAAAGCCAGCAACTATGAAGAGTCCATACTGATAGCGCCCGAACCCAATTTCATTGATTGCACCGTTGATCAAGAGAGACTTTCTCAAGTAATTCTCACTGAAATCGGAGGAATCAAAGAGACTGCTATCAAGCTCAGCCGGTTTTTCCTGTGACTTGGTAGTCAGAACTTGTTTTGAACTCATCATCAGTGTTTGGGGGAAAGATAATGGTACCATTACTTTCCTCTTTTGTGAGTTCTATTTGATTTCGTTTTTTTTTTTCTGAGTCTGACCAGTTGCTACAAGATATCTTGACTGTCGTACTTTCTGCAGGGTCTTCGTACATGAATGCGGCGATTGCTACTTGCCCCACCTTTCGTTCCTGTATGCTCATGAATCAACCAGCTTTTATAGTCAAACAGGAAACAGGGAAGGTGCAATTGGAATATACAGCCTGGATCTTAATCTTATGCGCTCCTGCCATAGCGTAATACTTCAATCATCACAAGATGTACTTCGACATCTCTACAATCATTACAGTTACTATCACATATCATCCATAGTGCTATGTAACATTATAGCAGCCCCACAATGAACCAGTGCTTCATTGAAAGCTTTAAAAACAGAAATGTAAAATGGGGCTATCATCAAGGTTTCACGTATGATCAGAAAGAGAAACTGCTGACAACTGAGATCAAAGAAGCCAACAAAACAATTTTAAGTAAGCCATAGTTATCATCGGATCTTACCAAGGAGTAGCCGAAACTTACTGTTCTGTTTCCGTTTTCCTCTGGTCCAGAAGTGGATCCAGTGCTTGTGAAATTCACACCAGGCTCACTGGTGTCAATACTGCCATCCCAACAGTAAGTGTCGAAACACTTCTTGCACTGCTCAGATTGTTCAACACCTTGTCTTTCTTGTTCACGTCTAATGATTGCACAAGCAACACACGTGCTCCATTCCTTGTCCAAAGTCCCATTGAGTCTGGAAGCAACTTCAAAACCATTTTTTATCATTCCAAACTTCTCGTCATCCTCATATGAGAGCTTGAATGTCGATGTGTTAGAGTAGTACGTGAATGGTCTGTTGGCAGTGTAAACAATCAACGGCGAGTCATAAACAGCACTTTGGTCAGCGCCATCTGGGAGCAATGAAGTGAGGTTCTTCGCATCACAGCCAAAGAAGGTAGGTTTTGCAGTCAAATTCAAATTGATAAATGAATTGATGTCAGGAACGTGAGGGAAAATGGTAGAGTTCGCTTGTTTCAAAAACTGTCTCTCATAAGTTGCTACCATGGATGCTCCATTCGGCCAGCTTTCGTTAGTGTCAGCTGAGTTGTCGTATGCAAAGATGACGTCGAGACCTCTTTTGGGTTGGATCAAAGGGTGCAATGGAATATTTTGCAAATCTTCGCCACCATCGACCAAGTACAATGTGTCGTTTTTAACAATGCTCTCTACTGAAGCTTCGTCAGTTCCTTTAAATGGATTTGGTTCATAGATAGCAATGTCGTCCTCATCTTTTGAAACATGATCCAACAAACTGGTGATTATACTTTTGAGTGTACTAGAAAGAGAAGTAGTGTTAATCTGCAAAACAAACTGGTTGAAAAGGGAAGAGGAGGTACCCATGACAAAACCAGCGTTATCAAATCCACCAATGCAAGTATTGTTCAATGGTTTTCCGTCTTTCACTTTCGTACCCAAGTATCTGACGTCAGTGAATTGATACAAAGAAGGGTCCCAAGAACCCATCTCGAATGCATTGAATTCGAAAACTGTCGAGTTTCCACTAATGATTGTAGTACCAGGCGTTCTGCCGTCTGCAACAACAATCGGAAAAGGCATGTCATGGTTGACGAAATCATCCATATCTTGAATTTGAGACCAAAGTAAAGAATTACCATAATTAGTCAGTTCAGGGAAGAATTGATGAGACAAAGCTCTACCCCATGTGTCGGTGATGGAAAGTTCGAAGCCCGCATCCTCTTTATCTTTAACATCATCGTAGATACCATCATAATAATTATAAGCTTTGATAGGGTTCCATCCACCGTAATTGACAATAGAATGCTCCAAGTTCCAGATCTTATTTTCGTCCACAATCTCTTGTACACTCGTCCAGTTGTTCATGACCAAACTGCCCACAAGCCAGTTACCACCAGACAACCCCACTAAATATGTGGCAGATTGAAGCAAGCCACCCAAACCATGAGAGGAGGCGCCAACGGTGTTGTTGTCTAGAGCGGAAAGTTCGCCTGCTCCTGCTAACATAGCTCTATAGCCTCCTCCGGAGAATGCAATACCGATCTTGATAGATCTACCGTCCGAAGTGTTCGAAAGGAAACTTGACACATCGAAGTCGTCCAAATCAGCTTTTTGAAGGAATGATTCTAGATTCTTGTCAGTCACCTTGTTTCTTTCCTTGACCCAGGAAGACTCATCATCGGAGATTTTATCGGCAGCTCTAACCAAGCTTCCGGATGGGCAATCGACCTTAGCTGGGGCGTAATTGTTTGTGGGAGACCATGCAAGGACCCCGGCTCCAAAAAGCAAGAGTTTTTGGAACTTCATAAAGAGTAGTTTATGTTAAGTCGGAAAAAAAAAACAATGATTTTGCAATGAATATAATGACTTGACAGCCTACGGATATTAATAATGAAGACCGCTTATATCCGGGTAAATGCGAAACTAAAATAGTTCTTTAGCGGCTAAAGAAAACAACCTACATGAAGATGCTGCAAACCAGCATACTCTATGTTTTGAACCCAGTCCGATGAATTTCACTTATGTACTTAATCTTACTTGATCAAGTCATCGAAACTTTGCACGCGTGTAGCTGTAGAAAAATGGGAGAGCATTGATGTGGTATTGTATTTGTTGCAAACAATTGCTCTAGCAGCTGCGCCCTCCTTAGTCACGTTCGGATCACGGGTGTCGTAAGTTCCTTGTGTCATAACTGTTTTCAATAATACAATATTTGACAGCGTCTCTCGTGTTGCTGTATTAGCATCTACATTTCTTGTTCTCGTGTATTAAATATGACTTTCCGATAGCGAATCGGCGTATGGTGCCAGCGTGGACACCGAACATAGGAAAATGTACGTTCATGCAAGATTCCCACCTAGCGCGTAGGGTTGCTTGCTTGAAAAGTCATCAGATATGCATGACTTTGACATGCCTTTCCTCCCTCATTTGATCTTGGTCATCTTACTTTACCCTTCATAAAGCATAGAAAGAGTATTTTCTGTCGTTTATGTAGTTTCTGAAGATAGTCTCTATGAAATGTAATATGTAGGATAATGTATGTTGATGCGGGCTTCTCTTCCGTGCATAGAACTATTCGATTCTCAATTGTAGACAAATTCTAGTTGTTAAACATAGCTATTCCACCGCTAGACAGATTACTACGGTTCGAGAAGCGATTGATTTCCTAGCTTCATTATGCACTCTCTTGAATTACTTATTTTCATTTATTCGGTCTTGTTGTGATTTTCGCTTAACTATCGGCACTACCGGTAAATATCACAAATACTACATACCGCTACTGTAGGTTCCTGCGATGGGGAAACTACAAACTTCTCATTTTAAATACTTTGAATATACACGAGATACTATTTCAGTAACATTTTCACATATATTGGTCAGTATTCAAACTTTTCGGTCGAATATTCGTAATCTACAATGTTGAAGCCCGATTTTTCAACATTTTCTTTTAACTCCATGTCGCGAAAGAATGATGGACATGACAGAGAGACTGGAGACAGAAATCACACTTATACTTGGCAACGGTATCCTGAATGCTTTGCATTTTTCATCAAATGTAGATGGAAAAAATATATGATTCTCTTTAGAGGCTCTCTTGTGTATCAGATATCCATAGCTGCCGAGTATAATGTAGACGGTGTTACATGTCTGCAGTACTTTCAACACATCATTCACAAGTGAATCATGCCTCGTCTCAACTCCACGTCTGATCCAGCAATGAGTAGTGGATTTATGTCTCAGATTAGGGATTTGGCAACCAAGCAAAACGAAACGATGAATGATTTTCGAAACAGGGTATCCCTGTGGTATTTTTCCCATCCCTTGTGGAAACGAGTCCTACTAGCACTTGGAGGAATTGCGATTGCATGCGTTGGTATTCTAGCACTTATATTTCACAAACGTGTTATTAAGTTGTTGGTGGATGTATCAGATTATTGGGAAAACCTTCGTTTTGGCAGGACCATTTTATTCTTCTTGATTTTCTTCGTGGGATTTCCCCCACTCATTGGTTACTCCGCCTTGTCAATGCTATGTGGTATGGTGTTTGGTTTCCCAGGCGGCTGGCCATTATTGGCATCGGCAACAATCTTGGGGTCATTGGCATCATTCTTGGTATTCAAATACGTTCTTAGAAGTCAGGGTGAACGTTTGGTCCAGCATAATGAGAAGTTCCGAGCATTTGCAGAAATTTTGAAAGAGGATGCGTCTCTTTTCCTTCTTGTTTTGCTAAGATTGTGTCCGTTCCCTTACTCATTATCAAATGGTGCTTTAGCAGCTATTCCCAACCTCCCAGTTTCAACCTATGTGTTGGCTTCGATAATCACATCGCCAAAAATGTTCGTCCACGTCTTCGTGGGGAATACTATAAAGCATTTGGGCGACGAGGAACGTTCGTTTTCTGCTAAAGTGATTGATGTAGTGAGCATTGTGATTACAGGCTGTGCATTATCATTGGCATCATACATCATTTACAATCGAATGCAGGGTAAATTAAACTCATATCACCACGGATTGCGCTCAAACTATGACGACTTAGTGTTTGGTAATTTTAATGATGACCTAGAGTTGGATCGTTCCATGGGATTAGAAGCAGGTGACTTCGATGAAGATAATTTTTTTATTGGGGATGATGAGGAAGATACGGGTGACTCAAGACAACTTAAGGGCGCATCACCTAAAATAACATCTAAGCCCATTGAAGACGAAGACAATGGATCTTTGGGTTCATTAGGACGGCCCAAGGTAAGTAGGGATTACTGATTACAAACTGACACGAAATATAAATATTCTATGATTTATTCCTATTCCTCATTGATATATAAGACAGAGAGCCCAAAGGGCCCTGATTAGAACCTAGTTTGCGAGGAAAGGAATTTCACATGCCTTGTTGTTGTTCAAGGAACAACATTCTTGTCCTTCTTTTTTCGATCTTCTCAGACGTCAACAACCCACTTTGCTCTAAACCAGCAATGATAGTAGGGGCATCCAGCTCGCACACAATTTCATTTGCTATCAAGAAGTAATCGCTCGAAATACTCTTTTCACACTTTGAGCATTTAAGGCATGATACATGCCATTTTTGCTTCAACTCATTCTCAATACATTCTCCTTCAATACCTTGGCCACACGTTTCACATAATGTGCCATTAAGTAGGTGATAATGATGCTTGCAAAAAGCATTGTCTAGTAGAGCATAGCATGCAATGTGTTTGCTAAAGACGACCTGGCAACCACCGTATGTGCATGAGAAACACCCACGATGCCACTGGCCACTCAATTCTCCATTTCTTGAATAGATCGGCTTGCGAGATCCCCTTCCATTTACATCCACTTCATCTCCACAGACACGACATGGGCCCGTCCCAGATGCGTATACTGTGCCTGAAGCGCTCGCTCTGAAATTTGGAACTTTCATATTCATTACTGATTTTGGGAAAGCCTCAAATTCTTCAGGTGGCACGTTCTGCAGAAGTATAACCTCATCACGAAGATCATCGATATCTGTGGACAGATCAACCGAAGTATCAAATACATTTTCTGTAATGCCGTTATGTAACTTTGGAGTTTCCACGTCATACTTAAAGTTCATGTTCTTCAATTCTTCTTCAACTCGGTGGTTTTTGGGGCTCAATGGTTTGATTGTTTCAGGTGTGTTGAAGGTTTCCTCAAACGGAGATGCGTGAACCTTTGGAGTTTCTGGATAACTAGACTGAAGTTTGCGAGCTGGATTTCTTTCAGTAATGAATGGACTGCTTGCCTGATCCTGTTCATGCACACCATCAGCCTCAAAAGAGTTAAAATCATCATGCAACTCGGTGGATTCATTGAGGGGAAAGTCAGAATCCTCGTATGTATGAGACAATTTGTATTGCAAGGGTTCTTCCAAAGTCGACCCCTGGCTCGTTCTCTTCTCAGAAAAGTCCACAGAGCTACGATCAGTGGTATTTCGTACCAATTCAGATGGAATATTGTCTCCGCCATAAGTTTGTACTTGTGTAGTTTCTGCTGAAATGGACTGTTCATCTGAACTAGCAAGGCTTTCGCTAGTGTCATGGACCTGAATTTTTGGCACAACAGGTAGTTCACCGATTTCCACAGCCGAAGTGTTAGCTGTACGATATGAAGCGGATCCATCCAGGCTCTCTTGACGGGGTTTGAAAACGGAACTTCTATTTTTGAATCCATCCAATTGCCTTTGTAGCTCTGGATCAACTTCTTCTTCCCCCTCGATTGAGCCAGTGGTCTTTGAAATGATAGAGCTGACGGTCGACAACTGAGAGTATCTGAGCATCGGTTCATGGTTGGATGTCAGAAGGAATGATTGATACTCTGATTGCTCGTTGCTTTCGTCATGAGCACTTGAAGCTTCCAGTACAGTGTTGTATGGTGCCGAGGTAAACTGAAATGAGGTATTCTCCAGTGTGTTATCCGTTGTGTCATCAATCATTAACTTGGTGAGGTTTCGCAGGAGATCACCAGTGTCAGGAATGAATTGGGTATGATTAGATTCTGTTGGCCTTTTTTGATTCTTCGAAGCGTCTCTTCTCGGATCGTAACCCTTTTGATGGTCACGGTCATCGACGAAATTGTTCAAATCCATAGACAAATCTTTCGAATGGTTCAGGGAAGCCAGATGTGGAAGTTCGGCTGTACCCACACTCATAGCGCTACTGTGCTCCATCTTTTCATCGAGACCATTTGTTGAGCTAGCAGATGTGTTCGGCGTGGAAGGCTTCTCTATCATATTCTCAAATGTCTGAGAATTAGTGCTCGAAGAGCTTTCATTAGATTGCTCATGTGGGACATTCGAGTAATTGCTATAAGGTATATGCAATTGAAGCTTCTTGACGTTTCTGCTTTGAGAATTGTAATCTGTGGAATCATTGTGAGTTTCTGATTCCATAGAAGCAACGGGCTGACCACTAACGAGTGCCGGAAGAGAAATATTGCCTTCGTATGAATGATTATAAGGTTCATGAGATTTGAGGTTTTCGTTTGATGAAGTTGGGTATGGCGCAGTACTCTTCTTCCCAGTGGCAGAAACAGGAGAAAAGGGGCTTTTTCTTGCTGGAGCATAACGGTTTCTGTTTACATTGGATACATCAGTGATTGGAGAAGATGCACTTTGCGGCATAGATCTCGATGACACATTTCTAGATTTGTAAGTTCCAGGGGCAGAATCAGAAACAACTCTATGAGAATTGAAAGTACGTGAGTTTGGAGCTTCCTTTGGCAGACGCATGGAACCCTGTTCGCTATGGGAATAACCACCAAGATTCACATCAAAGCCTGCTCTTTCATAAACACCCCTGTAGCGATGTTCAACTTTCAATGGTGGAAACGGAGAATCCGTTTGGATCATTGGAGACTTCTCCCCCCGGAAGTAGTTGGGGAGACTGCGGAAGTGCATTAGCGAAGGAAAACGAGTATGGGGAAGTAAAGCTGAACGAGTCAAGAAGAGGAATGCGTGTCGCAAAATGAAACAAACGAAAGAAGCAACTTGAACCTAGGCGAATCACAGAGGAACGATATTCTTTTCAAAAGCGTGTCCGCGACACGAAATTTGAGGTCAAGCAAAAAAAATATGTGTATAAAAAACAAAAAAAAAAAAAAACACGCAAACATTATGCAAACGCGCGATACACGGTTTCCTAATACAGAGGAGGAAAAGTTAAAAACCATGATCTTATTATCTTACTGGTAATTGTACTTTAAATAGAAAGAGACCCAGAGATGAATCTCACAGACAGTCTATTTTTGAACATAGATACATGCCAGTAGACTTTCAAACCACAGTATCATTGTGATCGCGTCTCTCTTGAGCGCCGCCTGTATGTATGACGCCCAGTCTAGGAAGAAAAAAGCGCAAGAAAGGAGAGCGACACCACTGCTTCCTATTACGGACGGAAGCTAGGCCTATTAATCAGATCGATCTTTTACCCACGTTTAACATGTGACGAAAATCACAGAAACTCTTACATGCACATTCAGTTTCTTGGTGCAAGCGATATTTGGAGTCAAATAAGCGCAACGGTACTTTGAATACACATAATCGTCCGTTAATTTTATTAATTACAAAATCCTATAGTACTAAGGGCATGCAGATTAGATGTAACCGATTCTGTTGGCAACATCCAAAGCATCGTGGTCAGCAGTCAATCTGATGTAAGCCTTCTTGGTACCGTTTGGTCTGATCAAAGTGTTAACGTTTTCAACATCGACTTCGTACAATTCCTTAACAGCAGCCTTGATTTGGTGCTTGTTAGCCTTGATAGAAACTTGCAAGACCAAGGTGTTACCATCCTCAACCTTCTTGATCGCAGTCTCAGAAGCAATTGGGCTCTCAATGATCTTGTAAGCGTCCAATCTGTTGTAGTGTGGGACAGACTTTCTGGCGTATCTTGGAGATCTAGCCAACTTCAAGGTCTTTGGCAATCTGAAGGTAGTGGAAGTTCTGACCTTGACAGCCTTCTTGGAGTTGGTACCCTTCAAAGCAGATTTCTTAGCAGCAGCAGCCTTAGTGTCTGGAATAGTTAGTACATGACCTTGAGGTAAAAGAAAACGGATGACCATAAGCAAACAAAATAATAGTTTCATGAATCTCTGAGATCCCAAAGCATATGTTTTCAAACTTCTTGATGGAGGAGTATAAACCTCTTCTCGGCAAGGGATATGAATTATAGGACACCTAACAAGAACCGCTATTCATGAGAGTCGGATGTGGAGGACAGTTTGCCATATGGAACATTTCAGTTGGAATTTTACATACTTGGAGCCATCTTTGATCTTGTCTATCAGAAGTGAAAAGATTTCAAATGAGGGTATGGTGAGCATTGAAAAAATTCTGCCTGCCACCGGCATGACTGAGGGCCTGCATGCTGGCCGCGCAAAGCGTGAAACGTGGCACGTGAGAGTGTGACGTCTCCACTAGTGCACGTGATGAGAGTTAGGGTTTCGCACTCTACATTAAGACACCAAATTGATTGCAAGTCAATGCACGATTCAGTCGCACGATAAATCACATAGACGTACGATTCTCATCGTTAGTTAGACTTTAAATGCTAAAAAAATACCGATCGACAAAGGCTTGTATTACAATTTGACAGACGATTAGGACGGCAGCAATAAGACACGTCAATACGATAGTGTTCACATTCTAAGTGTAAATTAATGTAATTAACTGCGAAGTTGCATCTTGTTGATGTCGTTATTCACGAAAGTTGCGAACTCTCTTCATCTTATAGCATCACGAACAATACGGTGCTTCAGAACATAAAACAAAATATCAAGAGTAACAATAATTCATCAATGTACTACGCCGCTTCTTACAGCCAGGTTTTAGTGAGCCACCTAATTCAAAGATTTCAGCTATTTCTATTTCATTGGATACTATGTACATGCTAACTTCTTACAAACGACGCAACTTCTTCGATCTCGAACCACCGAATTTCAACTTGGTGTTATCCGTGACCCTCACAATATGTGGACGAACATTTGCACCTTCTTTACCTTGCAATGCAGAAGTAAATGCTTCTCTTCCTTTTCCGAAATCACGCAAGATCAATTCGACCTTGTCGTTAGGACCAAACAACTTCTTTTCCTCGATCATTTTGAATAAGCGGGAGCTAACCTGGTATCCAGCTTCATATTCTGCTCTATGTGCTTTTCTGAATCCCAACATACCAGCACTGACATGAAGCTTGACCTGGTGAGGTAATTGCATGTAGTAGAGAACTTTCTCATTGTAACTCAAGTGGTCATTCTTTTTCATGAAATCCAAGTCTTCCACGACTGCAACAAGGGAGCACAATGTGTTGTGTCTATGAAAAGTGGCATAAATTTTCCACATCACCACCTTTTCGTTCTTGGCGTTGGTGAGAGCTTTCGTCCTTAATGAAGAATCAACTGCACTTCTGGCCACGGCCGCGGCAGAGGAAGACGTATTCAACCATCTGGAGGCAGAAGAAAATCCGCCTAATGGTGTATGAAGCAGGCGGAGTGATCTGAGACTAGCAAACATGTTGTATATTCTGGTTCAGATATCACAGAGACAATCTATGTTACCTTTTTTTTTTCCGCTGATTGAACAGATGGTGTACTGGTGTTTATACCAAGAATTCCCACTACAGAGTTCCATAAGAGGGTATCTCCATCGGGAAGATTACTGAAGTGCATATCCATAGTAAAAATATGAAACTCAACGTGATAAGAGATCCAGGAAAGGTGATCTTCTTGTTATCCACCTATCGATGTCTAACTCGCATACGTTAAGCGCAGTCTATCCCATTGTGTTACTTGCAGAGATAAGCTCAGACTTCCATCATTTGCATGGTAGTAGGGAAGTCCCATATAGGAATTCGTATGCTGAGGACTGGTAATTTAAAATACATGAATAGAACAAATATTCGTCTCCGTCGTGGTGTACTGTGTAAGGATAAATCGCGACAGAATTTGGCTCGGCGAAGCCACACAAGAAAGAACGTCCGATGGAGAAAATTCCTCTAACACAAAGAAACATAACATAATGCCACAGCAAACCCAGCTATAGCAAACTCATTTCTTCAACCTCAATGGAACCCCAAGCAAAGGACAATGGTAGAAATTCACGTGACTACAATTCACTGTCAGCACATACTGCACAATAGCTCCCGCGGCCACGCAAACTGATAACAACCACCTTGTTCAACACATTCTCCCTCATACGTGCCAAGGCTTCAAAAGGCTTATTGCCCAACCATACCCAAATCTCATATTACTTCCCTTTTCACCAGCTGCTGCCTGAAATATCCAACATTGCCTCGCGTCCCTTCTGAGGCACCACGTATTTAAAGTCTATCGTCAATTTTTTCCCGCGAGCTTATCCGCCATTGTCAGTGGAAAACCACAAAAATTATTGAGTCTACAAATGAGTTTCAATAACGAATACATACTTGATGGCGTTGTTAATAACGAAACGTCCGAAACGAAGCGAATGTATGTGAAGGAGTACAAGAAAATCGGAGAAGGGGCATTTGGTACTGTCGTGGAAGCAAGTTTAGCAGAAGTCGATGCTAGCGGGACGCCAAAACACACTGCCTTGGGGCCCTTTGCTATCAAGAGAGTGTTAGCCCAAACTGAGTATAAATGCAGAGAATTAGAGATCTTGCGAACGGTCAACCACCCAAACATTGTTTGCTTGAAGTACTTTTTCGATAAAAGGAGCCCGCAGGATAACAAGATGTACCAGAATCTTGTGATGGAGTGCTTACCTTCCAATTTGCAGAATGAAATCAAATATTATCGCCAGTCGAAGTACACAATTCCATACCCGCATATGAAAGCTTACACTTTCCAATTGGCAAGAGCAATGCTTTATTTGCACGGTTTCAATATATCACACCGTGATATCAAACCATCAAATATATTGGTTGATCCTTCAAGCGTGAAATTGAAGATATGTGATTTTGGAAGTGCAAAACAATTGGAACCTAATCAGCCTTCCGTCAGCTACATTTGTTCAAGATACTACCGTGCCCCAGAGTTAATTGTCGGTTGTGCCATATACACCACAAAGATTGACATTTGGGGATTGGGATGTGTTATCGCGGAAATGTTTTTGGGCAAGCCTATTTTCCAGGGACAATCGTCCGAGTTACAACTCAAGGAAATATCCAAGCTTTTGGGACCACCACCTAAAACATTCTTCTTCAAAAGCAATCCGCAGTATAGAGGAAACATGTTCTCCAACAAGTTGTTCAATTGCACAATTAAAGAAAGGTTTGAACAAATTTTCTCTAATTCTCCGCCTGACGTGATTGACTTGTTGTTAAAAATTCTCGTCTATGATCCGGACATGCGAGCATCTCCAAGAACCATTTTGCTGCATCCATTTTTTGATGAGCTAAAACACGATAATTTTGTTGTTTATCCTAGAGGCGCGCTGGAGCCCATCAAGTTAGAGTTGTTTGATTTCAGTAAGTTCGAGCTAAATCTTTTGGGGTCTTCGAAGGATGAGTTTAAGCGAGCATAGGGAATTTACAGAGCTTATAGAAAAGAATTTGCTCGCTTTGGGCTTGCTAATGCTTCGGCTTGTGAATGCTGATGACATTTACAACCGAAATCGCAAACTTCTTTATTGCATCTACAATTGTATAGAACTTCGCAATATAAACGCATCGGTATGTTAATATTTGAATGGCATTTTTATTTGGCAATTTCTACTAGCGCTCAAAGCGAGCCTCTAGTTCAAAGCCAAACTGTAACTGTATTCATCCTCAATGTTTTGTGACAACCATAAAACAATACAACTCAACATGATGCATCCATTGCAGACAATATTCGAAACTCCCATGCCTAAGGTGGGAAAAGTATAGTGCTTCATCAAAAACTTCAAAATGAAAACCATGAAAGAGCCGGCCAAACCACCAGCTAGAAGCGAAAAGCCAAAGAACAAAATCACTCTAGCGGCCCAGGCATTACCGTTCCCATCCCCCATAAACAGATTTTGACCCTCGCTGAACAAGTTTGACTTCTCTATGGAGTTTACAATAAGCATTCCCAATGTTGAACAGATAAATGGGATCCAGTCCACAAATGTTACATGAACAACGGAAGCATTCACGGTTTTGGAGTAAACTGCCGAATCCACCATCGACCAGAAGCCAATAGCAAAAAGCGCCCCTGCCAAATAAATACCAAATGACCTCAACTTCTGCGACTTTGGAAGATGGAGGAGGGATGCATCGAAGCGGAAAAGGTGTCTGCTTTGTTCCATAACTGGGGAATTGGGATTTGAATGTAGAAGCTATATGATAGAGAACCATGATAGCGCCTTATGCTGAGAGGCACGGGTCTACCACACACCCCTAGTTTACTGGTCAATGCCCTTACAGTCGTAGATAAAGAGTGAGGAAGGGCTTTCCGGGTTGTTAGTTGTACTTACTCACACATACGTTCTATAGCCTGGCATTGAAGATTTTCTTCTTTCATATTAAGTATTCTAGAAAATTTTATGAACGTGCACTCAAAGCTTATCCGAGCTGTGATTTCCATTTGCAAGTTTATATTTTGGCGCTAAGGTGTAGACATCTACTTCACCCTGTAATGTACATGTAACCAACCTTTCTCCATTGTCGCATATGGCCACGTCTAAGACGGTGGAACCTGGCAATAGTTGAAAGACAATGTCCTTAGTTTGTAAATCCCAAAATAGAGCACCAGAGTTGTCCGAACCTGAAACAACAATTGGGCTTGCAGTGCAAGTTACGAAACACGTTCCGCTGTTGTACTTGCTGTTGACTGGGGAATTATTAATCCCCGTGTATGTTTTCATCACTTTATTATTCATGTAATCCCACAATCTGATTTTCCCATCCAAACTGGAGCTGAGAATGTACTTGCCATTCGGGGTCACGTTAACATAAGAGATTGGGAAGTTTACCACATCATTAGTCGAAGCGGTGGCCGTCCCATGAGTAGAGCTATTATACACCAACGTCTTCAAGCATTGACCAGTTTCTATATCGAATAGTCTCATTAAGCCGTCATAGGATGCACTGACAACCAAAGTGTCGTCTGGGGTTAAGCACACACAGCTGATAGGATCAGAGTGAGCAGCCAATGTCTTAAGGCTCTGACCACTGCTAAGGTCCCATATCACAATAGATTCGTCTGCTGCTCCACTGATTAGTAGGTTTCCTTTCGAGTTGAATTTCATCGTGGTAATGTGATACGTGTGTTTTTTCAAAATCTTTATGCTCTTCTTTTTCGCAATGGACCACAAGATGATTGTCATATCGTCTGAGCATGAAGCTAGCGTATTGCTATCAAGAGGAGAAAATGCAATATCCGAGACACCTTTGCTGTGCTCAGTAAACGTCGCAAGTAGTTTGCCCGAGTCAAATTCATAGATTCGAATCTTTCCTTTTGATGAACAAGTCGCGAGCTTGGATTTATCTGGAGAGATCTTCACAGCGTTTATCAGCTCATTCGGTACACTGATGCGGTAATTATGAGAGTAGAGTTCATCAAACGTATGCGGAGAATCAGTTTGCTTAGTGTCGCTTTTAGCTCTTTTTTGAGCAGCGTCGTCCATCACCGTGTGGAAGATGAGAGTTGCAGATCGATTTATCAATTTTCCGCGCTATCACTAGTGGACTACCCCACCGCGCTATCTATATATTGTCCTAAGAACCTAATAATTACCCATCTTGTCAAGCCACGACTCCAATAAACTGTTCTCTATTTCGTCCAAAGGATTCAATGGCGTGTTCTTCCGTGGGAAGTTTTCCGTCAACAGCGAAACTGTGTGATTCACTTGAATGTTCGATGGAATTATAGCCCGTTGCAACTGGAGCCTTAATGATGATGTCTCTGCATTTGATTGATGCTTCGTAAGTTCACGGAGATAGTACTTCAAGTACTGGCAAATTAAAATTCTTGTTTGGTTATTTTCGGAGTACTGAACGGGAGAAAACAAGTTTGCAAGTTTCTGATTCAATGTGACAAGCTCATCGTATTGAGTGGTGGAGATACTCACTTTCAGCTCAAGCTTAGCAAACACACGGTTTAGAAGCTTGATGTGCTCTAACTTCAATGCTTTATTTGTTTGCGGGAGTTCATTCTTATAGTTCATTGATCCACTTGAAGGAGTTGGGGATACATCATTTTCATGTAATGCAGTTGACAGAAGGACGTCTGGGTTGTTCAAAACTGGTACATCCTGAATGGTGCTAAAATCAAAATTGATTGTATTTGCTTTCTGTTTTCCTCCTTCGCTTCCCTCTGCGTCCTGCCATTTTTGCTGGTTGGAAGCAATCTCAGTAGGGACATAAAAGCGCTGCGTTTTTGGCTGATGGTTTTCTTGCGCCCAAACCAACTTACGCGTTATAAGGCGTTTAAGTAGGACTTTCTTAGAGTCGTTCTCCAATCGCGTAGACTGGGTGATGAATTTATGCTTGAGAAGTTTTGAGGCAGAAGGTCTATTTGCAGGGTCAACCACAAAACATCTCTTTAAGAAATCTTTCAATAAGTCTGACATATTATCTAGATTGAGCATACGAAGGAAGTCATCGTCGCTTCTGCACGCAGATATTCGTCGTAGAGCTGCCATGGGTGCAAGTTCATTTTGCAAAGGCGGCTTTTCTGTTCTTAATTCATAGATGCAACAGCCTAAAGACCAGATATCAGCCTTGTAGCTGTGCCCGCCATTATTACTCAAGATGATTTCTGGGGCCATCCAATAAGGTGTTCCGACGGTTGTATTTCTTCGAGAAAAATTGGAGTAGAGTTGAGTCGATACACCAAAATCTGTGAGTTTCACTTCACCCTCTTGACTCAATAAAATATTCTGAGACTTCAAATCGCGATGTATTTTCCCCTGATCATGTAAATAATTTAAAGCTAGTAAAATTTGATGGGAAATAACACTGATTGTCATTTCATCAGTGATTGGGCCTGGCCGCAAGATTTCAAATAAGGAACCACCATTCACATATTCCATGATAACCCATAGTTTGTAGCCCTTCACAAAACAGCCCATGTATCTCGTTATTTGTGGAATACGACACTCAGACAAGATCTGGATTTCTTTATTCACTTCAAAAAGGTCCGCCAGCTCATTCTCCAAATCGATTTGTTTAATTGCCACTTCCTGACCGGTAGCCTTTATTATTCCTCGAAAAACAACACCAAAGGCCCCTCTACCCACTTCTTCGCACACTTCTAACTCATCCAGACCCTGAATTCTTTCCATTGCCTGGAGCGCTAAGGAAACAAGAACGTTCTGCATGAGAGAGTATACATTATGTTGCTACCATTGATAGGTCACGAGACAATTTCGAGTTAAGACTTTTCCTTAATTCAGCCTTTGGAAAGTTGTCCCAAAGCTTGTAAGGATCCCTGACGTGCTAACAGATTTAAATTTGTAACCTCCCTTTGAATTCTCGTAGATTTTAGTATTCTTGCTCTGGAACTTGAAGCTAGATTGTGCACTCCCGCGATGTATCTCATTAGGATAGATTTACATGAGAATCGTCACTAATGATAAGGATCTGGAGCACACTAAAACAACAGCCCGGATATAGGCCTATTTTCAAATCCTTCAAATGCTACCTAAGTTTCACAAACAGGAGACAGCAGGACGTTTTTAATGACGTTTTCATTACAAATATCATCAAATCAAGCAAAACTGCCTCGGATGCTGAGTATGTTCGGTGTACAGTGTACGATTCGAAAGGTGATATAGTGATACATGGGAAGGATATAAGGAAGCTGGAATTCATGAAAAAGTACAGTTTAGCCCCGCGGGACTTGCGTAAGATGGTCAGGTCTCATACAAACGCATCTACTAAAGGAGTACACGTGGATTTTGTTCCTCTGCTTCTGACAAGAAAGGATTGCATTCTACTAAACTTATTGAACATAAGGGCGCTAATAAAGTGTGACGAATTAGTTGTTTTTGAGAATTCTTCCAGTCTGGGACTGGGAGTTCGGTTCAATGAATCTCATTCTCACGGCTCTTTTCTCAAAGAGGTGAGCACACGATTAAGAGCTAATCACCCGGATGCGCTGGGTTTGCCCTATGAATTCAGGGCTTTGGAAGCGATACTAGTTGACGTGACTGCTAACCTCAATACAGAGATGGCCGTACACAAAACGGTACTCAAGAATGTATTGAGCAGCCTAGATAAATCTATCGAAAGAACCAAGCTAAGGTATCTTCTTATCCAATCTAAAAAACTAGCACAATTTCATCAAAAGGCAAAACTTATCGAAGAATTGTTTGATGATCTACTTGACCAAGATGAGACCCTTAATGAACTTTATTTGACGGAAAACAAAAATGGCAAGAAGAGAGTATCATTCAATCATCAAGAAATAGAATTACTTCTTGAATCATACTATACTACTATAGGGGAGATTGTCCAGACAGTTGAAAATTTAATGGGACAGATAAAGACATCAGAAGAAATCATCAAGTTCGTGTTAGATGCAAACAGGAATGAATTGATGTTACTTGGTTTACGCTTCTCCATCGGTGTACTATCTATGGGCGTTATCATTTACGTGGCTGCATTATATGGTATGAACTTGGAGAATTTCATTGAGGAAACAGACGGTGGATTCGAGGCCGTGGCTATTATTGCTGTTGTCATGACTGCCATTTTGTTCGTGTTTTGTCGCAAGCAAATTGATAAAGTACAGAGGATCACAATGAGTGACGAAGCCAGAAAGAACGGCCTGGTGTTCAAGTTGCATCATGTAAGGTGATGTTGATGTCAATAGGTTTTAGAAAATTGGTACTCGGACTTTTCGGCATTGTAAGCTGTCGTTCTTGGCGAACTGGGGAACTCAAGGGTGACGAACGTGGCGTGGTTCCTGTTCGAAATGGTCTTAATTCGAAAGCGTCTGTACTAAGCAAAGGAGGACCTTGGCTGGCATTTGACATCTTCCGTGGGGTCAGGGGATTCTTTTTGGACTCATTCTTTTCGCATACAAGTTCATTGTTGGGTGCACTATCCGTCACAATTTCTGGTGTCTTCTTGATGATACCGAGATTTTTTCTTTGTTGTTCCTGGCGTTCGAGATACTTTCTTTCGCTTAAAACCAATGCTTGCATAAGCTTGAGGCGAACAGACAGCTGTAATAAATCGCCAAATAACACGTTGTACTTTTCAATTGGAGGAATGAATCCGGATGAGTTTTTCGCAACAGATGGTCTCATGAATAAATGAAGCAAAGGAACGCTTCCCACGACATCCATACGGTTGCAATTTACTGCAATGGATTGTAATTTTTCTCTATCGTCTGAAGTAGATACTGGCCCATGAATATCATCTGTTAAACCGAACTCATCGAATACGTAGATGTCAAGAACTTTGGAAAAATGGTGCAATATGAAAAGAAGCGAACTCAAGTTGCTCCGTGGAATTGCTGAAAGGATACGAATAGTTTCGGCTTCTTGAGATTCAATATCCGATCCTTGTGTCGAATAATTAGCCATAAGAGAGTCATAAACCGTGGATGGAATGACCGAGTCTCCAATTTCTAAGCACCAATTCTTCAAGATATTGACAATCATGGAAACGCTTTTCGTTTTAAACCTGTCAATAATCATCTGAATTATCTCAGACTCAACATTATTGACCGACAGAACACTCACTTCCGAAGTCGGTTGGAACGCTTGAATATCAATGATAATTTCATTTTTCATCAACCAATACATTTGGTGATCAAGGGGCGCTAACCATAGTTTCTTGAGTTCAGTAAAATCAGATGAAGCGTCTTCAATCACTTTAACAACTTCGTAAAGAAACTTTGGAACGGAACGAAGGGTCAACAAGCCAGTACTCCCGCTAGATAAAGTCGCTTGAAGTGGTATGTCTTTGAAAAGATTGAATTCTAAATTAATATTTTGGAAGTTGGTATTTAGATGTCCCATAAAGTGTTTTTGAGCCATAAGTTCTGGCGAAATATTAGACGGAAAATAAATACCACAGCTAAAGTCGGATACCATGCTTTCAAAGTCTCGAGTGTAAAATTCAGGTTTGTTGATTTCTGTTTTGAATCTTTGGGAGAAGACTCGGGCTTGCTCTGAAAAGTTCAGTGAATGGACGTGTAATATTTCCAGTAGCTTTGTCAAAGAATTGTAGATAATTTTGATTTTCAGTTTCTCGAAACTTTCTAAGTACTGAGTGCCATTGATGAGCTCGACATCGAGAAGATGTTTCGCTTTTTCAAGTTCTTGATACTGCTCATTGTAACTTACCTCCACTGCCTTTATGGCATCTTCTGAATACTTGGGCTTCATTAAGGATGTTTTCATTGACTTAAACATACCGTTGAAACGTCTCGAAGTTGTCAGTGCCATCTCATTAACATCTTCGATGGTCAAAGCTTTGAGTTTCAGGGAGGGCAGAAGTGGGTCAGACGACTTATAAACCCCACGACCTAAGGAATGCAAAAAATCGTCAGACCATTCATACCATTTGCCTTCGCAAGCAAATTTCTTTGCAAAGAAGCCGGTGCCAACTATAATCTTCAAGTCGATGAGACCTTGGCCAAACTTCTCTAAGTTTAAACGAGAAGGATTGAATCCAATTGCCTTCCCCTTAAGAAGATATTCACAAAGTTGGTCACTACTGAAAATCTCATTTCTGTATCCCGGTAAAGGGATTGTTCTTCGAGTAATGGGAATTGCATCCACGAGCCTTAAGAAGTAATCTGAAAAGCTAGACAAATCATTAAAGCTTAGAACATTCCCAACTGAGAGAGGGAAGTTGAAAGTATGCGCTTGTGAAGGTTTACCAGCCTGTGTGGCTTTTTCGTCCCTAGTTTGCTTCGGACTATGAATTGGCGTCACTTCTTGCTCGTTATCCAGTTTTTCAACTTTAGAAACATCTTTGGATCTTTTCGCATCCGCCTCTTGTGCTGAAAACTCTGAAGTTCGTTTAATGGAATCAAATTCGATCTTCTTCTGCTCCACTGTCTGATAAGATGCCTGGTAATCGAGAAGTAATTCGTTGATCAGATTTAAGCACTTGTTTATCTGCGGTTCATGTTGTTTTATGAATACAGTGAGTTGCTCCAAAACGGAACGATCTATGTCTGAAGCTAAGGCTTGATATTCTTGCAGCTCAGAAGTAGCTCTCTGGACATATTGCAGAAAAAGATACGATATGTTAACATCCGAAGAATCCTTCTTCCGAGAATCGTGTGGTTGCTTTCTTCGAACACTATGATATCCGCTTTCTGGTGAAAACGAGTTTTGTGCAAGCGTTGCCAAATACTCGCCATTGGAATGATATAGTTTCATGTAGTTGAAGACTAATTTGCGAAGTTTATGCAATTGCGAGAGAGATCGGTGCAGTTGAACACCAAGGTTCTGGATTCCTGACTCATAGTCTGGAGACCAATACAAATTGGCAAACTTGGACATCCTATCTGGCTGATATACCTGAATCAGGTTCTCCAAGATCAACAAAAATGATTCACGTGACCGCACGCGGTATGCAAATGCTATGGATCTATATACACTATAAATACATTTAAAGACTGGCATGGAATATGTTTCTGTTTGCCATCTCGTCTTCAATATCTCTTTCAAAGCCTTTCTTCAATTTGCGAACCAAATTGATATCAAGCGAAACACCCATCCTAATCCATGAAACTTTTCTGTAAGTAGTTATCACCTCTTGTGGTACGTGATGTGAAGATTGCGAAAAGCCAAAAGCTTTATTCATGTTAGATATGGCACCACTTTTAACAAGCTGTTGTTTGTGTTGCAATGTTGTTTCTTCCCAGTTCCTAATTTCTTCTTCATCAAGCCTTTCCCAAGGTGGCTTAATTTTGCAGCCCTCTGATTGGAGAAACAAAGTGCTAGCCTCCAAATCAATCAAATGTGTCTGAGTAAGCCTCTTCATGATTCGATAGTTCTCTGGGAAATCCACTTTAGGAATGACGAATGGTAGCTTATAAATAGGATTTTTCAGCTTATGTGTTTGTTCTTCATGGGCTGCAGTTGCAATTTTAGTCGGCAATTTTAGCATTTGGACAGCGTCATGATGTATCAAACATCGAATCACTTCATTGAGATGAATTAAATCAAGATCCTCATCGTTCTGGCATAATATCTGTATTAGCTTCCCGAAGACTTCTGCAGGAACCAAACCAATATTATCTTTCAATCTGATGTATATGGACAATGCATGTGATGCTTTGTTCTTGATATTGGGGTTGGAAGACACCGCATTAATGATGTTTTTCAAAGTGATACCATCCACTGCGATGCCATTTAGTAGACTATCCACAGATTTTAAGAAAGCATGATCGTCGGCGACGTTAGAAATTGTATGGTAGATCACTTTTTCGGCAATTCTGGCATCCTGTCTCCAATGAGGGCGATGGAGGTCATTCTCAATAAAGTCTATTACTTCGCGGGAATGTGTTGAAGTTTGCGCAAAGTCCTCTATAATTCGTATGCATAGATTATCCAGTATGGGCAAACTGATGGAAGAAATCTTGTTAAGAAAAATCTCTTTCAAGAAAATGTTGTCGATACAGTCGTATACCCTATTCCAAGTTGAAAGATTAATGTCTAAATCCAAACGTTTAGCCAAGGTCAAATAGTTCATGACTGCTTTGTAAGTACTTGTCAAGGATCTGCGGTTCGAATGCTTCCGACATATCTTCAACAACTGATTTATCGTATCGATGTTTGGCTTGTGTCCGTCTCTGGTCATCACGAGAATAAGCTCCCGTGCAAACGAGTTTTGGAACTTGTCATAACCAAAAAACTTGATAAGGTAGTTGTAGGTATCCACCGACCGGTACTCTTTAAATTGGCTATTTTCCAAGTGGTGAGTGTAGAGGAGAATTTCAGGTACAATACCACTTGTTAAAGAGGAGGAGTTCTTATAAAGCATCTTCAGATGCGTAAGAAAATAAATATACTCTCTGAAACTTTCTTTTGTAAGAGGAGACGGAAACGGTGGAACTTCATGAAACCAAAAGCGAGGTACATTAGGATATCGGGAAGCATTATAGGCCGCTTCCTGTTCTTCCAAGACATTGGCTAAAACGTTTGGATCACTTACCATATCTGGCGATTTCAAGTGAGCTGGCGTTAGCTCCACCAAAAAGTCCAACATTTTGTTGAACAAAAACCGCTCGCTTAAAAAGTTGTTGAAAACGTCCACTCGATCTTTGCTTTTCTTGGAATGTAAGTTGGCCTCCGCCTTGGGAGCATTATATCGTAATCGGTCATTATCAAAAATCTTCAACTGCGGCATATCTAGAGGTTCAAGAAATTTTTGAAATCTCTTTCGCTGAAACCCTCGGAGATGTGGACGTAGCTTATCGAGTTGGTTTTGGGGCACTCGATCTCGTATGGGAGGAAAAGTTTCTTTTCCTCTTGGAGCGCCTGTTGTGGTTGGTATCGGAAGGCATTTCGGCTTCGGCAGTCGACTATTATGGACAACACGGGTCACTCTGGTGAGAGCATCTCTTAAAGTGCTCATCACTGAGACATCTGTGGTTCTGAAATTTTCGTTCGCATTTAATACCCCAGACATAAAATCGCGACTTGTAGGCCCTGAGGAATCAGCCATGGAAAATGCTTGCTTATACTGCGGTTTGTTTGATATATATACCATTATAAACACTTATGATTCTATAATTTACATAAAGTCGTCATCGCCAAAGTCGTCGTAGTTTGCGTCCATATCATCGTAGACGTCCTTCTTGAAAGCTGTGTTGTTAACATTGGTCTTCACCAATGGTTTTGCCTTCTTCTTACCTGCACCTCCTGTGGCAGTGCCACCACTCTTTTGCAATCTAGCTTGTCTTTCTTGTCTTTCCTTGTCCTTAAGTGTGACATTCAAAGTAGAAATGACTTTTCTAACATTTTCCACGCTCAAAGGTTGAACAAGATCTCTGATCAAATCAATAGCCAAGGAAGAGGAGTAGTTCATCAAAGAATCTTCGGCTAACCCGCTCAAGATTGGGCCTAAAGTCTTTCTCAACTTTTCGAACTCTTGCTTGTTTGTTGGCTGAAACAATGGGTGTTCAGTCAAGGGTGTATCTTTGTTGAAACCCGAGCTCTTTTTCACTGGGATAGTCAACTTCTCCCTTGGATGAGCATTCACGTCATCAGCAACGCCCAAACCTCCAAACAAGTCAGCAGCATTGTTCAAGTCAGCTTCCAACTCGGCTTGTCTCAACAACTCTTTTCTTGTTTCCTCATCAACCATGTCAATTTCCATAAGTTTTGGGGCACCTGACTTTGCCGCCAACTTCTTAGCTTTGGCCTCCTCTTGCTTTTTCTTCAACTCGGCCTTTTTCTTCTCTTCCTCAGCTTTCTTCTTCTTAGCCTCTGCTTCTTCATCAACGTCCCACGAGTCCATTAAGGGCTCATCTTCAACTTCTTCTTCCCAAGAGTTGGCAGCTGGTTTGCTGCTTGTAGGAATATCAAAATCTTCGTCGTCCCAAGACATAATTACAGTTGCAAAACTATAGAATACGGATAGTAATCCTTTAGCAAAATATTTTTTTTCTGTAACCTTCTTTGGTGCACGGGTGTCCACCTTCGGAATTATTCAAGTTGTTAGGAAATAGACCATAGAATATCGAAAAGAATTAACTTCGCCAGCAGATTTAGTGAATAGATCTCTTTCCCCGACATGCTTCAAATGTATTCTATATTAGCTTTAAATTTCGATCTCGTAGGAGAAAAGGAGAAAAGGTTTCTTCTCATGGTTTGCAGTTTTCTGGAAACTATGCATGCGTAGGAGGAAAATCGCATTTTCTTCAGAGAGACTCAGACCAAGCTCGTCAAAAGTCGGCGCGTCATGTCATTTTAACAAAGTAAACAAAATACCGCAGGCTGTCATATTAAAGCCTGCAGTGTCTAAAGCCAAAAGATAAATTCTTTTTGCGAACATTACTTTGTAAGTTGATCAGAGTCGATAATTCCCAACCAACACTCATTATTGGCATCGTAGGCATTTGATACAGTCAAATTAATTTTGAAGCAAATGTAACTTACGCAATTTAGCTTTTTGATGAAACTAAACGATCAGTTAGCTTCGCTACAATGTGTGAACTACATCACTTGCTCTCCTGTGCAGGCCTACGTCACTGTTAAATACACTTATCTTCTAAGCAATATGCTGGTTGACGCATTTAGAGTAACAAATGACGACAATTGTGGCGCAATTGCTACATGGCGGACAGAGCATTCCGCTTTTGATAAGAAAAGGAGCCACATAGATGGACGGACCGAGTATAACAGATGGGAACAACAATGCGCTAGATTAAGGTTGAATGAAATTCAATGTCCCCTTCCCCTATCTTTTGGGAGCACACACAACCATGACATTACGACATTGCGTTATTTTCTTTCAATTTTTGGGTACTTGTCTCTCTTGGGCAAGTTTAGGTGTGCACATATGGGTTGATTTCCATAATTTCAAATCGCAGACACAGTAATTGTCCACTATGGCCATGGATAATACACGTCCATTTTTAGACTGGGCAACCAAGTCGGGTGTCTGGATGGATCCAGATTTCGAAGTTTCCTCTAGTCAATATGGAGGTTTGGGGATATTTGCCATGAAGGATCGTGAAGAAGATGCAGTCATACTTCGTATTCCTCACACATGCACGTTTGACATGGATAATTTGCTTGCGTTATCTAAAAATATCGGTTCCGAGGCAAGTGAACTTACTGGCCCAGTCTTCCGTGCAGTTCTAAGTTGTGGAGACTTGGATACTGAGACGAGTATCTTGCGAAACTACATATGGGGATTCACCATTGTTCAATCAATTTGTGTAAAGTTGGGAAAACAGCTCCAGGCGTTGGAAAAAATCAAACCGTATCTTCAGATTCTTCAGACAACACCTGTGTTGAATGTTGATGATCTGCATGATGCGCAAGATCAACTTGTGCAAGCACTAGTGTTGGAGAAGCGGCGTGTGCGCAAAACGTACGAGGAAATATGTGAACGCATTTCCGGGTTTGAATTCCCGTTTGAACTTGCATTCCAGCTTCATCAGGCAGTAAAGTCCCGCGTGCTCGAGATCCCTCATGCAATAGACGATGGAGAAGATTTTGAGACTAATGTCACGCTTGTACCAGTATTGGATTTTGCTAATCACCAGAAAAATAACAATGCAGTTTTCGACGTGGATAGAAGTTCAGGCGACGTACTACTTCGCTTAGTACAACCAGTGCGCGCATTGCAAGAAGTATGCATCAGCTACTCACCCCAACAGGAGAAAAATATTTTTTTGCGAACGTACGGATTCATGCCTGCGGGGGAGGGAAGTTACGAGTGGCGGATTCCGTCCTTTGACCAGATTTGGAAGTCGGCCACCAACGGCACCACGCACACAAATTACACTGCATTAGCCAAATGGCTCCAAGTGAAACCACAGTTGCTAATACACTTTGACGCAGCTGACAGCGCCTTTTTGGATCCACAAGAATTTCAACTCCCGATTCTTCTCTTACCTGGCTTGGAGTACTATGCAGAATGGAGTAAAGAACTTGACGACATGAAAGAAGATGTACCTGATGGAATGGATATTGCTGATTTTGTGCTGCAGTTGACGTTCCAGGAAGATAAGGCAGATATAGTGATAGCAGGTGAAACAGCATATGGTGCCACATGCAATGGAGCATACGTCAACTTACCCAACATATTGGAACAGGCGGGCGTCAATTCCGAAGAAGATTACAACATACTTGTTCAACAAAGCCTAAAGTTGGTAAAAGATGCTGTTATCGAAACTATTGCCACCGATGACAAATACATGAAAGAGAGTGACAACGCCGCACTTATATCCTACTTTTGTCAGAAAAAGAAAATGCTTACGCAAATTGCCGATAAGTGTGACTAGAGAGTTTAAAAACCTAAGTAATCAGGTCTGGCTGATTAATTGTACATTTGTCATCATGTGCAGGTTGATGCTTTGTCTAGTTCGACATGCTTAGGTAATGAGCGCGCGACTCTCATTTTTTGCTCTATAAATACTGCTCCACAGTTCCTCCATCTGCGAACAATAGTTTTTTCTCGAACTATACACTATCATACACAAGAAAAATAATGGTTGCCACTGTTGCCTCTAAGGAAGAATTTCAATCTGCTTTGCAGCACTCCGGTTTGGTCGTTGTCGACTTTTTCGCCACCTGGTGCGGTCCTTGTAAGATGATTGCTCCATTGTTGGACAAGTTCTCCAACGAATACTCGAGTGCCAAGTTCATTAAGGTCGACGTCGATGAGTTGAGCGAAGTCGCCCAAGAATACGAAGTGTCGTCAATGCCAACCATCCTTTTCTTCAAGGACGGCAAGGTTGTCGAAAAGGTTGTTGGTGCTAACCCAGCTGCCTTGAAGCAAGCTTTGGGTAACCACGCTTAAGTACTTTTATAGATTAATGAGAAAGGTGTGGATTATGGCTTAGAATTTCCGAGACGTATTGTCAATATATTTAGTAGGAAGGTTATGTTAGTGTGTGCCTTTGCTACCATATGCAATCAAACCCATATGTGTATATTAAACTTTTTCTAAAAATTCCGTAACTATACCAAGTTTACAGAGATCCGGATTATCCTTACCGTGAATAACATAGTGGACAAGAGCATCGTAAATCAAACAGTATTGGCGCATTGTCTGCACCATCAGTATTCTCTGCTGACGAAGATTGTTGACAACTTCATACACTGGATCGCGAGGAAGATCACAATTGTTATCGTTGAATTCCAAAAGGGAGATTAACGAATCCACAGCGCAAAAAACGCCTGTTCGGCCACACCCTGCCGAGCAATGAGTGAGTGTGGGGAATTCTGATTTTAGGGACGCATGTGACATGACATGTTGCTTCAAAGAAACAATAGAAAGGAGATCCTTGACATCAACATGAGCACTCATATCCTCCCACTTGTCCAAATGAATCTGCAATACGTTATGTTTGGCTTTACCATTAATGGAAACTTCAAAGGAACGCACTGAAAAGTTACCACACAGCTCCTGCTTTACTGCCTCCACGACTAATGCATCGCGACCAGAATAATACTTTCCTGGTACCCAGTATTTTGAACATTTTTGAATTCCGTTTTCAAACTCCTTAGTAAGGGATACGATAAGGAGACATTTTTGATCGACAATGCACTTCCAAAAATCACCGATTGTTTCATTTAAAGGGCCCTGAGTAGCAATAAACTGCATATCCTCCAACTCCAGTTCCCCCATATGCTTCCCCGAGGAGATGAATGAAGCAATGTTGGGTAATGGTTTTAAGTACGATGCATTAATGTAATCGCAGTCCAGCTGCGTCGCATTATCGTACTCAAACGATCTAAGGTGAACTCTCGAGTGATTGAACAAAAAAATATCTTTGTATCTATTCTTGTGACCATAGTCAAGACCACAGCTGATCTCCGGTCGGGATTCGTGAGTTCCATCTGGGGTTAAAAAACTGTCCAGTGCTCCTAAGGTCAAAACGCTATTAAGCCTCAACTTTTCACTTTTCTCAAGTTTGTTGAAATCAGCTCGAACACGATTATCGTTGGTTACTGCATCCGTGAGCCATGGAGGCAAACGAGCGAGTTCTTCATCAGCCACACGTGACACAGAAAGCAAATTCTCAACTGATGAATGCTCAGAAATATTGTCAAAAACTTCCTCATTGTGTCTAATGTTGAATTTTTTTTGTGGCAAGTTGTGTGGAAGCACAAAATTACACACATTAGGAGTAGATGCACTATTGAGAGCGGAAACGGATTTGGATCGACCTTGAGGTGGCATTTGAATCTTCTCTATCCTCGAGGTATCAATTTGGTTGAGATTGGAGAAATTGCCAGGCACGGCCGGACTCTGTAGAGAATTGATCGACAAAGTAGAAATATCAATCATCTCCTCCTTGCCACATGAAATCAAATTAGGATACTCCTTCGAAAAGAAATCAAATGATTCATCCATAAGGTAGATTGGTGGTGCCGACGTCGCTTCCCAGCAGGAGCAATCGATCAATTTTTTGCACATGTGATAGATATTGGAAGACACGTTTGAATTGTCATAAACAAAAATTGGTGGAAGTCCATGGCGGCCCTTCGTTGGTTCATCGAACGTAATGTTTTGTGAATGATTTACTTCGTTGCAATGCAAGTAATTTTGAAAAATGAGCTTTTCATATGTGGGTAATGAGTTGATGCACCGTTGCAAGTTGAAATTCGACCGCTTCAACAATGTCAGTGGCAAACACACATTTAAAGAGCCCTTGATATGTCCTCTAGCATAGTCGGCAAAAGGCCTAATATCTATGACCAAAATATCAGGCAAATGTGTGAGCGGGCTGACAGATGCTTGTGTAATGACATTTGCCATTTCAGCAGCACGTCTGTATGAGATCGTTGTCGCAAGAGAGCGAATAGAGTCCCGCATATCTTCAGCCACGGGCTGGTAAAAGGACCTTTTCGCTTGTTCTATTTTGATGTTTTCAATATATGATGACAGTGGAGTTGACATTAATGTGGGTAGCGTGCTTTGCTTTTTCAACTGTGGTAATTGCATTTTTGAAGTCTCAGTGGGGACTGGTTTTCGGTTGAATGGGAAATGAGCATCCAAAGCCGAATGTGGCGCACGAGCCAATGGATCCTCTGTCTTTAAAGGTTCCGTTGACTTGAGTGAACCTAGACTAAATGAGGAGGCGGTGCGGTTGGAGAGCATGGGCTTCGAGGAGGAAAGTTTACGCATAGGTTTCGGCGACTCAGTTGCTCCAACATCTTCGACTAGAGTGTCAGTCGAAAGGAAATGCGAGGAGTGAGAAGGTAGCGGACCTTCTACAAACGTTGCGTCTGAGTTGACAGAGCTGACAGAATTGGCGCCAACGCGAAGCTGAGATGGTTTTTTCGGCGAAAGAAATGTGGACGCAGGCCCCAGATGAAGCGGAGGTTGCAAGGCAAAGTAATCAGAGCCCTCGGTCACATGTGGTGAAGCAGTATCAGCAGAGGAATATTCTGAAGACCGCATGCCTCCGGAAGGGGGAAACTTGAAGTTGGAACAGTAAGAACCACTCATGATGGCAAGTTTTCGAGGCTATGCCAGTGTGTAGCAAAGAAAGCAAAGGCGGCTAAACCAAGGCTAGGCCAAGACACAAACTGACCAAAAAGCAATGGGAAAAAGGAGAAACGTCAAAGAGAAGAACAGGTTCTAGACGGATATCGGTAGCAAGCGTAAGTTCTTGAAACGGATTCAACCAACACTGGAGCGAAAAATGATATGGGAAAAGCCTCTTGGGAAACGCAAAGACAGCAAGGCAGTAATGATGTCACCAGTGAGAAAAGTCAAGGACAATGGAAAAAGAGCCAGAATGGAGCTAGAGACACTAAAAAAGTATCCAGACTGTGAAAAGTTCTCCCGCACACTCGTAGGTAGAAGATGGACAAGTAAAACAGCTGTGGTGTTTAGAAATCCTGAGATAAAAAAATTAAAACGTCATGTTCGCTCGCAGACGCCCTGCACTGGGCACTATGACATAATGTGCATAGTGCGGGACTCCTGGTCTAGACCAGATGCGCGCCGTTCCTACACTTGTGGTTCCTTCCATCTCCTTTATCTTCCGAATGGAGATGCAATTCCAACGGGGTTAAGGATACTTCTCCTTCGCCTTCCGGCAACTTTCCAACAGTTCCGGGATTCCGAGTTTGTTTTTCTGTGTCTATTTTTATCTTGATTGTTGAGTCGTGGCTTGTGTTCTCAGTCCTATTTATTGTATGTCTATTGTTATTTTTTCCGTTTGGTAATGTGGCAAATATAACCGCCAACCACGCTTTCCGCGGCCTTGAAGGTTTAGCCACACGGGGCTCATAGTACACAACGGTGTATGCGCCGTAAGTCTCAATAGTAAACAATCAACTATATTCGCCCTCTCTATTGTTCACGGTACCTCCTGTAACACCAATTTATTTATCCTATTTTTAATACCGTTGCTATTTAATTTCTTTTTCGCAAGCGATCGCCAGTATCACCCTATACGCATCAGCTTTTGATGGCAATTTAAAATATGCAATGCGAGACAGGATCTGAGCGACCTGCGGCATTTTACCTGCGCATCACACAAAAATAGGCTTCTGTAAGATTTGCCCATGTGCAGACGCTGTCTCACTTCCGGGATTTGCTTCCTCTACTCCGCATTCCCAACACCAGCAAATATCCGTTCAATAAAATTGCATTCTCATAAGTGCATTTATACTCCTCTCCCGATCTCATACCAGCGTGTTTCCTTGCTCTTTTTCTTTTCTCTTGCGCCTTGCTCGGCTCGAGTTCGCTAATCGCGGCAGATTGAAAAGGTTGCAGCGCAGGATCACCTTTGACTTTTCCTGCGCTTTGATTTCTTGTCATCGTCCGCGTTCTCAGCTTCCTCCACAATCAGTGCGCTGTCACGCGATTTGCGGCGCCGAAGCCTATTCTCATACTTCCCACCTACTTCCGGCTTTGCAGCGGTCTCCTTAAAAGTAGTCGTCGGTGGAGAGACAACCTCTGGTTTGATTTCTTCCTTCACCTCCTCTTCGTCATCAAATAAGTGCGAGTTAGCAATGGGCTGTCTGACCTCCCGCACTAACAGTTTGTACTCTTGAGCGTCATGAGCCACGCCATTCTTTATGAGCTTTTTCATCAACTCATCGGAACCAACATCGTTCTCAGATTCAGGACTATAATTCTTATTTTCAGTTTTCACTGGAGGCGTCATTTCTGTAGGAGTTTCACTCGCTCTATGCACTGTGTTCAAAGTATTACTGAGCCCATTAAAGTAAATTTCATTGACGTTCAAGTTCTTCGATGGATCCACCCCTTTTTTCTTCAAATTATTCAAACTAGCAACACCTTCTTCGTCTTGAAATTGTTCAGGTAAAATCTCTCCACAACTCAACGCAGCAGCATCTTGAGAGGTGTATTCTTTTGTATGAGCGATTCTGCTATGATTCAAAAATCCCTGTGCTGATGAAAAATTGCTTCGTTGGCAGTCTGGGCATGTTAACTTTACTATAATTCCATCCGTCCTTCGGTACAAGCAACCTGAAATACGCAACGCTGGCCCAGTCAAACTGGGTCGTAGCGACGACGTGGTAGATCTTGTGCGGTATGAATGAACAGGCTCTTGTTCAACGAAAACATCTTCGTTAAATTTTGGCTGCCCTTGTTGCAGATACTGCTGTTGTTGAAGCTTGGTGAAGTTAACAGACAATGAACGGTTTAAGAGATCGTAATATTTGAGTGTGAACTGATTAGGCTCTTTCTCGAATGTAACGTCGGAAGGTACCTCAAAAAACTGCCGGATTGCTATCATTTGTGCTTCACATTTACCTAGTTCTTCTTCAGTTAGTTTGAGCTCTTTATGCTTGAGACGAATCTCCAAGTCCACTTGCTCCGAAAGAATCTTGCGAAGTGTGTCGGCTGGAATACTTTCAAGCTTTTTCATGAGTGTTGCCTTATCGATCAGAGGCTGTGATATAGTGGGTTCGTGCACGTTTGGAATCTTAAGTGACATTGCACCTTGACTACCCGGACTGTCTGGGGTTCTTTCCGGATTCATTTTGAGAAACAATTGGAACAGTGTGGCAAGAACGATAACAAATGAGTCGTTGTTGGTTCAAAGTTACATCACGTGCGGTAATGCCCCGTACAGAAAATTGGGAGAATGTGCAGTATGGAATCCGTTTTTCAGTGACGAGGATACTTGAAATATGTAGTACCGTGAGAAATGGAGAGCACAATTCTTAACATAAATGTGTTCATCCTGATATCGGGAACTTTTATGGGATGTATGACGATAGTACTCTGAGACCAAAAGAGCAATGTGTAAGCGAACTTAAATTGCCAATTCATACTAGAATCGAGGGAAGCACAGTCTGATGCGCTCCTTCATTAATTTTTCTTTTGATTCGTGTCATGAAGCTGTAGACATGTTTAAAAATTCTCAACGTTGAAGTTTCGCCAAGAAACTATAATAAACACTTAGCCAAATCTAATAACTTAGATTCGGGAACAAACTGAATAAACATATGACACATTTGAAAGGTTCAATTTACCATTAACCTCGCCCTTTTTTCTTTTTGGTCCTAAGTAAGTGCTTTAGTAAGACGTCTTCGCCAGCCTAATATGTTCAAGTTTTCCTCACCAGGTGCACATTTGGTTAACAATTGCGCGTATAAAGTGGCAGTCTCATTTGGCTGTGCGTCTTTACATGGAAGTGTTCTAACCTTAGAATCAGAGTTGGGTTGAAGATTCTTCAGGCGGTCTCTTCTCCTTTCAATAAGTTTTTTCAGTTTCCTCCTTTTATTGCCATCTTTTCCCAGAGTTATGAGTTCTTTGGGTACATCCTCTTGAAGTTCTTTTACTATTTCTTTAACTCTTGTTCTAGAATTTGAAACGCCTTCTTCGGAGGATTTGAATCCTAACTTTTTTATTTGATCAGTTTTGGAGCTTTCGAATTCACACGGTTGAAGATTTTTCCTGGTAATTGGTTTGCTCCCTCGTCTTTTCGGTGTTTTTGGATTGCAAATCTGGTCACCCTCATGTTTAGTGCTCGTTTTTGGCTCCGTATTAGTACCACCTTTCCGCCCCAGTTTTTTTATAGATGAAGTGACTTTCCGCTTTGATTTCCGAATAACGCTTTCAGGCAATGGCTTTGAGGAATCAGCACCTTTGAATTTTTCTGGGATTTCTGAATGTATTTCAAGATTTGAATGTTTCACATCCAAAAAATCCTGGCACGACGGAATTTTAGATACAATTTTTTCATCTTCATTCAAAAGTAGGGACATGTCATTCTCTCCATCCTCTTTTGTTGGATGAGGACAAGCAGCTTCCCCTAAATCATCAGCAGAAAAATTATATGGTTCAAGAAGAGTCAGTTGCAACACCGGTTCTAGAGGGCGAAATGCCTCAACTTTTACAGGAGTTGAAATGTCTGGAAGCTGAACATGACTAGGCTCCGGCTCATGAAAAATTGTTAAGAGCCTGTGGATAGAATGTGCTTTTGTTTTCTCGTGAGATTTGCTCACTTTACGAGCATTGTTGAGAGATAATTTCAGCTTGCGAGTTTGAAGAGTTTTTCTCTTCATAAATGCTAGAGAGATTAGCACTTACGTGGTGCACAGAAAGAGGTATATCATACTAGTTGAAATTGTGTCTTTCATAGCAGAAGTTGGTAACTAATTGCAACACCAAGTATGCATGCGCGCACTTATTGACAAGTCCTCCACTGCACCTCTTTAAAGTCTTACTCAACTCGTCCCTAAACACATTAGAGTCAATGACGGACAAACAAATTTTGCCCTCAGTTGCTTCAATGGGGGCACTCACTTTAAATGAGAGACCGAAGAGTGGATTCGGTTACAACCCTTCTATCGGCCCAGCCTCTAACAGCATTGATCAAGAGACATCGACTTTACTACTAAACAAAAGAACACTAAATCTTTCCACAGGTGGCAACAACTCCATTTATGAGAAAAGCATTCAAACGAAGAAAGCAAATGAAATCAGTCTCTCTGCTTTGTCGTTTCTCTTCTGTGAAATCGTGAACTGGGCCCACAGCAAATCAAAAGGAATTCAAGATCTTGAAAACAGATTGAATGGCCTAGGGTACCAAGTAGGACAGCGGTACTTGGAGCTTGTTAAATTAAGAGAGGGTATGAAGTATGGACAACGAGAGACAAAGATTGTTGAGATCCTACAGTTTATACACGGACCTTTTTGGAAAGCCATGTTTGGGAAGACGGCCAACGAGTTGGAGAAATCTCAAGATGTGGACAATGAGTATATGGTGATTGACAACGTCCCACTTATTTCCAAATTCATAAGTATTCCCAAAGAGTATGGGAATTTGAACTGCTCAGCGTTCGTTGCAGGCATAATCGAAGGTGCATTGGATAGTTCAGGGTTCAATGCTAGTGTATCTGCCCACTATGCTCCAGTGGCGACCTTGGTTTCACGAACAGTGTTCCTCATTAAATTTGATGAACGTTTATTCGTTAGAGAAGAGATACGAGCTACATAGTTAACATACAATGACGTTCACCAAGCAAGAACTTATATATCGAAGGCTCTGTGTAACTCTTTATGACACAATAATATTACATTGCCAAATACTTTTAATCGTGGTCCAATTGATCGTCAGTTAAGTAGGCACCAAACTAGCACTCGCACGACCCATTTTACATTTTTCATTTCAGCAAAGATAGAGTGACGTCTACGGTGCATAAGACATGGGTGTTACAATTAGAAGAGCAACAATCGAAGACGTCCAGGCGATGCAAAATGCTAATTTGCTCAATTTGCCTGAAAATTATGAATTGAAATACTACATGTACCATATTTTATCGTGGCCTCAAGCCAGTTTTGTGGCCACCACCTATGACCCAGAAGACTATCACAGTACGTTGGATGACGAAGATGAAGAAACCGAAGTTCTTGCTGAATCAAATGGTACTGGCTTCCTTGACACCGTTCAAGATCCCAAGGGTGATACAGCATATATCAGGAAAGGTGAAAAAATTGTTGGTTACGTTTTAGGAAAGATGGAGGACGACCCAGATGCCGAAGACAAGACTCCCCACGGACATGTGACGTCTTTGGCAGTGATGAGAACTTACAGACGAATGGGATTGGCCGAAAAGTTGATGAAACAATCGTTGTATGCCATGTGTGAATGTCTTCGAGCAGAGTACGTTTCGCTACATGTGAGGAAATCTAACCGAGCAGCATTGCATTTATATCGTGACAGTTTGAAGTTTGAGGTGTCTTCTATTGAAAAGTCGTACTATCAGGATGGTGAAGATGCATATGCCATGAGAAAGGACTTGAAACTTGAAGAAATGCTTCCGTATCATGGCCACAGTGAAGTTGATGATTTGACGCTGGACTTAATCTAAGTGCAATATAGAGCGGCTCCCGCATGAGATTTCACACGAAAAAGTAGATAATATTAATGTACACAATGCAAGTATTGGAAGAAAAATAGTGCACCTAGTAACGTTCCTTCATTCTGGAAGCCACGGTACGCAAGTTTCCGTACACCTTTCCCGGAGGCGAACCCAAAATGAGCGAGACAACAGCTTCTCTGGCCATACGGATGTGGGTGAATCCTCCCAAAATGTGAATCTTGGAGTCTGCCAACACGATTCTCGTTCTGGTGGCATTTTCTATGGCAAATTTGGTCTTACCATCTTTTCCTGCAATACGTCCGATTGCTCTCGATAAGTGGTCTCCAGTTAAAGTTTTCACATCTTTAATTTCGAATGTCTCGATATATAGATCATCCAATCTCAAAAGAGCAATAGCATCATCAACATCAAATCCTAATGTGAATGCCTTAATGAAGTCGGCGCCTTTCTGCAATGCACCTTCATCTTCAGTGAACTTGTTTGTTTTCAACTCAACAGTTTTAGTCTTCAAATTCATTCTCACTTGCAACTTGAGGTGTTCGACCAATGGGGGGTATATCTTGACCCAGGTGTTCTTCAAAGGGGTCATTCTATGAGGTGGGACGGGCACCTTTCTGCTTTCCAATTTAACCTTCATACCACTTTTGGCCGCAGCAGTAAATTTCGGTTTACCCCCCTCATCCAACACCACTGATGACGGAGTAGGTTCTTCTTCTTTCATTTCTTCATCTTCCTCAACCTTCTCTGGCTCTTTTTCTTCCTCAACAGGAACGCTTGTAGTGTTGATCAAAAATTCCTCCTCTGCATCTTCGACTGGCTTCGTCGCTGGAACAGCTTTTTTCACTGCAGTAGGAGCGGCCATATTGACTTTGGTTATCTTTAAGTTAGAACAGGATTTTTTGCGATGGAGCGAAGAGATGATATGTGCACGTGACCAACACCGATATTGATGTGGAGGACTTCAAGCAACTATAGTTTGGAATTTATACACTTTAAATAGACAAACTTGCAGTGTTAATGAAGTCATATAATAAATTAGATATTTTTTCTTCTCTTTCCTATGAGAAAGGTCAAAAAGTTTATAAGTGTCGTGGAAGGCGACACGAGATTCTGAAGAAGAAAAGTATAGATGTTTTAAAAAGAGATTCGAATAAGAGATCATCAAGCTAACTGCAAATTTCAATATATTAGTCTCAAAGAATGCTAATTTTTCAAGACTGCTTGTATATGCGGTAATATCGTCGCAAGTCTCTGATTTGCTCTTTCATATACGATCCAGTCCTTGCGTGAAAAATATCTTAGCGCGGAACAGAAAATTTCCCCATACTTTTTCTATTCTTTACATTGCGTTTTTCAAAGGACTTACTACACTGTCATATTCGATTATTGCTCGTTTATCCATTTTCCGCATATCAAAATATACTTTTAGCGTTCAAGGGTAGTTAGTCATGTCTCTTATTAGAAGACAAATGATCAACCGAAATAGTTGCTTCAGGATCTTAAAGGCAAGACAACAACCATGGTCATCCCTAATAAGAAATACTTTCCCTGTCCAAAGTAGCCGGTTGTTACACTCATCCAGAACTTTACTCTCAAAAAAAGAAAATATCACTAAGTCACAGCTTTTAGAACAAGCTTCGTCATCGCTTTCCCGTCTCTGGATTCACATAAAATGGCCGCTTACAAGAAACAACCGCCCCTTTTCATTAGATGACTTTTCAGCTTTTGCATCCTGGCTCCTCATGGGAAATGTTCTTTGGATTATATTGGGAACGACGACTTTTGGTCTTGTCACCATGTATTCCATTGATACTTTCGACCGTTTCTGGAACGTCGTTAAAGGCGAGCAAAACCTGGGCAGTGAAGATAAAGACACTAACAAGAAACTGAACGATGATAGTTTCCTCGGATTTATCGCCAGTTCTATCTTGTCTCAAGGTCTCGGTCTCAAGTTTGTATTCCAGAAAGGAAATGTGGTGCCAGAGTTTGCCGACGGTATGCTAAAGTTCAAAAATTTGAAAGTATACTCCACGAAATCCCCAGCGGAAGAATTATCATTCATTGCTTCCATTCAAGAACTTAACTTGAGTTTATCCTTCAAAAAATGGTACAAAGGAAATGGTCTTATCTATGATATGGAAATATTTGGCATGGATGCTACAGTATACAAGAATCTAGAGTCAGTTGCAAATGAAGCCCCGATTAAGGATAAGTCCATTCCATTGAGCTCCATGGCGTTGTCATTCAGTAAATACAATGACAGAACATACAACGACATTGATGAACATGGAACTGAGCAACTTGAGCGTCTTGAGCAATCACCTAAACTCTCCCTGTTAGCCCCCAACTATGAATTTTCTCATGTGAAAATTCATGACTCAGTTATTGCACTTTATGAGGGTACTGATCGAGTACCGTTGAAGATTTCCATTTTCAGTGGCGATTTACCGAGACTTCGGGGAAGTCGGCTATTGCTCGATTTTTTCAACGCAAACAACGTTGCAGGTGCAGTGAACGATGCAATGTTCACTATACACAAGCATCAAACATTTTTAAACAACGAAAACGTTGTTAGATTCAAATTAGACGGCATCGATATGGGATCTCTTTCGAAGGCGAACCCTCAGCTGAAATTCAATTGGATTGCTAATGGTAAGGCAGAAATTATTGCAAATATTCGCCTTCCTCCTGCGGATGGAGCCAAAGAAGATGGCCACTCGAACGCTCCACTTTTGAGTGGGATTTTCCAGAAGCTTTTAGATGAGTTCAAAGTACTTACAAGCCCAAAGGAACAGGAACTTTCTAATGAACATCCAGAAAGCAGTTTGGTTAAAAGTGCAGTCACAGCAATTTATGAGACTTTTTCTCACAACAAGGAAGAGAAGCCAATAATGAATGAAGCGGAGTATGTCATTGTTGATGTCAAAGTCAAGTTTACCGATTTGAAGGCTACTCTTCCACAAGAGCTCCCTCTGGCATCTTCTTCTCTGGTTCCATTTGTTTCATTGCAGGAGTTACGCTCATTAATTTCCTATGTGAACGAAGTTGAAACAGACAGTGATCATCCAATTATCATCAATACTACGGTTATCGAAAAAATGAGCGATTTATACAACTTGGATAACATTTCTCAAACACGTCTATTTGATGTGATTGTGAGTGATATTTATGATGACTTTTCGAAGTTAATAAAATTGGAGGAGAAAAGAATTATTGAAGAAAAATCAAACATGTGGTCTCATTCCCTTGCCAGCCAACTTCTTTTATTGGGACTTGGTGTCTTAGCATGATTATCAACCTGTATTTATTAACGATCCTAATGACTATAATTTTATTCTTTATTGTTGCTTCGTTCTTGGAAGCATTGGTACTGTAAGCTTAACGCTAGTTTTCCCCATAATTTCTTGCTCAATCTCTTTCTCTACTGGCGTAGATCCTATTCCCAATGTCACTCCTCTCTGACGATGCAGAACATCCACTCCCTTGCTCGATTTTGTGTCATTTTCTTTCCATCCCATCCCTCGCAAAAGAGCTGCACCGAATTGTTCGACCGGAACATTCTCATAATCTTCTTCAACAATGTCTTCTGCGGAGTCGTTGTCACCCATTTTAATAGTGAGATTGCTTGTGTCATCGACAGACTTTCCCGCAAGTAGAGACAGTCTAGCTAGCTCATCTTCATTATCTGAGCTTCCAGTCGTCGCACCGGCAGTTTCTAACTGACCCTCGGTAGACTGCAAGCTATTTAGTATTGTTTTTGCGAGATGTGGTGGCTTGATGACTAATTTTTCCTTTTCAGAGACGGCTTTGTTTCCGCTCATTGCTCCTGAACGTGAATGAAACCCGTCGATGACTATCGTCTTTGGCTCTTCATCATCGTCTGGGGTCGATAGAACATTCTTTTTTTCTCCTGCTTCCGCATTCTTGGTAGCCTTCTTAGCAGCAAAGAGAGATTTGGCCTTGCCCGCACCTGGCTTCGAAACTTTACTGCCCTTTAGATTGAACTTAAAACCAGACATGTAGTTAGAAGCCAAGTTTTACTCATGCCTTATCATGGTGTGCAGGATGGACGTACTTTGCTTGAGGGAAAAAACACAAACAAATCCAAATTATAACCATGTTAGACGCAAAGAATCGCCAGGATTACTATACTTTTTTTGACGTAGATACATATTTTCATCTCTTGTCCAAAGTGGATCTTTTTATTACACGGTCTACCGATGTTTCTTGTGCACGCCTCTGTACGCGAATACTTGTGCGCGTCTTAGAAATCTGAAAAGACCATAATGAGATGCTGCTAGGTCTGGAGCAGTATTTGGGCATAGATCCTGATCTATTGGAACTCCTGAGCCTACAAGGCTCCTCATCTCAGGTATTAGAATGTCCAACTAGTGATACTGAAGAAGAGCACGAAGAAGTTGTCCAGGGTTCAACATGCAAAGACGATTACCATGATCATCAATGCCAAAGTCAGCAACAGATGAAATTACAGGACAAAGAGACTCTGAAATCTTTTCATGATGAAAATAAAAGGCTTCGGAAATATGAGGAGGAGAAAATGGACCCAAAGACTCCAGAAGACAAGGGAGAAATGGATATACTAAAAGCGAAGACCAGTTTCCAAGCTGAGTTTGATAATGGTCGTCCTGGACTTTTGTTTCTACTCTCAGGTAAGCAGCAGAATGCGAAGAGCAGAAGAAAACGAAAGACTACAAAAGCAACATCGGGCAAATGTGATAGTGTTGTATCAGAGGCTTCAGAGGCAGAAACTTCCTTCGACTCTGCGGAATTTGAGCGCACTGTCAAGCATCAGAATTACCTAAGCGATCTTGAAGATAAGATGTACGGAAATGGAAAAAGTGTATCTCTCAAAGATTACTTGAGAAAGCCCACTGAGATTGTTCTGGCCTCGGAAGACTCGCAAAGAATAGAGATTGTCGAGGCTAAAACGCAACCTCAACCCCTCGAGACTTTAGAACTGTTGGGTAAAAAGGTACATGCCAGAAACTTGTTTGACGGATTTCCTCGGAAATTGAAGAATAGTAAAGGAAAGTGGACGTTGAAAGTTCGACTTCGAATCAGTCCTGAAAAATTGGCCATTATAAAACGTTACGATAATCCCTTTACAACTAGGGGCACAACAGGAACGGGAACAGGCGCCATGTCCAAATTAATGGCTCAAAATTCGTCATTGAAAGTTTCGTTGAAACTTCCAGTAAAGTTTTTGAAAGAAATTGAAAGGTCTTTAAGTCCTCTCTACACTAAAAGTTCAGGACACATTAATGGAAAGCCAGCAAGATCAGTGTTTGAGATGATGATGCAATCAGCCAACAAATCAAGCATGCCCAAGCTCACTCCAATACAGAAACTTAAAGAACTTTATCCTCCGATACTTTGTCGTTCTCAAATGCATGTTGTTCCTGATGAAGCTTTACCCAAAGCCTCTAGTTCTTACATCCAATCATTTCCACTACGAGATACTAATATGGCTACAACCTCAAACGAATCCTTGTCTTGCCTACTATCTGGAGAGAAGAAGTCGGCATTTATGTGTGCATTTGATATACTGCCTATACAAAAGAAAGCAATCGAAGTGAAAGATATTACCGAGCTCGTTAAAGCTAACGCCCCTTTGGCATTTTCAAAAGGACCCCATAAACGAATCTATAAAGATTTCATCATGAACAAAGCTGCAGATAATAGCTACCTGGTATGGCCGCAAAAATTTCAGCCCCAACAAGTCGAGGATATGCTTTTACCTAGTCAAAAGCGTGCCTTTATAAAGCACTGGATTGAAAATGCGTTCAAGCTCTTGAAAGCACAATCTACAAGGACCCCACTTAATGTCAGACTAAAAGAACAACAACGACGCCAAAAGCAAAGGGAAGCATCGGCTATGTCAGGCTTTATCGTCGATGATTTTGAGGAAGATGAGACAACAGATGAGGACATATTTGTGCCAATTTTGATTGTGAAGGGTCCTACAGGCTCTTGTAAATCGTCCTCTATTTATGCGGCCATGAATGCAATGGATGGTTATGTTCATGAGATCAACACCAGTCAACAGAGATCTCGCAGAGATATTTATGGTCCCCTCAAGGAGTTTTGCACCACCCAAATAGTTAATCAAAATGGTGAAGCCAAAAAATTTCAAAAAGGTGTTGTTCTCTTTGAAGATTGCGATGTCTTGTTTGAGCAGGATAAGACATTCTGGACTCTTGTTCAAGATGTTCTAAACTTTTCAAAGCGGCCCATTGTGTTAACGGTTAGTGATGACTGTGTCATTCCACGATACATTAAAGATCTAGCAGCAGAACAGAACTCTATTATATCATTGAGCATCATAAACAAGGAATCCATGAGGCAATATATTTGGTTATGTTCTTTAAGTCAAGGTTATAGTTTGAGCTCGCAATTACAGGAAAAAATATTGAGCGATTGTCACCATGACGGAAGCTATGATTTACGGAAAGCACTAATGATGTGTCAATGGCTTTGTGGGCCTAAGGGCTTATCAGATGAGATCGTCGAGGTTCTTTATTTCGAAAAACTCAGCGATAAGTTTCAAAGTTTTGACGACGTCGACTTAATCAGCAAGAAAATCGACCTTCTCTCTGCAGCTGACATAATTTCACGCAATACCGTTTCTTCTATATTGCATGATCGGCAAGAAAATGAACTTTTGGATGTTTATGTCGTCGACGACTCTTTAAATTTGACACAACCGGCCTTACCTCATGAGGTTAATGTGGGAGGGTATATTCAAGACACCTTACAAAGTGATTATGAACCAAATACCACATATGAACTACACGGGAACCAATTAAGGGATATAACGATAGAATTTCTCAGCTCCAGAAGCAAGCCTACTCCTGCTTTTTTGAGGGATATACAAACATTGAGATCGCAAACTAGAAGCCGGTCTTCTGCAACATCATTTGAGGAAATTGTCGAGACACAGGGTTTACCAGAAACCTCAGTATGCTATTCGATGCCGAAATCATCAATAGCATTGGATTTAGCACCAGTCTCAAGAGCATGGGCACAGTTTCAAAAGGAGATAATGAAATGGGATGCGCAACATGCACATGAAGAAGGGACTCGATCTCTCGAAAATTTTCTCAACTGGCGTAAGTTTCATAGAAATGTGGAAGAGATTTTGAAGACAATTTAGACCAATAAATTAATAGAATATGGGGTCTTTAGATGAGTCTTGTCCGTGATTTTAGCATTCCACCACCGAATGCCCTAACGGCTTTATGCTTGAAGTCTGTAGACTGTAGCCTTCTCCATGCTTCCTCAATATGATATGGTTGAATTGGTTTCGCTAATTCGTCTGGTTTATCAAACAAGTACTTGCGTTTCCTTTCGTTGATTTCTTTTCCTGTCTTCAGCATCGATTGCATCAAAAGCCTTTCCTCAGCAGACTTTATCCCCATAGCTTCTTCAGTTAGGGAACACACAATTTCAAATGTAAGAAATCCAAGAATATCTATGACATCATCATGGGGTCTTGACTCGCATATTTGAGATATCTGGGCCCATTCTCTAAACTTCTTCGCTTTTCTGAACGTAAAAGATGCTTGTCTGCATTCGGACCAATGAACATATTCCTCCTTCGTCATATGCTTCGTTCTTTCATCAGCCATTTTCAACCTTTTGAGAGACGCAAGAGTTGCCGCCTTTTCTTCGTCGTCCGCTTCATCAGCGTCATCAGCATTATCCAAATGTTGTTCACTAAACATGAACTGCACCTCCCATGGTAATCTGATCTTCAGCTTTCTGTATCGAGTAATCATTTTTGATTGGTCAGTCGTAGACGGACCTCCTGTAGCACCATTTGCAGCTCCTTCTTGTTCCATGAATGATTCAGTTCCACCACCCTCGTCTTTGGTGTTTTTGCGCACATCTTTCCACGAGAGGTACGTAATTAGACGGTTCACTTTAGCCTTGTCATGCCGTATAAGAAAAATAACGTCTTCAGGTGCAATGGATCGAGTTCCTCTCTTGGCTGCTGTCTTGGTGGCTTGCATGAGAATCTCAATTACCTGGCCTCTGACTATGTCCTCAATCAACGAGGTAGTCTCAACAGGAGGGTCATTTGTTTCTCCCGAGACAAACATCATTTGCAGCACCTCCACACGGTACCTACATTTTTCTTGGGAAGACATTTCGAACGTGTTATAGGAAAGTGATGATAATGGTTCTGGAATACCTCACCATGATTCACGTGACACTGTTTACTATGTTTAGTGCCAATTGGGAGATTGTTATTGTGTTTAAAGACTTTGAGATATCGAGTCAATACTGTTTCTGTTGTCTTTCATATTTACGAATATCTCTCATCAAAGTACAAGGCCAGAACCATTAAGGAACTAAAGTTATGTGCCTGGTTTAGCTAACTGCGTTTCTACGCTTCGAAGTACAGCTCCTATTGTGTATGACAGAGTCAATTTCCAGTGACCCTTAAAGTGAATTTCGATGAACTTTATTCACTATAGATAATATCGGGTAGGAGCAGTTTTTTCTTTCTGAAGGAACTCGTGGTATTGCCCTACTGATGTATGTGCGGGTAACCATTTTGTGATGCTGAGAAAAAATGTATTTAAACTGAGGCATTCTCCTCTTTTCTCACGCACCAAGCTACTTTCGACTGGTATGTGAATACAATCAAGTGATTGCAGTGATTATGATGAATCTGAGTGCATTTGGCTCGAGACTTTCTGTCGGTGTGGAAAAAACCAAGCTACCTTACTTTTTTTTTGACTGATACTCATTTGCAATTACTAAACTTTACATTTCATTAGTTACTAACATATTCAGGATGTTTTATCTTCTAAGATCTTCTTGATACAGATCAGGCAACAATCAACAAAACTAGTAAAATGCACAAGACAACAACAAGTATTCCGATACACCAGTTGCTTGCCGTCTCCCTATTCTTTTCGATGACAAAGTTCACTCTCTTCAAACCTCTCTGTAGCTTGTTTCCCACTGTGTCCATCTCATTGTCTAAGTCTTCAAGCATGAACCCTTGATCTTCCAACTCTCCACCCATTAACGTGGCTTGTTGGTTAAGGCTCTGCATTGTTTTATGAATCAGATCAAGTTGGAGATCTTGTGACTGGATGTATTCTTGTTCTTGGAACTGAGTAAACTCGCGGTTAATTCTTTGGCTATCGCTAAAGGGGTTTTCGCCATCGTCGTCGCTAATTCTATTGCTCATGGTGGTCACTTCTCTCGGACGGTGGGGGTTATTTATTCTTTCAATCCACTCATTGTCTAACGTTTCCATCTTTTTCTGTAACTGAGACAATATTTGCTTCCTATTGACGATTTCTGATGGACTTAAGTTGAAGTGAGAAGGATTGGATTCTGAGATGATGACTGCTTGCTTTAAATCCTCCACTGTTTCAGCCAATTCTTGATAATTGTTCTGGTAGTCCAACTTAGCATTCTCATTTATTTGTCTTGTCAGATGAATAAACGTCTCCAAAGAGTTAATTTGGGACCAGCAATCTGTCTCAACCTCATTAAATGGATCCATGATTTGACGATTTGGGAGGTGAAATTAAGACTGTGGTAGCTGGAAACAATTAATGGTAAGGAGTAGTGATGCCTGCAGTAACAAAATGGTTCACAAAGCGTGCAAATGAAGTATGAGACCTAAAAGGAACCTGCTATATGTTTTGTAGTAGTTTGACAAGGTTTTTTTGTCCCAGACAAAACGCGAACTGTTGAAGGAACTATACGCTCATCAGAGAAATGGACACAACAACGATACCCACTCCTCTCGTTGAGTCCAATGATATTTCGACAGAAGCCAAGCATGAAAATGGAAATGAGTCCGAGTCTGCTTTCCCGCAGGCTGAACCGTTGGTAAAGATGGAAGAACCGCCGCAGAAAAAACTAAAGACCGAAGAGGAAACGCCAATTGAAGAGGATATTCCAAAGTTTGATGGACCCCCAGTACACGAGATGGTGGGAGGCTCATCTGTCAGAAAATACTTGAACCAATACGTAACTCCACACCTTTTAGAAGGCCTCAAACAAGTGGCGAAGGACAAACCAGAGGACCCTCTCTACGAACTCGGCCAATTCCTCATCAATAGGTCAGCTGAACTAAAGAAAGCGAAGTAATTTAATGAAATGCTTAACGAAGCCTTGAACAAAGAGCAAAAAAAGCTTGTTACAGACGCTAGTTGGGGACGAGAGTAACTTGATACAAGTTCCTCTCTATGCTGATTGTATAAGTCGTGTATGGAAATAGGAAAAAGGGGAGTACATTAGGAATGTGCTATTTTCTCATCAAATCATGTTTTTAGTTCATATGGTTATCCATATTTCATGTTCTTTCGAAGCATTTTCCTCAGGCAATATTCCCCAGACCTGCATCAAGTTTGTAATGATCGAAAGTGCGCTTTAGAGGATGGTGAGATCCCATTAACAGATCTTTCCAGCAATGTCTGGGGAAAACAGTTTACGCCCTTATTATAACCACGATACTTTTGATGCTGGGTATCTGGTAATCTTTAAACCCGGCATTGGTCTCGTGGACACTGCCACGAACAAACCGATTGTTGCGTACTTGGGCAATAATGTATCAAAATCCAGCAACTTTGGCGCCGGAAGCATAGGTTTGCTGGGCATAGGGAAGGTGCTGTCTCTGGATGTCTCGGTATTACTGACAGACAAAAATTACGTGTACGACTTGGAGCTTCTGGAATACTTTGACGTGAACAACTTTCTGGAACTTTTCAAGAACTTGGTATGGAACTTCATGCGAAACTATTGCAAGGTATTGATTTCGCAACCTTTAGAGATAGCACGGCTTGTCCTTCAGGTAGGGTTCTTCGATTTCCGTGACGGGTCTGCTTCCAGCAGTGCTTCCAAACGCTCAAGACTTAAACTTGAATCGAACAGCACTGCTGACCATGATATTGCGGCAAGCTCCTCCGACGAGGCGGATGAAGCTATCGACTACTTTCAACTGCCTTGGGAGTCATCTAGTGGTGTTACGGTTCCACAGAAGACCAATAATGAGACGCATACTGTGAAACCACGCAAAGCACGCAACCCACACAAAATTAATCCAGTTTCCCAACATACAATTGACATTATGGCCGCAGTTGCCTCCAAGGATGGTCCCTTTGCATTATTCAGAGGAATTAATGCTTCCTTCATTCACTACACATTATCACACACCATAGAAGCCTGGATCACAGGTTTCATCTCACCTTTCTTGTCGATTCCGGACCCATTCTTTTTGGATTTAACTCATTCAACTGAACCAGGTAAATCCTTATGGCTCTCTGTTCTGGCTTGTGTTCTCGCGGGAGTGATTTTGATGCCTTTGGACTTGATAAAAGTTCGGCTAATGATCACCCAGTTTAATAAACCTGTTTCTCCTACATCCAGTGATTCCTCTGAAATACTCTCCTCAGAATCATCAACCGTTTACCCAGAGCCTTCGATTGACACAAGATCTGTGCGTGAATCTATCAGGCACTTTCCAAGAAAGGTGCTCTTGAACCCGCCCCCAACTATCACTCTCTTGACTATATTACACCAGTTTTCTACAACAGTTTTCCGCAAGCTGGCCCCATACTTGTTATTTGTGAGATACAATATTGACTCTTATCTGTCACCAAACTTGTACACCATGGTAAACTTGGTTTTGCTGATCATGGAGTTGTTTATTAAATTACCACTTGAGAACTTGTTACGTAAAGAACAAGTGAGATTTTTATTGAAACCAAAGTCAGAGACAGAAGACAAATATGGCGTTGTGACAATTAAAAACCCAGAAGAAAACCTCATAGTTAACTTTAATGGCTTTCTCCCTCAGGATGTCTTTGATGGTGATGAAACTGACGACAGAAGGCCATTAACTCTCTGGAAAAGATTCCGTCTTTTGGGCCTCTTTAATGGTTGGAGAGTTGGTGTATTGAATTTGATCGGATTCTGGGGCTACAACATCTTCAAAAGCTCTGGTGTCATAACAGAGGAAAGGCTTTGAGCAAGTTAAAAGATGCAACGTTTTATGTACTGGTAATAAATAGCGTAATTATGTTTTTCTTCTAAATGAGCTTCAAAATAGCTGTCAGAAGTTTGCACGCGTAAAGGTAATCCTGCATTCCAGAGTTCTCCCACCAAGTTGAAGATAGCGGCAAGGGAGTACATTCATCACCAGTCATTTGAGGTCATAACATGGCATCTACAATTAGTTTCAAACCAGACGATTTTGAGGATAATAATCCTTTCGCTGAGCCCAGCGATGAAGCGTTTAATACTCAACATCCTGAGGTGGAAGATTCACATGAGGTGGAACAAACGCAGGAGACTGGGGAAGTATCCACTACACAACAAACAGAAACGCAGATTGAGCATGAAGACAGTGGAAGCTTAGTTAAAAAGGAATTGATGAAATTGTTACCTGAGCGTTTCTCCGACAAATACTCGATGCAATTGATTCTACGTAATATCGAGCCCAACAAACCAGGGAACCCCATTTTACGATTCGATGCAAAGGTAACAGGAATGAGCAAATATCGTCAGGGAACTTATAAAGACATTCGCAGGACGTACAATGAGATCGTTAAGTTCAATAACTACTTGATTGTGTCCAATTTGGAAGTGTTTGTGCCTAGAATTCCACTGCCACAAACTTCTTATCCCACTGGTGGGGAAGAAGAAAATAAACGGTTATTCTATATCTGGCAAGAATGGTTTGATCGCTTAACTCAAAACCCTATATTAGTGAGGGACGAGGAGTTTGTTTTCTTCATCGAGAACGATTTTGGTTATTCTGTGATTAACAGTGGGAGAAAATCTCTGGTAGCCAGTGGCTTAGTCCGGAAAACTTTGAAGCAATTGGCACCACCATATGATCCCTATGTTGAATTGGCAGAATTCAGGCCCATGATCAAATCAGCGTACTTGCTCTTGCAGCGCCTTCTTCGAGCTATGGAGAAAAACCAAAAGAATGAGCGTCAGCTTTCTTCATATATCAGTGAATTGGCCACGAAGCTAAAAGGTCTTTCGCATTTTGAGACAGTGCATCCCGGGATGAAGAATATGTGGGAGAAATTGGCGAAGATCACTCAAATCATGAGCGACTCGAACTTGATTCAACTGATTAGTGATATGGGCACCTTGGGCGATAGCTGCCAAGCATTAGTTGACGATTTCTATGAGATTAAAGAAGCCCTTACGAATAGACATCTCATCATGAGAGAATTACTTCATGCCCAAGCGCAAACACAAGCTAAGCATGCTCAAGCTACAAAATTTAAGAATAAGCTGTCACTTGATCCCATCAAAGTAGATGAAGCTTTGAGAGCCTTGGATTATGCTACAAAAGCAGAGGAGAGTCTTCAGATGCAAGTAAAGCGAATTTCAGGTGAGATGATATTTGAAAAGCGCGAGGTTGTCAACTTCATAGAATCTAAGTTCCAAAAAACGCTTAAACAATTTACCTTGGGCAGAGTCGAGCAACACAGAAGATTTTTAAAAAGCTTGGAGAACATTCGAATCGATATAAGAATTATCGATCAAAATGGTGGCTTATCTCGTTTGAATCGAGATAATTTGACCCAAATGAAGCATAATCTCCCTCTGTCACAAGCCGCGAACGGGGACTCATGGAGCTCCCGAACTTTCCGAAGCTTAGCTGCAGACCACGAGCTCAAGGAGCAATCTCTCCGGCAGCAGGCAGAAATGGAAGGTGCGGTTGTTGACGCTAAGCAAGCCGCTTGTATACTTGGTGCTGCTACATTCTGAACACATCTACACTGTGGTAATAAATATCCGTACGTTCGGAAATAAACAAACTAAACTTTGGAGAAAGCAATTAGTTAACCAAAAATCTCTTTTCAGCTTCCTTCCAGTTAATGACGTTCCAAATAGCCTTGAAGTAATCAGCCTTGACGTTTTGGTACTGCAAGTAGTATGCATGCTCCCAAGCATCGATAGCGACCAATGGCACTAAAGGACCGCCTACTGTGTCTTGGTTCATAGTGGTAATAACGTCCAATTCACCACCGTTCTCCTTGTTCTTGACGATGAAAGCCCAACCTGATCCTTGGATACCAGCTAACTTGGCATTAGTGATTGCCTTCAAGTTGTCAAGAGATCCGTATTGCTCAGTAATCTTCTTGGCAAATTCGGAATCTTCCGATGGAGGAGCACCTCCACCTTGTTTCTCAGGGGCCAAGTTTTTCCAGAACAAGCAATGGTTAGTGTAGCCTCCTCCATGGAAGTTGATGGCCTTTTGCAATTCGATGGTCTTCTTGACCTCACCCTTTGCCTTTGCCTCGGCATGTTGTTCAATGGCTTGGTTGTAGCCATTCACATAAGTTTGGTGGTGCTTGAGGTAGTGAAGCTCATTGATTTTACCAGAGATGTGAGGTTCCAAAGCATTGAAATCCCAGTCCAAGTCTGGTAAGGAAACTTTAGTTCTAATTGCACCAATTGAGGTGAAAGCAGATCTCGAGGAACGAACAGAGTTTCTAAGAGTAGAAGCAAGCATAGCGTATGGATATGTGAATTGTTCAAAAGATACTGAAGCAAATTTATAACGTTCCTGAGCAACCCGGAACAGTCTCTTATTACTAACGGATCACATATACAGGAGCGCATGGTGCATTTCTATTGGTTCTCCGGAGTTTCTAGAAAAGAAACATCCTGGGGGGTATTTATAGAGAAACACCTGTGTTGGTTGATTAATACTTTGAAGGCCCCTATCCGTGGCTCTCGGTGTCAACTGCATCCGTCTTTCCAGCTTAGTTGAACAGTCTACAACGCATCTCGCAGTACAGGTGCGGCTGTATTAGTGAACGCATGTCTACCATCGATCAAGACAGTCATTCCAATTAGACTAAAAACATAGAACGGTGAACCACCCGATATGACCGTCCATGTCGAAAATTAATCATACTTCGTGACTAATACTTGCTTTCTTCAAACTAATTTCTTAATGCACGTAATCTCTCTGCGAGCTTATCCTCCTTCTCTTCCGAGATGGTGACTGGAGGGCTCAGAATGTCCACCTTCGTTTCGTTCAAGCCCTGTTTCATTTCTATTCCAGCCTCATCTGCAATCTGCGACATTAGCTCATCCACTTCTTCTTGTGGAGTGGTCAATGCGTTAACGTTGTTGGTAGCTGATTCGTAGTAGTTGGTCAGCGCATCCAAGTCCTCGAACTGAGATTCGAATTTATCCATCACGAGTGAGATACGCTCCAAATTCATCGTTTGGAGTGCCTTATCCATACCTCTAATTACTTGGGACATATTGCCAGTGACAGATTTCATTGTCACAGCCGTTTGTACTCTCGAAGCAACAGCATCAATTCTTGAAGCCAATCTTAGAAGATTGACTCTCTCATTCGCCTTTCTGATGGCATTCTGTGCGTAGAGCAGTGCAATGTCATTGTTTCCTTGCATCATTGCCTTTTTTGTCTTTGCCTTCTCTTGTAACTCCTCCTTCGCGGCCTTGCTCGCTTGTCTATTTAACAGCTTTGCTGTAAACTTAAGCTGAAAAAGTGATTGTTCCAATCCGGCCATGATGTGTTAGTTAGGTAAGGGCGATACGCACTTCGTTGAATCTTGTCTTATCTGTGTGTGCATATAAGGAAGTCATTTAAAGGCTGAAGAAAGATATGGGCAAAACCATCACACTGTAGACACGGCACAGGAAACTGTAAAATGTAAGGTGACTTCAAACTAGAAGTAAGCAAAATGCCCGATAAAGAAACAAAGTTTTCAGAGTGAATGTGTATTTGTTTGATAAAGTGAGACTTTCTTATACATAATATTTCTCAACGCTAGTGCTTCAAGCGTCTAGATACGAAATGTTCCTATCAAGTTATTACCACCATAGTTATGGCTGCTTCACTGCGATTGTATTAAATACAAAGTAAGAACTTCCGCTAATAGTTGAAAATTAGTGTTCTTCAGTTGCGTCACTCATATCCAGGTCAGGCCGTGGGTTCGGATCTTCCGAACCGAGTCCAGGCGCACGGGTAGAATCTGAACGGCCCGAGTTGGATTCTTCTTCTGGCAACCTGACACCCCTGGTGCTCACTTGCGTTCGTACACCAGTAGGACTGCTGATAACCTCAGAATTCCCGCTACGGTCAATGCGTATAATGCGGGGCGAGAAACTACGATGCACTCTTTGTTCAGATACGCCTCTTTGAGCATCAGGCGAATTTAGATCCCGAGCCAGTTGGTGGTGGCGGAGGGCTTGGTTCAAAAGTCCTCCGAGATTACCCCGAAGTCCAGGAACAAAATTGCGGATGGTACTGCGGAAATCAGAATCGGAAGTTCGTTGTTCCGGTTCGGGTGCACGAGAATCGGTAACTCCCGCTTGGTTTGTGTTTCTTTGAAGGATTCTATCAGTCGAGTTGGAACTTGTGTCCAGTCGAATATCATTGTTTTGCAAGTTTGTCTCTAAACTGGTTGAGTCAGCCCTCATATTCGATGCAACACCTTCTCCTGTACTTGCATCAGCATTCTGTTCGGAATTGGCCACCAGGTTTGGCTCTCTCCTATTGGTATCATGTGCGTCATGCTGTGCTTGCACAGCATCATTGAAAATCTCACCCAAATTGTTGAAAAAGCCTAGCAAGTTATCCAGAGACCGTGCTGTAGTACCTCTCGGGCCATTTGGAGGTGGCGTATTACTCTCGGCATTTGCATCTCTGTTTCCTGCTGTCCGTGTACGCAAATTCATAGCGGGCAGAATTGTCACTGCAGACGCTTCCATATTTGAACTTGCCATGAGGTCCTGCGCCACATCAGGGGTCAAAATGTTAGGACGTGCTCTATTGGATCGAGCTGCAGTAGCTCGAACATTCTCTACTTCATTTTCGTACGAATAAGCTAAGTACGACAAGTCTTCTGGCTCCACGACGGAGCGAAGTCTCGCAAGGATAGCACGTACTTTTGTGGACACCTCCTGGATAGCTTGAGATGGTTCTCGCTGTTGCTCGGCTCTGCGTTCTGTTAAGATGATGGACTGAACTAGTCTCTGGACAAATTGTGGCATGATACTCCGCATTTTGCTCACGGTATACTCCTGCTTCAATTCTGTATTCTGAGGGAAATTTTCTGGATATATTTCGCCTGAAATCGTCCGCAACGCTGTATAGTAGCACTTCAAAGCGAGAAATCCGGACCCTTGGTATAAGTGGCAGTAGCCCAACTGCGCCCACGCGGGGGTGAATGTCCTGTCGTAGCGTACCGCAAAATTCAAGTCTGATGTAGCCTCAGCAAAACAATTGAGTCCTATAAATGCAATAGCTCTATTCGTGTAGAGCTGTGGAATGTTGTTGGAACAAGTGTAGTCACATGCATGAATAGCTTCACTGTATACTTTGAGGGCTTGTGGAAACGATGAGTTCTCCATGAGATTGTTTCCTAGTTCTCGGAGGTATAAGACTTTGTCCCGTACGGTTGTACCCTGGTTGTTCAAAGAACGCCCGACTTCCAATTGTGATAACAAGAGAATCTTGAATATGGGAAAGAGTTCCTCTCCCAGACAAACAACCGTACTCTCTTTACGAAGAAAATCCACAGTAGCATCAAGTTGTAAGGATAATGCCAGAAGATCTATCCCCTCGCATATATCTTTTTGTTGCCGTAATGAGTCAAACTTATTTGCAAGAGTGGAAGTCAAGACGCTTGGTGTTGCAGATTCATCGAGATTGTGCGTTTGTAGAAATACCTTCGCAGCGTTCTTCAAAATAACGTAAAGTTTCTCTCTGAGTTGGTTTGTGTATAGCAGAACTCCGGTGAAAGGTGCTGGCTCTTCTATCTTTGCCAAGATTTGTTCTGTCGAAAGTGTGTGTGACAGATCCGCTTGAGTTCCTATTAATTGAGCCTCCAAAGCATACGAAAATGTCAGTTTGTAATAGCCTTGAGGGCTGTTCTCCTCAATATCCTTGTGAAAATAATAGTCTGCAAGCTTCTGTAAGCCGTATTCATTCACTAGGCGGAAGTTGGTGGCCATGTCCTGTGCCCAGATAGTTTCTTCTAATGTCTGGTTAGGTTCTGCCGGTTCCGCCAGGAAATGGGCTTCAATCTTGGAGAAATGCGCCGATAATGCTAGCATAAAAGCATAGTTAATGCCATGCTCGTTAGCCCGAAAATCCGAGTTTTCAGTCATGACCCTAAAAAGCAGACCAGGCTATCAGTTGAGTTGGATGGATTGTGGTTTGTATCTGCAGGAGAATTCTTGCTACAACTAATTTCCTTAACCTGAAACACAAGCAACGCCGATTCAAATAGCAATACGGGACCGAATGAGTTCATATCTCTCTATGTTCATAATATTTGACTCAATTGCAACATTATCAGAATTTTGAACAAACACGGTCGGAGCCACACTTCGAGTGCCTTCTAGGAAAAATATTTAATTTGTCAGCAGATGAATGAAGCTAAACTTAGTGCTAGAGGTCAAGATGTATTGGTATTGTAGTACTGGCACTCTACTTTTTAGTCGGTCGATGAAATACTGGTAGTTATCCCTTCATCTGGTTTTTTACTCTTCGTTCGGCTGCGTTCTTTTTTTTGCCCAGTTCTGCGACTCCGAGCGCTACATGCATACACACATCAGTCTCACCCCAGATTAGTAGTACTCGTTGATCTCCATGGGCATGGTTGACTTGTTTTACAATAATAACAATACATCAGAGACGGAACCCACAGCTCCTCTGACTCTTTTGAAACCAGAAAGCTGTGAGTCGTCATCCCGCATCCGTGCTTTCCTTCGGCTTTCCAGAATCGCCACCGATGATACTATAAGGCAGCACTTGAATGAGATTCCCCGCTCCAAATGTGATGAGTACTTCAATAGAAAGATTGTACCACAGTGGCGAGCTCGGAGCGAAGTTATTACTTTTTGCTCAAACTATGCTAAAGAAATACGGCTGAAAGTCGAGTTGCGGAAAGCGGAAGCCCATAACGATCACGATCTTCGAATAGACCCATATGCATTGAAGAATGAATTGAGCCAATTGGAAGAACAAACCTCAAAGTGCACCACCATCGAGAATTGGATTCACAATGAGTCTGGAGTTGAGGCAATCATTCGTGCTCAAACAGCAGACGTACTAAACGACAAATGTTACTACAAGGACTGGCTTGCAGCTTTCAAGAAAAGTGTTTAGTCAGACAGGGTAATCATGTACCGCATTATTGCTTGCTTATTGCTGGACGCTTTGTGTCAGGGTGTAAAATCTACAATCATAATTGGAAAACGAAGATGCATTAATAATGTTTATCGCATAGTTGCGAGTTAAGTCATGTAGTCTTTTATTATCTGTGTGCTGCTGCAGCTGCAGCGTATGCAAATTTATTGGTGCTCGTTTTCGAATCGCTTGGATTCTGGCTCTTCTTCGTCGTAGTTGGTGCTCCAGGGCGACTATGTTTCTGTGTAGTCGATTTTTTTATTGTTGGCTTTGTTTGGCTCTTTGAAATCTTCGGCCCTTTGAGTTTCTGCTCGTTGGAGACTTTGTCCACCATTTGCTTAGCATAAACTAAACAATCAATCCACCCATAGTTTGTTCCCAATACAATATGTTGACCTGGCTTACCTACCACGTGAGTAGGATTCTGGAACTGGGCTTTGTCGGTTTCGTCAAATCTTTTCAAAAACACCAAATCACCTCCCTCTTTGATCAACTCTAAGATGAGATAGCCGTACACCTCCTCGCCATTCGATCCATCACTTCGGTCATCACCGACAACCACGCTTTCAAAGTCGTAATCATAAATCAGATAATCGCCGCCTTCGTTTGCGGTCAAATCTACCATCATCACTTGGAGACTCGAATCTATCAAGAATACCCTTGCCATATTAGAGATACATGCGACAACCGGAACCATATTGCTACTCAAAACCTCTCCATGCTTTTTAATCAATGTTTCAATCATGTTAATATCAAGGTTTCCTGGCTTCTTACCTATTAAGTTATTGCTCAATATCAGTTTTAAAATCGTATCAAGTTTGATAATTTTCTCTTTTGGTTTCAACAAGGAGGAAACCTCTTGGAATGTGACTGTGTTTGCATTGCTTACTTTAGCAGGATTGGTGTGTTTTTCTTTAGGCCGGGACCCAGATTGTGACAGCTGGATTCTTTCTGTGGCACTTGCAGCAGCGGATATGGCATTCAATTGGGGTGGCTTACTCGTCGGAGGAGCACTGGATTGCGATGAATAGGATTGCAGCTTCGCAAATGCCGTATTGCTCCTCAAGTTTTTCATCTGAGGGGACTTGTTATTAGCACCCAACTGAGGAGATTTATTCGCTGATGTCACTTGAGGAGGCTTAACTTGGGAATTTACTTGTGGGAGTTTTGATTGGGATCCAATGTGAACATTCGCAATTCTTTTTTCGACAGCTTGTACAGATGAGGAATTCTGCTGAGCAGCCTTGGCTGCGTTCTGACTAGCAGTTTCAGCTTGATTGGATTGTGTGGGTACTTTATGGTTTATGCCATTTGACTGAGGAGCCGGTCTTATTGGAGGATTAGCCTGGGGATTTATTCCCCCTTGTGGCAGAACCCATGCGTTAGTATGAATGTTTTGGGGCGGAGGTACGAAATTCCGGTCTTGTGGATGTTGTGTTCCATCAAATCTATGAGTTGGTACAAAGTTTTGTTGTGGTAGGGGAGAATTTGATGATGGAACTCCTTTCTTAATCCTTGTCGGGGGTTGAAACAGTTTCTTACTTCCTATGGTAGGAACTAAGTTGTAGTCATATTGTTGAATCTGGGAATGCAACTGATAATTTGAGTTTGATTTATTTATGTTCCTGTTTGAACCAGTTTTGAACTGGGGTACTGCAGCGAACTTTGGGGGTGACGATTGGGCAACAAAAGGTTCAAACCTGGGAACCTTTCTGTTCCAAATGAACTCACGGTCATTCCAGGGAACACCTGCGAACCATTGTTTCGATTGGATTTGGGGGATAGTCAAACGTTTTTCTGGTTCAAAAACCAAAATCAGATCAATGACATCTTTCACCAATGGAGGAACCTGATTTCTATAGGAATAGCTTACGCTGATGATTTTTTCAAATGTTAGGTACTCTGTAGACTCTTTAAATGGTGGTGAGCCATTGAAGAATTGAAAGAGAATGCAGCCTATTGCCCAGATATCCGTTTCGAATCCACATTCATTAAACTTGAGAAGCTCAGGGGGAACATACTCAGCAGTCCCCACAAAAGATCCTTTCCTGTCAGATAACTCTTTGGATGCATTGAGATTTACCGTATCATAGTTTATCTTTTCATCTTGTGAATCATCATCGTTCCCTATAAGCTTTGCTGCTCCGAAATCGGTGATCTTCAACTTGAAGTTATAGTCTACCAAAATATTTTCTGGCTTCAAGTCTCTATGGATGACCCCTTTCAGATGAATGAACTTGACAGCGTCTATAATCTGTAGCATGTAGAATTTCAGTACAGATTCCAGAAGAGATCCAAACTTAGAAATAATCGTCAAAAGCTCTCCATACTCAGCAAAATCCAACACGAAAAAGAGGCTTTGGTCATCCTGAAATGTATAGTAGAGCTGGACAATTCCTGGATGTTGCTGCCCTAATCGGTGAAGAGTCGTCTTTTCGATATTCACATATTTGATTTTGTCTTCCTTCACAATATGCTTCTTGGAAAGAACTTTAATGGCGTATGTTTTGTTGTTGTATAGGTCCACAGCCAGAAAAACAGTCGAGTAGGAACCTTCGCCTATTTTGTTACCAAATTGATAGTCCCGAGCAGTTCGCTTTCTAGGAATCGGCGACTGTGGATTCATTTCTTGAGCCATACCCAGAGGGGGTATGCTACCAGACATTTGAAGGAAAATCTATCGGGGTCCACTCTAAAAGTGGGTGTGTAAATTTGGACAATGAACCGAATAAGAAAGGCAAATGTAGACGATCGCTTCTCACCATTTTCCGAGCTAACCACCTGGCATAGGTTTACTGCATGAAGCGCAAAGGAGGCATGTATGGCATGTTTTGCAGAGAGATAAAGCACAAGAAAAAAGACAAAGACGATAAGACTCTCAAAAAGCACAAAACAACCCACTTGAATATTTTCTCGAGTAACAAAAAATTGTCTCTGCCTGGGAAGCACATATGTTTTTTTCTAAATTTTTTGTTGGGGTTTCCGCCGCAGGTAAGTTCGTTCTATTCTATTATTGTCTCTGAACGCGGTTTAATGCATATTGCTATGCACGAACTGAGTACACTACATCATAAAAAACTGACATACAAACCGGGCAAAAATGGAATGATAATGTCTGTTCCAAGAAGGAAGGAAGAGGCATAATTTTTGCGCTCAATGCCGTTTCTGGCCTGCAATAATAGCATATGTGATGACTCTTATAGGAAGCTTCAATTCCACAGAATAGGAGTTTCAGACGAAAAACAAAGACTAGAATAAAGTGAATGACTATTCGAACCCACTGTTTTTTCTTTCTTTATAAGAATTTGCACTGCCGAAAAACTATTCGAATCGAATCCCGATGATTTCGTTGTCTAAGACTGGTAGTCATCCAGGAGTGCATATGTGTCTGGCAAAAAGGTATCGTTCTCAAGTGTGCATTTTTGACTTCTATGGCTATGCTCATTAGAACTTCAGTGCCGAAGCTAAGGCCGTCCTTGTTACTGAAATGCTTCTATGTTACTTCGTGTGCAGAGCCATTAAAGAAGTTGTTTGACAGTCAGAAATATTTCACCAACTTTAATCTGGCAGGGCGCTCATATCTTTCATCGCCTAATGTTGGACTCTTTAAGAACAGCAGGCTCAAGAATCCCCTGGGCTTGATCCAATTTAGTGAAGAATCGCTCTCGAAAGCTAAAGGCTTGGTCGATAGTATGCTTATAGATGCGAAAAATACTGACATTGGAAAGCTCACTTACATCCGCAAACTAGATCAGTTAAGTGATATACTCTGTCGAGTGATTGATGTTGCAGAATTTATCAGAGTTGCTCATCCTAGCCAGAAATGGGTGGATGCAGCTCAGGAGACACATGAGATGATGTTCGAATACATGAATCAGCTCAACACGAATGTTGATCTCTACAAAATGCTTGCCGATATTTTGGATCTGGACCTTGTAAATGATTTAGGTACAGAAGAGATCGAGGTGGGCAAATACTTGCGTCAGGATTTTGAGCGATCGGGTATCGCTATGGACCCACAGACACGCGATAACTTTGTGGCAATTACTCAAGAAATCTCGCTCTTGGGCTCTGCTTTTAATAATGATATACATACATTGGACTCATATTGGTGCTCTGTACCACGTCATGAATTAGAGCTGGTTTCAAGTTTATCACTAAAGAAGCGCATTATGGATATGCAGTCGAGGGCACCAAAAACTACAGAGACTGAAGTATCTATTCCTTTAGTTGGCACTATTCCCTATGAAATTTTGAGTCACTGTCCCTCTGAGTACTTAAGAAAAAAAGTTTGGATTGCATTACACAATTCTCCCAAAAGCCAAATCAAAACTTTGAACAATTTCATCAAATATAGAGCTCTCCTAGCTAATATGATGGGCTATAAATCGTTTTCACATTATCAACTAGAACACAAGATGGCCAAAACCCCTCAGAATGTGATTACTTTTTTGAAAAACTTGGAGAAAAGTCTACTCCTGAAAGAAAACGGGGTTATCAAGGAACTTAAAGGTTTGTATGCCGCGAAAGACGATTTCAATCCAAATGCTGGGGTTGATCAAGTGTTGGATGAAGTGAAACCGTGGGATAGGGATTATCTCTTAACTCGAAAGAGTGCGATGAACCCGCAAGAGGAGATTGAAGAAAATATTTCTGAGTACTTATCAGTCGGTACAGTGATGAATGGATTGGATAAGCTCGTTCGAAGTATCTACAACGTGAGCATCGTTCCTGAAAGAACCAGCAAAGGCGAAACATGGGATCAAAATCAAGTCAGGAAATTGGGATTTGTTGATCTCTCTACAAATGAACATATTGGTTATTTGTATGTTGACTTTTGGTCAAACAAGGTTTTGCCCTCCCATTTCACTATTGTTTGTTCTCGTGAGCTTAATGTTGACTTGGGTACAGAATCTCAGGTCGAAATGAAAAATTTGGTTCATTTGAACAAATCGGAAGACTATCAACTCCCTGTTATATCGTTGGTGTGCAACTTTCAAATGCCAAAAACAAGCACGATTAAGAACTTCGCTGGCTGTGACAGGGACGTCCCTACTCTTCTTTCTTTAGAGCAAGTTGACACAATTTTTCATGAAATGGGACATGCTATTCATTCAATGCTTGGTCGCACAAAACTTCATAATTTGTCTGGAACTAGATGTCTGACTGATTTTGTTGAGCTTCCATCTGTTTTGATGGAGCAGTTCAGTAATGATCCTAGAGTCTTATGCAAGATTGCAAAACATCATCAAACAGGAAAGCCATTGAGCGAGAAGTTGTTGAAACAATATCAAGTGAGACGTGATATGCTCAAGGAATGCGAAACTTACATTCAATCCAAAATGGCCCTTTTAGACCAAGTTTTACATGATGAGAATATTATTGATTTTTCCGACGAAGAAGCGTTCGAAAAGTTTGATTCCACGAAAATTTACCACGATTTGGAAAAACAGCTTAGAGTCTTTAGTGATGAGTATTCCACATGGCATGGAAAATTCCCTCATCTTTTTTCATACGGGGCGGTTTACTACTCCTACTTGTTAGACCGTGCTATTGCTGACAAAATTTGGTATGGACTCTTCAAGAGCGATCCATGGAGCAGAGAAGCGGGAGAGAAGTTCAAAGAGAGTGTTCTCAAATGGGGTGGAACGAAGGACCCATGGAACTGTTTGGCAGACGCATTGGGGGACGAAAAACTAAGAAATGGTGATGCCGAAGCAATGCAGATCATTGGCAACTTGTAAATAGATCATGTTTCACTAAGAAGCTCATTCAATATAGGAAACGATTAGTGTATGGTGTGTATGAGGCGCGAAAATGAATCGCTATTACGTTGGAATATCTTCACTCTTGCTAATAACACATATACACAGTTTGGATTTATGCTACATTCATATTACTTCCAACGCAGTGTCAGTACATTCAAGAATACTGTTGCGCTAAAGCGTGCTGCATTGGATATCAAGTCCATCATCTCCAGACAAGATGAAATGAGACAATCCATCAAGAGACGCGGAGGAAGCGAAGAGCTGGATCTTTCCTATGTGATTGAGAACAGACAGAAAGAAATCAATCTTCAAAACGAAAGAAACCGTTTAGTGAATGAACGGAAAAAGTTGGGCGCACAATTGGGCCAACTAATGAAAAATGCTGAGAAATCAGATGATATATCACGATTGCAGAATCGGCTTCTAGAATTTAAAAAGCAGATTGGGTCCATAGAAAATGACCTTGAGACAGTGTCAGAAAACGTTCATCGTTCTCTTGAAGCGTTGCCTAATTGGTTGGATCCTACAGTTCCTGAGGATCCGCTCGTCCCCGAGATTGTAGACATTATCGGAGGTGATAATGAATCAACAATCTCCCTGGAGATGCCTCCAACGACATACGATCACAAAACTATTGGGGAAAAGTTAAACATTATGAATTTCTCTACTGCCTCCAGAATCTCTGGGTCTTCGTGGTATTATCTAGTGGGCGACGGTGCGTTGTTGGAACAAGCTCTAGTGCAGTATGCGTTGCAACAAGCTCGAGCTCGAGGATACAGAATGGTCATCCCACCGTCAATAGTGAAATCTGAGGTAGTCCATGCTTGTGGTTTCAAACCAAGAGACCAAAATGGAGAAAAGCAGGTATATGCTATAGAGAACGAACCTTTATCTCTCACAGGAACAGCAGAAATCCCAATGGGAGCCTTACATTCTTCTTCGACAATTGAGGTTCCTACAAGATATGTGGGTGTCTCGCGTGCTTATAGAGCAGAGGCTGGGGCGAGAGGCAAAGATACAACCGGGCTATACAGAGTTCACGAATTTACCAAAGTTGAATTATTTCATTTCACTCATCCTGATTTGTCAGCAAAAGAGTTGGAAGAAATAAAAGATTTTCAAATATCTATACTATCAGGCTTGGGTATCAAAGCTAAGGTTTTGAATATGCCCACGACGGATTTGGGGGCGCCAGCTATGAAAAAGTATGACTGTGAAGCATGGATGCCAGGAAGAGCAAAATATGGAGAATTGACAAGCTGTTCGAATTGTGGAGATTATCAATCACGGCGTCTTGGAATCAGATTCAAAAATAAATCTGGAAAGTTGGACTATGTTCATACATTAAACGGTACGGCTATGGCTGTTCCTCGCGTGATTGTGGCCATATTAGAACAAAACTATGATCCTACGACCCAATCAGTCCGTATTCCTGAAGTGTTGAGGCCATTCATGGACGGAAAAGAGTTCATCACTGCAAATTAACTTGTACATAGTAAAGCATACAAATCAATACTCTTCGTGAATGGATTGATTTCGTATTGGTTCATGTATTGCTGCTTCGTGAGATTTGATTGGCATACTGGTAATGCGCTTCTTTTGAACAAAGAGCAGCGGCAGATTATCCAATTGCGATATCAGGGTAGCATGTAACTGTTGCAACTTTCCATATTTCAGGAGGTCTTTTGTTTCTATCTTAGAAACCATCCGATCAAATTGGGTTTCTAAATTCTTGAAGTGTTCCTCTAATCTCATGAATGCTTGATATTTTTCTTTATATGCGATTGATAGCGTGTCGTACTTTTTCTGTAGATTGGTGTACTTTTCGACCATTGTACTAACACTATCATGTGTTGAATCGACTTCTTTTTGAGTGAGCTTTTCTTTCAAGAGATTCAATGACTCTATTTGTTGCTCAGCCAACGTCTGCAATTTGACAACCTCTGCACCGGATAATGTGCTTTGAGCATGTTTCTCCTCCCTTTTTATGGTATCCGTGTCATCGATATGGCGTTTTATAGCTTGAGAATCCGTCATTAATTTATCGAGAATGTCTTTAATAGAGGACAATTGGCGACTGATTTGATCTTGTCTGGCGTCTGATCGATTTGCAATGGTCTCGTTGCTTTTATTAACTGTCCCTGTAACTTGTTTCATTAGCTCAAAACTCATGTTATCCATACACTTTTGGATAACTGTCTCAATCAATTCTTCAGGAAGTACTTTTAACCTCTCTAAAATCCTAGTGACGTCGTGTTTTGTAGCATTTCCTTCAGTAGTGACCTCTTTGCTATAGTTAGATATGGATTCAAGAAGCTTATTCAAATTCTGGTTATTATTTTTCAGTCTGTCGAACAATTGCTCTAGATCTGCATTAGTTTGTTTCGTTTGAAATTCAATAACATCTAGTTGTTGCTTGATTTCATCATGAGAAGAAAGTGGATCTTTTTGCATCTTTCTCTGCTTCTCCAGGTCTGTAAATTGTTCCATAGAGTTTTCACAATGGAATGACTAAAGTAATTTGCCAGTTACACAGTAGTAGTGCTGAAAATGTCTCGAACAGCAAAAGTAAACTTGGTCTGCCTCTAGAATACAAGGCCACGAAGAAAATTAAGCGCGACTCTGGTTGTTTTAAACAACTGTATGTAAAGAAGGATAGGACCGCACAATGTAAATACAACTTGTGTTCAGAAGCTAAGTGCAAAAGTAAGCCTCCACTGTGTACTTCTGCTGCTCAAGTTGAATTGTTTAGAAAATAGATTTTGCTACTGTTCTGTTTACGAATGTAACTTTACTTGTCATGTGGTACGTCTACGCCAGCGAGTAACCTCTACAGATGAAAAGAACTAGCTTCGTTTCTAAAATCCAAACTTACTCTTCAAAGCCAGTGAATAAAGAGACTTCTTCTGGCCTTCAACAGTTTCTGTCATCGCTTCGGATAAACCAGAGGCATAAGAATTCACGTTCTCTTCTACCGAATCAATTCCATCACGAATGGATCTCATGAAACCTTGTGTGCCAAAAGCATATGGATTCGTAGCCGTAGCTCTTCTCGTTGGCTGGGCATAGGGTTCTGCCGGCTTTGGTGTTGATGAAACTCCGTTATACGCGCCATATGTTTGATTTGGATTCGCTTCGGGGCTAATATTGTATGCTAATTGACTTTCCGGGTGCTTCGGTTGCCTTCTATTTGGGCCGGCAATTAGAGATGTTAGGTCAGATGTAGACGTCAAAGTGATCTGACCCTTGGCCCACAGCATAGCTCCTGCAGTAGGTCTAGGTGGAATAATAGCATTTTCATTAAACAATGAGTCTGTGGGCTTTGTTTTTTGTGGTTTATTTCTTGATTCGTCATAAAGTAGCAAACTCATGACTTCAGTTCGGCTCAACTGAATAAGTATTTCACCTGTTCCCAATACTGTAGAGCCCGAAGACAAACTTGACATACGACTCTTCTTCAACCTCGAGAAAATCTCGTTCGGAATCTTTACATCTGTCTCGCTCAATGAAGGAAGGGAAAATAACTTTAGAAACCCCGACTCTGTGACCGACACCAAAACCGCCCCCCTATCTCTCAACTGGACAACACCATTGCATAGACATGTTTCATCCACGACTTTATGTGCTAACTTTTGCTTCGGGGTTTTAAGAACACGTAAATCCCTTGAAGACCCCACAACAATGTAACCCGGAATAGCACTTCCCTTTCCCAATTTCCTAAACATGTCAAGAGTAGCAATGGTTGACTCCCCAGTAGAAGCATTAATTGGCATGAGTTGGTCCAATCCAGAGGGTTTATCAGGATCGGCATTCTTATAGTTTAAGCCAAGAGTTTTGTCTGCAAACGCAACCTGGAATCCACCATTAGGTTGAGGAATGATCTTAAACAACAATAAGTTACCTCCGGCGTTCGTTCCCACGATCATGATCAATGAAGAAAATCCATCTTGTCCATATTCCATAATTGCAAATTCAATTGCGGTCACAAAGCATTCGCCCGTTACCGAAGGCAAATGTTGTCTAATGTTCAGGTTCAAGATAACCGCTGGACCACGAGTTACATCCATCACCACAAGTTTTCCTGATTTATATCCTATGGCACCAAAGCCTGCGTTGGACATTTTCATGGAAGTGATATAATCTTCTTCACCAAGTACAAGTAATGCAAATGGTGCAAACGATGAATGAGAAGAGTTTGGTAACCTTTTTGAAATGTCACGTATCTTTGCGTCACCATTTTCATGAAGTACTGGACACGTTTCATAATCAGATGGGATTGAAGTAATAGGGTTGGAATTAGGTTTCATGAACTTGCACAAAGCAACATTTCCATTCCCGACACCAACTAATAGTTCTCTGCTTTCAAAACTGCAAGAAATCGATACTATACAGTAACTGCTGAACCTGCCTTCCACATCCAAGACTTCCTTCAAACTTATCTGTACATGTGCTTCATCATCATGAAATTCGCCACTCGTCATATCAAATAGATTCACAGAGCCATCCTCATGTCCGGTAATGTAGATGTTGTGAAGATTTTCATCTGCTCCAAGTGTCCTTGGATACCCTTTGTTCACGGAAGCGCCTCCTGTAAGCATTCCTTTATAGCCTGTCCTTTTACTTGGAAGTAAACCAAACCATTCCACTCTTTTAACCAACTGTGCATCTGAAAATGTGATCGGCGGAACAATAGAAGACAATGATGGAGGAAGAGACGACGTTTGAAGACGGCCATTTGTATAATTCAGGTAGTAAAGGGAACCCAAACTCGAAATGAAGAAGACCAGAGATGGGTTGTGGCATCCATTGAAATATGGCTGTGCCTCTGCTGCGACTGGTAAGATATCCTTGATCACCTCCCGTGTGCCCTCTGGACGATTACGCTGATAAAAATCAATCTTTATAACTCGTCTACCTTCTTGAGGATTAGCATAGAAGGCACCTTGCTTCTCATGAGATGTTAAAGAATATTTGAGGGTGTATCCAAAATCAAGTATGTCCACAGTGTCTGAAGAAGTTGCAGATGAGCCTGTGATAAGAAGAGAAGTGATTTCAGGGTCTTGTGCCGCAATCCATTTTGCTTTTATACCAACGTTTTCTTCGATTTGGACTGCATCTCCGGGTTTGTGAAGTCCAGTCTCTTTCACTGTTCTGGCCTCCAAAAGCTTTCCATCATTAGCATCCCAAAAGACCAATGATCCATCTGCATGTACAGTTACGACGTGTAATCCATTGGGATGATAATGTGCTTCATTCATTTCACACACTACCGGTTTGGGTGATCCGAATAATTTTTTCTTGTTTCCAGTGGCAAATCCGTTCGAATGTGCGTAACCTCTGGTTCCTGGTTCCAGAATGTACGTAAATGAATTCTTGATACCACCACCAGAAATTGAGAATTGAATAGCACAATGGCTGTACGTTATCAATAAAGTACCAATGTCCCTGGGATGCCATTGGATACTTCTCACTGGTGATAGTTTCTGCTTAGGTAAAACAACCTTCTGTAGATTATCCACTCTAAACGGCGTAAGATTGAATCTATCCACGTCGTAAAAGAATAACGAACCATTGGCCAACCCAAAAATTAGCCAGTCCATAGAAGGATCAGACTCCACCGCGGTAATCGTCCCAGGAGCCAGGTATGTAGACAAAATGCTTTTCGAATGTAAAGACAATATAGTTATAGTGCCTGATGTTTCGACACATACCAAATATATGCCTTTTAAGAATCTCAAATGTGCAATCTCCGCTCTAGTATTTAGCTCAAAAACAACCTCAACAGTCTGCTGACCATAAACGTGGACAGTCTTCGCCTTGGTGCCCACCGCTAGAAGTGATTGGACTGGATCAAATGCAATAGCGTCTATGGATCCCATAGGTAAACCAAGCTGATCGCCTGATGTAACCTTTAAATGTTTTGATTCCAACTGTGGAGTCAACGAGCTTGAACTTGATGACTTGATAGCATTGCTTACAGAACTTAGTGAAAGCGGTGCTTTTCTCAGTTTAAGTTTGTTGAACATGAAAAGCTGTGGAAGTGATTTCGGATATAAGAATCGCGAAATGGTGACCATTGTTAAGCAAAATTGCCTGGTCTCGCAAGCATCCCTAATGAGTCCCCTAATGACTATCTTGATTACATATTGAAACCATATTGGCTTATGCAATGAAAGCGGTCTAACAATTTATGTAGATGAAATTAAGGAAAATCATTCTTTCCACACAGCTACCATTTTGACATGCATTGCTCGCGTCTAATGATTTTTGTAAATGAAGTTTATAGAATAATAATTCAAACCACAAACAATGATCAATATCACACAAATATTCAGCATCAGCACAAAACAGGTATGGCTTTCACTCTTATAACATTATTGAAACCATCAAACTAGAAAGTTTCGTTCTATGACTAGCCAACCATACGACAAATGGATGTACGGGTGCGGATCTTGTACACGTCAACTATTCCTCAAGACAACATCATCATTGCATCATTTTCCTCAGAGACATGGTATGTTTGTGTTGTTTAAGCGATATTGAGTTTGTTACTAATAATAGTCCTGTGATAAGCTTGTTGGTTTGGGTATGCTTACAGTCGCCACCGTTGTTTTTATATACTACAGCGTTTGGGTTTTGGTGTTACCATTCGTTGAGACCGACAGCTTGCTTCAAAATTTATTCCCTCCAAGAGACTATGCCATCAAATTGCCATTGATTTTACTTGTAAGCGCAGTTTTTGCTGTCACGGCATTCATTGGCAATGTCATCATCAAGAACGCACAGAAGGAAAAGTTGAAAAAGAGTAAGAAAGCAAATTAAAGAGGATGCATCTGGACAAATTCTATTAACTATTTAGGACGACTCAGTGATAGTTCCAGAGCTTCACTTATTCATCATCAGCCTGAAGGCTTCGTACAATAAACGTTTCATTTCGTCCTCACTGTGTAGTCTCCAGACTTGGTTACATACCGAACACCCTTATACGGTTTCACGTTTTCACCCAATCCTTTGATGCTTGTAACCTTAAGGCTATCTACCTTCAATCCACTTGGTACATTACCTTTGTACGTAAATCTCAATTTGTAATACAATGGAGAAACAGGCTGCTGAACACCCAAATCTAGATTTTCCTTTTGTGATGATTCCGATGAAGAATCTAAAAAATCATCATTTGAATTAGAGGTCATGATACTAGCTCTGAGGATGGGTTGAACACCAGTAATCATGTTCTTAATCGACCATTCTGCTTTTCCATTACCCTGGTAACGAAAGTCACCATGACTGACCCTAATACTTTTCATATTAGAGATTTCATCGTTTGAAGTCTCAAGACGCTTCTCCTCGTTCTTAGAGATGTCTGGGTATCCAGCAATAATTTCAACACTGAGACTATCTATCTTATTAATTGCATGATGCTTCGGAATGTTAAAACGGAGTTCAAATTCGTTCCGTCTAGAACCAAGCTCCAGCTGACATTGAAAATCTATTTGATTAAGCATACCAAGCTGAGCGTTTTCCAGTAAGGTATCCATATCAACCTGGTAAGTCATCAAAGTAGATTGCCCGTCAGGTGGGATAAAAGACAAAGATTTTGCTCTCATCCAAGTGTCAAGTTTAATGCATGGGTGAAACAGAGGAACACCAACGAGAGAAGCTGCTGAATTAAAGTCAACTTGTAGCAGCGGAACTCCACTGATATGGCAGAGGCAATCTATTTCTCCTAAAATAGTTCCCGTCACTGGAATGAGTTTAGTCCCAAGAAAAGCATTCGAATAAAATGCAGAGTCAAAGTTGTGAGTTGAAGGTTGAACGTGACGGCCACTCTTGGGCTTCAAAATAACATTGACCGTCTCAATGATGTCAACGAAGACTTCATTATTAGTGTACCTAACATTTGATTTCCTCCAGGGAATAGAGTCTTGAGTTCGAGAAGAGCGGGATATACTCGATAAAGATGCCAAAGACTTATTTGTTGCGGCAGCCGCCAACTCATTGCTGGTACTCAATATTTTTGAAAGAAGACTCTTCAGCAGTACTAATTCTCTCAATTTGTTGACATCAGTTATATGCGGTACCCCATCATCAATCATTTCATTTAGAATCAAAGTAAGTGTATCATTGTTGGCATCAATTTTCGTGGATGATAGGGGAGTGCCAAAGTATTCTTGCATAACCTCGAGAAGCCTGTCCAAGAAGACAAAAGGGGTCAACGGATTGAGTTCATCCTCTGAGTTTTTCAGACAGAGAACGTAGAATGTAATGTGCTGAGTAATCGAAGAGCAAACGAAGGAACGGTTGTTTAGTTCCATGACTTGTTGAGAACTTGGATCATTCTTCTCCTCTTTCTTCAACTTGAGGTAGTTAACAAGCAACTGTAAGTGCGGAGCATGCAGCTGAACGAGATACTCGTACACTAAGTTCTCTTGTCTGTCTGCGATATAGACAGCCTCAAACATGACGAAGTCTCTGTACGAATGTTGAATCGAATTGATGAAGCAACTAAGTGCAGGTTTACACCGAGTAAAGTGTATCTCGTTCACCTTGGTATACATTATAGCACCGTCGTAAACTGCCAACAGATTGAACTTCTGCTTCTGCTTCTTCTGCTTCTTCTTTTTCTTCTTCTTGTTATTCTTCTTGTTATTCTTCTTGTTATTCTTCTTGTTATTCTTCTTGCTCTTCTTCTTGTTATTCTTCTTGTTATTCTTGTCGGCCTTTCGAGTAGCTTTCTTTCTACAAACAAACTGAGGCGTAGTTGAGTCCACAACAATGAGCACTACAATAAAAATTATCGGGTTCGTATTAAAACATAAACGTTGGGTTTAAAAAAAAGGGGGTGGGGGAGAGGGGGGAGGGGATAAAAAAAAAGTCGAGCCGTTCAAACACACATTGGGACAAACCAACAACAATCCTGGAAGTGCTTTCAATAACATAATCTCGCCGAGCAGACACAAGAGAAACTTTCAACACACACACATTAACAAAAATTGAAAACCTCTCTAGCGTTGCTGGACAAAACCAGCATTCATCCAGAAATCGGTGTAAGTTCACATTTAAATACGGGGAGTTGAGCTAGATGCTTCCTGCTCTTCACCCTCAGACAAAAGTTCAGCTTCAGCATCAGGATCAAGGTCAACATCCAAGTCTCTGATAACATGTTCTTCCAAATTCTTGACATCAGCCATACCATAGAATGAAATAGCGATCATACCACAGGCACCTGCAATACAAGAGAAGACCAAAGCAACAATACCTCTACCTGTGAATCCAGATGGCAAAGGCTTGTGTTGCACATTAGCACCAGACAAATCCATGTAGTTAGCAGTATTACCAGCAGCATTTCCTTCAAAGTTGACACCAACATTCTTACAGACTTCTTTGAAGTTATCAGTCAATTGCTGAGACTCAGTCTTTTGCATTTCCTCTGGAGCTTCGATGAAGATAAGGGCTAAACCTTGTTCCAAATGCCATTCAATGTGACAGTGGAACATCCAAACACCTGGGTTGTTAGCCTTGAATCTCATAACAACATAAGATTGAGGGTTGACATAAACAGTGTCTCTAATCATAGGGTATTCAGGGTATGGAGCATGGTCAGATGCGTTAAATGCTACAGGCGATTGGTCATCAGGGACACCTTCGCCTCTTTCAATAACCTGGAAAGTGTGACCATGCAAATGGAAAGGATGCTTACCAGTATCTTGGTTGTTAAGACGAATGTCAATGACGTCATCCTTCTGCAACACAACAGCATGCACGTTACCGTAGATGTAAGCATTGGTTGCAAATTCACCGGCAGACAAAGCAGTACCAATAATAGGAACTTTAGGAGCAGTGTAAGTGACGTTGTTGAAGAAAGCGTAGTTAACACCATTGCCCAAGTTATTCATGACAACATCAACAGTGACAACATGGTCAGCTTCATCATAAAGCTTCTCCTTATTGAGAGGAGTCAAGTAGAAGTCATCAAAGAAATCAAGTTCATCGACCATGTACTCATCTGGTTTGTCAGCCTCTTCATCATAGATAATGTAGTTGGTAGAGTTCAAAATCAAATCTTTAGGAATCACATCCAACATATCATCATCGATCTTGTTCATGAAAGCATAGTTCTTGTCAGTTTCATTCTTGGTATGAATCAAAACACCGTAACGCTGAGCAACAGTAATGTAAATCATACTGGTAGAGTTTTTTTCCACATAAATACCATCAACTTCAACAATCTCGAACTCGTGATCTTCCATGTACAAGTATTGAGAAACAAAACCACCAACATTGATGATTCTGACAAAATACGTCTTGTTTGGTTCCACGTGCCAAGTGTTGTTTCTGGTATTGTTGAACAAAGTGTTTTGGGGAATTGGTTCGGCACCGGTAGGATTGTATCTGTTCAAAAATTTTGGAATCAAAACATCTGCAGTGTCATGATACCATTCACCAACAGTCAAAACAACCTCTTCATCGAACTCGAATGGGTATTTTCCATCCTTTTCTTCAATGATGAAGACACCTCTCAAACCATCCCCGTATTGACCGGAAGTGTGAGAGTGGTACCAGTAAGTTCCCACTTGATCAGGAACAGTGAAGTTGTACAACATGGTGTCACCAGGAGCAATAGGACATTGAGTAACCATTTCTGGGCCATCCATTTGAGAAGTTCCGTTCTGGAACAAACCGTGGAAGTGCAACGAAGTGTTTCTGTCATCAAAACCATTATTCAAAAACAATTGGACTCTGTCACCTTGCTTAACTCTCAAGGTGGGCAAAGGCCAAGTGTTGTTAAAACCCATAACTTTACGTTCGAAAACGCCATCAGGGTTACCATCAACCCATGTAGTCTGGAAGTACCATGTGTGAGTTTCAGCAGAAACGAAGCTGTAAAGCAACGCAAAGATGAAAACGGAAAAGGCTCTCATATTCCGTCAAAATGTATAGTCCCCCAGTGGAATGTAAGAACAGGCTAAAGAAGAAGAGAAAAGGGAAATAAAAATGGCTCAGGGGATGCGTCTCTTAAATATAAAAACGCACATCGCCGCGCGTTACTCGTCAGATGTATCTGATAAAAAATGCCCGACGCTCGGTACATGTAACCAATAACAGACTTGTACCGGGCTTTAACATGCACTATCCAGTGAACGCAGTACGGCTGTCTCTTGTGCATAGAGACCGCTACGCGATTGGCTGAAACTACCATGCAAACCTCCATAGCAGACGTTTTGAGCATGGCCACGCATGATGTCGTGCTTGGCGCTTAAAAGATCGAGGCGATATTATCCCCTTCCGAAGATGTTTTAGGGAGATGCCATCAGATAAAATGAATATACGACATTAGAGACATCCAGGTGCTCTGTATTTCTTAGGTTGTTGGTACTCCATGTTCAAGTAATAGCAGAAGCATTTCGGATGTCTTGGTATATTTATGTCTCAACTAATCTTAATAGGCTTTTTGACATGGTCGTAACACATAGACTTTTTCTTGAGGTTTTTTTTTTCCTTTTTTTTTTTTTTTTTTTTTTTGTTTCAATTTTGGGGCATATGGGCTCCATTATTTTCTAATTTTGCACCTTACTTTTCACGCCAGGTCCTGCATACATAATTGAAAGACCAAACAGAATTCATCAAATGCACCTTCGGCTCCGGTTTAGGAATGTACCACACGAGAAAGTGTCACTTGAAATTATTCTTTTTTTTTTTTTTTTTCTTTTCCAAGATGATTGCCTTCCAATGACAGTACGCAATCTCACGGTTTCTTGTTAGTTGCTGGGGCATACATGACATTGTTGTAGGATGTACGAACAACATGGGCGAAAGGTGGGCCTGTTTTTACATGCAGGCATATTTTCTAACCCGAACTCTTAGCAATTAGACGAACTCTTGTATTCATTGAAACCCAGCTTTTAATGCAGTTATCTGCTCCATGATGTCGTCCTTTCACGTTCGTCTGCTTCAATACATCGAAGGCTTTCCATCAAGTGGTATTTTTGCTCTGCGCAGGTTTCGCAAGTGCTTGTCTAGACTGGCTTCAACAGATCTGACGGTAGGCCAGCAAATCTACAAAAGATCCACGCACCCTACGTCTGTGCCACTAAGTAAGCTTTTTTCATCTCAGTTCCCCCTATCTACTAAGGAGCTGTTCCGCGATTATGCGTTTCGTCATAATCCACTAAAGTTCCAATGGGATTTGTTATCTACATTACCTTTCTTCCCGAATGCGGATGCTCAAGGTAGGAGAGGCCATGTGGTGGAAACAACGCTTCTGTCGGGCCACCGGATCAACGAGTTTGTCATACATCCTCCATCGTTCAACGGTAAGGCCCAAGTAGAACAGGACGCCTTGTACGAAAATTGTAATCACTTGATCATGGTGCATGGTTATGGAGGTGGACTCGGTTTTTTTCTAAAAAATTTTGATCAAGTGGCACTGTTGCCCAACTGGGTGGTGCACTCAGTAGATTTATTGGGCTACGGTTGTTCATCACGGCCAAAATTCACGCCCACCTGCTTGGACGAGGTGGAAGACTGGTTTCACGATTCTTTTCAAGAGTGGTTAAACCTTCGGCATTTAAATAAAGCCCCAGAAAAGAATTTAGTCATGGCACATTCCATGGGTGCTTACTTGATGGCTACATATGGCATAAGACGAGACCCAAGCTTTTGCAAGAAAATGCTCATGGTTTCGCCTGGTGCAATTATCAAGCACAGGAGAAAAGTGCCTGTTCCAGCGTACTTTGCGAGGTTATGGGAACAAAATATATCGCCTTTCTCTCTAGTACGGAATGCCGGGCCGCTTGGGTCAAAGCTCGTTAGCATGTGGTCCTCCAGACGGTTTGCTAACTTACCAGCGAAGGAGGCTAAACTACTCCACAAATATGCCTACGGTATTTTCCAAAGTCCCGGTTCCGGTGAGTATATGTTGAACTATTTATTAGCTCCTGGTGCTGACGCAAGACATCCTCTTATAGAAAGAGGTGTCGAGGCCCTCAAATGCAGACTTCTATGGTGTTACGGAAAAGAAGATTGGATGGACCGGAAAGGTGGTGAATTGTGTTCAGCAATGATTAATGAGCATTATGGAGACCCGACGCGCAGTAGCACTTGTGAAATTGAAAATGCTGGCCACCATCTCTATCTTGACAACATCAGAGATTTTAACAAATTGCTTCTCACTGAGATGAAAAACTTCTAATGAGCAAGCTCATCTTGATGGCCCATGGAACACAACCCTACTGTAGGAGAGAGCCAAGATCTAGAGGTTCTTGTTCTGATCCTTCAAACAGATCCAAGACTAACCGAATGGGTACAGGAAGACTTGGATCTGTTATCACCAACTCTTCTCCCACTTGAACTAAATCACTGAGTTTTTTCAGTAAATTCTCCCGTGTCTGTGTTTCTAGAAAAGCAGGTTGTCTCATGTACAACGAGACGCGAGCACTGCTGACGGAGGGAGCTTTCGCCAAGATGTCTTGTTTCGTCGCTAGCTCTTCCAAAAATCTAGCAACAGTCCACCATCGCTTAGCTCTCATTCTCTTGACTCCAGTAGAACATACACTGCAATTCGTGTTTCGAGTGTGCGAAAATGTATACGTGAAAATGGAGTCATCTCCAGAATACATCATGTAGGTCGAAAGAGCTGGGTTACAGCTTGTCACAACTTTGAATGCTTCATTACAACATGAAGCCGCAACAATTGCATTCGTCGATGCAATGGCGGGAATGATGTTCTTAACAACGCCCAATGTTAGGCTCCGAGTAACATTCTCGATCCCAAACTCAGTGGCACGCGCCAAAGATAGTTGGTACATCAAATCAACGTCATCATCTTTATCAGCATCAAATTTTCGACCTGGAAATCTTCGGGGCCATTCCAACTGAGATGCCCACTCAATACAGTGTTCTGGAAGCCGAGGAGTGTTTGCTATTGTGCATACGGGATAGGTCGTTTTTGGTGATATCATATCCAAGGAGCATTCAAAACATGAAGTTAACGTGGGCAAGATAACCCTTGACTGGCCCCGGAAACCTTCTGTACCCCCATCGATTAATGGAATTAGGTTACTGAGGTCGGGACCCACAAACCCCACTAGTAAGGCATTTATCCACCTACGTGCTTCGATGTTGTCCAACCCACAAACAACCACTGTGAACTGCTTGTAGAATTCTGCGGGTTGGTCTTGAATTTTACAGAAATGTGGAATGATGCGTAATGTTGGATCGTTCATGCGATTGAGAACATACTTCGCTGCTGTCTCTGATTTCGGCCTTCCGACATCTTTGTCACGAAAGAGAAACTGTCGATTAAGGTTAGAAACGTCGACTGTGTCCATGTCGATAACTTCAATATGTTTAAAGCCTGTAAGAGCCAAGTTCTTTAGTATTTCCGAGCCAAGGCCTCCGGCTCCCACGACTAGAACCTTCGCATGCGTTAGAGCTTCACAAGCGTCTGCAAATGAATATTCTTCTGGAACTTCATTGAAAGGGCCCGTAACTTGGAGAAGTGGCCATATGGATGTCAACAGTTGGACCATAGTGGAGTATGTGGGGTTTATACTAGAGCGAATCATGCAGGCATATAGTTGGTCCTATTCTTATCCCATGAAGTTAATAGTACAAGATTGGTGAACCGAGAAATGCTTAATTTCTAGACTTGGGGTGATTGATATTCTCTGAGCTCAGGGAAGCTGCCAAAATAACAACTTAATCTTTTGCTGAATCTCTGAAAGCTAAATAACTGTTGATAGATAAGATAGTTTGCAGTACATCTAGAACACTATAACATGCCCACCATTAAACCCCTCAAAGCTGCACTGAGGATCAACAGAGGCTTTTAAAGCCTCTGCCGCAAGTAAAGATTTCACCTACCAAAGTTTACTGATGTGTTCCGCTTACTATATAGCTAGCCCTGTTCAACCAGTACCGTTATTTCCTGTTCCCTCGTGCTCTGTGAAGTGATATGAGCTCGTTTTGTTGTCTGACGTTGTGACGGAGGCATACCTAAGGGGCGCTTCCCTATTTGAGGTCCTCCTGATAAAGAAGGAGAAAAGGGGCGCTCCGATGCAAGCTGGCTACCTGGAACCGTCGGAAGTTCGGCACGCCGGATTTTTACGGATTTCGATGGATCCACTGTTCGGCGCACGCCGCTAGATAAGAATTTATGATCATAAACAGGCACGTTCAGATCAGGGGTTTTCTGCACATCCAAGGCTTTCTTTGAGCTTGTAAAGAAAACCTGTTCTGGAGCTCTTACTGTATTATTCTGAGCCTCAGGTGTTTGATTTTCTCTGTTTTGAAGCAACTCAAGTTCGTATTCATCCAATCCATCATTGAGTTCATTCGGATCAGCAGGCAAGTCATCACTGAATTGAAACAGGTCATCAAAGTCATCCAAACCATAACCCTTAACCACTGCTGGAGTTATACTTGGCGCAGGTTTGCTTTCCAGATGTGAAACAGCGGGCAGGGGCGTCTTTGCTGAAGTTGGTTTTAGATGTGCAGCAGTTTCTTTCGGTTTTGGCGTCGCATGAGCAGCAGAGTGCTCTCTTTTTCTCTCCATTTCACGCTTCAAAATGATGGGATCTCTGTGGAAGTCGTCAAACTCAAGCTCAGGTTGCGGCAATTTGACTTTTTGCATCTTGGCGATAATACTCTTGTCATAAAGACAATTGCCCAAAACATTTCCGAAACACCGTAGACAACGCTTCAACCCATCAGTAAATGCTTCCTTCTTGCACTTTTCAAATGCCATAGCCTTGTTTTTGGCGTTCTCGATGAATCCATAGCCAAAGTCCTCATGAAATGTTCCGTCTCGGATTGTGATTCTCACCACCACTGAGAGACCTAGAGACACTCTCCCCGATCCATGCGAGTCCAAAAAATCAACTTGAACGCTGATAAGTTCCGACGACCAGCCATTGAAACCAAAAATCTCATTCGCCAAATTTAGCGCTTTCCAACCTTCAATGTATGACACATTTTGCCCTCCTCCACCGGGGCGAAAACTGACGTACTCGGGACCCAAAACTTTATTCAAAGCATTCTGAATCCTCTCCTCTTCTTCTTTTTCGTATGGAATCGCCGTGAAAGGACGGCCAGATGAACTCTTTTGTAGATTTGTCGCATTAGGACGCGGTATATTAGCACCATTTTGGACGTTAGTGGGCCGACCACCAGCTGGTTGATCCCTTCGATACGCGTTGCTCATCTTGAATCAAAGATCTAGCTTCTGATATGACCAAATGTATTGCGTTGCTAGCAAGTGCAAAGAAGAGAAAGAAATCGCTAGTGCAAAAGACGTGTTGTTTGGAGTTCCACAGGTGCAGGTACGGTCTTCACCCAAGAGGATAGATAGAACCTTTCAATGATTCTTGAACAGCATTAATACCATATTAAATGTATCTACGAAGAAGGGTAAATCTAACGAGAGTTATTGAGGCAAGGAAGCAGCGTGTCTTTTTCTTACCCTTAATGTATTCATGTATAATTTGAGTTAAAGTAAATCACCATTAATTCAACCTAAAATGAAACAGAATAATGAATATCTGCTCATGGAATCAGTGGCATACATCGCTTTCGTTTTTTTTTTGTTTTTTTTAAGTATGTTAACGATGTATTAAGCGTCATCTGTATGACGATTCCAAAGTAGGACAATTATACCAACACCTTCTTGAATACTGAAGTGCGAATTTCGAACGATCTCTACCATGGCCAGGAGAACATGCCGAAGTGTCCAGGCTCTTCAGCAGCCGAAGAAGAGGAGGAAGATGTTATTTTAAAGAAGAAGTCAAGTGGCCAGAAAGAAGAAATCCGTCTTCTTCGGCAGGAACAAATTCAGGCGTACCGACTAACAGTGACTCAAGAAGAGAGAGCTAAGCGAAGCAAACTACGACAAGGCGAAACAAGAACATCTGAAGACGAATCGCCTAAGAAGAAGAAACGCGTCAGTTTTGTACCATCGGAAGGCAATGACTCTTCTACTTGTAACGGCGACTTCCGTTGCAAACTTCGAGAAGAGTCAGAAACAAAACATAAAAATTAGGGGGAAGGACAGGATCTTTCCAATCCCAACCTACTGGATTTTGCCAAACAATCACTCAAGTCTGATTGATTGTCTTATGTGCTTTAAATGTTATAAAGTCTATTCCTTCATACATATATAACTTCATGTACTTATTCTAATTGCACCTTTCAAATTCACTAGACATCCAAACTAGAAATCAAAGTGATGTTATCACCCTTTAGTAAGATCCTGCCTAGCGTTTCTCGTGATCCATCTTTCGTGCTAATTTCTTCAGCCTCATCTATGACTATGTTCATAAATTCGTCAAACCCTCTCACTTTGCCTTGAATTCTCAGCTGTGTTTGCTCATAAAGCCAAATCGTCACAACAGATTGTTGTTGTAAGTATTTGAAAATCAAGTTGATGGGTGGGAGCATGGACTTCTTGCTTTTGACTGATGACATGATGGATGGTTTGCGTTCGGAGATGCGAGCTATAGTACTGAATAATGTGGGAATCAAACGAACTTAGATATATATAATCAAAAGGGTTGGTATTCAGTAAAATGTAAGGATAGAACACAGAATTTTCACTGTAAATGGTATACTGCTGGATGTAGTAGTAAAATACTAAGAAGCAATGGGTAGCAACACCAGTACATCTCTTCTGGTAGTGCCCTGTCCCTTGAAGGTCTTCAATCGCTCCATGAAACCATTTCAACCAATTTTCTAAACCTTCTTTCTTTGTGCTAGTTGAAACTCAATTTATCAGAAGGAAGAATTGGATACTTTATTGAATACCTTTCTTATTTGAACTTCATTTTCTTGAATAAAGATTTCACTTGTTCATAGTCTCGCATATCACACTGATCTTCGAGAAAGCCGATTGAACCAGGTTTTCCATCATTTTTTATTAGAACATAACTTATAGTTGAAGATCGTTGCTCCTAGAGCATAGAATACGATACCCTCATCACATCAACATGATCATTTCGAAGAGAGAACATTTGCAACAGCTTGAAAAGGAAAAGCCGCTTCTGGCATTGATCGATGAGATATGTTCTATTGATCACTCCTTATTAGCAAAAAAACTCAATGAGAATTTGAAGTGGGAAAAACCAACAGGTGATCTTTTGCACTGGGTTAATGTTTTGAACTTGTTTGACGATATTTTTGAGAAACACATTTCCAAATATGGCTTAGACGAGGCATATCCAAAACTTCGAGAGATTTCTCCGGAAGATTCAGACCTTTTGGTAGCGTGCTTGAGATTCACATCAATGCTATTGGATCATTGTACTAATGGTTACATATACTCCAGCCTGGAACGTATTTTTCAATTGATCAAGACACCCTCGATTGACGTTAGATTTGCTGCTTTGGAAACTGCGATTTTCTTAGGAGAAAAACATAACCTGGTTGGCAGTAAAAGATTTAATTTTCCTAAAGCCACTCGGTTACAAGTGCTTGAGATTGCCAAATCGTACCCTCCTCCAGTGCCAGCAGGTTTCCTCCAAAGAAGAATTGAGCAAAATGCGCTTTCTCCCGATGAAAATGGCAACAAAAGCGCCCATTTCAGTTTGGTTGATACAATTGATATAACAAAGAAGCATCCATCCAAGTGGAAACAGCTTTCGTTCCAATATTACAACTCTAAACCGCTGGAGATTAAGCCCTCCACCAAGACCAAAAAGAAAATGAAAACCAACAATCCAAAGGCCGCGGAAGGACTTGCACACTTTTACTTGAACGAAGAACAAGTCAGGCGGTTGTCTTTTGAGCAAATTTTAGACGAAGGGTCTGAGTGCTTGCCAAAGGAGAGCTGGTTCAGCTTTTCTTTGGCGGCTCTGAACGCAAAGGCTTTCAATAGTCGTCTGTATGACTCTTTGGAATTGAGAGTCAAACTTCTCAAAATGAAATGTGCAGCTATAGCAATTACCAGTTTGGTTTGCAACACCGATTACACATCGGCTAACTTTTTTGAAACCGAGCCTTATATTTTGAGCTTTTTGGTGGACCTTATATCTCCAGAATTTTCATCAATTGTCCCATCGGACGTGTTTTATTTCGCAGTGAAGACTCTTGATTGTATTGCTTCGAAGCGAGTCTGGGGAACAGAATTGGTCCGTCATCTCGGTGGAAATGTCAGTCATGGTGTGATGTATCAACTTTTGAGACATATCAATAAGAAAGTTCGAAATGAGGATGAGGATTGTTTCGAGAAAAGTCACCTTATCTATTTTACACTACTCAGCCATTTCATTGAATCCAAATCTTTGTTACCGCGACTCGCTTCCGGTGGCTTATTGAATGAATTGATGACTTTTTTGAATGTGCACACGAAATACAGGTGGACATGCTCAGCAGCATTAAACACTTTATCCATGTTTTTGGGACTTTCTCCTGATTTAATTTCAGAATTTTCTTCTAATAATGGATTTCAACTTTTGATCGATACAATTAGTTACGAAGTTGATTTTGCATTGGACAACCCAGATTTCGGTGGCGGTCCTCCCAAAGATGTTGTGACCTACTACACAATTACTCTCAGACAAGTAAATTATTTGAGAAATTTACTCAAAGTCGTATCCAACCTTATACAATCTGAAGCAGGAGACCGTTTGAGAAATCTTTTCGATTCTCCGATTTTGATTAGTTTCAACAAAATCATATCCAATTCTCACATATTTGGCCCTTTTGTTGTTGCAGCGACGTTGGATGATGTATTGTACATCATCCATAATGAACCAACTGCCTTTCCTATCTTGAAGGAAGCAAACGTGATTTCGACTATTCTTTCTCGTTACCTGGAGTTGTTTATGCCTGCGCATGAGTTACTCATGTCTCTACTCGAAATATTGGGGGCAATTTCTTTGAATAAGGAAGGTTTGTCCATGGTAATTGATTCGGCTGCTATCAAAACGTACTTCAAATCATTTTATGAATTGGAGTTTGCTAAGAAATTGGTTCAAGCTGACGCAAGTACTGGCATTGGATGCTCTATGGACGAGCTTGGTAGACATTACCCTACCTTAAGACCGATTATTATGGCAGAAATCAAAGATCTTGTTGACAAATTTCCGGCATTTGCTAATAAAAAGTTAAGACCATTATGCTTATACGGCAAGGGTGAATCTATGTTCTACAGGAATCAGGATGATGCCCCGAATGGCGACGATGAGCCTCAGGAGGAAATCAACTCTTGGGAAGGAGTACATGGCTCTAACCTTTTCGATAATGTTATTAGCTTTTTAAGTGGACTTCTTCAAGACAGTGGACAGTGGGGTAAAGAATGTGTGAAGGAAATTCCATTCGAGAGCTGGGAGTCCTTTTTAACATTGCCAAACGCTCCTTACGACTACGTGTCAACGAATACTATGATCAACTTCTTGTCAATTCTCAAATATCTCAACGATGAAGAGAAAACATATGGATTTCCCGAAATATTGAAACTTCTTGATAAATTGGTTGATACCCCTATAATCAAGTCCTTTGCTACGCATTCAGGAGAGGCTTCATTTTTCGAATGTTTCCAAAAGTGCCCAGAAAAAGGTACTGCTATTTTACAAGCTATCAACACAGTCAATACGGTCTTGCATGGTATCACCGAAAGTTATCTAAACCCTACGATTATGGTGCACGATCGTTATTTGTCTTTCATCAATTATCTTGGATCAAACCCTACCCTCATACCAAATTTAGTCAAATTCATGAGCCGTTGTATCATAGAGGAGATAAACATTCGCTCTACATTACCACATCAAGTTATCGATGAAACCTCACCGGTGACTGAGGTAGGTGTAGACTCTCCACAGTTGTTGGTCTATTCCAAAGAACCTCCTCGCAACCCAGTTGCGAATGCTAATAACAGTGCTAAATTCAAAAACACTTTACAGTTGAGGTTTTTAATGAATCGGTTGCAGATTAACATTGTCCTTATTCTTACTTGCATTTCAAGAAGCTGTATGCAAAGAAGACAGGATTACTTTGATGCGGATTGGAGACGTTATGCTGTGGATTGCACCAAGTCTTTAGCTGTTTCATTATCAGATATGTGGGATGCGGGCAATTCGCTTAATTCAACAAACAAATTGAATTATAGTTTGATTGCTATGAACATCATATCATTTATCTCTAAAAGCAAAGATAAGGGAAAGGAAGTTCTCTCTACTCCTTTGGTACTGTTTTACTTTGTGACTACAGACATTGTTCAAAAAATCGTGGATACAGCAATTGTCACTTTTGATAACCTAACTTCGATGTTGCCCGCTCAAGCGGAGGACGCCAAGATTTCAAAATATGTTAAATGCTCAGACGTCTCTATCAAAGCGAACTTTTTGGACCACGCCCTACTTTTCCTCGAGAAATTATGCACTCCAGGATTGGTCTCAAAAATACCTTTCAGTTCCTACTTTTACAATAACGGTTATGGAAATGGTGATTCGAATGTGATTGATGGAATACTTACCCAAGTATCCGTGCAATGTATGCGCCTCATTATTTTCTGCGTGGGATCGAAGTCAAAAATGGTTCAACAGAATGACTTCTCCGGCTTTGAGAATTTACTGGACTCAACTGCACATTCATTAGTCACAATAATCCGTAATACCTGGACGGTGGATCCTGTCGATGAATATTACCCATTGAAGTCAGAGTGGATCTCGCCGGTCAAAGATGAAATTCGGTATTTAATGGATAAAGTCGGAATCTCTGAGGAGGGCGCAAAAACAATTTTGCAGGAGGCAAAATCTATCCGTAACCTTCATGATTTAGTCATTAATATTGACGCTACTGATAGTGATGACTGGAAAAAATGCATGGGAGTTGATTTCGATGAAGTGAAGAATTTGTTTGCGTATCAACCGATCAATACGCATGTGGTTCAAAATTTCAAGTCGGATAAAGCAAACGAGAGTAACGCCTTGTTTACTTCCACGTTGATCAAATTGGCCATGGTTTGCAAATCCATTGTGCCTATCATCTCATTGATTATGAAAGATCGTCAAATTGCAGGTACTACATGTGCAGCTCTTTTCGAATCAATAGAATCTTTGAGCGAAGAAAAAACAGAACAAAATATGGGCCGTCTCTCTGCCGCGATCGCTTTGTTGGAGAAGTTAATTTTTCATGGACCAATACCTACGACCTTCGAAGCAGCTGTTAAGTCATCTTATCTTGCATTTGTGAACTTTTTCATTGAAGAGCTCGAAAAGAGACCGGATCTTGTGGATTCTGATTACTTCCAATCTGGTTTATCTTTACTTGAACCAATTCTAAGTGAAGCGAAACCCAACTTCTTGTTAGATGTTCCCTTATTGCCAAATTTAACTTGCAGCAATGATTTGATTTCGCGACTTGCTTCTGCTGTTCTTATTCTCTCCCCCCAAAAAAACATTAGATCAGCCATAACCTTGTGCCGGTTCATGTATTTGCTTGGAAAACAAGAGAAATTTAGAATGCAGGTTGCTAAGTCTTCTCTCATGAATCATCTAACTGTTAACATGCAAGGCTTTATGGAGCTGAATGATCTCACTTTGTATAAAAGTCTTCAGGATGTGTTAATATTGCTGGTTCGGGTTTGTTTTGAAACTCCTACTACCGTCGAGGGCTTTATCTCAGCCGAGGTCACTAAGCATATGAAAAAGGGAGGGAGACATAGTTTGAGGTCTTTAGTTAACGACACAAGATTTTTGTGTGGAAGAGATCCAGAGATATACATCAAAACTGTCTCCAATATGGTAAGACTCGTTGATGATGAGTATGGGCATGACTTCATTTTCTTATTAGAAAAGAAACGTGAAGATGAGATCAAGTCGGTGAACGATGATGTGGACATGACTGAAGAGAGTGATACCCCCGCTTTGAATCCTCCAACGGGCTTAGTACATTTGCTTTTAACTGAAGTTATGGATACTTACAAGAAGGATTGGGTGTCAACGCCTGAAACAAGTACCACCCCTGAACCTGAACATGATGACAAGAAGAAGAAGGAACTGCATTTTGAAATTTTATTGAAGAACAAAAGGTTTGGCTATATGTGCTTTCTTTTGCAAACTATAACAGAATTGATTGGGTCGTCAAAAGAAGCAAAACTTGAGTTTATTACTTTTTCGAAAAAGAATAGCTCGAATGAGAGCAATAAGCCACGCTCCACATCATTGAATTTTTTCATTCATCAGCTCATTTCCAGTCAATTATTTGTTGCTCCTACCGGAGAAGAATTTCAAAGGAGAGAAGCAATATCCTCACTAGCGAAACTTGCAATTCTCGCCTTAGTATCAACGACCGTTACTAATGCTCCAGATGAATCCAATCCCAAGAAGGAAGATCCTGACATGATGGTTGTCAGGAAGTTTTTGATGGACGTTGTCTCTAAAATTCTCAAGGAACTATTCCAGGCAGCAGTTCCAACTTCTTTGACATACAGTAAGCTTTATGACTTGTTTGACATGTGTGGATGCTTGCTTTCAACTAAGTTTAAAGAGCTTTGTTATCCTCTTTTGGATAAAAATGCTACGAAATTAGATCATTTCTATATTGCGTCGGCCTTTTTTGACAATCAGCTACCAAACCAAATCACAACTGCATTGGCTCGCTTAGATTTAAATTTCCCTAACATTCACAGGATTATGAAAGTTGGCCTAAAGCCCCTTTCAAACTTAGCCAAGATTAAAGTTGCAAATGCAGAATTATTTGAATCGAACTCATTGGATGAAGAAGAGATTGAAGAGATTGAGGACAGAGATGAAACACCTGATCTTTTCCGAAATTCGACTCTTGGCATGTATGACATTGACCTTGATAGCGAAGAAGAAGAAGAAGATAACTATTATGATGAAGGTCCAATTGACGTCATGATGTCAGGATCTGAGATGTCTGAAGATGAGTCTGAAAGTGGTGTCTCTAGTGAGTCAGACATGGAATCAGGAGAAGACGACGATATGCTGGAAGAAGACTTGCAACATCAGTTAGAAGGGTATGACAGCGATGATAGTGCAAATGACATAGAAATTATCGATGAGCTTGCCATTCAGTCTGGAAGCAGCTCTGAAATGGAAGATGATGATAGTGATATTTCGGACTTTTACGGCTTCGATGATAATAGTGCAGGAGAGACTGAAAACAGCGGAGATTATGAGGAAGAGGAAGATGAAGAGGAAATGGATTATGACGATGATGAACTAGACGGTTGGTTAGAGGCTTTTGGAGACGAGGAAGAATTAGAGGGTTCAGAAAATGAGAATGAGACACGCTTTGCAAACCCATCGAATGACTTTAGTGATCGTGAGTTTAATAGCCTTCACTCTGATTATGATGAGGATTTGAGTACAGAAGACGAAAGCAATGGAGAAATGGATGGCACTGAAATGGATTTCGAAGGTGACCATGGGTCTAGAACGCGAGAATTTGTTACTTCGTTCTTTGATGCTCTTCGACCCATCACTCATCAGAATGTTTCGGGCTTGTTTGAGGAGTTGGTCCATAGGAGACATCTCTCTGATAGGACCCTTAGAGGTTCGATCCACATTGGCCTTGGACCTAATGGTAACGACGCCTTAATTGATCCACTACTTCTCTTTAATGATAAGAACCTTGCTCATTCAAAGAATTCTTTTGATTATATGTTCATTCGCTCAACAATAGAGAGATGGAGAACTGCTTTTTCCTATTTCTTTAGCAACTATGAGAAAGATTTTCTTGATGAAGTCCATCACAGAATCAAGGAAGCTATCTATGATGACAGCATTGAGATAATCAAAAAGAAGAAGGAAGAAAGAGAACGCTTGAAGAAAGAACGGGAGGAAAGAGAAAGAAAAAAGAAGGAAGAATTGAAGAAGAAAAGAGAGGAAGAAGCTCGACAACGTGAATTGGAGTTGGCAGCAAATCCCCCTCCAGTCAGAGAACCAGTTATGTTACTAATTGGTGATCGTGAAGTGGACATTAGTGGCACAGACATTGATCCGGAATTTTTTGAAGCCTTGCCAGAACATATGAGAGAAGAGGTTTTTACTGAACATGTTCGGGAGCGCAGAGCACAGGCGTCGAGTATGGAAGAAGACGTTCCTGAAATTGATCCTGATTTTCTTGACGCTCTTCCTGAGCATATTAGAGACGAAATTGTACATCAAGAATCACTCTCTCAAAGACTTGCTGGTGGTCGTTTTGGATACTTAGGAGAGGGCGATTTGGACGAATCTGAGGAAGACATCGATGATCCAAGTACTGCGCATTCTCATGTCCAAGAGGGTAACTCTGATCAACCCCAAAAGAAGAAGCTTCGGAATTTCATAACTCCTTTGATCGATAGGGCAGGCGTTGCAAGTTTAGTTCGTCTTCTTTTTGCACCTCAACCAGTCAATCAGCGGGACCATGTCTATCTGACTCTTCTACAGATGTGCAATAACAAACAAACTAGGGCGGATATCATGAGTTTGTTGATTGCCATTCTTTATGACGGTTTGCATAATCAAAAAAGCTTGGAGAAGGTGTTTAATCAGATATCCGCAAAAGCTGACCACGTCAAATCAACCAATACATCATTGCCTATCGATGCCACCCCAGTAAGTGTTGGTGTGCAAATTATTGAAGCGGTTTTCTACTTGCTTGAAAAGAATACTGCTTTGCGTCTTTTTTTGCTCACTGAGCATGACAATGCATTTATCTCCAAGAAGCATATGCAGAAAAAGAAACTCAAAAATCCATCGACATGCGAGGAAAGGTATCCTATCAACCTTTTGTTCAAGCTTTTGGAAAACCCTCTTTTGAGGGAAGAAAATTTCTTCATCGATTTGCTTGCAAGTGTACTACACTTCGGAACGAGGCCCCTTCTTGTTTTGAGTGACAAGTCAAAGAGCTATCCTCCAAGTTTCGACACCAATTTCATTCCAGACAGCAACTTGCGTCTAATTGTTCGCATCCTAACGTCTAACGAGTGCGTGAACACAACATTTAGAAGAACAATTAGCGCTATGCAACATCTTTCATGGTTGAAAAATGCTCAAAAAGTATTTTCAGTTGAGCTTCTGGAGAAAGCAACAAACTTGGGTCGTCGTATCATCAAAGATTTACGAGGCTTAACTGAAGGGTTGAAAAGTGGTACCAATTATGACGGCGATGAAAAGTTCATCAACAGCTTCACGGCTCCAAGTTCTGATCAAGCAAAACTACTTAGGATCTTGACAGCTTTAGACTACATGTTTGAAACAAAATCAAAAACTGGGGAAAATGTTGATAGTTCACGGGAAGGAATTGACCAACTTACTGGACTTTACCAACATCTTGAGCTTGGTAACTTGTGGGACGCTCTAAGTGAGTGCTTGAGAGTTCTAGAAGAGAATACAAACTTGTCTAAGGTTGCCACGGTTTTGTTGCCTTTGATTGAGGCCCTTATGGTTGTGTGCAAACACAGCAAGGTGAAGGAAATACAGATCAAGGATGTTATGAAATATGAAGCCCGGAAGATTGATTTCAAGAAGGAGCCTATCGAAAGTTTGTTTTTCTCATTTACTGATGAGCATAAAAAGATTTTAAATCAAATGGTTCGTGCTAATCCTAACTTGATGAGTGGGCCGTTCAGCATGTTAGTAAGAAATCCGAAAGTGTTAGAATTCGATAACAAAAAGAACTATTTTGATCGGCAATTGCATGAAGGTGTGACTTCAAATGAAAAGTTGTCAATTAGCATTCGTCGTGATCAGGTTTTCCTTGATTCATATCGTGGACTCTTTTTCAAGTCTGTTGATACCTTCAGGAATGCTGTCTTGGAGATAAACTTTAAGGGAGAAGCTGGCGTTGATGCTGGTGGAGTTACAAGAGAGTGGTATCAAGTTTTATCCCGTCAAATGTTCAATCCAGATTATGCCTTGTTCACAGCGGTTGCTAGTGATGAAACAACATTCCATCCTAACCGGACATCCTATATTAATCCAGAGCATTTATCCTTCTTCAAATTCATTGGTCGCATAATAGGAAAAGCTATCTTCGACAATTGCTTTTTAGATTGTCATTTTAGCAGAGCTGTTTACAAAAAGATCTTGGACAGACCTGTTTCTCTCAAGGATATGGAGAACCTTGACTTGGAATATTTCAAATCCTTAATGTGGATGTTGGAGAATGATATTACAGACATCATCACTGAAGATTTCTCTGTTGAAACGGATGATTATGGCGAACACAAAATTATTGATCTTATTCCTAACGGTCGGAACATACCTGTGACAGAAGAAAACAAACAAGAGTACGTGAGACTAGTCGTGGAATATAGACTCCAAACATCTGTTGCGGAACAAATGAACAATTTCATTACAGGATTCCACGAAATCATTCCTCGGGACCTTGTCGCTATTTTTGACGAGCAAGAGCTCGAGTTGTTGATTAGTGGATTGCCAGATATTGATGTACAAGATTGGCAAAACAATACTACCTATGTCAATTATTCACCATCATCAGAGCAAATTCAATGGTTCTGGAGGTCTGTTAAGTCTTTCGATAACGAAGAACGGGCCAAATTATTACAATTTGCCACTGGTACTTCGAAGGTACCACTAAATGGGTTCAAGGAGTTGCGTGGTGCCAATGGAGGATGCAAGTTCAGCATTCATCGTGATTACGGATCCACTGACAGGTTACCGTCATCTCACACATGCTTCAATCAAATAGATCTTCCGGCGTACGAAACATACGAAACGTTGAGAGGTTCTCTTTTGTTGGCCATCACTGAGGGACACGAAGGTTTTGGTTTGGCTTAGTAATTGAGCTTCATTGAATAAATAAAATGCATTTCGAATTATATATTGAAATTAAATGTAGCTGAACCACATGTATCTATGTCGCATACTTTATATAAGATCTACCCGCTCTTAGCCGCATAAGTATGGTGTAGATAGCGATTAAGATTTCTCCATTCTTGCTGCTAGTTCTTCTAAACCCTCAGACGATTCAAGGTGGCTTACCAATTCATAGTTCTTTTGGTTGATCGCTTCAACCTCGTCGTTGTACATACCGCACTCCGCAATGAATTCTCTGGGTCTCAAAGTGATTCTACCCTTTTTCTTGAAAACGTACTTTGTAATTCCGAGAGCACACAACTTGCCATCTGTTGCTTCAAATTTCAGTAGAATGTAAAGCCATTTGTTATCCCAAGCTAATACATTGGATGTGATGGTGTAGCGCTGGAACAACTTAATCTCGCGTTTGAAGACACATTGAATTGTTCCCACGGGGATGTACGGACAGTTTTGAAGCGATTGGGACTTGAACTCACCAGTCTCGTTTAACCAAGCATTCATGAACAATTTCTGGAACAATTGACACACAAAAGAAGTACGAGCAATGTCCAAGTCTATCAAATAGGTAGAATTGGACTTGTGCAAGTACATGTCAATTTCTAGTGGCGATGCATAAGTGGAGTAAGACACAGCCTTGAATATGTCAAGCTTGGAAGAGCCATATCCAAATGTGTTTTTTCTCGTTTGGATAAAAGCATTTTTGTGTACAACAATGTGTTTGAATACAAGGGCGTAGAAACGTATCAAGTACGCGAATGGAAGCGTCTTGTAGGTGGAAACCAAAAATAAAACCACAAAGGTTTTTAATATGGTAGAAAGCATGTAGTTGGTGGAGCAGAATTAGTGCGCTGCGGACCGAGAAGCCGAGGAAGAACCGGCCGAAGTGTAGATAAGAAAATGATTCTTTTACTCTTTACGCATTTAAAATATTTTATGGCATTTGCGCTCCAAATGCGCCCATAAACCAATGGGGTTCATGGTCCAGTATAGGATCACTGTTATTTTTATACTAACGTATAGCCTACAGCAATAGGGAAGTACATTTGCAAATCGGCGTAGACTGGGAATTCCGTAGGATCACTGCATAATAGAAAACGCTGGAGAGAAATACTGGCCCACTTGCACGTACATTTTAAGGCATAAACTGAACCCGTAGTATGTGTTATTCGTGACTATAAATGATATGAATGAGGATGAGTGCCACCTTGGCAAACCCAATGCGAGGAAATGAGTGCGGTGAAAAGAGTTAAGCTGCATGGAAATGGTCACCAAAGAGAGGTGCCGATGACTAGCTACTGCTGGCTATGCCGATCTACTCAGGCAGAGAACTGCGGGTATAAGGGCACTGGTTGGTGTCAATGTGCGAAGAGATCCACTCGTCCACATTGCGGAACTGCGCCTGGCAGAGTCGACAACAGCCAGCAACTTGGTTGCGCTGGCTTTTCTTAGTGCCTCCGGGGTATTGGAAGTGGATGGCTTTCAAGTGGTTTTTGTAGGTGTCACACCGACTGAAAATACCCAGCGTGTGGCAGCAATGGTCGCCACGGGCACCATTCTTGAAAGGACAGCGGAACTGGCCATTGTCAGCGCCCATTTCCTTCCAATGGCACTTGAAGTGGCGGAAAAGATCGTTAGGTCTGGCAAACCCACGTTGGCAAATTTTGCACACATGTGGGCGTGATGTAGGCTTCAAGTGCGTGGATTTGTGCGTCGCCAAGTTGGAGAAATAAAGATGGCACTCGGGGCATTGACGCTTTTTGCGCGGCTTCCATTCCTTTGCAGGGGAGGCATCGCGCAGCAAAGGCGAGCGAGGCGACGTCTGGCTCTCCAGCTCGCGCAATGGTTGCAGTGCGGGCTCCGCCAACGTGGCCGCTTCAGGGCGCGGTTCACTTGGCGCCTCGACTTTTGGCTGCAACTTGGGCTCGAATGCAGGTTGCGCAGAGGAATCAAAAGACTGCATCTTGGGGGCCGGCGCATTTTGCAATTCAGGTTCCGACGTCAGTTGCGCCTTTGGCGCTAATGTCAGAGGCAAATGTTGTTCTGATGCTGGTGGCAACGTAGGCTCCAATGTCTGATGCAATTTAGGTTCCAAGTTCTGATGTAATTTCAATCCAAATGGAGGTTGTCTGGCTTCGAGCGGCTGATGCGGCTTTGCTTCAAACGGCGCGCCAACCGGCACCGGCCATGTCCCATACTGGCGTGGCACCAAATGTGGAAGCGACTGGTGTTGGCTAAAGTTCGGAGGCGGTAGCGGGAGGTCCAAAGAAAGCAGGTTGATTGGGGGAAGGCGAAAGGCAACGTTGTGGGCCATGGCGGAGATAGGAGATAGAAACACCGTGGGGATAGACTCCTGTCAAAGTAGATGCGAGAAGGTGGTCTGTGATGTTGAAGAGCACCAGGGGGGAAAAGAAGTAAATGTGTAAAAGCCTTTGAGGAAACAAAAAGTTTGGCTTGGTATCACCTAAATCTTTAGTGGCGGACAAGCGACGCAATATAAATGGCCGGTGGCTTGGACGCCGGTGGCATTTTTTTTTCCGCCTTCCGCCTCCTCCGGTGTCTCTATTTACAGGAGCAGACGGCTGTGCTCTTCGGCACAGAGAGTGTTGCCGCGCTGTATGCACCCTGTCACTTCCGAGGTACCCCTATAGTCAGTTGGTGCGCTTTGGACGCATCCCATGTACACTCGGGAATTTTTTTCCCACCAGAAACTTATTAGCTTGTCATCCCAAGCCAATGTGTTTGCCTATGTCTCCTCGCCACCTCTTTTGAGGGTCTTTATGTCCGCATATCTCCGCCGTGCCAAGGGGCGCGGCGGAACATCAGAGGCGCGGCACGGCTTGGTACGATTCCATCCGAGCCGCGTGTTTCCGGCAGGCTGTGCGCCCGCAACAGCCGTTCTTTTGGCCGCGGCACGTCAAGAGTCCAGCCCGAGACAGCCTCTGGCGTACATGGCTGATCGAAGGTCTGTTTGTTATGATGCCAGCGAATCATTAGTAGTATGATGATGGATATCACGAGTAATGTAATGGAGCACCGACATAGCTCCGTGTATGTGGAGAACCTATTATTTGTGGGCATTGTTGGCCCTTCTCGAGATTTGCATTTTGCACTTTTTTACTGGGCCTCGTTTGCTATGGGACACTTTATCGCCGGTTCTCCGATCGCGTAGATCTTCTCCGCGTCGCGCCACTAGCGAAAGGGCCGTTGGGGTCGCGCCGCTATATACAAGTCTTCTGCTGTTGTTTGTCTGGGGCACCAGATTTAATTTTTGCTGGGTGGCGTCCGAAAATTCCGGCACTAGTATCTCCGAAACCAACCTAGAGTGGCCAACTTCCGGCTTGATTTACCTCTCCGTTTCCTAAACCGGAAGACTGTCGGCCCTCAGTTCTTTTTTCGTTCCCTGTTAGTTAATTCCGCTCCCGTAATAATTTTCTTCTCCGCATTGATTGATTATTCATCTGCCTCACCTCGTACATTTAGTTGTGCCATACATTATACGACTAAGTAGCACCTTCATTGTTTGAATTTTGAATGGCTTCTTCTTGTCTGTTTGTATGCATTGCGCTTGCCTATTTTTTACCGTATTCTATTTTGCTAATCATTCTCGTTCGATATTAGTGATCTGTCCGTCAGTTTCTGTACTAGCAAACAAACCATAGCAGAACCTGGAATCATTTTCTATTCTCACTCCGGTATTCAATACTTGACGACTTTAAATTGAGAATCGTATTATTCGATTTAAATATAGTTACTCAGTCAATACTTCTTTTTTTTTCTTCTTGTTCGGCTCACGAGAGCCAGTGCAAAACCACTATTAAAGATAAATCTCCTGGTTCAATTAAAGCTTCAACATATATTCTAGCACTCGTTGCAGCAAGAGTCGATGCCAGTATTCGTATATTATGCACTCTTGAGGCACGCAAGTCTTAGATTAATTATGCCTTTCTGGAGCGTGGACGAGTAGAGCCAGCTTCGGTACCACTGGATACACCAACACTGGTACCCTCGGCCTTCTTAGATGCCCTCTTTTTGCCAGCATTCTTGTACACCTTGATGTAAAAGGAAATGAACAATAACAAGTAACTGGTCAAAATCATGCAACCGTAAAACGCTGCCAACTCCGAGCCAAAACAGTCACCCACATGTGGGAAAGATGGGAAGTATTTGAAAGAAAAGTGACTGTACGTGGCAAAGTACACAAAGATCAAGTCCAACACGAACTGCACGATTTGGAAGCGAGTCACCCACTCCTTCCACCAAACACGGATTCCACGTGCACTCAAGAAGTAGTACCAGTACATCACCACGTGCACGGCCAAGTTCAAAGAGATTGGAACCCACTCGACAGAGGTTGAGCCGGTCAATTGTGTGTAGCACAACAAAGCAGTGGCACCGTGGTGGTATACATGTAAGAACAACAACTTTTTCTTTTTCAATACCAAGAATACAGTATCAATCAACTCCCAGTACTTCGTCAAGTAGTTCAAGTAGTACAAAGTGACCAATTTTGGCGCAAACGCACCTTCGGCACAGATAGCGTAATACAAGCCGTGATGGTACCAGATAGGCACTAACTGTTCGATGGTCAAAAGCAAGAGAATAAGCGAAGCCATGGTCAAGCCTAAGTTGTGCATCTGGAACAAAACATTCAACTTCAAAGCTGGTACATTCAACGCGTTCGAAACAGCACGTCCCCCAAAAATCACGATATAGTACACAGCAATTACGCTAAGAGCATGGTAACCGTTAGCCAAAAACGTCTGGCGGTGGACGAATTCGAATTTCTCAGCTGGGTATCCAATCACTTTTTCAAACACGGCGGAAAATATTGGCCACAAGTAAAGGCCAAATGGTCTCTCTATGGATGGCCAGCCAACCTGAAATGTGGGCTCCTCAGAAAAAGAATGAAAAACGCTTGCCATTTTGCCGCCTTTCTTGTTGAGTAAAGATTAAGTTGTTGTGTAACCTGATGCGGAGAAGCTGGTACGCAGAAAAAAAAACTTTCCACTCTTTCATGTTGATTTTTCGTCGGGTGCCGCGAAACCCGAATCTTCACATGCATGAACACAATACTACATTTCTTCTCCAGAAGATTAGTAAGACCCTGTTAGGAGCAAATCTTACTTTTGAATTTACGTACATACATAAAGAGAAATTATTCTTATCATCTGAATGGTTTCATCCACCTGGAATGTACCAGCAAAAATAGTGGGCCACTTCGGTTGTTAATGTTGGAGCTGTTGTTTTTATAGCGGAACTTTCGTATCATCTCTGAGCTTCTTTATCGTTTCGTTTCATTGTACTATGCGGTAGGCTCAGAGTATGGGTTTCTGTTGCGACTTGGGTTTCAAGTTCAAAAAGTCAATCGATACAATAATATCGTAGCCATTTTCCTCGCAAGCATATAATGCCTCGTGTTCATTAGAATGCAAAAAACGAATGTTTTCTCCGACCAAAGCGCGGATCAATGAACAACTTTCAAGGTCTCTGATTTCAATGAAACCGGGATCAAACGCCAAAAGGTATGGATAGAACAATGCAATATTCTGTGGTGATCCTTCCCAAAATATACCCCAGTCATGCTTGGTTCGCCAACCGTTTTTATTGATTAAAAACGAAAACTCACTGTAACTCAACAAAAAGTTCTTGTCAAGACGGTGGATTGCAAGAGGTGTTACACTTTCCCTCTGCGTAGCAAAATCCAATGAAGGGTCCGCTTCATCTAAAATCGGCTCTTTTTCGCCTCCTTCAAGAGAAAGAATCTCAAATCCCTTGGTGCAACCAATACACAACTTCGTCTTCAAAAATGAGATGGACACTGGCTCTGAACTAAAGCTAACTTCACGAACATCCATTCTTTTGTATTTGTTCTTGTTCTTATCGAACGGATTAGCTGGCTCCACAATACTGATGGCCCTAGTATTTCCGCTCTTTACAGCGCAAACAAGCAATCTGCCCTCACACACACCCGTTTTGAAAGAGGAGACATGGCTCAAAATAACTTTACCACTTCTAGTGTTTTTCGCGTGATCAAGCGAATCGGTACACGAAAGATCAAACTCATATAAAGTTTTGTCCGATAAGACCAAAATTTTCGAGTACTCCACTAATACTTCCATTTGCGTCACGTATGGTTTACTTATAACCATAGTTGGATCCGAGCAGATTCTCTCGTTGGAAGTGGCACTAATGGATCTGACCGTTGACACCCACACGCCACCATCAGTACCATATAGTAACTTTTTTCCACCATAGCAAGGCACTCCACAATTGATCCGGTTATTTCCCGTAAACCTTCTTGTTTCATACTTGCAAAGCGAGAAAATGTCATGCTTTGAGATTAACTTTAGTTGTTGTTGTTGAACTTGCAGTAAAAGTTGGTTTTGGTTCGTAACATCATCTGCAAACAAGGAGACATGGACCGGGTTGTTACCCAAGCCAAGAAAATTGACTTGTAATTTCTGCTGAGAAGAGGAGACAGGATTGTATGGTGAAGTCTCCAATCTCCTTTTCGACCCGGTGTCGGAGACAATTGAGCAGTCATGGCGGTACTGAAGAATGGTCTTGAAAGTAGGTGACTCATAACCGCTATTGATAAAAAGCAATGGCAAGTACATGGGTTTCTCAAAAACTTTATGCACTTCTCTCTTGTTCTGAACCTTGTGCTTCACCATCAACAACGCATGTTCAAAAAGATAGACGTCAATCTTTTCATTGTCTCTCTTCCTGTTTAGAGTCACCTGGTAAATGATGCGATTGTTGTAGTTTAACTTGAAGTTGTATCTTTCCTCCAACGTCTGCTTCCCCAAGAGCCTGTGCAAAACCATAATTTTATGTCTGTCTGTACTTTCACCGGTTTGAACATTGATTTCAACTAAGACCTTTTCGATTTCTTCCTTCGCTTTGAGGAGGTTCTTATAGTCAGGCGATGTTTCCTTTGTATTCTTCAAGATTCCTGCAATAAGCAATTGGTACCTGGCTGGCCGTTGCACCCCCTTGATCAAAAATGATGACAAATCTTGCTTTCTAGACTCGGGCTTCTTTTCGATGGCCTCTAGGAACCTGGCATATTTCATATTGACCTGTTGCTGTCTTTCATGCTCAAAACTAGCAAAAACTTTGTTTCCAGAATATTTGATGAATGGCTCAAATCCACCAATGTATTGTAAAATAACATCTCCAATGCATTCAACGACAGGTTTCTGCTGCTGTTGACGAGCAGTTAGAGCCTCGCTCAAATTCCTAGCTAAGCGCAAAAGATCACTCACACCTCCAAAAACAGTTCTGATGAAAGCTTCTCTTTCCCGCTCAGGTATGATGTTATTGGCTGGATTTCTCAAAGGCATGATGTAGAAATCGGTCATAAACTCCAAATCCTTGACGTAATCCCTTTCTGTGTAAATGAGTTCGTAGATTAATTCCTGCCTCATCTTTTCGTGCTTCTCAAGTTTATCTAAAACAGACTTGTCCACTGTTTCATGCCACAAAGTTTTGACTTTTTCGGTATCATGTAAGGATAATCTCGAAACGGCCCTTTTCAAGCCGCCTCTGGGTTTCATGTTGAGTCTAGCTTGTTGTTCTAATCTGCGAGGACAAGCAATCGAGTAGCATAGTCTATTCCGGTTACAAGTTGGTGAGTAGCAGTCAGTCAAAATTGTAAACACACCATTGACACCTGTCAGCTCTTGCGAATCCTTTTCGTTTAACCGGTTCAAGTTGGTGAAGCTACCAGTCGAACCCTCCGCTGGACTACCTGGAACACCTGGAAGTTGCGAAACTGGATATGGAGCGTTTGTAGTATTCGATGGATTTCCAACAAAAGATCCACGCAGTGAATTGTTACCTGTACCAAGATTATTCGAATCATCAGGAAAGAACTCCATTTCACTGAATATTCTACTAAATGTGTACACTTCGTTTGGTGAATCACGCAAACGATGGTTGTAGGTAACATCATGGTAGAACTTTTGGGCGTCCAATGATCTACCCAATAACAAAGCTAAATTTCTATCATTCGTCCTAATGATGTGACAAATGGCATCAACAGCTTCTTTTCCTGTGAAAGAGTCATGGTATTCCAATCCATCTTTCATATTGATACCCAAGACTAACGACTCCTTGAACGCCTTTGCAACTCTTGACAAAATTGCAGGATAAATAGCAGGTTTATGTGAGTGTTTATGTGCCAAAGTCTTTTGGGAAGACATTGTTGAGCTGGAAGCAGCTCGGTCATTCTTCAATGATGTAGTGCTTGAGAATTTTTTGGTTGACAATGACGACAATTTTCCGAGAGAACTAAAGGACCGGGATTTAGATGACAAGGAAAAACTATGGCTATTCCCCGATATATTTGTTCTTGGACTCGATGTGGGTCCAGTGTTACTAGATATCAGGTTCTGTTTCAAGGAGTTCGAAGACAAGGACTTTGTTCGGGACAGTACTTCTTTCTTGGGAGACGGTTGCCCAAACCCATTTGCATTTGACATATTTGGAGAGGTCACCACTCTTCTGCCTTCGGGAAGATCAGTTCCCAAAGTACTACCAGGAGGCTTTCTCCTGGCATGATGCGCGGCCGATCCATATTGAGCTCCGTGTTGGGCCATATGCGGTGTTGCAAGTTGGTTTCCATGTCCCCACTGTTGTCCGTATGGATTTCCAGAATTGGGAGCAGGGTGTGATCCTTGGGCAGGGTGAGGTTGCATATTTGGAAGAGGTTGTTGGGGTATATGCTGTGGCCCTGTGTACTGAGATCTGGTTTGGGAAGCATATTGAGATCCGTACTGGCTCGCCTGATGCTGCTGAGACTGTTGGTACAGCAATCCTGCGCCATGTTGTGAACTGTACTGTGATCCATTCTGAGCACCATACGGCTGGTTAGAAGTTGTGTAATGACCCTGTTGCGTTCTCTCGGCTGTTGACGAATATGATTTCGGGGGCCCGGGATTTGAAGGATACGAAGGTTGTGCCGCATAGTTAGGACGACCTTGGCGAGACTCATGTTGAGACTTATGGGCGTGGAATTGGTCCGGTAAGTAATTCGTGCCTTGGTTTTGGGAATGATGCACCTTCTGAGGGGCAAGAGTCTGTTGATAATCGTTTCTTGGCTCTGTTTCTGCTCGGCGACGTTCTTGGTAAGGTTCACCAAGACTGTCTGTGCTAGGAAAAGCGGGTGCAACAGGATATGGGGGTATTTTTTCTGGTTGTTTCTCGAAAGACGGTGATTGACTCTGCATGAAAGGGACCAGGGCAGATTCATATGTTAACAGCAGAGCGGACTTTGCAGGGCTATTATTTGATTGAAACACATGAGAAGGTGCCAAATCAGTCTGAATATGGGGCCGCTCCTTGAAGTGGTGTGCTTTATTATTTGCATCGAACCTGTCACGAGTATCCAACATCGCTTTTGGTATTAGATACTCTGGAAGCCCCAGTTGCTCAGACCGGCTAGAATGAGAGTATGACATTGGATGCTGGTTTCAGTAAGCAGGAATTAGTGTTTGATGCTGTAAAAAAAGAACAACTTCGCCGCAACAGGGACGTTACTGGCGTTGAATAGTTGACCAAATAAAATGAGAAACGAGGCTTCTCAGGCAACCAAAAAAAGACCTCACCAGCGTAGAGCAATAATGTTTCCCTCGTAGAGAGAATGTTCTATGCCAGTAGAAGAAAGGTGTTCCGGTCTTCCGTTGGAAAGATGGCCCTAATGAAGAGGAAAACGGCCAACTTAAAGAGCAAACGTTGACCAGCAATCTGAATCACCAATGTTGATGCAGTGAATGAAGCAAATAATAGGGAATCGCACAGTTGGCCTGATAATCTTACCTGTTGAGGTTCGATTTTAAAGACTGCTATTTCTGGAAAAAACTGTGCTGAAGTTGGAATTGTGAATGAAATTCAAAAGGGAAGTTTCCTGTGTGCCGGACGTTGCCCATATGAATGGATTTGGAGGTGAGGGAGAGAAATGAGTTTGAAAAAAGTCTTCCGAGACGGCAAAACGAATATAGGTAGACCAGCAGATATGAAACGGGGCTTGCAATCGCTTTCATTGCCAATTAGCACATTCAGCCCCTGATTTACTTTACAGCCTTGTAATCGTTGCACTACAATAATTCATGGTACTTAAACCATATATCAAGCTACCAAGCATCAACATCAGTTGAATTTCCGCATGTATCTTATTTGAGAGTGTTTTAACACATATGTGACAGCGAAAAATACTGTTTCGGGGCTCCTGATGATTGAGGCACAGCCGGGCGCGCAAACAGCCGTAGGTTCCGTATTTCGAAAGTGCTAGAATTGGAACTACGAAAGAGATATTCGTATTTACATGACAGAGATCGCAGAGTCAAGAGAAACACTTTGGTCAATTGTTTGATGCTTTTCTGTTGGTTTTTTTTGAAGAATTGGTTATTGGAATATTCCTCACGGTCATATTTTTAGTTTTCTGTCCTCTCACTTAGTGCCAGGACAAGAGACCACGGAAAGACCTGTACACAGCCTCGATACTCTCCTATCAACATTTTGACCCTCTCTTTCGTTCTTTAAAGCATAATGCCAGCCTTCCATTCCACTTTTCTCAGTGAGGACTCTGAAAGAATTGTGGGCAATGTTGTCTTGTTGCCCATCCACACACAATATAGAGGACCTTCTTATCCTCCGACCAGTGAATACGACATTGTCGAGGAGGTGCTTGACTTGTTCAGAGCCAACTCATTTTTCAAGAACTTCGACATCAAGGGTGCCGCTGATAGATTGCTCATTTATGGCATTTTGTTTGTGAGCGACTGTTTGTCTAAATTGAATTCTAGAATGAACCACAAAGAGGCTGTTCGTGTGCTAAATAACTTGGCCCTTGACTCGTTTGCTTTACCTGGTGACATTGGCTTTCCATTGAATGCGCTCTATCAGCCTCCAGCCACTAGAAACGATGCAGAATTATTGAGGGGTTACTTGCAACAATTCCGTCAGGAATTGGCTGACCGTTTGTTGAAACGCATTTACGCCGAAAATGAAAATGTCCCTAGTAAGTACTGGTTGGCTTTTACTAGGAGAAGATTTATGAACAAGAGCTTGTGATGCTGTGTCTGAATTAGTAAATACCGGGTATTAGGGCAGGTACTTCCTGTTGATATCGGACATACGCTTCTCCGAAGATTCTGTGGACTAGAAACCACTCCTCCAAGCGAATCCTCTTGAAGAAAAACCAAGCTAATACACTGACGCTAAAAACTAGCATTATCTTATTGCCCAAGATCATTTGCATCCCTAACACGTAGATGAGGAATCCCAAGTAGCTAGGATGCCGGCAGAAAGAGTAGATTCCGTTTGTCACCAAACGGTGAGTTCCCTGTGTTTCTATATAGTGGGAAAAAGAGTCGCCGCAACTTTTGATGGCTAGATCTCGAATGGCTATGCCAGCTAAAGATACAGGTATGCCCATGAAAACTTGACCATGGTTTCCCCATCTCCGAGAAGTGACAATATGCTCCATGATACTTAAAAGATGAACGGCCATCAAGTGGGTAGATCCTGTGGCGCCGTATACCAAGAAAGAGTATGGAGTCAAGGTTCGCCTCAGATACATAGCCGTACAAAGGTACTCACAGGAATGGAAGATGGCCCATATTAGTAGATAAGCAGAAAGCGGAACTTGATGAGAAGTAAAGAAACCGAACAAAGAAACAACCGCAGCAAAACTAAGAAGCAAGATTTGGTTCTGGACTAAGCTCATAGCAATCTGGTACTGATTCTTCAGAGCTAGATCCAAAACGCGAAATATCGGACATGCTCTCTTTTCCTACGCCATGTCATATAGTTACAAGCCAAACAAGATTCGGCCTCATGTGGTAGCCCTCAAAGCATTCTGTTTGGGTAGTGCTTCAATGGCATGCATTGCTGTTTTATGCTGTTCTTCTAATGTGAACACCAGTGGTCCAAAAGTCGCCCTATACACTTTGGTCCAATGCATATTTCATTTCTTGGAGTTTTTAAGTACGGCGATTTTCAATACATCAGAAGTGGAAGATGATTCATTTATTCTAGGTGATACCGACCTTTATTTGGTATATGTGTTGTCTGTTATTGAAACATTTCTTGTGCACATTTATTTACCCCATCGTCGGTGGTCGCTATTCCTTGGGCTTGTGATGACTATGACTGGTCAAATTTGCCGAACATTGGCTATGTACACAGCGGGGACGTCATTCAACCATTACGTTCAACGAGAGAAAAGTAGTAAGCATAAATTAATCACCACAGGTATCTACAGCTACTCTCGGCATCCGAGCTATTTCGGCTACTTTTGGTGGTTTATTGGATCACAGGTCATGTTAGGGAATTGGTTTGTTGGCGTTGCCGGTGCTTATAAGTTATCTCGCTTCTTCTCACAAAGAATTGCTTATGAGGAAGAGTATTTAATCTCCTTCTTTGGAGAGGAATACGAAGCATACAAGAAAAACACGCCAGTTAGGATACCATTTATCTAAATATAAAGAGAGGAAATTTTTATATCTATTGAGTCTTCTTAGGGGCGACTCCATTTCCGTTGATGTTTCTAAACATCAAAACACCATTGTCACCTTCAACGAACTGACACCATCTGCCAGACTTCCACAAGGAAACCCACATATTCTCATCACTGTATTGGTAATGTTTACCCATAACCTTCTTGATCGCTTCTGTTGCCTCGCGAGCATTGTAAAATGGGATCCGCGAGCAGTAGTGGTGCAAGACATGAGTTTCGATGATGTCGTGGAAAATATGCTTACCAACAAAGCCGAATTCTCTGTCCATAGTAGCAGCTGCACCTCTAGCAAAGTTCCATTCGGAAGCCTCGTAATGTGGCATTTTAGGATCAGAGTGTTGCAAGAAGGTAATGAACACAAGCCAGTGGTTCACGCCAATGTAAGGAATCAACCAGTTAACGAGCAAGTTGAACGCGCCAAACTTCTGGTACCATGTGTACAAGACCAAACCTTGAATCAAGAGGCCAATATCAGACAAGATGATATACCAGTAGTCCTTCGTTTCGAAAATGGCAGAACTAGGGTTGAAGTGACTCATTCCCCAGCCAGACTCAGCAACAGGTTGACCAGTGACATTTGTAGCAAGGTACATAAGCCAGCCACCCAATTGCTGGGACAACAAGCCAATAAAGGTTGCAAGAGGCGAGTCAGCGACGATTTCTTCCAAAGTGTGGGCGTGTCTAGATTCAACAAAGCCATCTCTAGTCTTTGGAACAAACACCATGTCTCTATCCATGTGGCCAGTAGCCTTGTGATGTTTGCCGTGGGAGAACTTCCACGAGAAGTAAGGAACAAGCCAGTATGAGTGCAAGACCCAACCGACCAGGTCGTTAAGCCATCCGTAGTCAGAAAAGGCCTGGTGACCACACTCGTGCGCCAAAACCCAGAGACCAGTGCCAAAAAGACCTTGGACGTATGAGTACAAAGCCCAGGCGGTAAATCTCAAAGCCTTGTTGGGCAAAAACTGGATGTAGTTGTTGGCCACATAGCCAATGGCAACCATGCAAGCAATGTCTCTAAAAACGTAGTATAAGGACTCCAAGGCACGTCTTTCGTAACATTGGGATGGGATGGCAGAGAGAATATCCTTGATGGTGTAGTCTGGAACTTGGAACTCCTCACCATAAGTGTTAGTGGCGGTCAAGCCAGATGTCAAAGTGGCCACATTGCCCTTTTTCTTGATTGTAGTAGAAGTGGAGGAAGATTCACTGTTTCCAGTGGAGAAGGAAGTGACTTGGGCCATTTCGGAAAGAAGAACACGCTCTTGGTAGCGGGTGCGAAACGGTTTCCCTTATAAAGATGCGAGAACAGAAAAAAGAATTCAAAAAAAAAAAAAAAGAAAGCACTTGGGAGAGTGCACACAAAGGGGTTCTGGTCAAGAGCTCATGGTATTGGGCTGATTGCTTTTTCCGAGGCGTATGTCGATAAGATATGATTCATATCCAGCTACGAAAATTGAAAAGAAAAGGAATAATGACATGTGTCTACTGTAGAGAATCGGTTCTTTTGTATGCGACTTCCGAAACCGTGGAAACTCTTCGTTGGATGCTGAAACGAATTGCTCAACAAATTGTTCGCGCAGTCCCAATATTTGGCATATGGGCGCACCTTGCCAAGTAAATCAGGCAAAAGACAGGTCTATTAGAACGCTTCATTAATCCCTTGCTCCTTTATTCTGTCACTTCAGTCAAGATAAAATGAGCTTCATTCGCAGTTCGCTTATTTCATTTTCTCTATGGTTTGGTATCCACCTCTAGACCAACAGTGCTTACTAAGCTACATTATACTCACATAAGGGGAGCATAACATTAAAGTTGCCCGCTAATACAATTTATGGCATCATTTCGAGATTTAAAACAAGTCGACAGTTTTTTTTTTTTTTTTTTTCGCTCGTATCCCATTGGCGCATGTGTCGACATGCTTCAACCGTGGTCCCTGGTACAATGCAGTCTTCAGCCGTATTATAGACTTCTAACTTGCAGGTGGGTACGATGTGCCTCAGCTTTTTCTCCTAACATTTAAGTCAGCCACGACATCTCTGTTTTGATCTAAATGTACTCACGGCCAACAACCTGTTGTAGTTTTCCACCCGGTAGAAGGAAAATGCGAAGCGATTTATGTTCTAGTCTGTGGCTTCGTTTCTGACCATGTGACAAGATTAGAGGATACATGTAGCGCCATTTTTCAATCCCTGTGAACAATTATGCCTCAAGGTAAAAATTCGCCATACTTCTCACTTAACTTCTCACTGACGTTTACATGTTGATTTTTTTCGTCCTGGGTTACTTTTCTTCTCTCCCGGGATCTGGGGAGAACTCCTAATGCAGTCCCGGGCCCGATAACGCGCCGACACGCTATACTCACCTGCTCAACGTTTTGCGCTCTACCCTTTATCTTTATAGAAAACAATGGCCACTGCTACAGATTTGTCCCCGCCAAAGATTGAAAAGAAGCCAATCAGTTTTTCTAACATCCTTTTGGGTGCTGGTTTAAACATGGCAGAAGTGACCACATTGGGCCAGCCTTTAGAGGTGATTAAAACTACGATGGCTGCCAACAGATCATTGTCCTTGCTTCAGGCTGGAAAACTTGTCTGGTCCCGTGGTGGTCTCTTTGGTTTTTACCAAGGTTTGATTCCTTGGGCGTGGATCGAGGCTTCTACTAAAGGTGCTGTTTTGTTGTTTGTTTCAGCTGAAGCTGAGTACGTCTTTAAAACTATGGGTGCAAGCAACTTTTTGGCCGGTATGGGTGGAGGTGTTTCTGGTGGTTTGGCCCAAGCTTACCTTACTATGGGATTTTGCACATGCATGAAGACTGTTGAAATCACTAGAGCAAAGCAAGCTGCTGTGCCCGGTGTCCCGCAACAAACTTCTTTTCAAGTGTTCAAGGACATTTACCGTAAAGAAGGAATTAGAGGAATTAATAAGGGTGTCAATGCTGTGGCAATCAGACAAATGACAAATTGGGGTTCTAGATTTGGTTTCTCCAGATTGGCTGAGGAGGCCATTAGAAAGCTCACCAACAAGAACAAGGAAGAAAAATTGAACGCTGTTGAGAAGATTGCTGCTTCGGTTGTCGGTGGTGGTTTGTCTGCCTGGAACCAGCCAATTGAAGTCATCAGAGTGGAAATGCAATCCAAGACTAACGATCCTAATAGGCCTAAAAACTTGGGCGTGCTCTCAACAGCCAAATACATCTACTCTAATAATGGTATTAAGGGTTTGTATAGAGGAGTTGCCCCAAGAATTGGTTTGGGTGTTTGGCAAACCGTCTTTATGGTTGCCTTCGGAGACATTTTCAAGAAGATGTTGAACACTGATGGCAGTGGACATTAATTATATTAAGCTATCTAGATTAAGATCTGCTATGTTTCTCCTTGGATACTCCGCCCCATTTATCGTAGCAGTACAAACCAATAATTGTAAGCAAAACTCCATAACCTTGAGTACCAGAGAAGGAAAACGTGCTTTCCCATACAAATGCAAACAAAATGACCGCGACTCGTTTCATAATGTTCGCAATTGAGTAATTGATGGGAGAAATAGATCCGAGAAGCATGAATGCTAGCAAAGATTGCATAAAATGGGAAGTTCCATTGAGAACGACTAAAAAGAACAAGGACCAGTTCATTTGCAACAACGAGAAGTTTTCATTTTGGAACTCCAGTATGGTGTAAATGGGAATTGTGAATACAAAACCAATGACAGAACAGAAGAGCAAAATTGTCAATTTGTCCAACTTCTGTTCGGGTTTACCCTTGTAAGTAGGAAGAGCCTCTCTCGACTCATCGCTCTTATATGTTAGTCTTTTCTTGGCGAAGATATTCTGAGAAACAAAAATGAACATTGAAATGAAGGCATGGGCCAAACCACTGAAATAATGATCATTTGCAGAAGAGGCTTTTCTTGGCTTGTAGCATGTGAGCATTATTCCCAACATCAATGGAATTAATGTGACATACGTCACCCACAGATACTTTGCTTTGTACACTATTCTGTAGATCATAACCGTTGTGATTGGAGAAAGCGCCTTAATAGTGTGGACTAACGACACAGGGATGACTGAAGTGGCCTTATGACTCGTAATGTGACCCATGAACTGAAATATTCCCATTGGCAATGTGGTCGATATGATGTAGCCAGTAGGTTTGATGAACTTGATGATAGAGTAATCAAGCGTATGCATCTGGGGAACTGCCCCCTGAGGAAAGCGAGAGGAGAGTTTAGGATAATGTGATAATGCCGCGAAAAGGAGGATGCAAAGAGATGCATTTGTCAAGAACTGGAACTGTGTCAATGTAACCGGATATTTGAAACGAGACAAGATTGCCTTTGTAGAATTGGCTGATACTATGGAAAATGCGTACCAGAAAGTGCACAATGTGACAACCTCAAAGTCAACTACTGGCAACCATTTGGAGAGTTTGTCGGCATCACTTGTAGGACTTGACCTCGCTTGAGAGCTAATAGGAGCAAAAAAGTGAGCATTGCTTTTCTCACAAACTGGAGTAGTGGCATTTGAAGAGGGCGGCGTAAGTGGTGAAAATTGTCCGAGGAAGTGGGGCTTGACAGCTTTGGGATGGTTGAGCTGGGAAATGTTCACCGATGACAGATTAGGATTCATTTGCGATGTTCGCTGCGGATATGGATAGTTGTGGATATCATCCACACTTGAATTCACACTCAACATCCTTATATTGATTGAAGTTAAAAAAGAATAGCGAACGGATAAGTCAAAAGACTAGGGGAAAGGATAAGGATGAAAGTATGGAAAACAAATGCGGGTCGAGCCCATAAAAATGTGTATCTAATATTAACGATGCGCTATAGAATCGCAAAAAAAAAAAGAAACTTAACAATAACAAACGGATAGCGTGCTGCCTTGTATGCAATCTAATTCCTTTTCTAATTTCATCCAGCATGGTACCTGCCTGTCATGAGTTTTCTGACAAAAAGCCTTAGATTCTTCTGCCTGAATATTCAAGTGCAGCTTGACCTTTTATCTTGTTAATTGATTTTTTACACTATTGAGCCTTTTAGAAAACCCGAAGACTTCTTCGTTTTGGGTGACAACCAAATTATAATAATAAATGACGAGCTTATCAAACTCCTTCTTTTAAAGCAGAGTAGTTAATATCATTATCTGTCTATTGAACTAACGATAAAAATAATTTTTCTTCAAGGTTCATTTTGCGTTATGTGTTCAGTATTGTGGAGAATTCTTAAATGGAGGAAGGAACTCCGAGCCTTGCGTTTGGATTATCAGAAACCCAAATCTATTTCTTCCATTTTTTAATAATAGTTGCACTTTCTGTCTTTTAGCTAGGATTAGGCTGTTATCATCCCTTCATTTTTTATGGATTTGTAGGAAAGCACTCCATGTACGTTTTCATCAATCTCCTAAGTTTAAGTATACTGCATAAACTATCAGATCAACAAAATATCATCCATACAGCTACTGAAGTTCACGCGAGTCGAAATAAAAGTGATTATAAGTGAATCTTCATCACCGCCATAATACTAGCATACACGATCCATCCAATTGTGTTTGACTGTTCCGATTGCTAAGCCATTTATCCCTTTCTTACTATTCTTTCGAGAGCGAAGTTCACTGCATAGTCCTCAAAACATACTCCACTTCATTCAAGAATGGAAGCAATAGCATCCTATTTAGGTAAGCGAATGCTATCAAAGGGGGTGAGATTCTTAATTAAACGGGCGATTCCTTTGGATGATGAAGACTTTCCGGACGCTACTCCAGATCCAGAGGAAAGTGCTGACCCAGTCGCCGAGGAGGTCTTTTCGTCCTGGGCCCTCTTTATTCTCTTGTCACTTTTGTGTGCAGCATTATGGTCCTCTTATTATCTCCAACAAAGAAGAATTAAAGCTGTCCATGAAACTGTGTTATCAATTTTCTACGGAATGATAGTGGGATTAATCATCCGTGTAGCTCCAGGTCATTACATCCAAGACACCGTGAAATTTAAATCAGGTTACTTCTTTAATATTCTTTTGCCCCCCATCATCTTGAATTCGGGCTATGAACTTCATCAGGCAAACTTCTTCAATAACATTGGATCAATCTTAATGTTCGCCATTCCCGGTACCTTTATTTCCGCCCTTGTTCTCGGAACGATTTTATATTTATGGACCTCTTTAGGTTTTGATGGCGTGAAGTTGGAATTTGTTGATGCATTGGCAGTTGGAGCAACTCTCTCAGCAACAGATCCCGTCACGATTTTGTCCATTTTCAACGCATATAAAGTTGATCCAAAACTTTACACTATCATTTTTGGAGAGTCTTTGTTGAATGATGCCATTTCTATTGTTATGTTTGAAACTTGTCAACAATTCCATGGAAAACAACTCCAATTTTCTAGTGTCTTTGAAGGTATCGGCTTGTTCTTGATGACATTCACCATCTCAACTATTATTGGAATATCTGTTGGAATTTTAGTTGCTTTAATCCTCAAACATTCGCATATCAGAAGATATCCCCAGATCGAGACGTGCTTGGTTTTGCTTTTCGCATACCAATCCTATTTCTTTTCAAATGGTGCACACATGTCTGGAATCGTTTCATTGTTATTCTGCGGCATAACTTTGAAGCATTATGCTTACTTCAATATGTCAAGAAGAACTCAGATTGCAACTAAATACGTTTTCCAATTGTTGGCTCAATTATCTGAGAATTTCATATTTATTTACTTGGGATTATCTTTATTTACTGAGGTGGCATTGGTATTCAAACCATTATTGATTATCGTCACTTTCGTCCTGATTTGCATTGCAAGATGGTGTGCTGTCTTCCCATTATCAAAGTTCTTGAATTTCTTGTTCAGAGCAAAGTTCGAAAAGTTTAGTCGCAGTAACCTCATGAGTGGTGGTATTTCTTCTCAAGCTATTCCAGAGGAAATTAGTCACTCATATCAAATGATGATCTTCTGGGCTGGACTTAGAGGTGCAGTTGGTGTCGCTCTAGCGTTGGGAATCTTGGGCGAAGCTAAGTGGACTCTTTTAGCCACGGTGCTTGTGGTGGTTGTACTCACTGTCATTTTCTTTGGTGGAACGACCGCATCTATGCTTGAAATCTTGGGTATCAAAGTTGGTTGCATTGACGAGCACGATTCTGATGATGAATTTGATATTGAAGCACCAAAGTTCAGTGTCTCAAATAGAAGTGGGATTTTGGGAAGTAGAAGAGGTGCGCCCGTGTCATTGTCCAACATCACGAGCAAAACCAATATCCTTAGGAATAGTTCGTCTAACATCTCTTTGCCTTACGTGAAAAACCTGGGAAGCCTGCACTCTCTTGCCAACTCCAATACGGACCTTGTGGATGATGATGAGTTCAATACCAGTGATGTCGATGATCTTTTCGCTTCCCTGGTGAATAAAGGCGCTATAGACACTGCACAGGCCGCTAGCGCTGCAATCGCTCAAAGATCTAGTGGTGTTTTGGGAAGTATACTAAGCGCCGAAGAACATGCCAAATGGTTTACCCGGTTCGACGAGGAAGTATTGAAGCCAGTGTTGCTTGATGCTATGATGAACCAGAATATCCACGATAACGGCAGCCCCGGCGTCAATTCCAACAGCGAACATGAAAATCAAGGTTAAGTAATGAAAAGAAAAATAGCTTGCCCTTACATTTACAAGTGTTGTATAAATATGCATACCTTGAGTAGAGAATGAGAAGGTTATTGGTACTAGAAAAGTTTGGAGGCATGCGACTGTCCTTGCTTTTGCTGTTGAGCAATAGAAGCGTCGACTACCCATTTGGCGAGTTTGAATGCTCTTGAGGACAACAGTAAATCATTCAACTTGTAATTGTACTTGTAGCAGAGTAAGAAAAACTCATTCATTGTTAGATCATGCAAAAGTGCGATCAAATGCTGCTTTGGTTGTTCATCGACAAGCACATTATGGGGTCGATACACCGATGCGGGTAAGATATCAGTGTAGTTAGAGCAAGCCCTGATAGGTCTTTCAAGCAAGTTGAAAACTTCACTGATATGATTATCTGTTATTGTGTTTTTTCTGTTCTCCTCAATCGCATGTGAAAGTAAACCTGCAAGGGCAATAACAGCATTCCCGTAGTTAACTGGGTCGAGGACTCTGGATTCAGCATCCCGCTTGACTGTCACTCTGAAGAAGACACCGACGCTAGACGCCAAGAACTTTTCATGATAAGTGTTGAGAGTCTTTGAGAGCAAATTAATCTTCAGACGAATAGAAGGATAGGCAGACGATTCAGGATTAACAAGGGCCGAAAATTGCGACCTTAAAAAGGAGACAACCACGTTATCAGCATTCTGTTGTAAAAGAAATTTGCTCAAAACACTTAAAACAGGTAAACTTTTCTTTTTAGAAGTGGGATTATCATACTTCTTTAAAGGACTTGACGTAGCACTGATGTCGAATGCATTAGGCTTACCATTACCAGCATACTCAACAGAGTTACCGAAGATAAGTTTGTCTTCCTTGTCCACTTGGAATCCCAAAGGGGCTTCAGCTGCTTTGAGTGAATCCAGAACAGCTTTAAGTGCATCCATGTCAGCTTTCGATCTATAGTTAATTCTTGAAGTGACATCTTTGATAACAAGAGAGCACTCATCCAAAATTGCGGTCCATATGAACCCCCCTTTCGAATGTGAATTGAAAATGGAATTTCTGATTTTTACACCTTGGGCATCGGTGGTGCTTGCGAGATAAGCCAATTCTTGAAACGCAGATAACCGACTCAATTGTTGTTCTGGAGCTAAATCACGTAACCCCGAGAGCAATGTCTCAACTGGGTCTGGACTGTAGCTGCTGATTGTCTTCGAACCATCTAAGCAACCAATAGTGGAATAAATGGCGTACACATGATTGACAAACTCCCACGCGCAGTAGACGAAGAAAGATATGAAGCTCACGTTAACGAGAGTTCCAAAAGAAATGTGGAACCTTGGAATAGAAGAATCAACGGAAAGAATTTTGAAAACAAGCCAGTTGGCCTTATAGACTGTGGATCTTGCTGAAAAGTATACAAATGGAGACACCACACTAGTAAAAATGTTGAAAACAATTGCATTTCCAAGAAGACCTGCAATATTCGCAAATAGAACTGACTCGGGCTTGACAGAATTAACACCATATTTGAAGTTGAGTCTGTTTCTTTGGAAAACGACATGTTGGATGGAGTAAATTAATGCGATGAAAAATGCATGAAACCAAAAGAACACATATTCGTCATTAATGGCTGGCTTACGACGGTATTCTTTGGAAATGACGCTGAACTGGTGTCTTAAAGGAAGTTGAAAGATGAAAAGGGTGAAAATGGAGCAACTTGAAGCAAGATAGAAACCAAATGTAATGAGGTACTGGCGGGTTGCAACGCTTCTAACAATTTGCTCTGCCAAGGTTTTTGCCCGAGAGTACTCAACAGTGGAGTTAAGCTTCCTGCTGCATTTAATCAACCATAGAGATAAATATATCACTGGAGCCCTATAAAGGGTAGCAACCAAACTCCACCAAAAACCTCCATATGGTAGCTGGATCAGCACACTTAACAATATCGCTAATAAAACGTTAATTTTGTTCACATATCGTAACCTTTTTGTAAGCACTTTATTAAAATAGTAATTGTATGACACTGGCATTCTTCTCGGAGGATCTGACGCACTCATTGAGGGCAAGCAATGACTATGATGTATACTCAAGTTGCACTTATTGAGAGAGCGAGATGATTCTGAATTATATACAGGCCCAACCACTCTTGTCTCATGAGTTAATAGACAAACTTGGAAGAAAAAAAAAACTACAGGCAGACGAAGGTATCGCAAAGGTGTGGATATGTTCGATTCTATGTACATGCATCTGCTTAGCTTAGTTGTTGTGGTTGAGTCTTGCTTGCGCATCACGTCTCATGCTTTCAGCTTCTCCACTCAAGGTTTCCTTCACAGCATCAAGACCTGGCTGGCCATCAATTTCTCCAAAGGCAGCATCTTGGATCAATTTTTCGCCAGTCTTAGCGTTGTTGTAAGAGTTGTGGAAACCGAAAAGCTTATCTTCAATTAATCTCTCAGAACTCTCGAACTTACCAACCTTGACTTCAAATGCATCTTTAATAGCAACCTCCAACTCTTCTTCCGTTGTGATGAAAGTCGATGCTGCGTGATACAAATTTAACAAGTCAGTCGCCTTGCTTTCCATCACTGCCAACTCCGTTGCTTTTCTGTTTAAAGTTCTCTTTTCGTTGACAATAGCTTGTTCTTCAGGAGTTCTGTGTCTCATAATTGGTCCCTTTAAATACGAATCAATAGTTGGTAACGTCAACTTGGTAGCAACAGATTCCTCAAAGTGTTCCTGCTGGTCCTTGTGCTTCTGCTCCTGTTCTTGCTTCTTAGCTTCCAATTGTTCGAGTCTCTCGAGTCTCTTGGCCTCTGCAAGAAAAGCATCTTTCAAATGTTGTCTTCTAACTTCGTCTCTTTGAAGCTCCCATAACTCTTCTTGTGATAACTTTGATTTGTCAACATCAGGTGCCCTGTCCTCGATGAACCTTTTTATTCTTTCCTCAACAGTAATGACTGGTCTTTCGACAGGTTTGCGATGGAACACAAATCCCCTTTTCTTGGGCGTTGGAATACCTTCAGCGTAGCCTTGTTCTATTTGTGCTTCTTCGTGTTTTTGATGCTCTGATTTCGGCTTTATTGGGTTTCTTTTGAAAATAGGGCGGACCTCAGGTAAAATACCAGACTTACCTCCATACTTAAGCGTTCTTTTTCCAAGATTAACAGGAGAGGAGCGCATTGTGTTACCGTTAGCAGCGATTCTAATCTATGGCCAAAAAAAAAAAAAAGATGAAAAACACAAAGTCGTGCACAAAACAAATTTACAACCATGTATTCTATAATTTCCCCCACGATTCATACAAAGCTATCAGCGCAGCTTTGTTAATTTTTTTACTTCCAATTTGACTTTGAAAGAGCTTCAGAATTAGTAATCCCTTCTCGGATTCGGAAAGCAGCCTATTCTCGATCAGATAATAGTCAATAAGTTTTTTAGGTGTGCCAAAATGACTTTGAATCACCACAGCCTTTTCTAGTGAGATTCCCTTAACCAGCATTAACATGAGGATAAACATTTCTTTTACTGTTCGCATATTTGACTTAGCTAAAGTAGCTTGGTAAACTGGGAGCATGTGAACGCATTCGTAAGCTTGCTCTTTGTTGTCAAATTTCTCACGGAACTCTTGTAACATGTGCAAGTATTCTTCTTGGGAATGAATCGTTCTCGGTTTTATGACTATTAGTCTTTTTTGGCTGTATTTTTCTTTTAAAATATTAGACATCGTCAATAACCAGTCTATGGTGTCGTCGGTTCGCCTAAACCGATGTAAAAAGAGATTCGAAACGGTGATCACCATGGAGATTGATGTTTCGATCGATTTCCTCATTTCCATTATTCTCTCCGTATCTGCCATTCCGCCTTCTTCAACTAGGTAGTATACATTATTTATGCCAGACTTGCGGAGCCTATTTTTCTGTTCTGAGAATCTCCCATCTCGTATCGACATAGCCAAATCATCTAACCTCTTTCTCTCGCAGACATAATTTAGGGCAACCTCTTTTCCAGTTGTTTTATGTTTTGCCACCCACAAGATATCTCCCACAGACAAGGACCGCACATCACACTCAACGTCCTTCTCTGTTATGCGCCTTTGGAAAAAGTCTCGTTCATTCTGTGACCTAATCTCTCGATTATCAACAAGCAAAACAATATCAAAATCTCCGGGTACCCAAATATCGTAGCTGATGCCGTTGAAGGTTTTATTAGCGGCATCATGACCTTTTTCCACTATTGAGTCAGAGACAAACAATCCCTCAGAGCCCATACATGGCGAGTCGGAGCTGATGCGTATTCCATTATCAAAAGAGAAGTCTACTTCATCTGTTGGCGCCGACTCAATGCCTTCTTGCTCTATAATCAACTGGGCCATTTTTTTTCCGGATTCCGTTAAAAAGTACATTTTAGGTGCCCTACCAATGCATTCAACAAGCTCCCTCTTAAGCAAGGTCTTGATACCATCCCATGCTGAATAAAAGTCACGCGCAGACGGATTGGAGGTGAACGAACTGTCACAGTATATGCCTGCTCCAGATATGATATCATCTTTGCTTAAGCCTTTTCCAGATTTGTCATTGATATGTAAAGATACCAAAATTGCCCACGATCCAGATCTTCGTTTTGGTACCCAGTTTGTCACTCTTCGCTTCTTCTTCTGATTATCGTCATCAAGCTCTTGATTTCTCTTTCCACCTTCGCCTGCAATGATGTGATTGGAGAACCCCAGAGGAATCGAAAGATCGTTTTCGATGCAATACTTCTTTAGCATTGAACATAGAAGCAGAAAAATCTTTTCTCCTACGAACTGAATACTTCGAAGTTGTTTAGACGTGACAATCGGCTCTTGATGGGATCTTATCTTTTGCAAAGCCTTACCATAGGTATGGGAGAGTTTGGATCCCTTTTTGATCAACTCATTGGTTTTCGTCTCTAACCATTCTTCGAATAATGCATTTAAGTTCAAATCGGACATGGATTCGCGTCAACAAACTAAAGAAGAGCAGATGCATCTGGGGAAAAGCACACGAGAGAGGAGTGCATATATACGAAGTTATGGTTCAGGCCCTTCGTTCTAAGGACTATAAATTTTGCTTTGCATTCAAATTTGGAAAACGTTATAGATTCATACGTTAGAAAAATTTGCTTTACTATCTTGATTACTGACGATAAATGTAGATAATCATTGTATTATGTGATGAGCTGTGTTCTGCACACAAAGGGAACTAATACATGTGAGAGGATATACTCCAATGCTAAACAGAGCCAATGTCTTCGAAAAAATATAACAGAAAGAGAAGACTAGATTTATCCGATGAGGAAAAGGTGGATGAATCAAAAAAGCAATCGAAAGGTGGCTTGAATGTTGACATCCATCCTCTCTTGAGAGAAATGGTAAGTTTGCCAACAATTCCAAAAAACCATAATCCTTTAAAGCAGAATGCCAGGAGCATTTTTGATCCTACAGCACTTAACCCATATGTGAGCCAGGAGAATATACATACACAATTTCACAAACCGAGACCTTTAATTATCAACCCAAAGGGGAAATATGTTTCCAAGGGAAACGAGATGAGAGCTAAGTTGATGGAGGATAAAATCAAGGAACAAGAAATAGCAGAATTAAGAGCTAAAAACTTGTTGGCTGATGAGAATATTCAGGAAGTTAGGTATAAGCCCCAGCAACCTCCACTAATAGAATGGTGGGACAAACCCTATATTCGAGCTCGACTGTACAACGAGTTTAAAGACAAGAAGCTCGACTTCTTTTTGGAGCACGAAGATGCACCTGTCTCCATCTACATACAGCATCCTGTTCCAGTACAACCTCCCTGGGAAAAGCACATTGTTCAAGAAAAGGCTATGTTTTTGACGAAGAAGGAGATGAAACGTGCCCGCCGGAACGAAAGACAGGCAAGACATAAGGAGAAACAAGATCGGATCAGATTGGGCTTAGATCCGCCTCCACCACCGAAAGTGAAACTTTCAAACTTGATGAATGTCCTCACGAATGAAGCCATCAAGGACCCAACAGGAGTTGAAATGAGGGTACGTAAAGAAGTGGAAGAAAGACTTGAGAAGCATTTGCAGGAAAACGAAGCAAGGAGGTTAACCCCAGAGCAAAAACACGAAAAGATCAAAGCTAAACATGAGAATGATTTGCAGCGGGGCTACTTTACGACTGTCTACAAAGTGAATACACTCGAAGACCCTCAACACTTTTTCAAAGTGGACATGAATGCCAAACAGCTTGATCTCTTCGGCATAGTGCTCATCAACCCTCGATTCAATCTCATTATTGTGGAAGGGGGTGCCAAAAGCATAAAGTTTTACAAAAAACTCATGACTAAGCGTATTAAATGGAATCAGTCGAACAGTGACGTTGATGTCAGCAACAATAAATGTACAATCCTTTGGGAGGGTCAGCTCAACGAGCTTCTGTTCAAAAAATGGTCTCCAATGTATACACAGGATGATGAAGAGGCTTACAAAGTTTTAAATAAATTTGGCCACGAGAACTACTGGCGAGAAGCATTTGATGCTTGATGGGGAATTGGGAACTGGGACTTGCACCCGTACACCAGCAACAACCCCACCAATCTGACGTGCGCATTGGTACTTGAATCTCCTTTCATCTTTTCTTTTAACTGTCTTATCACATACATCAGAATGGGTGCAGCTTACACTATTTTCGGCAAACAGGTCCAACCACACATTGTATGTATCACAACTAAGAGCAATGGCTGTTCGTCATACTAATCTCAGCTTTCCATCTTGACATTGGGTTCAGTGGCCTTGATCGCTGCATGGCCAAGAGAAAAATCCGAAAAGCCAGCTGCTCCAGCTCCAGCTGTAGCCTCTAAGGATGAAGAGTTTGACTTGGAGAAAATAATTAGGTATGTTGGTATTCATAATACGTTTTTTTTTGCTCACACTAACCTTTCAGCGACTTCACTAAAGACGAAGCTAAGTAACTTGCCAATGCATATTCAATCGCAATAAAAATAACTGTAAAACGCAATCGTAGCCAAACCGTAGAAAGGACCATCGGTAACACGGTTTCCGAGTCGGAGGTATCAAACCCGTACACCACTCATAATATCTGGTAAGGAGTCCATGATTTCAGATGCATTTACTTTTTGTGAACGAAGATGTAAGGTAAGAGCAAGTCAATGGGAAATAGAAAGGCTTTCCCGAATTCGCAATATTGTGTATGCACTTTGATTATTTACCTTTTGCAGATTCCGGTTCGGCCATCTGCCTGTTTCAGCCTACATGCGAGAAGTACAAAGAATCTCTTAGCAACAGTGCATATTGATAAGCAAATCAAGAGGAGAATGTTTCGACACCAGCAGCTTTAGGATTCAGTAAAAATTAAGCAGTTCACATATATAATTTCTACAATGTTGTATTGATTTAGGTTGAACAGCTTTGAAATCAACCACATAATGACTTGAGAAGTGCGTCTTTAGGGCTGAACGTGTCCGCTGATTACTAAGACGCGTGTGCGTGTAACGCATACTCCTGTATATAAATCGCCATCCTCTGACACGTCTTAGTGTAATATGCTGAGAGACTGGAGCTTTCATGAAAGCTGGTAAATAATAGAGTGGCAGAAGTATCTCCAGCCCCACCGGATATATATGTGAACACAGAATTTGTATATAGAGAGTAGGTGTACTTATTCTGCGTGTTGGATTTCATTTCCATGCGCGTCGTATGCCGTTTGTTTTGATTCTCTCGCTTTTTTTTTTCCCTTGATTTGCACGCGTATCCACTATATATTCGACGCTCTCGCACTTTTTTTTACTTCCTCTATTTCATCAGGTCCAACTTTTTCTCTTTTTTTAAAATGTTCGTCATCAAGAGAGATGGCCACAAGGAGCCTGTGCGCTTCGACAAAATCACAGCTAGAATCCAGAGGTTATGCTACGGGCTTGATTCTGATCATGTTGATGCTGTTGCTGTTACCCAAAGAGTTATTTCTGGAGTTTATCATGGTGTCACCACCATTGAGTTGGACAACTTGGCTGCAGAGACTGCTGCGTACATGACAACCATTCATCCAGATTACGCGATCTTGGCAGCAAGAATCGCCGTTTCCAACTTGCACAAACAGACTACGAAACAGTTTTCGCAAGTTGCAAAGATTTTATACGAGTACATCAACCCAAAGACTGACTTGCACTCACCAATGATTTCAGAAGAAACATACAAGATCATCTGTGAAAACGCTGACGAGTTGAACTCTGCCATCGTCTATGACAGAGATTTCAACTACAACTACTTCGGTTTCAAGACTTTGGAAAGATCATACTTGCTCAGAGTCAACGGGAAGGTTGCTGAAAGACCACAGCATTTGATCATGAGAGTTGCGGTTGGTATTCACGGGAATGACATTGAACGTGTGATCGAAACGTACAATTTGATGTCCCAGAGATACTTTACTCACGGTTCTCCAACCTTGTTCAATGCAGGTACCCCAAGCCCCCAAATGTCGTCTTGTTTCCTTGTTGCCATGAAGGATGACTCCATCGACGGTATTTACGACACATTAAAGACATGCGCTTTAATTTCCAAGAGTGCTGGTGGTATTGGTTTGCACATCCACAACATCAGAAGTACTGGTGCTTACATTGCAGGTACTAACGGTACTTCTAATGGTATCATTCCAATGGTGCGTGTTTTCAACAACACAGCACGTTATGTCGACCAAGGTGGCAACAAGAGGCCAGGCGCTTTTGCGATTTACTTGGAGCCTTGGCATGCTGACATTTTCGACTTCATCGACATTAGAAAGAACCACGGTAAGGAAGAGATTAGAGCCAGAGACTTATTCCCTGCCCTTTGGATCCCTGACTTGTTCATGAAGAGAGTTGAACAAAATGGTGACTGGACTTTGTTTTCTCCAAATGAAGCTCCTGGTTTGGCTGATGTCTACGGCGATGAGTTTGAAGCTTTGTACGAAAAGTATGAGAGAGAAGGCCGTGGAAGATCCACCGTCAAGGCTCAAAAGCTTTGGTACTCTATCTTGGAAGCGCAAACTGAGACTGGAACTCCATTCATGTTGTACAAGGATGCTTGTAACAAGAAAACTAACCAAAAGAACTTGGGTATTATCAAATCATCTAACTTGTGTTGTGAGATTGTCGAGTACTCTTCTCCAGAAGAAGTTGCTGTCTGTAACTTGGCCTCCATTGCTTTGCCTTCATTCGTTGAGAAAGATGCATCTAGTTCCTGGTACAACTTTGATAAGTTGCACGAGGTGACCAAGGTTGTTACTAGAAACTTGAACAGAATTATTGACAGAAATTTCTACCCTGTTGAGGAAGCCAGAAGATCCAATATGAGAAACAGACCTATTGCTCTTGGAGTTCAAGGTCTTGCTGATGCATTCATGTCCTTGAGATTGCCATTCGACTCCCAGGAAGCTAAAGAGTTGAACATTCAGATATTCGAGACCATTTATCATGCTGCTGTGGAAGCATCTATCGAGCTTGCTCAGGAGGAAGGTCCATATGAGACATATGAAGGTTCTCCTGCGTCAAAGGGATTGTTGCAGTACGACTTGTGGGACAGAAAGCCATCCGAGTTGTGGGACTGGGATACTTTGAAGCAAAATTTGGCCAAACACGGTCTCAGAAATTCTTTGCTTGTTGCTCCGATGCCAACAGCCTCTACTTCTCAAATCTTGGGTAACAACGAATGCTTTGAACCTTACACATCCAACATTTACTCCAGAAGAGTGCTTGCCGGCGAGTTCCAGATTGTTAACCCACACATGTTGAAGGACTTAGTTGACTTAGGTATTTGGAATGACAATATGAAGAACAACATCATTGCCAACAACGGATCCATTCAGTCTTTACCAAATGTCCCAGATGAAATCAAGCGTTTGTATAAAACCGTGTGGGAAATCTCTCAGAAGCATATAATTGACATGGCTGCCGACAGAGCTGCGTTTATTGATCAGTCACAGTCGTTGAACATCCACATCAGAGAACCTACTATGGGTAAGTTGACTTCCATGCACTTTTACGGATGGAAGAAGGGATTGAAGACGGGTATGTACTACTTGAGAACGCAAGCTGCTGCTGCTGCGATCCAGTTTACTGTTGACCAAAACTCTGCTTCTGCTGCAGGTAAGACGATTGCTTCTTTGGAAAAGTTGAACCAAAGGAAGTATGTCATTAAAAGTGGCACAAGAAGTAGCTCTGCTTCGCCCAATATCAGCGCTACCTCGGAGTTGAGCGGAGTCTCGACACTCCCATCGTCATTGGAGAACTCTGTTGCGGAGTTGAAGATTGAAGACAAGGAAGATTCTGCGAAAAGCAGTGCCGACGAACCTTCGGAAGCTGATATCTTCAGTTCCAAGGTGATTGCTTGTGCTATCGACAACCCAGAAGCATGTGCTATGTGCTCTGGTTGAACGGTAAATTGGTTTCCTGGTGTACATTACAAGGACTTTCGTCCATCTACTTAGTTTTTCTTCTTGGGTAATATAATATTTTGACAAACGGAGCCCCACAACACCTCTGTAGCGGAGATAAGATGTCGCGCCAGGCAACGCCAAACGATGCCTTGGCTTCTGTCCACACCGCCAAGCCATGCGGACGTTTTAGGAAGCCGAACAAAATTTCCCTTTCCTTTTACAAACGGGAAAAATAGATACATACGGTTCCCTCCCTTGTTAAATCATGCCACGCTGAGATCAAATCTCACGATATTGATAACCATGACAGGGGATAAAACAAGATAAGAAGCACAATCAGGGGCATGCACAGTGAGAAAGAATGTGCCCCATATCTCCCTTCTATTTTTTTTTTTGATTTTTTTTTTTTTGCATTATTTTTTTTTTCGCATATTTTATTCTGTTATTTTTTACTATTGTTGTTCTGTTTTCATATTTCAAACGGTCGATCAGTCAAAGCCGCGCGGCCTTTGAGTCGTAAGGCGATCATATAGAGCCACATGCACGGCATTTGGTATCGCTTACAGTTGTCATGCATGAAATTGACGCAGTCTGTATACAGCTTGCATCGTCTCAGCCTCCAAAAAAAATGATACTGAGGGGGAAGTGCTAGAAACTGACAGAAATTTTTTAGTAAAGATACGGAAGATAAAAAAAAGCAATAACTGAGGATGCCTACAAGTAGTACCAGATAACAGGGGTTGCGAGTGTGCTTGCTGTGGTACAAATGCACGGGATCATATCTTAGAGCGCATGATGCCGTACGAATGTGAGGCACCAATTCTTCGCGCGCATGTGCATGCGTACGGTGATGAGTGGGGGAAAGAAAATGCGGACCAGGAAGACCAGCAAAGGATGAGGAATGCTTTTCACAGCATTTGAGCTTCAAAAGACGACACAAACGTAAACTTCTAAATCTCGGACAACATCCAGGCTGCTCCGCGTGTATTAATGAATGATATCCGGCGGTTGCTTATCTGTCGGGTTATGTGACCATGGCTTTTTTGCCCATCCGCGTCATCTTCCGATTTCTTTTGCATCCGCGCGTTGATAGGCATGCGAGCTCGTCTGCGATTGGGCGTAAAGCTTTATCTACACAGCTATCGTTTGGCCCTCAAAACTACCTATATTAATCGCTCTGTCCCGCAACTTTTTGTGAACAGCTTTGCCTCAAAACTTTTGCCAATGGAGAAGATAAAGCACATTCTCAGTTCTGAGCGTACTGTTCAGGACGAAAAGCTTGTATCAAGTGATGTCCCAGACGAGTTGGCTCTTTCCGTGTCCAAGTCAGCAGAATATGATCCAGTTGACCAGACTATTGCAGCCCAAATCTCGAATGATGAGTATGCTGCTATCACCGTCGAGGATGACTCTCCATACCCCGAAGTGAGAGCTTCTGTTCCTTCTACAGATGACCCATCTTTGCCTCAGGGTACCATTCGTATGTGGGTTATCGGTTTCATTTTGACTACCCTTGGATGTGGTATGAACATGCTTTTTTCCATGCACTCTCCATCTTTCTCCATTACCACTTTCGTCACTTCTGTTTTGGCCTATCCTATTGGTAAGGCTTGGCAGTGGTGGATGCCAAAAGTTGATATCTTCGGTTTGCCTTTGAACCCAGGGCCTTTCAACTTGAAAGAACACACTCTTATTACTGTCATGGGCTCTGCATCCTTTGGTGGTGGTGTTGCTTACGCTACGGATATCCTTTTGGCCCAAAACAGATTCTACAGCTCTGACTTTGGTGTAGGTTTTGGCATTTGTGCTATTTTGTCTACCCAAGTTATTGGTTTCTCTTTGGCAGGTTTGGCTCGTAAAGTTTTGGTTGATTCTCCCTCTGCCATTTGGCCATCTAACTTGGTCACGGCCACTTTCTTGACCAATCTTCACATCAACGCAAATCACGAAGCTAACGGTTGGAAAATTTCCAGACTTGCGTTCTTTGGTTTGATTTTTGTTGGAAACTTCATCTGGTACTTTTTCCCAGGTTACATCTTTACTGCATTGTCTTACCTTGCTTGGCCAACATGGATTGCACCAAATAACGTTACTGTTAACCAGGTGTTCGGTGCTTCTAGTGGTATGGGTTTGATGCCTACTACTCTTGATTGGAACCAAATTGCTGGATACATTGGTTCTCCTTTGATTCCTCCCGCATCAACTATCCTCACTATCTTCCTGTCGATTGTTCTTATCTTTTGGATTATCGTTCCAGCAGTTTATTACTCCAACACTTGGTATTCCAAGTACTTGCCATTTTCCAGTTCAGGATCTTATGACAGATACGGCCAGACATACAATGTTCTGAAAATTGTTAATGTTGACACTTTGAGTTTTGACAAGAAGGCTTACGAGAACTACTCGCCATTGTTCATTTCTTCGACTTTTGCTATTTCCTATGGTTTGTCTTTTGCTTCTATCATTGCAACTTTAGTTCACACAGCTTTGTTCCACGGAAAAGATATCATCAACCAAATCAAACAGAAGGAAAAGCCAGATGTGCACTTGCGTTTGATGAGACAAAACTACAAGAATATTCCTGAGTGGTGGTTTGGAATTACTTTCCTCTGCTCGCTCGCCCTTGCAATTGTCACCATCAGATGCTGGAACACTGAAATGCCTGTTTGGTCTTTGTTTGTTGCTCTTTTGATTGCCATTGTTTTCTTGTTACCTGTTGGTGTTATCTATTCGCTCACAAATATTGCAGTTGGTTTGAACGTTGTTACCGAGTTCATTATTGGTTACATGGTTCCAGGTAAGCCATTGTGTATGATGTTCTTCAAGACTTTTGGTTACATCACCAACAGTCAGGCTGTTACTTTCTCCCAAGACATGAAATTGGGTCACTACATGAAGGTTTCCCCACGTCTTATGTTCTGGGTTCAAATGCTCGCTACCATTTGGGGATCCCTTGTGCAAATGGGTGTTTTGAGATGGGCTTATGGTGCTATTGACAACTTGTGTGACCAACACCAAAAGAACCACTACAGTTGTCCAAACGGTAGAGTCTTTTTCAATGCTTCTATCATCTGGGGTGTTATTGGCCCAGAAAGAGTTTTCGGTGACGGTGCTGTCTACCACAAGATTCTTTTCTTCTTCCTTTTGGGTTTCTTGCCTGTTGTCAACTGGTTGATATTGAAGAAGTGGCCAAACTCTAAGATTAGATGGTTGAACTGGCCTGTTTTCTTCTCTGGTACCGGTTACATTCCACCTGCCACGCCATACAACTACTCCACTTACTGTGTTGTTGGTATGCTCTTCAGTGTTTTCATCAAAAAGAGATGGACTCACTGGTACTTCAAGTACAACTACTCCCTTTCCGCCGGTTTAGATATTGGTTTGGCCTATTCTACATTGATCATTTTCTTGGCTTTGCAATTGACAACTACTGACTTCCCAAGCTGGTGGGGCAACAATGTTGTTAACGGCACTCTTGACACCAATATTATGACTAACTCGTGGACCCTTGCTGAGGGTGCCTTCTTTGGACCAACTAAGTGGTAAGCTGTGGAAACAGTATATAATGTCATGACCCTTCATCTGGTCATACCCTAATACCTTCGATCTGCACATACAGTAAATTTAATTAGATGGGTGATCTGACGAGTAGGCTAAAGGAGATCACCTCGAATAATTTGGACTCTTTAAACGGTTTGATGAAAAGGATAAAAGAAAGGTTAATTCGGCTTTGATAAATGACCTCGTAGTTCCAGAGACAAGAAGTCTTCTCTTACTGTTAGGTTGTGCAACCTAACTTCCAGGTGCATAATGACAGAACATAAGGTTCCAAAATAAGATGTCACCTAAGATTTTACTGAGGCGATAGTCTAACTCGATCTACATTTGCTGTTCTCCTGGTTTAACTTCTATTCATACTGGCAGATATCCGTTCTGATGTGATAACGGATGTGAGTATGCAAAGTGCCGGAAGTATGCACGATGGATTTTGTCTATTCTAAGTTATGTCCGCGAGCGCGTAATTCCGTCCGCACAGTACGTATTGGATCTATCCGGGGAAATATGACGGATCTGATCGAGCTATCAGAACTCGGGGGTTCTCTCATGAAGCGGAGGTCTCACTCGACTCAAGATTCTCTACTCGATGCTCCGCACGATGGGTTAGAGAACATGGATGCAGATGCTCAAAGTTCTCTTGGAACGCTGACGTCTCCACGATGGCAGAGTACAGCTCTGCGCAAGGAGAAGATCAAGAGGTTTTTCATTGTGGCTTGGGAAGGTCCAATTCACCCTGTTGATAATCCTCCACAACCTATTGGATGTTTACTGTGGTTGGAATCTCTACCGCTCGTATTCAGACAGAAAACTACTGCCGGTGCAAGAAGGATAATATTGGGCATTTATCTATTGATTTGGCTATCAATATGGACTCGGATCCAACTTCCATATCTTTCACAACCTCCAGAGGTTTCTGGTATGGACACTGAAGTTATATCGCTCACTTGTGAACAATCTGATATGTTTTGGAAAGGAAAAAATGCAGCGTGCGGACTAAATGCTGAAAATTGTCCTTCACTTGACACAAAGGAAGATATTTTTATAAGGTGCCCAGCTCTCTGTGATAGGGGTAGCTGGTTATATTCCCTGAGGGCAATTGGAGACCAAGTGGTTAAGTATAGAGGCTATTTTGTGGGTGGAGGAGAAACTGCGGGTAATGAAGAAAGGTTGTCCCATCCATATCGTGCTGATTCGTTTCCTTGTGGTGCAGCTGTGCATTCGGGGATAGTGTCACCTTTCTTTGGTGGATGTGCTCGAATTTCATATTCCAGTGGCGCCCAGACGTATTTCAAAGATACTAAAGGTCATTATGGAGTTTCTGACTCCATCAAGTTTGATACTTTTTTTCCGTACTCTTTCTTCTTTAAAGGGCTTTCAGCTAAAGTTACTCAGTGCTATGATCCAAGATTTCCAATTCTTTTACTCAATATTTTTATGGGGATGCCCATAGTGTTCTTTGGTTCCGGTGTTACCTTCTTTTGGATAATGTCAATAGTGGGTTATTGGACAATTGCTTTTGCCACCGACCCTCCTGTCCTAGTGGACCCTCACGACAAAGAAACCTTCTTTCAGCTCATATCCGTCGGTCTTGAGAGATTTCTTCCTACAGCATTTGTCCTTCACTTTCTTTGGGTCGTGAGTGTGAAGCAGACCTTTGGGTCGTTGCATGACTATGTGAAGCTTCGCATATCAGAGGACGAGGAGCGTGGTCCTCGGGGAGAAAACTCCTCCAACTATTCCACGGTTACAAGATTGATTCTTTGGTACCCTTTCTTCTGGCTTGGCGTCCTCAATAATGTAACGTTCGATCGTCTTCCAGTTGATAGGCTTACGTGGCACGATTTACAAGTCCAACCAGGTGCTCTTCTTACGGTTCTGATAGTTGCTCTTGTTTTGGTTTTCTGTATCATAGCGCAAGCCTACTATGTATGGCTTCTGGGCCGTTTCTGGAAGTTGATCCTGGTTTATGGCGTTATGTTCATGAGTTTGATTTTAATTGCCAACATTCCCGGACTAACTTTACGCATACATCACTACATTTTTGGTCTCATGTTTATTCCAGGGTGTGCTACAAGAGGGAGAACGGCATATGCTTTTCAAGGCATTCTTCTCGGTTTTTTTCTCTCCGGTGTTTCAAGATGGGGATATGCATCGATTGCAGAAACAGACATATCATTGTTACGAGGAGAGCCTATTGGAAAGCTTAAACCACCGGAAATATTTTCAGTGAACGCAGGTGTTGTTTATTGGAATGAACCTTCTTTTCCAGACGATTCGGATATGCCTTCTCGATTATTGGAGGACTACTCAGATATATCTGTTTTGATCAATGATATAGAGAGATACAGAGGCAAAAACATTGGCAGTCTCAATATCACGCAACTCATAGAGAACAACACAGACCTTGGTGATTTGGTGAGAAAATCAATGGAGCTTCTTGCGCCTGATGCGGAGATTCCATTGTATTTGAGAATAGCAAAGTACTCCCCACAGAAAAAGAGTCTTGGTGACTATTCTAGTGCCTCCACTTTGCTCTTACCATCATACAACCTAACAATCGGTGAATTGGGAATTACATAGTCTGACTTTTAGAAACAAATATACGAAATGTAAATGAGTGGGTACTGCACCCATACACCACTTGAGATTTCCAAACCACAAACAACAGGACACTTGGTCTAAATCAAACTACTATACAAAGATCATGAACGTTTTCAGTGACTCTGGTGAGTTGTACACCATTAGAAATGAGTTTTTCACGAACCAACACAGAAAGATTCTCTCATACAGCTTGGACCTGTTTTCGGACGAAACAAAGTTGAAAGTCTTGGAATTCAAAATTAGATCCGCCGTCTCTTTGGGCGAAGATGCATCCCTGATGATTGAGGAAGGGAGATTTCTTTTCCCGGGTAATGATGAAATATTTAATGCTTTGCAACTGTGGAACGACTTGAAAACCTTTGGCACCGACGAGTCAACATACTTTGATGATGTCAAGGAAGCCAAATTCGAATTGCAGGCTGTTTTGACCGCTTTTTACATGGTTAAATTCCACGGTGATTACGATCTGGCCATTTCATTATTGGTTAACTTCAATAACCAGAACCCCAACAACCTCCACGAGTTGGAACCATACTTAGTGTTGATCCAATTGTATTTGATTCAAGAGAACTATACCGAAGCCAAGAAACTCTATCAAAGTTTTCAAAAATTCCCACCTAGCTCAAGAGACAGCATCATCTACCAGGTTTTGGAAAGTTGGATGTTATCCATCCAAGGTGGCTCAGACAACATAAGTAACTCCTACTATTTCTACTATGAATTATTATCCACTGAGTTTGAAAATGATCCTCAAGGTAAATTCCACATCTTGAGTGTTTTGTTTGCGTTGACTTTACAAATGAAACATTATCCTGAAGCGCAGGAGTTGGCTGACCAAATTGCGACTTTGGGTTACGAAGGACCACAACAAGCTGACTACATTGCCAACCAAATTGCATTTGACTACTTGACCAAAGATGGTGATAATGTGGGTGCATTGTTGAAACAATTATATCAGAGCAACCCGGAACATCATTTGTTGAAGGATTTGAAGGCGAAGAATGATAACTTCAATGAAATTATCGCCAAGTATCAAGCGGCCTGATCCTTTTTTCAGTCTTACAATAGCTTCTTGAAGAGTACAACTAAACACAAAAAATGACTGTAGTTATATTTAACAACTCATACTACTTTTCCTAAACTACTTACTCTTCGACTTTCACCAATTCTCCATCTTCATCCATCTTCAAACCTTCAGCAAGCAATCTCTTTTCGATTTCTTTCAATTCGCTCTCTCTTTCCAAAAGTTCCTTTCTCTTGTTCACCAAGTCTTGGTGCACCCTTTCTTCAAATTTTCTCAATCTCTCTTCTTCCAATTTAATCTGCTCCTCTTTCGCTAGGTAGTCTGATCCTGGCGCATCGTTTGAAGTAGTGTAGTCTTTCTCCTCAGTGTTATATTGGAACTGCTTACCAGACAAAGCCTCAGTTCTGTAATTTTCATAGATCACATCATGAGTAAGGTCCTTAAATTCATTCAAGTGGGTAATTAGAAGCACATTCTTCAAAATTGTAAAGTCGTTGAATTCGGGTAACTCGATATTAATCGGCTTTGAATGTGCTGGATTCAATACTCTCAACTTTAATAAATCCTCCTCATCGTTGGTCTCTCTGTACGTGTTTGCTCCAATAACGGCAAACGGGATTAACAGGTTCAAATACTTGTTGTAAGCAACGATCTCGTCATCGATGTAATCTTGTTCATATTCATATTCGTTGAACTTGTAGTAGTTTATGCCATAATTGTTCAAGTCTTCCAAAATTAATTCTTTGTTCAACTTCATTTCTTCAGGGGTCAAAGCATCCGCCTTTGCAATGATAGGAATGACATTTACAAGCCCGCTGATGTGCTTCAAGAATTTGACATCTATTTCTGAAAGTCCGTGGCCTGTGGCATTAATCATGTACATCAAAACGTGAATACGGCCATCTTTGAATCGAGGATTTCTCTTCACCCTGCTCTCTTCTAACAATACTTCATCATACTGGTGTCTGATGAAATCAACAACGACTCGGAAATCGTCGTCGCAATTCAACCCATTAGCGAAGTTAGGTGTGTCGATGATATTCAAAGAAATTTTATGTCCCTCATTGTCTTCCAACTCGACATTCTCGTGTCTTAAAGTGAGTTTCCTGGTATATGGGTCCTGGGTAGCAGTCAGGGAAGTAGGCACGATAGAGTTTCCGCCACACAAAGAGTTGATCAAGGTGGACCGGCCAGAGCCACTTTCACCAACGATCATGATCGAAAAGTTGATCAGCTTTTTCGTGGTCTTACGTTTCCTCAATGCCGCGGACGATGTGTTATAATCTGGAATTGACATGGCAAACAACTGATATAGATCCTTCTCTTGGACGAAACTATAACTTTTCTGGTTGTTTACTCGCAAATTAGCGACACGTCTGGATCAGCGACTGCATGTGACCAATGGCCAGTGTCAGCAAAGAATTTGCTAGTCCCAAGCCTATGAACCGAAAATACAAATGAATTAAGAATGTCACTAGAGAATAATACATAATATTGTGACTAGGGCTTGGTCGCATCATGCTTTTTCCTTAGACAACTCACCAGGCATTCTTTACAGTAGTGGTAACAAGGAGTGCAGATACCAATTGAGGACACTGGCGTAGGAAATTTGAAAGCTAGTTCTGGTTATCCATACCATATCAACACTAATTAAGCTACACCACAAGTTACAAAGACATAAAACTACATTCATATCACAAAATTTCCCAATTTTTTCGCTACAAACTTGCGACCTAAAGACACACCTGTGCTCATCTAATCAAGCCATCTTCTTCTTCTTGCCGAGCTCAAGCTTGCTTGAGACACTCTAGAGGATGCGGGATAGTAATAAGTAGGATATGGAGCAACAGGAGCAGAGTTGATTTTAGAAACAACAGAATAACTCCATCCCGGTGTGATGGTAGAGTAGACATTAGGAGAAGGACTAATGCTCGTGAATGGAGTATAGGCCGAGGAAGGGTGTCTTGTAGAATAAGCAGTGTGTGTAACTGTGGTACCTGGCTGGAGCTGCATAGGAGCAAATCTCCATGTGCCAGTTTGCAAAGTGTAAGGAACAGTGAAAGAAGCGGAGTTAATCGTCTGAGAAGAACTGGAAACATCAATCTGCGGAGTTGGCTTGTCACCCGTTACACTGAACAAGCTTCCTGGGAATGTGAAGCTACCTGCTGATCCGGACATACCTGTCAACTTGAACCTGTTCGTGTAATGAATGGTGTAGCCATTTTTGACTTTTGCAAACACCTGGACAAAGTATTCGCCATTAGGCACGTCAGACGCTTTGATGGAAAGTTCGTACCCCGTTTCGGATCCAGATAAAGAGGTTGTGTAACTCTTAACAGGCTTGATGTTGTTGTTTGGACCCGTACACAAAACGATGGAATATTTTTCAACGTCCTTCAAAGGCACCTGATCGTTTCCGTCATCGATCCACTTCACGCTGACGGTAGCGGTTCCATCCGAGCCATCAAAAGTTTGTCCTGTTGAAGGATTAGAAATGGATACATCAGCTAAAGCTAATGATATGAACAGCAAAAACGTCCATAAAACTGTGATCTGCATTTTTCGTATGCTTTTTCGAACAATACTCTAGATTGATCCCAATAGAAACGGATGTGGCCAAGTTGCGGATGTAGGCTCAGAATTTGATTTGCAAGGTAGTTCAAACAAAAATGTGTGATACAAGGGACAAGGAGAGTTCCAGAAGGCCGATAAGTGTCAACACTCAAGAAGCGAAGTGAAAAGTTTTCCTTTAGGATTTGCTTGCACAGCAGTAGATGGCAGAACAAAGTTGAGGAAAAAAAAACACTGGACATGGCAGTGCCTTAAAGGAAACCTGTATACAGTACATACCAAGCCCAGAGCGTGTTTCTTGGTGTGATAAGGTAAGTATAACGCAGTTCGAGAAGACAGAAAAGTTGGTTTTTTACAAAGATAATGGAAACGCCATCCTACTTACTGCCCGAAGACACTTTCACGGAATTTTTGGCTGCTTTCCTACTTGCTATGGGAACTAAGGGAGTATTACGTAGGAGCTTTGTAGATGCAGAACACGCACTAAAGTAGCCAAGTTTTTTCTATTTTTGTTTGGTGGTGCGCTAATTCAGCCGAACTAACTTCACATAGGCTGAGAAAGAAACCACACAAAACATGCAACAAAATGCTAAACCGAAAAGCATGAATTCAATACTCAAACGAGTAGGTAATAACCTATTATTTCAGCTGTGGCTGATTACAAACTATTTACAGTAACCATGGATATTGTAAACATTATATCGCTCTTTGCCTCACACTCCTTTGTGATTGTAACCTGCATCTACAGAATCTCTTCTGGAGTAACTTAAACATCTACACCGTTCCCTTGAAATGTTTCTGGTACTTAAAAGGGCACCATTGCGAGTGCAGTCTGTTCGGGCATTCACTATGGTCCGCCGTGTGGCGCCTTTGAAGAAACCGGCTGCAGAATCTACGGAAGAAGACGCAACGTCTTTCGTGGAGAAAGCATCTGTCCCCACGGCGCAAGAGCGAGTATCTTTCCACGACGCCCCCGTTATTTCTCAGAAGGAAGGGATTGATTGGTCTGATTCTTTCCATGGTCTCGGTCAAGCTTCCTTCTCCAAAGAAGTGACCGACATTTTGTTGGCACCTTTGGCTAACGAGGATATAGAGATCAAGCCTGATGGGCTTCTCTATTTGCCGGAGATCAAGTACCGGCGTATTTTGAATAGAGCATTTGGACCTGGTGGTTGGGGGTTGGCTCCAAGAACTGAAACATTCATCACTCCTAAACAAGTAAGCAGGGAGTATGCTTTGATTTGTCAAGGCAGGCTAGTTTCGGTGGCAAGAGGTGAGCAAGACTATTTTGGAGGAGAAGAGAAACTCACTACAGCGTTGGAAGGTTGTAGAAGCAATGCATTGATGAGATGCTGTAAAGATTTGGGAATAGCGAGCGAGCTATGGGACCCATCATTTATTCGCAAATGGAAGAAAAAGTATTGTGATGAAATGTTTGCTGAGCATGTTGTGAACAAAAGGAAAAAGAAGTTGTGGAAGTTGAAAAGTAACGACTTTGAGTACCCGTACAAGGCCTGCTGATATAGCCTGAACTGTGCTACAATAGTTCTCTTAAATAATGTATATAGATGTCAAGATATGAATATGCAAACTACTGCTTGAAGATACCTCTACCTTCGCCCAAAGCCTCCACTGTTTGCGACAAAGGTCTTCTCTTCCAGACGTCCCAGAACTGTTGTTGTGGTAACTCATCTCCGGTGTTTGCCTCGGCAAATCTAATGTCTCTACCAGCAAAGCTGGGAGATTGCGCCCAGAAAGCATGATCGATAAAAGCTGTGATGGCTGCTCCGGAAATACCAGCCAAAACCTTGTGCTTTGGAGGCATGTTCTTGAATCCGATAGTCAAGCACGCCAAGTTACCTGCAGCAACAGCCCAAAAGGTGTTCCATCCATCGTTTTTCTCTCTCAAGTTAGCGAGCGAGCCTCTCACACCAACAGCAACGGTTGCAAACCCAGCAACAGACAAGGGCAATCCAATTTTGAAGGTGGTTCTTTTCCATAGGTACAACCAGGCGTAGGCACCAACGGTAGAGTAGAATGAAAATTTGAAAACTTGAAGCGTCTTCTTCTTGGTGTCAACAGGTTCCCATTTAGGGTATGCGCTAGCATTGGCCAAGTTGACCAACGGGGTAGGCCACTTGTGCGTGGAGTCGGGGTACGTTTTCTTTTCGACTTCAGCCATTGTGAACAAGAATTCCCACTAACGTTTACTGAACAAAGTGAGACGGTGTAGGCCAATCACCTTAGTGGGAAAAAAAAGCTTCCCCGTGTAGGACACCCGTACCTCTGATACAGGCTTCGGGGTTCCAAGTACCAGAATCGATTAGCTTTATTATTCTCTGTGTAATAGTGAAGGATCCAACCGATAAGTCAGAATTCCAAGATTTGTGTTTGTTTGGCCTTTTTTTTTTTCTTTTTTGTCTTTTTTTCCTGGTAATGCTTCTGTAATATTTCGATTGTGTGCGTATATTGAGGAGATAGATGCAAACTCAAGTGTGCTCATAATACTGTAGTGCACTAGTGATATAGGCAAACTAAATAAATGACGTACAATGATGTTGATAGCATCACATACATGAGAGAAGTTGCTTGTCTTCATTTACGTTGATAGTTCATATTGTTGTACCTTTATATCGTCCACTAGCATATTGCTATCAACAGGGGAAGATGACGCGCGCACCAAGAGAAGTTTGGAGAGACAACTTCCTTTGTTTCAAAGACAAAAGGAGAAGCACATCTCAAATAGTACAGTCATGTAGATAAACATAGTTTCCATCATTTATATCATTGAATTTGGCCAACGACGTTCCCAGTGATCATATTCTGGTGATCGCACGAACATGCTATTGCCAGAAAATTTTCAACTTCTCAAGTACAACTTCTCCATCCCACTCTTCCTCAAACAAAATCACGATGAACAGAACGTTGACTTTTGCCTCCATCGCTGCCGCAGGTGTGCTTGGATATGCCATTTACTTCGATTACAATAGAAGAAACTCTCCAGAGTTCAGAAAGCAATTGAGAAAGAGAAGAGTTCACCAAGAAAAGGAACAGGCCAAGGCTCAAGAAGAATCCAGAAAATCCAAAATGCTTGCTGTTAAGACTGCTTTGTTGGAGGATTTGGCCCAGAACCCTATCCCAACCGACTTGACCAAGAAAGAAGAGTTTTTCATGGAGCAAGTTGCTTCCGGTGAGCAATTGGCTAACAACCCTTCCACCAAGATCGAAGCTGCTTTGCGCTTCTATAAAGCTTTGGCTGTCTACCCTAACCCTACCGATATCATGGGTATCTACCAAAAGACTGTTCCAGAAGATGTTTACGAGTTATTGGTTATGATGATTGCCATCCAGCCTCCAGCTACTATCACTAACATCATTGGCGGTGCTGCTGGTGTCAGCGGAGCCGCTTCTGCTGCAGGTGCTGCTGCCGCTGCCATGGGTGAGGAAACCAAGCCTTCCGAAGTTGATTTGGATTAATTGATGATGTATACGATTTTACTAATAGAAGGCGCCGGCTTGCCAGTACTTGAATCTTGATGCCTGATGTTGATTTACATATTCGAGTTATGGTTACAATGTATCATTTGATAGGGTCTCAATTGCTCATGTATTCAGATCTTCCCTTTCTCCTTTGCTTTTTTTTTTTTTTTGCGATGTTAATTCCTTAAGTCTATCTATAACCTTATACTCGTGTATGTTGTCCCTACGCGCTGTGTAAACACACCTTGTCCATATAAGTCCGCTATTTTCCCTCACTACCTTTTTTATCCATAAAACATATAATCCTATGTCTCTGTGGCTAACGGCACTTTTCGGAATATTCTTATTGGTCCCCCAAGTCTTTGGCTTGCGGCGTGATTTCAATACTAGTGCATACAATTCGACCACTTTCGCCAATAGTTCAGACTCCTTCCCTTACAAGAACTCATTCACATCCAACAACTTTCAATTTAAGGGAATAACCTTAGGTGGATGGCTTGTTCTTGAACCATACATCACTCCGTCTATTTTCGCCAAGGTGAATGGGACTACAGACCACAAAATTATCGATGAATATCACCTTTGCAAATACTTGGGAGATGAAGCCCATGATATTTTGACACAGCACTGGTCCTCATGGTATAATGAGAGTGACTTTCGTGACATTAAGAATTATGGCTTCAACATGATCCGTATTCCGATTGGTTACTGGGCGTTTGAGAAATTGAAAGGTGATCCATACGTTATGGGCGCCCAGGAATACTTGGATCGGGCCATTGATTGGGCCCACAAGTACGACTTAAAAGTGTGGGTGGACTTGCATGGAGCTCCGGGCTCACAGAATGGATTTGACAATTCAGGTTTATTTCTTAATAATACTCCTACCTGGCAAGACAAACAAGAAAATATTGACTTGACTTCGCGTGTACTTCAAAAGATATACACCAAATATGGTAGCAAAGAATTCAGTGAAAAGTACGGTGACACTATACTAGGAATTGAGGTATTGAACGAACCTCTCGGTGGTAAATTGTCAATGGATAAACTCAAAGACTTTTACAAAAAATCCTATTATGATGCAAGACTTTATCAGGATACAAACAATACAATTGTTTTGCACGATGCATTTCAAGGCCTTGGTTACTGGAACCATTTCCTTAACACTCGCGGCAACTCGTCTTCTCGTTTAAGCAATTACAATATATTGATTGATCACCACCACTACGAGGTTTTTACCCCATCACAGCTAAACCTGACCATTGAGGAGCACATTTCAAACATCGCCAATTATGCTCTGGATATTAATAAAGAAATGGAGTACCATCCTGCAGTGGTTGGTGAGTGGAGTGCAGCATTGACAGACTGTACCCCATTCCTTAATAGCATAGGCTATGGAACGAGATGGGAAGGCACGGCTCCCTACGACAATCCACCGGTAAACAATACGGCTTACGGAAAATGTGCTGATATTAACAATTGGGATACTTGGACCAAAAAGCATAAGGTGGACACGCGAAAATTTATTGAAATCCAGTTAGACAGGTATGAGAACAAAACTATGGGCTGGATTTTTTGGTGTTACAAAACTGAAACCACCATTGAATGGGATTTTGTCCGCTTGACAAAACTTGGATTATTCCCCCAACCCTTTTCTGACAGAAAATACATCCGCAATGGTCACGATACAAAACCAGATTCCATGGGATCCAAAAACTCTTTCAGTTTGGGTGTCCTTGTGGCTGTCTCTCTAGCTCTTCTTATTTAGTTAGCAAACACTGCATTTGATCAATATGACTATGACTCAAAACTTCACGTGCTCGCACTCATTTTTTCATTAACAGTATGTAGTTCTCAAACCTGGAGTAACGCATTCTTTCGACAATGAAATCCGTCAACGTTGCTATTATTGGGTCCGGTGTTGTTGGCTCGGCCTTCATCAACCAATTGAAGAACTTGAAGTTTCCGATCAACTTAAATGTTGTATACTTGGCTAAGAACTCTAAAGAAGCCCTTTTCTCACAAGACTACAAACCTGTCGATTTGGCTTCGTATGAAACTGCGGTTACCCAGCCAACATTATCTTTAGATGAATTGACTAAATTTTTGAAGGCTTCAGCAAAACCATCTCTTTTGATTGACAACACGTCCAATGTCGCCATTGCTGACTACTATCCAACTTTCATCAAGGAAGGTATTTCCATTGCCACACCAAACAAAAAGGCATTTTCTTCTGATTTGAAAACATGGAATGAGATTTTCTCCAACTCTGCCGCTCCAGGAGGTGGTTTGGTTTACCATGAAGCTACAGTTGGAGCAGCTTTGCCAATCATTGGTTCTTTGAGAGATTTGGTTACAACCGGTGACAAAGTGCACAAGATTGAAGGTATTTTGTCAGGTTCATTGTCCTTCATCTTCAATACCCTCTCTACAAGTGAGCCTTCAACCACTAAATTTTCTGATGTTGTTAAGACCGCCAAGGAATTGGGGTACCTTGAGCCTGATCCAAGAGATGACTTGAACGGTATGGACTTCGCTAGAAAAGTTACCATTTTGGCAAGAATTGCTGGTTTTGAAGTGGAATCGCCAACCTCTTTTGCTGTTGACTCTTTAGTCCCTAAAGAATTGGAAGCCTGTGCTACTGGTGTTGAATTTTTGGAGAAGTTGCCTAACTTCGACGCTGATTTCCAAAAGCGCAAGGATGATGCTCTCGCTGAAAACAAAGTCTTGAGATATGTTGGCCAAGTGGACTTCAAGGCAAATAAGGTTTCCGTTGGAATCGCCAAATATGATTTTGACCATCCATTCGCTTCCTTGAAGGGTTCTGATAACGTCGTTTCCATCCAAACAGAACGGTATGTGAACCCATTGATTATTCAAGGTGCTGGCGCTGGAGCAGAGATTACAGCCCATGGAGTGTTGGCAGATGCTTTGAAGATTGCTGAAAGAATTGCTCAGTAAATATCTAAGTAGTATATGTGTAAAAATAGTTATTACGTATAAAGTAAGAAGTCAGCATTGTACTCCTCCTTCAAGTTTTTGCTTGCTTCCCGAAATACTTCTCTCAAGTACTTCTTGCTCCTGCAACTCTCTCGAAAATCAAGCATGACTTTCTGTGAATCAAGAGCGTTGAACTTGCTGCTCAGCTCAGGCATGGAAGAAACGAGAGTATTAACCCGTAGGATATGAACATTGTTAGGTGCCATGAAGAAATCGCCATTGTCTCTCAACTCCACGATATATGATCCTGTCTTATGAATGAACTGGGCATACTTGAATGAGGGCATCCCCCAACTGTAGCATATTTCGACGTTATCCTTCTTAAAAAACCTTGTGCCGCGGTTGTCCAAAAGAAAGCCAGCTTTTTTTAGTAGATGCAAGTGGTAATAGAACTTATTAGTCTTGAGCACGTCATTGTTCATGAACTCCGGATCAGTCAAAGGGTTTAGCACGAGCTTCAAATCCACAAATGAATGGAAGGGGTTCAAATTGGGGATAATACATAACTCACTCCAAGGGGTTTCCACTAATTTAAGGCCATACCGTTCGCATACCCGGGACCAATTGATGATTGTTTCATCGATAAATTTGGTACTGGTATTCAACCATTGTAGCCGAATGTGGTAACAGTGCTCAGGATTATGCACACAATCATAATGGACATCTAATAGCTCCGGTCTAAAAGATTTTCGTAATGGATCGCAATTGTATTTGACATGCTTGCTTATCATAAACTTCTTTTTTCTTCTCAACTTTTGTGAGTCGGTTAATGAAGAAGAATCGCTGTCAATTTGCAAATTCTGCGAGATGACACGACGTAAATCTGGATTTGACTCAGTGCCTGATAAAGCTGATTCATTATCAGAGTTACGTCTCTGGTTTGCATTACTGCTGACTGGTGTTGTAGGCAGTGGTTGTGACTGATCTTGCCCATCGTGTCCACCTTTTTTCCTAAACCATCCAGAAGTGCTTGACCTAGATTTGTAGGAATTGTCCACATAGTCATCTTCAAACTCGTAGAAATAGTGGCCATCTAAGAAACCGTGCCGGTTTTCCACGTGTCGGAAAAGGCCCCTCTCCATTAAACTTTGGCCGTATTGTGTTGCCTCCTCCCTGCTATCAATGTCGTCGAATGCTTCTAAAAGCCAAGATACCATCTCATTTCCAAGGAAACAGTGCGGATGAAGTTTGAAGTGCCAGGTTCTATCAACCAATCTAAGACCAGCAGGGGCGGGCGCTTGTAATTCTTGTGCCAATGATTGAAGTTTAATATTCGTGTTGAATCTCAGTCCATCTACCATCAATGAGTTGTCGGGTTTTGTTCCACTTACGTTGAAATATTCAGCTTGCTCTCCAAGGAAGTCATACAAGTTACCCGTATAGAAGAGGATTTCGGGGAGTATCTCTTCTTTTTTAGACTTCTTCTCCTGTTTTTCGGGCTGTACGTACTTTCCTCGTTCGATTAGAGCAATTAGTTTCCGGAGGCCCTCAACTCTTATCTCTTCATCGCTAAGGTTCTCATTGTTTATGTGGTGAGCATTTGGAGGAATGTCACCGGGCATTACCACAAACTTCATCTTATGATATGCCTTCTCTCCTGTGATTGCATCATCATACCCAGCAAGTAGCTGATCAAATTGATTCCAATTGAAAGTTGGTGGTTTGATATTTTGCAAGTCGATTTTTAAAGGAGTGTACTCATCTGCATATCTAGTTCGAATGACGGCATTTTCATCGCTGTGAGGTCTCCTTGATCCCAAGGATATTTTGCTAGGGTCTTTTTTTTCAATTTTACGATACATTTGTACGTTCAATGTCCCGTCATAGTCACAAAAGATGCTGTGTACTTCATCATTTATCGACAAGTACATCTTCTTTCCCGTACAGTCGTCTGTTGGGAAGTACTTTATGATACTCGCCGGGTTCCCAAGTGGTTTTCTCTCGGCTTCTATTCTATCAATATTCTCGCCGAAGCAAACTTGAAAGCCCATAGCGAGCCGCAATCCAATCATTTCTCGCATTAATTCTCGAGTCGTCTTAAGCTCAAGGTTGTTCTCAAAGTTCAATGTAATGATGTAGTTTTGGAGAGTGTAGTCCGTTTGCAATTGGGTGCTAGTGGGAAATAACGAAGTCGATATGGGAAGTGCCGCTGGTGCCTTTAAGGACCTCCACTTGAACATTCTTCTCCGAATTTTTGGGGGCAATACGTGAGACCATCTTCCCCAAATATCAGCATAAGACAGCGATTGTTGTGATGGATTTTCAATATTTAGCCAGTATTGGCTATCCAAGTCGCTTCTATAATCTGTTGTATCTGTGAAAGATTTCTTTTTTGCAGTAGCCTTTTCCGCATTGCTTCTCTTTTGACTCCTTATTTTCTTACTTGAACGAATTGCATCAAGTGTCGACGACGGTGTAGTTTTGACTTCCATTAGTTTCAGTTGATGTTGGCTGTTCATTTGGAGTGGTTTTGAAGGGAGGGCTTTAACACCTGCTGTTTTTTGATTAGAATCATCGTTGGATTTATTCAATGTGTATAGGGATGATAAAGCTGAGTTTGTCGTAGACGTATTCGTCACAGTACCTTGGACGGAAGAATGCGTCTCGGAAACATTAGTCCTGGATGATGATATGTTTAATTTTGAAGGAGCTGGTCTACTTCCCATTAGAAAGAGAGAGCCCGTGGCTTCTTTCTTAACAACTGGTTTTGAAATCTTACCCTTCATTGTGCTTTCTGAAAAAGAGTGGAGGGGCCTGGAATTGACAGGTTTGAATAGTGCTTCGTCATACTTGTCCATCGATTCGATTACCCTGCTATTGTCCTTGAAGTTCAATCTCTCAATTTGTATTTCATTGATCTCATTCTCCATGACACCCATCATTTGAAGTTCGTAGATCTTACACCTAGGAATCCAATGAAATGAGCTCCCGACTTCTCCGGCGTAGTAAGAGACATCGCACCACTTGGGAACACAATGATTTACTTTCCCTTCTGCATCTCTGTATCTGAAAAGAGGAACTGTATGCAATGGTTGTTGGCTCAAAGAAACGATATCCAAAGCGATATCAAGACTCAACATCTTTCTTGAAGTATCGCTTAATTGATCAAAATCAACATCAAAAATTCCCGTTCCAGGGGTAATAACCACCAAGTGGTTCACGGAATGTCTGAGGTCTGTATTTCGAAATCGGTCCGACACAAGGCTCAAACTTAAATTTATCGCCTCCAATAAGTTTCCTTTCACTGCAGGGCATGGTTCTCCCTTGATTTGATACTTGTTGTCTTCAAGATGTAGTAATATGTCTCTCTTAAAGTTTGCAAATTCAAGACGTAGCGCTGCCATTATTTTATCCCACACAAACACACTGACTTGATCTACAACCACACGGTAGTAATCTTGACAGTTCGATGGTCTTTCTCCTCCACCCAAAGATATCCAAGGTGTGTATGTCAAATCCACACTAGTGAAAAGCACAATTGTGATGGAATGATGAGAATTGTTGGCCCTCCACTTCTTAAAAATTTTGGGAAATAACGCATTCACTAGCTTGTGGAACATTATCTCCCCGTTTTCTTCGAAGTGCCACATTTCTCTTGACATTTGAACTAGAAAGACTAGCTTTGCACTTTCGGAGCGAAAAACGATATTTGTCTTGATGCCAATGTATCCGCTGAATAACAGGCGTCCGTCCTTATATAGCGTATTGATGTAACCTATCCGGTTTCCAGAAAATGACACTCTCTGATTGACGTAGCAACAACTTCCAACCATGGACGATGCGAGACCCCATTGCGAATCTCTAGGAAAATTAACGTCCTTGAGATATATTTCGACTGTATCAAGCATAACATCTTCTATATTTGAGATACATTTCAATTGAACAGTAGAACGTGGAGGAATGTCCAATAGTTTCTGGAAAGTCGAAAGTAAAGAGATTTGAAAATTCGTTTTGGCTTTCGCTGTGGAGACACTTAAAGTATTCGGTGATTCTGTCACATCCTTGCCCAATATGTTGGATTCTCGTACAAGAAAAACGTACTTGTTTGGCCGTTTTGCGTTTGCAGTCTTCTCCATAGGTTCCAATTCATACAAATTTCCCACTCTTAGGTTAGGAATAGCATTCCGGTCAATAATCACATCTTCTGAGTAAGATCGGAGTTCATGGAACCACACAGGCATCTGTATAGGAGACTCTGCGTCCGAATCGCTAGATGATGGAACGTTAGTGGTATGTGTGGGGGACTTGACTCTGGCAAACTTTGTTTCTAGGTTTGCACGATTGTGGTGGATTCTGTGTCTGTGTAGGGGATTGGACGAAAAGTTTTTAGCTCCAACCCCTCCAACACTGGAAGTGACGCTGTTTTTCCCGACTATAAGAGTGCTACCAGTGGTGTTGGTACTCATGTTCCCCGCAACAAATCTAGATCTGTTTGGTGCCCGATGGTTCATTGATATTGGCAGTGTTGGGTTTTGCCGTAGAAATGATGATAAATCACCATCAATGCTTTCTTTCTGTTTAGCATTATTGCCGAGTCTAACGTTTTGCATTGAGGTATTTCAAGACAATACTAATAGGCTTGAGCTTCTCTCTACACTGTGGTGCACAGGTGTAGGAACACCACACTTGATCACCTTCTTACATGATTTATTTTTTTTCCGACGTCACAAACTGCTTAGAAAATCACTATAACTGAAATGTTGGGGCATTAGTAGAATTAGTTGCTAAAGAGGAAAATATACATTACAAGTTATGCTATACGTGTATTCTCACGGGAAGACACTTTCTGAATGTTCCACTCCAAAGTCATATTGATGCTGCTTAGAAATCTGTCTTTCGCTTATGCCAACACGTAAAAGAAAATATTTGCCCAATCTTTCAACAACGTTTGATATGCATCGTGTAGTTCGAGTACATAGTACTGAATTCCATGAGAATATGGTTGTGTAGCTTGTCAATTTAAATGTGCATGAAATACAGTATAGGATAGCACGTTCTTTAGTATGAATGTTTCTTCAATTCTTCGCACTATGTGAATGATCAAGATAGGACATGGAATCGTCCAAAGTAAACTTTTCCCCAAGGTACAAAATTTACGTAGACCATCATTCTTGGTTGCACCGCGAGAATAATTCGATCATCACCGTAGACCAGCCAACGGCAATCGTATCATTCTGTTAAAAATACTCAGATAGCACTGTACGTGCTTTATCCTTTTCCTGGTCAATCGTAACAACTTTCCCCACGAAACGACCCAAGTCTTTTGGTATCTGCTCCGTGATACCCAAATCGTCAGTGCACACGATCAAAATATCTGGTCTCAAATTTTTAAGGAGCTGGAAGTATCCTTGCATGTTCGAGCATTTGAGTAATTTGTAATTATCCTGAAGGATTTCTGGAACAACCATGCTTCTCTTTCCACTAATGTTGCATTGTAAATCGTCGACTGAAAGGTAAGGAGGAAGAATGAATGTGACATTGTTTGAATTCAAGAGAATCTCTTCAAGACTTGAATCAGAGTTCAAGACCGAATGCAGAAGTGTTAAAGTGACAGACTTGTTAGCATATTTGCTTTTGATTTTCTTCACGTTTGAGCTTTCACGTTGCTCGTCTTCGTTGGGTAACCATTCTTGGTATATTTTGTATGCAACAGCGGCAACCGATGTTGCTAAAGCCAATGCAACCCACGTCCTCGTGTTCCTTTTTCTGGCCATTTTGAATTGTTTTTAAGATCAAGAAAACCAAGTTAATCGAATGTGGGGCGATAAGAAATGGTTTTAAACTTCTTGAAAAGCCAAGTAAGATTGTTGGTTGGGGAAGCAAATCCGGAGAGCCGGGGGGAACGCGCGCCAAAGTTCGCTACATTGTGCCCTCGGTTGTTCTACCCTCGGTTCTCCGTAACCCAACAGACCTTCACTCCGCATTCATCTAAGGACATATGATAGGACTACCGCATACCCATTTTGATCAATATTATTGCTGTTCATTAAAATTTATTAACTCAGATGCTCAATGATCTTGAGACAGTAATTCATTTCTTCTTCATCGAGTGATTTAATGTAGAGACATTTGCTTAAGAGCTCATCATCAATGGAGAAATTATAGTTTTTCGACCATTCTATGCACTGCGATAAGGATTTCACAATATGGACAGACGTCCGGAAGCGGGAGAAGTTGATTAGACGGTCGCTGTCCATGTGAACTGTTTCAGACTCGACACTGGAATCGGCAAGTGTCAGAGCCCGATCAAAACTCTCCGAGAGGGTATTAGGTGGTACAATAGGCAGTGGCTTGTTGGGCTTTTTGACATACTTCGGCCTTTCAGCATTGAATATCAAATCGGAAAGATACAAGCCCACAAATGGAATGCAACCACGTGAAGGTTGAACTTGATTCGTGCATAAGCGGATGTTGATGAAGTTCTTTAATGGTGAAGTCATTTCTTCAAGATTCTTCAACGTTAAGATATCCCCTGGGCGTAATGCGTTCCATGTTTGCTTCAATTTGGTTACTTTTTCGCTAGTTAAAGCTAAAATTATTTGCATCAAAGAAGCAAAGTTTTGCAAAACTAAACAGTGGTATGCAACATGGATAAATCTTGAGACCACCATTCGTCTTTCCTCCTCGGATTTAGTTAACAAGATTTCAGATATGATCCAGTTAACCATTAAATTGAATCTGGATATTACCAAATTAACACCTTTGTTCTTACTATAGTATGTCTCGTTGACGATAATCTCGAGCCAGCTGTTAATAGGACTAAGGTCTTTATTCCACTGAAGCTCAACAAGTTCTCTCCAATCGATCTCTTGTAACATGTCTCGTTCAATAACGGTGAAGTGTTCTGCCAAGTCTTTCGACTTATAGCTAAGCACAAATGACACATGAGACCCTTTCTCCATGACTTCCTCCACAGACAAATATTTAGATGTGAGCGAGTAGCCATCCAATATCACTTTGGGATTCAAAATTGATAGTGGACTTGTGTTCTCACTGCCGGAAACGGACATTAAAAAGGCATTCATATTTGGAGTAGACAATGATGGATTGAGCGCGGTTCTAGGCCGTGTTTTGATAGGTGTAACTGGCTTGTCTCTTAACTCTTTCTCAACTTCAGAAGAATATTCAATGGCATCTTCAGTGGCTGCATTGTTTATCTCCGCAAGAATCTCCTCAGTATCATGAATTCCTGACTTTTCTTCATATTCTGATCTATGGTTTCCATAGGACTCGTCAAGATTCTCAGTGCTCTGAGGTTTACAAACAATGCTTCCTTCGTTAAAACTTTGTGGCCTTTCGGGGCCAGAAGTTTTATCTGAATTAGGAACACTTTGAGTCAATTCCACTGATGTATCACCACTATCGCTAGGCTCTTGGTCCTTACCTTCGAGTTTGTACAATGCAAATTTGACAGGGTTGTTCGAGTCTAATTTCTCATCCGGAATAGAGGCAAGCTCTTTAAGCACATAGCTGCTTATACCAGGAATTGCCACAGAGCTGGCTGATGATTGTCCACTTACCTTCTTAGTTGCAGACGACTTGTGCTCAGCGCTGGAAAATACTGAACTGTCTGCCATCTCAGACAGTTTGCGATGAGAATTGGTGTTGTTGAGTAATAGTACACTATCGCGGCAATCATTAAAAGGCAATTCAGTCAAAGCGCATATAACACTAAATCTGACACTTTTTCTTGTAGAGGAAGACCTAGAAGCCAACGAAGTCGTTCTAACTTTGAAAGGGATCCCCAAGGCACGATCCTGAGCGCTAGCGTATAACACGTCCTGTTCATCAAGTTGGTCATTGAAGTCATTCAAATTTAACTTAGCCAATTTTCTTAAGTTCTGGTACCCGTTCTTTTTTCGAAGATTGCTATTTTCTGGCATGTCAGTCTTGAGATTAGAAGAAGTTGATAGCGCTGAATCATAACTAAGGTATGACTTAGCAGAATCGCGTCTGAGTAGAGAGCCACCTGACGCTCCCGAAAACATCGAGAATCTTTTGCTGGCTGCATTTGTATTGAACAGGTCGCCAAAGCTTATTTTGTGTGCTGTTCGCTTCATGGACTGCGGGCTCATGGCAACACTCAAATCTGCTATTTCAGCATTATAATGGTCGATGTCACTGGGGAAAGAAACTGAGGAGTTATCTTGTGATTCTTGTTTCTTGGATGTGGATAAATCTGAGCTAACGTCGAAGTACTGAGTATTCCTCTTCACAAGTCGATCGGTCTTCGTATTATCTTTCTCGTCTGCGGCAATCGGTGATTGCACAAGAGAAGCCGAATTTTCAAAATCAAGATTTCCTTCATCATTCCAGTTAATGCTAGTGACTTTTCTGAAAGAGGACTTTCCTGACTGTGAATCTTCGTCAGAGAGAACATCGTTAAGCGCTTCAGATTCGCTATCGGAGTCCCTCTCATTTTCAATATTTATGGACACGAAAATTTCATCTTGACTGAAAATGTTATCAATCTTCTCAATATTTAGTTCTGAGACATCCTGTATTGACACGTCGTCTCTATGATCCAGAATTGTCTTCGATCTCTTGATTATCCCATCGTGTAATAATTCACTGTCATCAGAGTGTTTCTTCTTGCACGATTGTGCTTTACTGAGTTCTGACTTCGTTGTGGGTTCACGTGAAAGATTCTCAACATTCACGTCTGCTTGGCTTATTCTGTCTTTATCCTCATCTTCGTTGATAGTACCATTATTGTCAACAATTGAATTTCTGATGATGTACTCTAATTCATCAATTATCCTAGCACTGAGGGTATCAATCCTGGTACCAATTGCCTTCTGTGTTGATTCCTCAAAAGCGTCAGGTATGTGGAGGCTTCCTGAAGCCTCTACAGTAGTTTTATCTCCTTTAAGATCTGCCGAATTGAAAGATTTTTTCCATCCTTCCATGAATTTCTTGATTGAGACTTTCCTTCCTAGTCCATCCACATCTGTAGAATCCGTACTGTGGAGAAAAGATTTCCTTTTGATTGGCACATGGGTTTCATCCTTCAAGGTATACTCCATTTTCTTGACAGGGGTTGGGGGTACAATGTAACTGATCTTTGAGTTCGGAAGCTTGACCTGGCCATTAGTGGAGAATCCTGTTGCTACAATACTATCTTTCTTCGACTCGCTTCGTAAAGAGTCCCGCATTGCTGCTGTCTTCTTCAAAGCGAGAGACGAATCTGTAAAGTGCATACACTTTGCCTTATGCGCATGATGTTTGTTGCTCGGTCCCGGTTTCGTCTCATCCTTTCGATCAACTTTTGAGTGGAAGTCACGCAATTTATCGTTCAAAGATGTCCTAGACGATTTATGTTGCGCGAGCAAATTATTGATTGAAAGCTGGGGATTCTCGTCATTTGAATTGGATTCATTGAATATTAAGCATTTATGGTGTGTTTTGTTATCGTAAAGTGAAAGCATAGCCGAACGTCTGTATGAAGGGTTCGTATGAATGGAGTTATCTGTGGTGGATTTTGTCAACTTATTATAGTTGACTATGCTTGCGACCATTGGAAGGTTGTTCTCATAAATTGACTCCATGGCAATGTTAGCGTCAAAGAATTCGTTAAACTGAGACAACCAGTGGGTTTTTAAGTCCGTTATGATCTTCAATTCGAAGACCATATTACTTCTTATAAGAGTAGGGCCCCCTGTGATGCGATTTAGAATCGTGGAAAATGTGTCACATAAGTCGAAATCGTTTTGAAAATCGTCAATAAAGTAGTTCAATATCCAGTGTCTCAACACAACAAATGTTCTCAAGAGTACTAGCTTTCCCGTTCTCTCTGTTTCATCTTTAAAGGAATTGACATACTGCAAAGACCAAATTAACCGTGTGAGTAGCAAGGACATGACGGTATGAGAGTCGGTGAAAAGTCTGTAAGTGAGAAAGAAGTCGCAGATAAGATTATAGTCAATAACCTCGGGGGAGGTTAACTGAACTATTAATGCTTTCAATGTTGCATGGTTTATGACTTCCTCGTTGTTCTGATCAAACTTAACCACACTGTCGTGCTCAGGCTTCAAATGGGGGAAGTATCGATAATCGTCAAAAATGCTTTCGTTATGTTTATTATACAGAAAGATGTTAAATTCATCTTCCTGAGTAATAGTGGAATCGGGTATATCCCACTCACTGTTGAGCTTTTCCTCCATATCCACCTAATTTTTGTGGGGGTTCAAGTAGATGTGTAGGGTGGAAGAGTAGGTGCAGTAAATTCTAAATGGACTGGTGATGGGGATTCTTGCTTTTCCTGTGGTTAACATCAACATGTTTTTGTTTACCTCGATAATATCCTGTATATAGTACCGACACTACCGCGATTTCTTTACACGGGCGCATCCATTCTGGGTATGCATACGGCTCAAGTTTCCACAAATTATTTTAAAATGCATAATATATAGTTGACTGATTTATTATGTCACCACTTTCGTCAGAGGCTATTTTTTCATGTTCTGGCTAATTGCCTGCTTCAATGCGCTAAATGGAGTGCACTTGAACTCTTGGTTCTGAAGGACCTTATTGAAATGTTCGTTTTCAGTTTTCAAGAGCTTAGCGTGTCCCGTCTGTTTCTGAGGGTTCGGTAAATTAGCCGCTTTCGTCGTGTGTTGGACATACGACGGCTCTCTTTCATTATTCTTCTGCACAATGTTCACTGTCAGTTCAGGTAAGCTCAGCCATAAGTCTCCTAATTTCGGCTTCAACTGCTCTTTTTCCTTTCTTTTCCTCCTCCTCAAAGCAGACTTAGAAATACCTCCGCTAAGATTGAATGTTAATTTCGAAAGAATTTTTTCATTGAACTGACTAGATTTTGCTTGTTGTTTCTCCTTTTTGGTCGTTTTCAGCAACTTTAAAAGCGGATTCTCGTGATAGTCATCGCTCTGTTCTTGCTCTTTCTTGAACTCTGCGATTTTACTAGATATCGTAGACCTTTTAGCCAGCTTCGCCCTAAGTCCCGATTTCTTCTTAATAGCCTTGTAATTAGTACTTTGTATAAATTGTGACGGGTGATGTTTTAACGTACCATTCTGCCTTGGTTTAAACAGGAAGGTAAATTTATGACTTTTGTGCTCATCAAGCTATCTTACCCTGCAGGACTAGTTGATTCTGATTTATCATATAATGTAATAATCATGTCGGAAAATCAAATGCACAGGGCTGACAGTTCCAATAGGTCGTATAAAAGTTTGCTCTTTGATGTTTCGGATTTTGCTTCTCTTTTCTTGTGGGTCACATGTTTTACGTTTGATATTCCCATAATCGATTGAGGAAGAAATGCGATTAATGAAGCAATAAACCCTTTTCGTAGCGAAGATGCAAACCGAACATAGTGCACCAAAAAAAGAAAAAAAAAAAGACAAACGTAAATATAATAATCCACACTGTTAGATACTTTGCAAAACTTATTCGTATAAATTGCCCAGTCTATCAGCTATCCCTGTTTCTTATTCCTCATTCTCGATGGGGAATTTGCCTACTAATCATCTCCTGTACGGAACCTAGAGATGAGCGAGAAAAGACAACGCGAGTGTACCCTTAATAACTAACATACTTTGCTCCAGAGAACCGGTCTCGCTTACAGAAGCCAGTGAAACTAGAATTACGCGAGGACTCTCGTGTTACGGTTTTTCTTATTACGTGAAAATCTACTCAACTACGAGGATTGTCCTGTTCCTGACCTTCACTGACAATGAGCTGGCCCACCAGTGAACATGCTCAAAGCAGCCCGAGAGCCATACCGAGCAATACGGCTAAGACCAACGAAGAGCTTGCAAAATCATTTCCTCTAACGGAGAGCTATCTAAATCCGACATCACAATCAAAATCCGATTCGATAGCGGACTCTGCTCAAGAAGCACTAAACAAACAGGCTGTGATTTCGCCAGCCGCAGAAGCATCGGAAACAGAGGATGTCGATGGAAATGCAGCTGCATCTAAGATTTCTGCTTATGCTCGCCTAGACTTTGAGAATTATACTTTCTTCGTACAAACTCTTCAGGTTGTACTAGGGAGAAATTCCAATGAGGAAATACAATCATCACAACACTCTGTGGACGTTCACCTCGGTTCAAAAAAGGCTATTTCGCGAAGACATGCAAAGATATTTTACAATTTTGGAACCCAAAGATTTGAAATATCCATTGTGGGGAGGAACGGAGCGTTTATAGATGATCTGTTTGTTGAAAAAGGTATAACACTTCCGCTTGCGGACGGCACTAAAGTTCAAATAGGAGATATTCCGTTCACATTTGTCCTTCCTACCATAGAACCGAGCGAAGAGAACGAAAAGAAACAAAAGCCTGGGCAACTAATAAATCCCAGCGATGCGATCAACTTGCGAACCAATTTGTACCAGTCATCTACGTCGCCACAACGAGAGAAGAAGAAGAAAGTACAAATCCTGATGGAAATGAAGAAAGACATTGCTCGCAGAAATTCCAAAGCAGATATTGTCAGACGTTTGTCGACTGCTAGACGTAAATCGAACGCAACCACAAATGATGAGATCAATGCATTGCTCAAGGAACTTGAGGAGCTTGAAGGTGAAAATGGTGAGGAGTTTGATCCAGATTCGTTGGATGAAGAAGTCCGCGAGCTATTAGCACAGCAGAATTCTAAGAACTTAACGGAAGAGCAACTAGAGAAAGAAGAAGTTGAAATCGATGAATTGGTGAAACAGCATAATCTTCAACAAGGAGTCAATCTTGATGAACCTGAAACAGCACAAGCTAAGAAACATACAACTCCTGTGACTAAACCGGATGTCGATATTGACATTCACATGCTTGACCAAGAGATTGCCACTCTAGCGCCTTTGATCGACGCACATAACGAAGTTTTAGGAAAAGATAAAGAAGGTGAATTGAAAGAATTGGAAGACAGAAAAAAATTTCTCGCCGCAAACGGATACTCCCTACAATCAAAGTACAGCTTCCCCAACTCAAGCAATGCTTCGTTTTATGATACAAACACGGAGCTTCCTCTTCGCACTGCTCCTCTTATGGGCAAGCCTGCCTCAGGTCCTCGAATGGGAAAACCAGCCACAATCCAACCTCCAGCTAATCGTGTTTATGGTAGACAGCCTACTACTATGGGGCAAACCAATAGTCCTTATCCTAGTGCATATCCATTGAATGCATCACCATATTCGACGTATAATAGCTATATTGGTGGAGCTAATACGTCGTTGTATAACCCCATGTTAACGAGACCACCACCACCGAAATTGGAAGTTCTCGTTGAGACTATAACCAGAATTCCTACCATAAGCTCAATAGTACCTTTTAAGGCGATTACGTCAACTTTCGATTCATTTGAAAAGGCGCCTATTTGTGTATTCAAATCTTTAGATCCACCTTCTGCAGTTCCAAAAATACCAATAAGGCGCAAAGACGGACTACCTCGGAAACCACCTCGTGTTCAAAGCTTCAAAGAGGTCCCTGACCAATTCAAGAGCAAGCCCTCAATCAATATTCTGGCAATGGTAACGGCTGTTCTAAAGCGGAACGATAAAAAGGGCTACACCTTAGGAGAAATTCACGAGGGTATCAAAGAATTATTTCCTTATTACAAATTCTGTCCAGACGGGTGGCAGTCTATGGTCACACATAATGTGAGATTCAACCAGATTTTCAAGAAGGTGTCTTCAACAGGACCTGAATCTGAATGGCTCTGGCAAATTGACGAAGAATATATACTCGAGAAAGAAAAAGTCAGAAAGCGGCAACAAGAGCTTGCCGTATCGAAGGCGAAAGAAGCGGCATTGAAGGCGGTTGAGCTCCGTCAAAGGCAAAGATTGGACGTGCCGCAATACAATGCTCTCGGTCGGACTTACATGAACGGAGAAACAGCATATGGTTCGCGATATTCATCACCTACCCCTACCAGTAACTATAGCCTTCAAAGGCCAAAGTCGATCGCTGAGCTTGCCAGTGAAATCAAGAGAGATGGAACGTACTCGAGTGGGAAGAGCCCAGCCTATTTCCATGGGCAATCGTCGCTGTACAATTCCACGATACTGACTCCAGAACCAGAGCGGCCATCTGGAACTACTATAAAAGATCAGCTAGCCGCAAATCGTGCACGAGCGTCTGTATCTCCTTCTCCAAATCCCGTATCGCAACTGGGCTCTCCTCCACCAACTTCTCTTCCTGCAATGAATGCAGACACCAAGAAGTCATTGACATACTTACAAAAGGAGCTTTTCACGTTGTACAAAGCACGAAAACTCTCCTACAATACGGCGGTGACGACAGAAATTATCACCAAGGCGCTAGCCACAACAATAGCACAAGTGAACATCATTGGATCGAAAGCTGGTTGTGGAGACAACGCATTGAGTTTTTTGGTGGAGAAGGCTCCACAACAGGTGAGCAAGATTTTAGACATCGCACTAACAAAGTCTATCAAAGAGAAACAGGCTGCTACGTCTAAGTTACCAAGCCTAGACCAGTCACCACAATCTACACCCGGTCCTAGTACACAGCGAACAGTTGAAACCAAAATCGATACGAGCTCGCCAAATACAGAGAGCTCAAAAATGAAAGACACAAGCGGGCTATCAAAACCTCCTAGTTTCAGTCCAGGCCTCAGCCGGCCAACATTCTCTGGGAAACCGCTGGGTTTGGCCAAGCCAGGTGCATTGGCCAAGCCTCCACAGTTCATTTCGAATAAGCCAAAGCGCCCAACAGAGGATGCCGATGAGCCGAAAAAAATGCCTCGTTATGGTGACTAGGTCTTTGGTATGAGTAAGAGCAAAACATATTAGTCCTCATAATAGTCTGTAAATACACGAAAGCTCTTTAGCGGTTGGAGACAAACTACAGTAAAGGTCCAACAGGACACCATGCAGTCCGCACACTAAATCGAGCGAGTGGCGATATCAACATCTAATACTACACGAAGTATTCCGACAGCCACCGTACTTGAACTATAGGCCATGAATACTATCGCCAATCAGTTCTCAAATGCGCATACAAATGCACTTCTCAGTGAAATCTCCTCTGCAAGAGAGAATCTCCACCAACAACCACAATTGGCATTGGCGCCATCCATCCAAGTTCCGCCAATCTCGCACCCCACGGAGTTTTTAAGAGCTCACACAGACGACTCAAAGAACCCAGATTGCAAAATCAAGATTGCCCACGGTACAACTACATTAGCTTTCCGTTTCCAGGGCGGTATTATAGTGGCTGTCGATTCGAGAGCCACGGCAGGAAACTGGGTAGCATCCCAAACGGTGAATAAGGTTATTCGTATTAATCCATTTTTGTTGGGGACTATGGCCGGTGGTGCTGCGGACTGTCAGTACTGGGAGACTTGGTTGGGTACGCAATGTAGGTTGCACGAGTTGAGAGAGAAGGAACGTATATCTGTTGCTGCTGCGTCTAAGATCTTGGGTAACTTGGTGTACAACTACAAGGGCATGGGCTTGTCCATGGGAACAATGGTCTGTGGCTACACGAAAAAGGAGGGTCCAACTATTTACTATGTGGACTCGGACGGAACCCGATTGAAGGGTGACTTATTCTGTGTGGGGTCAGGTCAGACGTTTGCATACGGTGTGTTGGACTCGGAGTATAAGTGGGACTTGTCCGTAGAGGACGCGTTGTACTTGGGTAAAAGAAGTATCTTGGCTGCAACCCATAGAGATGCGTATTCCGGAGGTTCTATTAACTTGTACCATGTGACTGAGTCCGGGTGGGTTTACCATGGGAACCACAATGTCGGCGACATTTTCTACGATATCAAAGAGAAGGAGCAATCGTTCAACAACGTTGACGGATAGGTATAGATGCCGGTTACCATGTATACATCAAATGAAGAAGCAATTAGAGAACGTTCGAGTAGTTTCTGTGTACGTGGAATCAAGTTCTATGTAAAGTACTGGGTCCTATGGCAACCGTTAAAGATGTCAATAGCGATCTCAATACAGATACCAATAACGCTTCCAAATGAATCTCGTACAAAGACTTGGTCATTTGAGTTACCATTAATCCTTCGTCTGGTGTGATGTAAAGGGGAGGGGGCGAAAACCCTAAGCAGAAGCGCTAGCACGTGATCAAAAAACCAGATTCCGCACGTGACACAGACACAGCCTGCACATAATTGATCCCGCGACGGCTGCGCTCCTACTGAAAAATTTTAGGCGCAGAAAAACTTTCTCTCCTCTGAGTACTAAACACAACAGCCCAAAATGTCTGCTCAAAACCCTATGCGTGAGTTGCGTATCGAAAAGTTGGTCTTGAACATCTGTGTCGGTGAGTCCGGTGACAGATTGACCAGAGCCTCCAAGGTCTTGGAACAATTGTCTGGTCAAACTCCAGTTCAATCCAAGGCTAGATACACTGTCAGAACTTTCGGTATCAGAAGAAACGAAAAGATCTCTGTCCATGTCACTATCAGAGGTCCAAAGGCTGAGGAAATCTTGGAGAGAGGTTTGAGAGTCAAGGAATTCCAGTTGAAGAAGAGAAACTTCTCTGCTACTGGTAACTTCGGTTTCGGTATCGACGAGCACATCGACTTGGGTATCAAGTACGACCCAGGTATCGGTATCTACGGTATGGACTTCTACGTTGTCATGGGTAGACACGGTGCCAGAGTCGCCAGAAGAAAGAGATGCAGAGCTAGAGTTGGTCTCTCTCACAAGACCAACCAAGAGGAGTCTATTGCTTGGTTCAAGCAAAAGTACGATGCTGAAGTCTTGGAGAAGTAAATGTATAAACCATCCCAATACACTTAATTCGTTGTCGTAATTTCATGTAGACTTTACGAGCTGGATATTTACGAGCCCTCGATTATCTTGGCATAAGGACGAAGAAGTTCACAAACGAACGTTCGCACACCCATAAGCGACCAACAGACTAGATCGGTGAGTATAGCTCATTCTGATGTGATTCTAACTTTCTTGCGTTCACAGGAACCAAAAAAAAGTACATGTGCTAGGTTTTCTTCCCAGTATTCGTAATTGACACACCTGCATCTTGTCCTCAGTTTCCTCATTTGTCGCATCTTCTGGCCGAGGCGAGTTTCGCTATAATTCTCCGTTCTTTGTTGAACGGATCCAAAGGAAAGCAGATTAAAAAACAAAAAAAAAGAATCATTCTCCGTTATGGTTGTTGTCAACTCGACTGAGTTGGAGCATCTCCCATGTATGTAATATTCTGAGGAATCTGCTGAAATATAAGCAGGTGAAAGTACGATACGTACACTTATCTCTATCCTCATACTAACAGTCAAGTTATCGATGGTGATATAACACCTCAAGAAAGACGTGCAGTGGAACTGCTTATACAAAATGAAGCGGCCCGAAACAACACAAACCAACCACATCCTTTGGTAGACCAGATTCTTCCTCTTCACTACTCGTCTAACTCAAGCTTGATGCGGGACATCGAGCGCTACGAGCTGGAAAATGGCGAAGAAGTGGGCGAGGGCATCCTTGAGCACACTATTTCTATGGACAGATATACCGATTTTGAGGGCGAGAATGGGGTTGACTACAATAGAGTGTACACTACTTTGTCATATTCTATTATGCGTGAGCGTTCCGCTTCGTTGATGTCACAGAACCAACAGCAGCTTGAAAATATGCAGCGGGCACATTCGTCTTCTTTATCAGAGCTTGACAATGTGTATTTGGCAGAAGTTGGTCGTAAGCGTCTGCGTGTGGATGAAATTAACGAGATACGGAAAAAAAGGCAACTTGAATTTGAGCCCATGAATAGGTACCTCGAGCAGCGGTTTGACGAAGGCGTGAACTCCATGATAGATCTTGGAATCGAGAGCTTGGAACATAAGTAGCACAATATATGCAACAATCACTGAAATATTGAATAACAGAGCGCCTAATGAGCTCCATAGGCCGCTGGAAGAAAACATAGAAGCTCCAACTTGAATACAGCGTCAGTTATGTGATTGCTTTCCTCTTTTTGTTGAATATCATGTCTGCTTTAGAACTGCCCACGTTCGTAATCCTTGGACAACCTTCTCTATGTTTTTCTTGAACGACGCATTCTTGACAGTAATAAGCGGGCGATCCAAGCTCTGCATTCTCACCGAGATGAGCACTGCAAATAATACATCGTTTTCCCAAATGACCATAGGAACAGGCATCGCATATTCTAACTTTCTCTTTAGGCTTGACCATGGAATCACATATAGGACATTTGCCATCGCACAGCAGACATAGTAATGCAACGTGAGTTCCTGGCCTTTTCATGCACTGTATAAGATCATACTGGTGGCGGGACATGAAGAAGAAGAAGTAGTAGTAGTAGGTTATACAATAATATAAGTCACGTGCGTAAGTGGAAGATGATCAAGTGTAGAATGGTGGCGGTTCATGCCAATATTAGCCTCCAATTTGTCGCTTAAAAGGAGAAGAAAAAAAGGAAAAAAATAATAATAATCAAAATACTTGGTGGATTTCAATAGAAAGATCCGTAACTAATTTTTATTAGTGCTGTGAACTCTGCTAGACCATTTCTTTTTCTGGTGCGTTCCATATAGGGATGCGAATAGAGTTGCAGTCTGCAATCTTAAGTGGAATAGAAGTGTGCCATTATACCCAGCAACGTTTCGTCTGAAGACATTCGAGGAAATGCACGAGTGTCCCATCTGTCTCGAAAATATCCAGACATTTGCTCTGCTAGGAAGGGTACTGCCATGTCTCCACACTTACCATGAACAATGCCTTATCCAGTGGTCTTCTCACTCCAACTCATGTCCCACCTGTCGCAAACTCTTCCATAAAATCGATATCATTGCAAGTCATCAACCGAATTTAGTTCAACGATCGATTCCCGTTAAAGACAAGATCATTGAGAATGACGCCATAAACGAAATTCCCCAAGAGTTTATTATCCCGCCACAAATTTATGGCGAGGTGAGACCAGAAGAGCCTGACCGGGGACACAACGGCGTATGCACCATATGCTCAAGTGCACAATATTCTCGACGCAACAAGGCCATGGTTTCATGTATTGGATGCGGTGCAACCTTTCATACACTGTGTCTTGGTCACAAAGACGAACCTGATTGGTATTGCCCAGTGTGCGACTGTCACCAAGAAATGCCCATACAATCCCCAATTCGAGTTTCTAGACGGCTGGTTCCGGCTCCTCGGCGGGGACTCACGATCTTCAATGAAAACAATGAGATTGAGGATTTTGATGATAGAGAGCACCCGACTCGGTCAGCCTCGGTTTTGAATGGCGGGGTGCTATTGCGACGAGAAGCAAGACAGTTGGAAAGCCTAACCAAAGAGGAGGCTGACTCATGGAGCTTGTTGGAGCTGGTGAGGCATGGCTCAACTAAGGACATTGAGGTGTCACTCCAACACTCAACATCAGAGAAAAGAAAGAGACGAAAACGTACTGATCCGTCAAGGGTTCTAGATTCTACTGGTCCTTTGGATCTTAAGGCAAGCAATTCTGCTCAAAAACCATCCCGATTCGGCTCTTTAATGAACCAAATTAGATCAGGTAGTTCTTCTGTCCACATGGAGACAAATCCACCTGTTCAAGAGGTTGTACTGGTCAGTGAAACTATACCATCTTTACCTTCAGGAGGGGAGAGGTCATTGACCAGACGTACTGAGTTATCATTTGAGCAGAAGCACAAGGTGCAAAAGTATGTACGCGATAGACTCAGACCGCGATATATTCCCAACTCTGAATCGCTGGACCCTACTATCATTAAATCCGAATCGGAGTACATCAAAATCAACAAGGCCATATCGAGAAAAGTATATGCTGGCATCTTATCATTGTTTGCTGCGAATCCGGACCAAATGGATGAAATCTTTGAGAAGGGGGATTTGCAATTGAGAGACTTGGTGAATGAATACGCAGATCTGAGTTTAAACGTTTAATAGATTGTATTTATGATAGCTTGAAACAAAAGTTTAGGAAAGAAATAGATAGGAAGTTCATCTTCTGCGAGGTCCTTTTGGCTTGGAAAACTTAAGGTTGCTTTTAGTAGTTTTCGAATCAGATGCTTCTGGGCTTGCAAAAACAGAAATATCGATTTCATCTAAATCACCCACTTCTAAAATTTTATCGAGTTGGCCTTCTTTAAAATAGTCAGACGTCAAATGTGCAAGCAAGCCTTTCTTGTTTGCAGCATAAACCATTCTGTCTCTAACTTTGGAACCAGACGGGCACAGATAAATGAATGAGACTTTTGAATGGGTATATCCAAAGATGATATACAGCGGTGTAGACTCAGTTACAGCCTGTTGCGCAGAATGCACCAAGCTTTCCACAGAAACATTCTCTGTTACATTGGCTAAAACCAAATGCTCGCTTGAGTCTATATTCATCACCACGAGATGGTTCTCCAAGTTTCCCCGAAGAACACTATCAAGCTTGGAGTCAACCTCGAAAAATAAAGCATTGCCAGAATGACCTTGCATCGATGGAAGCTCTTTTTTAAACGCAGAATTTGGATTTTGGGACACACTTAGTGTTTGCAAAGAGTTGATGCTTTGCAAGACTCGCTCATCTTCAGTGAACAAACTTGGATCAGTCTCGGTAAGAGTTGCATGAGCAAAATGTTCTGGTGTCAATTCCTCAAGTTCCGTGAGTGCTAAGTTGTATTTTTTCCCAAAGAATCCGGACCCAATTTGCTGAATTAAGGTATTTTTAGTAGAGGCATAAAGCATTTTGTCTCTGATAGGGGCCAGGTCAGGAATGAACGCAATGAAAACAAAATCCGACGCCTCTGGACGAGGGAATATAGCGTACCCAGGCTGAGGATATTTTTTGTGGAAATGCTGGTGTAAGCCACTGAAGATGGAAGATAAATCACCAGACGAAGGTTGTTCGTACGATTCATCCTCGACCAATTGCGTTTGGTCTTCGGAGATGGTGACAAGCAACGTCTCACCGGAGAGACTCAGAAACCTTTCAAGGAGTTTCTTGGAGGCGACAATTCCTGATTGAGTAGACATGAGGTTGATAGGAATCTCTATAATGTCAGAAACCTACTGATGTATATTCTGCAGGACCCCTATGTCCAATAGATTATGACTGTAATAAGTCCAAAAATAAGAGTAAGGTAATCGTTCATCTACAATTGTTTGATGCTCTATAATGTTTTTTTATTCCGTTTTCTTTATGGAAGACGATTCGAGTGTAAGTTTGTGAGTGGTTTCATGAGAAGCATGAAGATAAGCACTGTTGCAAATTGAAAATCAACACTCCATTAATTTCGTATTTTCTTAGTAGAGTACAATAATTGAAGGCTTATTACTCATGAAAAGCTGCCAAGTGCTGGAAAATCTGCCATATGACAAGGAGAGGCAACAAGATCTTCCATATCCAAATCCTAGAAGTTTGCTTTTCAATAGCTGTGACTGGAAGAGGCAATTTGTCATTCTTAAAAGATACCTGTTCCGAAAAGCTAGCAACTCGCTTAGGTATAATCATACACATGTGCCATGAACTATGAGGATATCAAATAAAACTTCACTCGTGAGATAGAAAATGCGTGCGTCTTTTCCTGTCCATCAATACTAAATGTAAACAATGCGGCCAAACCCCACGTTGATGATTCCTCAGATTGAAAATTAGTGCTTTCGATATTGATTTCTTGCGTTTCCTATGTTTTACTCTGACACTATACTTTCATGTTCTCTCCGATTGTTCAATATGAAGAACAATACGGCTGCACGTCAAAGCATAGCCTGTACATAGTCTTCCGTTTAGAAGCTGGTTCTGTAATCTTCATATGATGTACGCCTGGTACCATGGGTCTTTTTGATTTTCTACCTTCTAGAACCAGCCTGGAACTGCCACCTCCTTTTACACCTCATAAAGGAGAGAGTCCTGAACTCCAGATGGAATCGCTCCTTTATCTTTTCAAAAGACTACGAATCAATCGGTTGTCTTCATTTTCTCAGGGAAACACCCTCAAATATTCAGATAACAAAGAAGAATCCATTCAAGACTCAGCCCAGGAGCCTGAAGTAAGCCGCTGGGACAAAATTTATCAAACGACAGAAATGAAGCGTCGATTGTTAGGCCAAAAGGAAAGGGTTTTGATCGACTGGCTGAAAAATAAGTTTCGGTCTTTGTGCATACTTCAAAGGGATCCGGGACCATCACTACGAAATAAAGACTACGAGTTAGAGGATGGCTTCCCAGTATTTAAGGACTATAAAGATAGGAAAACGGGTTCATTTGTCTTCTTTGTTATTCCTATCGATCAGAAATTGAACTTCACAGAATTGGCCTTTGAATTGGCACAATCTACCCTATACGTTGAGCACCATTCCTACGTCTCTGTTGCAGCCCGAATTCAATGTGCGAAAGAAGCAATTAGCAAATGTTTAGGACAAAAGTTCACTAGTGAATCGGTGGTTATACTTTCAGAGGAAACCCACACGCAAGTAATCTCCGCATATGTCTCATCATTAGCCTTTATCGTGCAATTGTTTCGGATATATGACCTGCATATCAAACATAATAGTGACTCAAAGGTATCTGCTAAACCTTCACTATCTCTGAAAAGTTCTTTCTCCTTTGCTTCAAAGGAATCGCCATCTAAACCACAGTCAAGATCAAACTCACCAGTGAAAGCGAGAGGATCATATGCAGTATACGAGTCTCTGAATGATACACCCTCTTCTCCAACAAAGACATTAGGCTCAAAAAAATCTCTTGCGAATTTGCGGAATACACGGTTGGAAAAAAAGCCGTCTATATCTAATCTTCGGGCAAATGAGATATACAACCCAGTTGCTGCCCCTGTGTCTCCAGAAAGAAGAAGTTCCCCAGGCCGTATGCAGGCCCTGGATCATTCTTCACTTTATGGTCGTGAAGTCCAGCCCGAGTTGTGGGAAAAGTGCAAACAGTCGATAAACGAGAAACTTAGAATAGAAGCTCAAGTGATAGGGTGATATTATTTTTCAAGGGAAAAATCAGTATTGTCTTTTACGTTCATATGACGTTTACGACTGCATACAGTAATCACACTGAATTCTGTATATTCATGAAATAGATAAAGTTGAACTGACGAATATGATCCGTATTCAGAAATGTGCTTTCCGAAGATTTAGCACTTCAGCACTCAACAGAAATTTGTTTGGCGGCGGCAAAGTTGTCACTACGCCTCATGCAGCACCTTCCAACAAGCTGGAGACTACAAGCAATCCTGCTGATCTTTTTAAAAAGAATGATATTCTCATGTACTCACAGAAACCCATTAATTACATTGAATCAGTGAAGCAGAACGGTTATCATTTGGCCAATAATATACTTATCACTTCGCCCAATAAAGAGGGCCATGAAGTGGGTACTTTACTTCTAGAGAATGAAAGTTACGAGGTTAATCTACTGAATGGAGGGTACAAGGTCATCAACGGATTCATAGTCGAATTCAGCGAAGAAGAAGTTCTACAGATATTTAAAAAGATACATCCAAAGCCTGAAATTGCTGTCGTTGGCTTAGGTAAGAAGTCAAGGATGCTTTCAGAAAAATCGAGGAAATATTTCTCGCAGATGGGCATACAACTCGAAGTTGGTGACTCGAAGCACGCCGCACAAATATATGACTTGCTAGCTACAGAAAGACCAGGCGTTATTGCTGCTTTGTTGCTACCTCCGAACGTGTAAATTAAATGCAAATAGTGTGTATTAACGACATAGTTAACAAAATTCAGAGATTTGACAATCGCCGCGAACTTAGTAAGTTATCAAATCTCTGAAAAAAGGCGTCGAGGAAACTTTAAGTAGTAATATCATGTTGATAATTCATGGGGTACTCATTATAAAGCCGGTCATGGACAGATTTTGGACGCCCTGAGAGGAAAGCTGACGAAACTGCGGGTCGTGAAGTTGTTGATGGTGTTGTTGACGATGTTGTTGATGATGATGGTGTTGTTGTTGTTGTTGATGATGTTGTTGATTTTGATGTTGGGACTGTTCCTGTTGGTATTGTTGCTGCTGTAATTGTCGCTGGTTTGTTGAATGATGCAGATGTTCGTGTTCTTGCTGAAGTTGAAGATACTGTTGTTGATGATGAAGCGAGACATTATTCTGACTCTTTGGGGGAAGCATCTGATTCTGCGCATCATTAGACTTCAGGTACATGTTACCAAGTGTACAATGGCGCATAATTTGAGGCGACTGCTCATCAAACAGGTTTTCCAACAAAAATTTCCCGTTAGGAGTTGAAATCATTCCGCCATGCATAAGATCAAACGAGTGTTGGTCCGATGAAGAGTTAAGATTATTAGCTGTTGTGTTGACAGTTGAGTTGTTCGCAATGATGCTGAACTCCTTGGAAGTATTCATGGTGGAGTTGAAGTCTTGAGATGCTGAAAGATTTGAGGACGTATGATGAAAAGATGAAAGATTTTGCTGCGCTCTTGAGTCCGATAAAGCCACTTTGGAATACTGTGGACCAGGTGAATAATTTTTCATATTTTCAGCCTTAGTTGGTACCTTTTTCTTATCCAGCTTCTTGTCAGCTTTATCTGGTTTCAAGGTATTGCCAGCACTCTTTTTCTTCTTCGTGTTCATAAGCGTATGCACATCTGTGAATACAATCTGAAATCTATTCATTCCATTCGGTTTCTTCTGTGACTTCTTGTTTGAGGGTTTCAAATCCAGAGCCTTAACAGCGCCTTTTCGTTCAGAGAAGATACCCATCACCGGTTCAGTGACTTCAATTTTGTCTTTGTTTGGGGTGGGACTCATGGGTACAAGGCGATCTTTCCCCTCTTGCTCGGGAGACTTTGTAGCACTTGACATGATGACAGTAGAAGGAGATGAGTTAGGGACTTTTCCTGGAGTTTGATAAGGACCTTTGTTATTATTCAATGGGGTTGATTTCAATGGAGTTTTGTTTATCATACTCGCAGATATGTCATGCAAAATGTTCTTTTTTGAAGGTGTTACAAATCCTTCGTCGTCATACTTTTTAGCATTTCTATTCTCATACTCTTCGTCGCCATCAAACTCAGCATCCTCCTGCTTGAAGCTCATATTGTACTTTTTGAATGGCTGCCTAGCAGGAGTTTCAAGCAGTGTTATTGATCGTTTATGTGTTTGCTCTGCTTGAAGTTTAGCCTTGATGTTCTTTGTTGAAGATTTCGGATCGGTAGATATGAGAAACTTCGAAGGCGTAATAGTTTCTACCTTCAGCGGGGTCTGTCTTATCGGAGAATCCATGAAAAAGTCATTCAAGTGGAGAGATTTATCGTAGAATGGGGTGAAGTTGATGTTGTTCGACAAGTTGCCAGCACTGTTCGGATTGTTTAAAAGATTCAAGTTATGAGTCAAGAATGGGGTTAAGTTCAAACTCGGATAGTCATACTCGGAATTGATGACGGTACTGCCTCCTCCATTAGCCAATGCAGCTGAGGACTTTGATATACCGGGAAACATTTTGGAACTTGGTGTTGAGTTGTAAGAAACGACTTCATTAGACAATGTTCTAGTTATAAGAGGCGTCCAGCCTGTGATTGCGGTGTTCTGTTGCGTCGAGGAGGACGCATTTAGAATCTTCGAAGCAGGAGGCAAAGCTGTTGATGCTGCCGATGGTTTGCCCTTCCCTGTTTCCTCATTTTCGGGATATGTGTAGATTAAAGGGTCTATAACCTGTCGCGAAGGGGAAGACATTTCTCCGCACGCCAGCAAGTCAGAAGGAGGACAGTTTAAAAGAACGAAAAGAAATGACGATGTCTGCTTCTCCAGTGCAAGAGTCGTGGGATGTCAGAAGTGGTCAAAGTAGGTCTGAGATGCGGAATGGTCGGGTATTAGCAAAATGTCAGCAAGATTCCACAGATAATATGGTGTCTTTCAAGTGAAACGATGGCTGGAAGATAAAGGGCAAGCCGGACCAAATCAACAACAAAATAAGAGATCTATAGAATCAATACTTTGAAGGAAAGGAAAAGATAGGATAGTGTGTTTTGTTTTTCGCGAGCACGCTTGGAATCAGTCTGCACATAGACTAAGATATTCGCGCCTGAAGTTTTATGAGGCAGTGAGAAGCGTGAGGGGGCTTAAAAAGCGGCAGCAACCAAGTGATTCGCGAGTAGGGTTTCTTAAACAATCTGTAGCATTTTCTAAAGCGCGTTTTTATCTACATCTGGGTCGACTCGCATTTGAGACACAACAGATATGTGGACAATTCTCGAGACTAAAGTATTGGAGACACCAATGAAAATAAAAGAGTGTAAGGGTAGGTTCGGTCTGCCGGAAATAGTGGATACCGCTAAGGATAGAAGGATAGAAGGATAGACTTTAAATGGTGCGATCATGTACGTAACCGTCAAAACATCAAAACAAGTGCGTAGAACTTATAGCTGTGGCATTACAAATTTCGCAGAGTTACGACTCTTCTATGCATAGAGATAGAACTTCACGTTTATTATGGGGAGAACTAAGCAAGTAAACAAATTTTTTCGGCAAGAGTAGCTTCAAAAAGACCGTAGTGATACAGAAGATGAAAGTCCAGAATTGAATATAAAATTGCCACACTTAAGCAGTGGCCTTGTCTTCTTCGTTCCACTCGCTTTCAGTCACCTTCAAGTGCTCAGCCTCGTCAGCCAAGTCATCAGCGTCGTACTCTTCTTCTTCGTGAGCAGCAAAGGACAAAGTTGGCTTCACGACAGCAGAGTCAAAAGTCCATGTGGCCAAGGCATTTTCAGCGTCAATGATGATTTGCTTAGAAGCCTCGTAACCGTCGTAGGCTGGTCTGGTTTCACCTGGGGTAACTGGAGACTCGTCCAACAATTCCAACAAGGCCTTACCGTAACCAGCAATCAAGGCAATTTTCTCAGCGTGCTCACGAACAGAGTCGAATTGGTAGTTGAAAGCAGTCTTCAACTTTTCTCTGGTGATGTTGGACAATTGTGCCTCAGCAACCAAAGACTCGGCTTCGGCTCTGACCAACTCCTGTTCCAAGACGTTGATCTTTGGAGATTGTGGGTCCTTGTACTTCAAGTAGGCAATTTGATCGGTGATCTTTTGTTTTCTCTCTCTAGAAGGTTGGACGGAACCTTCAATGTCTCTAATGGACTTCATGGTGATTCTGTATTGGTCATATCTGTCAATGAATTGGTCTTCCAATTCACCAATCTCATACACCAAGACACCCAACTTGTCGGTAATGTCGGAAATATCATCGTCATTGGTTTCACCCCAAAGAGACAATTGCTTAGCAACCTCTTTTCTCTCTCTAGCGGTGATTTCAATGGATCTCATCAAGTTCTTCTCCATCTTGATCAATTGTGCCAACTTTCTGGCCATCTCTGGACCCAAAGCACCAGCAGCATTTTTTCTGATGGTGTGGGAGAGAGAACCCTTACCGAAAAACTTGGACTTGGTGGTGGATGGTGGAGGAGGTGGAGATTGCAATTGAGCAGCAGTTGGTGCTCTCTGAGATCTCAAGGAGTAAGTTCTATGCATGGCGAAAGTAGGTTAGTGTAGGTTCGAAACAAGAATGAAGTAAGAAAAAATTTCCTCAGCACGGAAAAGCCCATTATATTGGGCCGCAATCAGGGGGCCTGGAAATGGACGAAGCTCTGTTCCTGTGTGCAGGACCTAGCCAGCCACCCTTGTTATCATTATGGGGCTTTAATATGAGGCAACACAAAGAGAATGACCAAAAAGGCAACTGGAGCGGAGAGTATAGTACAGTTGCTTCCTGCAAGTATCCAGCATGGAAACCGAGGGCTCGAGCACCCGAAGATGCGAGAATGAAATGTGCCATTATTCTTGCCTCAATGCATATGACTTGGGCCTACCGTAAATTAACCAAAAGCTTCGCGAACGAAAACACACATCCTGCAGTTTTACGTGTTCGAGAAGGATGTGCTTTGGGTAAAATTGAACCATGGTCACGTGACCCGAAAAAAAAAAACTTCTAAAGAATGTATTGAATGAATGGTGTAATCACTGGGTAACCGTCTGGCATGTGAGAGCGGTTTATATGCTGGCATTTCTTGCCACTTATACTTGGCTTTCGGCTAGATCCGTGTGCAGGTCATCAGATTGACATAGCACGCGACTAACGCCAATCGAGAGTCTTATCGACAATGACCTGCATATTATTATACCCTAGCACCCTTTGGAACCTTTGGTTTTCCGTATTACACTTTCATCCGCACGTATTCGGCACTTTATTAGGATCGGATTTTGAAACAGCCGTGGTAAATATGGGTGAGAAATATTTTATCTTGTTCCATATCTCTTTGATTGAATAATGGCGGGCGCAACCATGAGATGCCTAGTATGCGCATTTTTTTTCTCTTTTCCGGATTATGCGGTGGCTCCTCAAGCATCTATCTGCGAACATCTGTAGGTTTAGGAAGGTCTCGCCGATTCAACTCGGACTTTGAAGCTGGTTTAGAATGTTTAATTTCAAAAATCAAAGGAATCCATAAGTTCGTGCATATCCACGAATAACACTTGGCCCATACAGCAATCTGTATCGGATTTTGGCATCATTTTGCATTTCCACGGGACAAAGGCATCGCAGCGCTGCGGAAGTTAGAGTCCGAAAAAAGATATCGCTCGCACCTTCTACATCGGAAGCTCTGCCACATTTTCAGTCGGAATTATATATAGCTTTGTAACGAAACCGTTTTTCTGGGCTTCTGCTTTTTCTCTTCTTTTTTTTTCTTCTTTCTCTGGCCTGCCTTTCTAGCTCCACCCATTCTTCTGAGCCCATTTCTCACCTTATTTTGCATCCACAATGGCGCTGTTCTTTCGAACATATAATCATCTTCTCAAGACCCACCCATACAAGACCAATATGTTCACCACTAGTGTGCTCTTTGGCGCAGGAGACTGCTTGGCTCAGGGTCTTTTCCCACATCATGTTGACGATGATTTGAATAAACCTACAGAATTTCATTCTGATCGACTCGTGAGAGCAATGATCTACGGATGCTTTTTTTTCGCTCCCGTGAGTGTGAAATGGACAACAAAAACATTGCCTTTCATCCACAGCCCATTTCTCTCGGCAACTAAGCGTGCCACAAAGTCATTTCTGTCCATCAATGTTCATGACAATTTGTACAGGTTAGTGGTGGATTCGCTATTCATGCCTAGCATTGTGTGGATTCCGATGTACAATATAGTCATGAGTGCATTGGCACTCCACGACGATCCGCTAGCTGTGGCGAGAGAGAAATTAGAAAACAACTGGTGGAACGTCTTGAAAGCTAACTGGACCGTGTGGCCTCCTTTACAGCTTGTGAATTTGTTTTTCGTTCCTATTCATCTTCGCATTGTTGTCTCGAATGTGTGGTCTATTGGGTGGAACTGTTACTTGAGCTTTGTTCACAACACCTTGGGTCACGGAAAGGGTTCAGGACATCTTATTGAGGAGCTAGTTGACATTGAGACTGCAGACGAGGAACAGACCATGGTCTATGCATAATGATTGACTGAATTATAGATATAGAGATGCAGTCATTTAGGCGGCGGCAGGAGCTCCGTACATACTTATTCACTCGTTATGAGATTATATTAGGGTTTTCTTGGGCCGGGCGAAGGTCCGAGTCTACGGCAGGGTTTATTAATGGATAGACTATTGGGTATTGTGCATTAAGCATATTGTAGCAAGTAGTGCTTCTTTTAGTCTCATGTGGAATTGCATTTTACTTTGATGCAGACACTTCGGCCCGAGTAGCTTCATCTTGATCGTTTTTAGTTCGACGCAACTATATGCCATCAGATAATAAGGCAGCGTGGGCTCTTTTGTCTTGTTAATTTCGTATAAATCAAACCTTACCCGGGCCAATTCCGAACAATCATGAACGAACAAGTTTACGGACACGCTTCAATGACACCGCATATAATATATAAGAACATACATAAAAAAGATAATAAAACAATTTAGTCGGCTTGCAACGACCATAACTTTTTGTCATATTACAGAACGTCAGAACTTATCCGGTGCACTCGGTTTCGCACCCAGACTCAAATGTTCAGTGTACACTTTTTCTTCTCGTGGCTCGTCAAACAATAATCAAAATGGAACACAAAGCTAGCATTTCCTGGTTCCCCTTTATAGTACATTCTTGCTTTTAAAAATATCCTTATCGTAGCTTTAAGGTGTAGTCTTACATTAAAACCGAAAGATATGTGTCGTGCAATAACCGTCGTGCCAAGATCAAGTGTAGAAACCGTAACAAAGCAAGGAACGGTGTTGACCTTGATACTGAGCGCTCAACGAAAAAAACGCTATTCAGGATTTTTTATCATCAGCTGATAGTGTTCCCGAATTTATTTGGCTTCTTTCTTTTCTACTACTTTCCAATCTGCTTTGAAGCTTAAACGGCCGATTTTCTCGTTTGATACTATAGTTGCACTCGTGGACAGTCTGTCTTGAGGAATCGTGGTTGTCTAGTCGATTTTGCAGTTTTTTATATTCTTTCAGTTGTTTTTCTTTCTTCACCTTTTCCTTTTATAGCTTCCAACTTCTGCGGCAGCTTTTACTTCCGAGATCGATCGCTCCGGAACCCATTGGGCTTGTTTAACATCCTCGATTCAACTGTTTCCTCGAGCCTACGCTTCATTGTTCGTGAATTGTGAACCTAGCCTCAAAGCATTTATTATTTCCCTTGTTTGTGTTTCTATTCACATTGAAAATGATGAAAGGCTTCAAAAACAGACTTACTCGCAACAAAAACCCGAGCTCGTCAAAAAAGACAGACAAGAAGGATCTGAAAGACTCCACGAAGGACAAGGAATCTTCCAAAAAGGGGCAATCGCTTTCACTGAAAACAGCTAGCTCGAACTCTTCCTTGAAATCAAACTCCCCTAGTCCCTCGAAGAATGAGACTCTGCTGACTTCCGATTTGTCTTCAATTCTGAAGCTGCTGGATCAAGCGAAACAGCTGCTGGTAAATCCGTCAGCAGTTTCCCAATTTTCATCACAAACTGAACATCCTAACACACCGCCACCTCCAGACGCTATTGCAGGTGTCGATAAACAGGCAAGTTCTCCCAAAATTGTTGTCAACGAACCGATACCAACAACTGTTGGCTCCACAAATCCTGTGTCTCCTACCCCGAGCTCACCAAACGCCCAGAACCCTGCATTCGGACACGGTAGCCTTCACCTTGATGGCAGATTGGCTTCTCACTCCCAACATCAACCACACTCCCCTTTGAACCTCAATATATCATCTCCTGGAAAGGATTCATTTGACATAGATTTGATTGTCACTCCCAAAAGACATTCGTCTTCTCGTTTCGAACCAACAACGTCGGACGACCACAGGGAAATCACGAAGCTTCCTAACTTCGACGAAGTGGCTCCAGAAGAGCAGATTTCCCTCTTCATCCAAAAGGTCGATCAATGTAACATCTTATTTGACTTCAGTGATCCAACAAATGATATCCGGGGCAAAGAGATAAAGCGTATCACGTTGCAGGAGCTAATCCAGTTCATCGTGAGCAATCGCTTCAATTACACTGACGAAATGTATAAGCATGTGATTGCAATGTTCAAAAAGAACTTATTCCGTCCTATTCCACCTCCAGTTAACCCAGTGGGGGAGCTTTTTGATCCAGATGAAGATGAGCCTGTGTCCGAATTGGCCTGGCCTCACATGCAATCCATTTATGAATTTTTTTTAAGGTTCGTGGAAAGTCCCGATTTCAATCACCAGGTCGCTAAGCAATACATTGATCATGATTTCATCCTCAGAATCTTGGAATTGTTTGATAGTGAAGATCCCAGAGAACGTGACTGCTTGAAAACTACGTTGCATAGAATTTATGGTAAGTTTTTAAGTTTGCGGTCTTTCATTCGTAAGTCTATCAACAACGTGTTCTTGCAGTTTGTTTATGAAACTGAAAGATTCAATGGTATCGGTGAATTGTTGGAGATTTTGGGCTCTATTATTAACGGATTTGCGTTACCTTTGAAAGAAGAACATAAAATCTTCTTGATCCGAGTTCTCCTTCCTTTGCATAAGGTCAAGTCATTGTCATTATACCATCCTCAACTAGCTTACTGTATCGTTCAGTTTTTGGAGAAAGATCCATCATTAACTGAAGAAGTTGTCATGGGTCTATTGAGGTATTGGCCCAAAATCAATAGTCCAAAAGAGGTCATGTTTTTGAATGAAATCGAAGACATTTTCGAGGTTATGGAACCAAACGAATTTTTGAAAATTCAGATTCCATTGTCCGCGCAGTTGCTGAAATGCATTGCTTCATCCCATTTTCAAGTCAGTGAGAAAGTGTTGTGTTTCTGGCAAAATGAATACTTTTTGACTTTGGTGACTGAAAATGCTGAAGTTGTACTTCCAATTATCTTTGCCTCGTTGTATGAACTTACTAATGCAACGCAGCCAGGAATAGCTAATGGTATCGTGCAGCAAAAACTCAACGAGAATCCGAACGCGATGACAGACGCTAATGGCAATCTAATCGATAGTGGTTTGGTATTGAATAACAATTATGATTCCAATGGGGATAGAGATCATAATGGGGGCTTGGAAGATGCGCATATGATCCATGACATGACGGATGAAGAGTACTACGACTCTTTTTCCTCCCCTCATCAACATATGGACATGGACGATTTTAGCAACATTCCCCCACACAACCTGGCCACATCTAACTGGAATAAAAGCATTCACCAGTTGGCATTCGGCGCATTGAAGGTTTTTATGGATCATAACCCTATTTTGTATGACCACTGTGCTATGTTGTATCACCAATCTGTTGAGGAAAGAAAGATAAGGGAAGTTTCAAGGAAAGAGGGATGGAAACGAATTGAGCAGTATGTCAAGACGCATAAGCAGTCGGGCTCTCCTCCTGTCAACGATGCAGAGGTAGATGCTCATTAACCAATCATTGTAATGATTTCTTGATGTTTCATGACTCTTCAATTCAGAATATCTTTCCGCTCACTCCGTGCCCATTATGATGCTTATCTTTTGAAGACTTTTTATATGTTGGTCTAGCATATACGTTACAAAGCAAATTACAAACCACTTTCTTAAATCGTTCTAGGTGAACGACATCGTAGTTACAGACATTGTTCACATAACGAATGTATGGTACGAATGCGGGGTTTCTGGAAGATGCAAATTAGTCATTACATCCTACATCGGAAACTTATCCTTGGGATACTTAGATCATAGCTTTGGGTTGGGCACAGGGTTGGGCACATTTTCTGATTACACGGGAATGCCTTTGTTAGCCCTCCACTCTGATAAAGCAGGTCTTGTCTTCGAAATTGAAAAATGGCTTGACCCTTGATTCAGTTTGTGCTATTCTTAGCTCATAGTTTAGAAATTATATGATCAAAAAGATAATTATATATAGGTTCTTTTTTATTTCCAACGGAAATGACAGGTTTGAAATAAATTCAGCTCGTAGTTGCTTAATTCGCAAATATCTTTAAGTTTGCAATAAAATGGAAAATCATCAAAAAAAAAAAAAAATATAGTACATACTAAAATTACTTTTGACTGTCAATACCTATGGTCATCTCTATGATCATCTCTTCTTATTTCCCAAAACGCAGTATCATCCAGTAAAACCTACCATCCAGACATGAAGACATTTCCTAATTTAGTTAGATGCAAGACAGAATATTGTGAATTATGGAGTTCAATAGGGTCAGCTACAAGTACACCGATCTTCCTTGCTGGTGGATCGATAACCAAACCAATGGAGTCATTTAAGGACGAGCTAGAGTGAGGATCTTCAATAGGACAGTTGGATTGAGCATCTTGATGAATGACGTTTAGTTAGGGTTGATATTTAGGGATGGGGCGATTATTGAAGTGGAATCCATCCAAGAGGAAATCGAATGATCTTACTTGAGTCCAATATGAAGTATCCTTATCTAAAAAAAGAGGATAGATTATCCCAAAATGAATCCGGGCCAGTCCGAGAAGCCGCGGCGATGCCGAGGCATGTCCGCGAGACATTGAAGATAAGACCTGAAGAGCATAAAAATGGTGTGCATATACCTCTCAGCAGTTTGTACGCAACAAATATTACCTACAAGGCCCGAGTCAAAAAAGTCTTATGTGCCAATGAAATGACGATAAACAAGATGAAAACTCCGTAAACATCAAAAAAAAATCATAATAAGACACTGGAAAAATACAATATTGAGATCAATTGTCTGGAAAAGTGTTAAATTCAAAGTTGATGGAGATTTATTTGTCATCGCTTTTTCTCATCAAATTTTTTTCGCCGCTTACATAATAGTATAAATACTACTGCGAAGACGCACACTTAATTTTTCTCTTTTTTTTTTTGGCTAATCTTGCCCCTCTGCTCTAACAATGGTTTTGGACTGCTCTTCTGCTACTTCTCACTTGAAAACTTATCCTAAGAAGGACGGTTTGGATATTCGTTCGTTGATCGATTCCTCTAACTTTGGTGGTTTGACTTACAATGACTTTTTGATTTTGCCAGGTTTGATCAACTTTCCATCTTCTGAAGTTAGCTTGGACTCTAAGTTGACTAAGAAGATTGCTTTGAAATCTCCTTTCTTATCTTCTCCTATGGACACTGTCACGGAGGAGAATATGGCTATCCACATGGCCTTGTTGGGTGGTATCGGTATTATTCACCATAACTGCAGTGCTGAAGAACAGGCTGCTATGGTCAAGAAGGTCAAAAAGTACGAGAATGGCTTTATTAGTGACCCAGTTGTCGTCTCCCCATCTGTCACTGTTGGTGAAATCAAGAAGATGAAGGAGAGAATTGGTTTTTCTTCTTTCCCTGTTACTGGTATGTGTATCCTATTACTATTGTGTTTTTTTTTTTTTCCTGATGATTCCATTTTTATTAATAACTTTCGTTCTACCGAATTACATCAAACGATGTTGAGGAGACTATTTCCCCTGATTCTTGACACAAATTATCTTTGTCTGCGATTATACTAACAATTTATAGAAAATGGTAAAACTGGAGGCAAACTTGTTGGAATTGTTACTTCCCGTGATGTTCAATTCCATGACGATGATTCTACTCCAGTGTCTGAAGTTATGACTAAGGATTTGATTACAGGTAAGCAAGGCATTACCTTGACTGAAGGTAACTCTCTTTTGAGAAGCTCCAAGAAAGGAAAGTTGCCTATCGTGGACTCTGAAGGTAACTTAGTGTCTTTGATTTCCTTGACTGATTTGCAGAAGAACCAATCATACCCAGACGCTTCGAAATCTTTCCACTCTAAGCAATTGTTGTGTGGTGCCGCTATCGGTACCCTTCCAGCTGACAGAGAAAGATTGGACAAGTTGGTTGAAGCCGGCTTAGATGTTGTTGTTTTGGACTCTTCTAACGGTTCCTCTATTTTCCAATTGGACATGATCAAGTGGATCAAGAACAAATACCCAGACTTGGAAGTTATCGCCGGTAATGTTGTCACTAGAGAACAAGCTGCTCTTTTGATTGAAGCAGGTGCCGATGGATTGAGAATTGGTATGGGTTCTGGTTCCATCTGTATCACCCAGGAGGTTATGGCCTGTGGCAGACCACAAGGAACTGCTGTTTTCAACGTTTGCGAATTTGCTAAGCAATTTGGTGTTCCATGTATTGCTGATGGTGGTATTGGAAACATTGGTCATATTGCTAAGGCTTTAGCTTTGGGTGCTTCTTGTGTTATGATGGGAGGTTTGTTGGCTGGTACCTCTGAGACTCCAGGTGACTACTTCTACCGTGACGGACAAAGATTGAAGACTTACCGTGGTATGGGATCCATCGATGCTATGCAACAAACTTCCACCAATGCCAACGCTTCCACATCTCGTTACTTCTCTGAGTCTGACAAGGTTTTGGTCGCTCAAGGTGTTTCAGGTTCGGTTATTGACAAGGGTTCCATCACAAAGTTTGTTCCATACTTGTTCAACGGTTTGCAACACTCTTTGCAAGACATTGGTGTCAAATCTGTTGATGAATTGAGAGAGAAGGTTTACGAAGGAGAAGTCAGATTTGAGTTTAGAACTGCTTCCGCCCAATTAGAAGGTGGTGTCCATGGTTTGCACTCCTACGAGAAGAAGTTGCACAATTAAGTCCTATAGCTGATTGGAGTGCTTGACTGCATTCTTCCGATTATAAAAGTTTGTATTTCTAGGGTATCGTATAAATTCACATAGACCATGAAAATGTATGCAGGTAAACGGCGGCTTGAAGGCTGAGATTTACATGACTAAGATGCACCCCATTGTACTCCATTGTCATCAGCTTCTTGACTCTTTAAAATGTCTTTCTACAACAATCGATCTTTGCCTATACAAGAAGCATCCACAAACCTAGATCAAGATCTCCACTCTTCGCGTGAAGCAAAGTATCAACGTTCTCAAGCTGAAGTCGCCAAGTGGATTTTCAACGTTTTGCGTACACTGCCCGAAGAGCAGGGAGAATATCATAAGAGGGGGTATGATCTAATTGAGATGCTCAAGGATGGTTCTATGTTATGTAAATTGGGAGATCTTCTAGGGCTTCCAAATAGTCCTACGAGAAAATACAAAAGCTCAAAAATGCCCTTTGTACAAATGGAAAACATCCTGTTCTTTTTGAAGACTTGCGACATGATTGGAATAACTCACGATGAAATATTTCAAACTGTGGATTTGTTTGAGAGGAAAGATCCTTATCAAGTTGTTGTTACTTTAATTTCTTTCTCGCGAAAGGCGAGCGAAATAAATCCAGAAGCGTTCAAGGAAGCTATTGGGCCCAAAATTGTGAAAGTTAAACCTCCAGTTCCCCATAAGCCAATAACTCTTAGAAAATGAACATAAGCAGAGGAGCTTAATCAATAAGTAATTCAAGACATGGGATTCGTCAAGATGCGAGAGTATCACGACGTTGGTGCACAGGTGTAATGCGCGCATCTCATCTCTGCTAGACATTTTTTTTCTTAGGATTTAGACATTAAAGCTACTCATCACCTAAAGCACAAAACCTAATTTACGATAAACCTTTGGTAGTAGTGACTTGAAGAACACTCTACCTACATTATTATTTTTGCATTCCCATATACTCTTCATTGAATTTGCATAGATGTCGTCCGACGAAGTGATTTGGCAGGTGATCAACCACTCCTTCTGCTCTTTCAAAATCAAGCCAGGGAAAGGCCAGGATTTTTGCAGAAACGAATATAATGTTAGTGGTTTATGTGACCGAGCATCTTGTCCTTTGGCAAATGCCAGATATGCTACTGTGAAAAATGTGGAAGGTAAATTATACCTTTACATGAAGACTGCCGAAAGGGCCCACATGCCTTCGAAGTTGTGGGAAAGAGTCAAATTACTGAAAAACTATGCCAAAGCTTTGGAACAGATTGACGAGAACTTGCAATATTGGCAGAAGTTTTTGATTCACAAGTGTAAACAAAGATTGACCAGATTAACACAAGTTGCAATTACGGAACGCCGACTTGCATTGAGAGAGGAGGAAAGGCATTACGTCGGTGTGAAGCCTAAGGTCAAAAGAAGAGAAGAGAACAGAGAAAGAAAAGCATTAGCTGCTGCTAAGATTGAGAAAGCTATCGAAAAGGAATTATTGGAAAGATTAAAGAGCGGAGCTTACGGCGATAAACCTTTGAATGTCGATGAGAAAATTTGGAAGAAAGTCTTGGGTAAAGTTGATGAGGTTGAAGAAGAAGAAGAATTTGACGAAGACGATGATGTTGTTTTGGAAAGTGGAGATGATGACAGCGATGTTGGCGAAGTCGAGTATGTCGAAGACAGTGGTGACGATGAGTTCGTTGATATGGAAGATTTGCAAAAGTGGTTAGGCGACTCCGGAAGTGAATCTGAGAGCGAATCGGAAGACGAAGACGAAGAAGAAGAGTCCAAAAAGGGTAAGCTGCGTTCTACGAAGAAGAGCAGAAGACCACATGTGGAGATTGAGTATGAGGACAACATTCAAACTAACATTGCTACATAGATGTAGCCGGGTCGAGAAAATAAATACATTCATTTTCATAGTACAATTATTTGATAGTGACTATTGTTGTGTAATATTCATTAGTCCATGAACAAACCTGCCTTATTTACGTTGCACTCGAGCCGCCATTAAATACTCTCTGGTTTGAGCCTTCGTTGGATTTCATTCGCTTTGACTCTTAGCTTTCATCAGAGAATGCAGATGTCGTTAATTTTCCACTAATGCATATCACGAAAAAAAAACTTGTGATCTTATTTCATGTAAATTACCAATAAATGATCTGTAGTCCAGACTAGATAACGTGGAGTTTTAGAAGAACTCTACAGAAAATGGCGCACATTTTAAGCTTATTACATTTTGCGCATCTTCGACTCTACATCTTTATACTTGCAACGAATAGTAAAAAAGCATCAATGTAAGCAAATTAACGATTCGACAATTAATTATCATGATCACTAAGGCTTATATAAGACTAATTCTCTCGATGTACGCTCAGGTAGTATTTACTAATCATGCATATGCGACTATAGAAAGACAGTGTTTGGTCCCTTAACACCGAGCAGAAGGTGCATCCACTTGGCGGCTCACAATCAATTTTCCATGCAAATAAAAAACGACACAGTCTATTAATACCCTTGGTTGAGCCTGTTCTGTAATCATTTGGGATTTCAAAAAACAACAACACAACATGGCACCTTAAGAAGGGAACGAAAATAAAAAACTAACTTGTGCATTGAAGTCTTCTGGTATCCCTCGGATAAAATTTCCGATCATTGAGATACCTATATTTAAATTCAAGAATAAGAGAAAAACTTGACTTATGGAAAATAGAACGGCATAGTCCCCGTATGGGTCTTAGTGTCATTTGCAGATAAATCTGCATCCATAAAAGATTCTGGTGCTGTGCTGACTTCCTCGTTGTCCGAAGCACTCTCTTGCCGAAGATCTTGCCCACGCACTTGATAAAACTCTCTAATATTACTAACAAACAATGGGTATAGAAGCTGATCAACCCCTTCATTCCTTGCAATTTCAGAAGCACGATGAAAAGGAATCCAAACTCCTTTCAAATTCATTGGGCCATTTCGGACAACGATACGTCCTTTTTCAGTTTTTAATAAACCGTCTCTCTTCCCCCGGCTCATACCCGTAACATTAAGTAATTTTGTACCATTCACATAATCGTCCTTTTCTCTTCTTGAAACCACTACTTTGCCCGCTTTCACTTGAAAACACGTTGTGCTTTCAGCCTCCCAGTAAATCGTTGTAATCCTCGGTTTTGAGATTTTTCGTTGATTAGACTTAGGCATAGAAAGTGTGGGCGAAAGAGACAGTACTGAACCAAGAGAATTTTGTGAACGATGAATCACATTAGGAGAGCCCACATGATGCATATGCGTCGCCATCTCAGAGGAGCCACCTACCTGAGAAGGACCCAAATACATGTTGATTCCATGTGAGTTCCACTGCGAGGATGAATAATGCACTGAGTCCCGAGAAGATTCATTTGATTTGGGCTCTAAAAGTTCGTCACTGATATTTTGTGCCATGGGAACAGAGTTGCTCAGCTTTTCCATAAATCTTGAGTATTCGCCGTGTGCCACGTCTCCAAGATGATTTAGCACTAAGTGTTTACTTGCAAAAGCTGTAGACGTATAGTTAGGGATATTATCGTAAGAGGAGGTCATAATTAGTAGGTTGGAATTAACACTTGGTTTGCTTTAAATGATGGGAAGAAAGTCAAGTATGTAGAACCACTAAGCCACCAGTCAAAGTAGGAAGTTATAGGTCTTATAGTTACTCTTTGCAGCTAATACTCCTCATCTGCAAGATGATGATCTAGATTCAAAATATCAATTGAGGAGTTTTAGATACTAACCAAAAGTTAATCTTGATGCAAGTTCATGTATCCTAATGTATAGACAAGTTTAACTTCACCCATAGATATGCATGATTGTATTCATTATCTTGACTAAAAGAGTTACACTAAAATATAAAGGTCCACTTTAAGGGTCTAGTTCCGGAGATATGGAACCATTTCCCATGGTCTGAGCATTTAAAATTGGATACTTCTGGTGGAATACAATAACATTACCATTTAGAGCAGTCTGGTTCCCCTAAAGAACGCCACCACACACCGTTTCAGTAATTTCATGAAACCGAGTAAAGGATACCAGACATAGCGTACGTGATGTTTGACCCGCTTTTATTAAAGATCGGCCAACTAACCAAATATTCACTTTCACGCCACAGTATTTTTTATCTCATATGTTAAAAATGGGAGCATGTTCTGTTCTGACTCGTATCAGACCTCGGCTACAAACCAGGGAACAATTACGTAATGAAGGAATTAATGAGAGTCACATTTGGAAAGTTCAACTTCCCCGAGGTGCAGTAGTTTCCTTCGGTGCACTTGCATATCGTCTGTATTGACTCGTATTTTAGCTGCGTGAGAAGAGAAAAAAAAAAAAAAAAGGCGACTCGAATTTACACAAGAAAAAACTTTACTTCAACCAAAATCGAGTACCTATCCTAGTGAATTATCGGCTAGGCTAATTGTCCACTAGAAATATTCTATTTAGTTCATTTCTTTGATGGCCTCTCCGACGCCTATTCCGCACCATGAGACGAGAAGAACATCCTTCTTGGACCTTGGAGGTGCCAATTCACTCAACAATTTCGCATCTTCCTTCAAGCGAACACAAAACTATATTGGAGGCTCTCTTGTAGAGAACACTTTGGGCGATGATATTTCTCCGTGCACGTCACCTTCTCCGAGATTGATATCGAGCGCAAGAGACTCTTCGTCATCCACAATGTCAAGAGAAACTGATTATGGCGCTTTTTCAGCCACACCTGGAACCCCACCGACAGGAGGATCGCGTGGTTATGATCACATCAACTCTTTCATTTATCCTGTTGATGATGAAGCTGGAACCTTGCATCGTACTGCGAGCAAGTCTAGTATCCATTCTCGCCATGGAGTTACTGGATCATCGACCAGCTATCAGACAATTTTCAACGCTGTCAACACATTGATGGGGATTGCGATGCTCTCTCTTTCTTTCGGTATGAGATTGTCTGGCTGGGTGGCTGGAACTGTCATGTTGATGGGATTTTCTTGGGTCACCAACGAGACAGCAAAGATAATCGGCAACATCCTAAAAAAGTACCCTCAAGCATCCACATATGGTGATATTGCGTATTTGTATGGCGGAAAGAAGTTTCAGGCTTTGGCTACTTCTATCTTCGTGGTTGACCTCGTGGGGGCCTCTGTGTCATTGGTCCTTTTGTTTTCGGATTCGTTTCACCTTCTTTTCCCAGATGTGAATGTGGGCATTTTCAAAGCTTTAATTATATGTGTGACATTTGGAATGTCTTTTATGCCATTGAGCTTGATTTCCTCATTCAGTGTGTCAGGAATTTTCTCAACCATGGGCGTTTTAGTTCTTATCATCATCTGCGGCTTGTCGTCACTGGAATCCCCTGGATCATTGTTCAATACCGCAGAAATGAACTTATGGCCCAGATCTGTGGGAGAATTGATCTTGAGCTTAGGTATTTTTATGGCGCCTTGGGGAGGACACCCAGTGTTTCCAGAATTGTACAAGGACATGCGCAATCCGTCGAAGTATGCCACATGTTGCAATATCACATTCATTTCTACATTTTGCTTAGACTTTTTGATCGCAGCAGTTGGATATGTTATGTTTGGGGTTAAATGTGAAGACTCTTTAACAAAAAATGTTATGTCAGCCACCACTTATCCAAGCTGGGTAAACCCATTATTTTGCATCTTCTTGGGTATTCTTCCTGTTTCTAAACTTTCTCTTGTGACGAGACCTATTATATCAGTTTACGAAAACTACTTCCGCATGAATGTACAGAGTGACATTGTCTACAAAGATGGCCAACGAATTTACCCAATGACGTTACAGAAGTTAATGGCCCGTGTGATCTTCATGGGGATGATTCTCATCCTTTCCTTAGTCTTTACTTCTTTCGGCAGAGTGATTGCTTTCCTCGGTAGTGCCATTTGCTTTACTATTTGTTTCACATTCCCCCTCCTTTTCCATTTGGGTCTCAACTCAGAAGACCTTTCCTCCACTCAGCGACTTATTGCTCGTACTGGAGTGGTGATCAGTATGACGGGCGCCTTTCTTGGGACTTGTGCCGCTCTCGCGTTTCAAGAGTCCTGAGTCGCAGTCTTCTTTAGTCTAATACTTAATACATGAAATAAGTCATTTTACCCTGATGTGTATTGCTGTTTGATGTAAAACCACTAACTATCACATTTTTGTTTTAAACGCAATCTTTCTCTTCATTCTGTAGATTTTTGAGTGTTGCATTTTCCATGCTTCCTGTATTCCTTGACATCATCCACCGAAACATCGTTATTCAATATGTTTGCCGCATAAACATAGTTTTCGTGTTGTGACCTCGCCAAATACTGCGCCATGACTTGTGAGCCACTTGCCAAATATGATCCTTTACTTCCCATCGCCAGGATAGGGTTCGTGACTTGTGGATACATCAGACTGACAGGAATAGACTGCAGCGGAACGCTGTAATATGATGACGGCTGGGCTTGGACAAAATAAGGTGACTCTGGAGGATAGAACACTGCTTGGGGGTATCCGGTACCATAATTCGCAGGAGGGCAATTATATGGTGGGGGGTACCCATATGTAGAGCTCAAAGACAGTACCGAGTTCAAAGAAGTATTATAATCAAAAATGTCAGCCAGCCCAAACTTATGATTATAGATCTTGTCATGTTTTCTGCGAGACCTCTTAGACTTAGTTTTATGAGATGATGTGGTTACATCTGAACCAATAATGATGGAAATGTCATCGTCATCATCCTCGTCCTCGTCCTCATGTCCAGGGTCCACATTAACATCCTTAACAGGTTCATCAATTGTGTTCGATTTGATATCATTCTTTTCCTTACCTCCATGCACTTCTTCAAATACAGATTCAGTACTAGTCACGTTCGCACATTTTATCTCCTCGTCAAGCTTTTCCTCTGTCCCACTTACCTTCTTATCTGCATCCACAGACTTATTTTCGTCGCCCGTAGGATTATCCTTTCCACTTGTAGCCGCTTTCTGGTCATACAGACCATCCAGAGAATCTTCAACAGGCATTGACTTCTGACCAGAGGAACCGTTTTTATCATTCTCGGAGTCATCACTCAGTGTGGATTGAAGAGCGGGAGCTGGATGAGAAGCGTCAGTACTGATACCGAAAACCATTGCTGCTTCTTCACTGATTGGATTGATTTCGTCTCTAGTTCCAACACTTGCTCTTGTTGGATGACTTCCGAAAGGTTCTCTAAAATCCCCTGAGTTGATCTTCTTTTTATAGTTGAATTTAGGAGGATTTCCACATCTGTCCTTACCAAAACTGATTTTGAAGTGCCTGTAGTGTTCATAAAACTCCCCATTATCACCAGCAATCTCATTAATCTTGTCAACATTCTCACTCTCAAACAATTCGACAACTTTAATAGCATCCACAATGTTCATGAAGTTCATAAATCCACAATCATTATTATGATAGAAATTAATCTGCTCCAAATCACCGAATTTTCCAAATGCTGACCTCAAGGTTGGTTCGTCAGGAAGACGCATGGTATTGGCGGCTTCTTCTCCATCACCTGCCAGCCTTACACCAATGTAAACGTTTCTAGATGCACCAGCAGTGACGGCCAATGAAATTTCTCTACTCAAAGGACCAGAATGATTCTTACCCCAACCGACATTCACTTCGCTGCCATGAACAATCAACTGATGCAAGACTTGGTGGTTCAAATAAAATTTCAAAGCAACTGCTGCATCAACGAAGGTAATGAAACATATCCTCTTGCTTTTGTAATATTTGAACGATTCAACCAACCCACCAGCTCTTACGTTATTCGCAATCTCTTCAACGGAAGTACTAGGATGCAAATTGCCGAGATAGAGAGTTCGGTTACCGACATTAAAGGGATCCGGGTTGAATTGATATGCATGTTGGTAAGATGGGACGCTAATTTGTGGGCCTTGTTGGATAGGTACAGCCATTTGATAAGGTGTAGTTTGGTAAAGCAAAAGTGGGTCAGAGGCAGAATAATGTTGCGCATATACAGCAGGCAAGGACTCAGTTGCTGCACTCGGGGAACTTGAAGAGATTGACTCTAGTTCCTCAGAAGAGCGAGAATGCTCCAATGTGTTACGATGAACATCTGTTGGAGGGTCTCCCATAGTTGGAGATTTGGGATGAGAACCTTCATTCGCTTCTTCGGGCAAATCCTCATCAGTTGGCTTAGTTGCTGTAAAGCTACCCCGGGGTGATATATTCAGTTCGTTGATCTTCAGGCCAGTTATATTTAGTGGATTTGCAGATTTCCGACGTATCATCGCAGGTGATGACGATGAAAGCGAAGAAGAAGAAGAGAAAGAGTCAAGCCGCGATACAGTGGAAGGTTGTCGCGATTTAGACGAATTTTGACGGTCACATCTATCACGGTGAAAGCTCACAGATAAACACATGAGCAGTGGCTCGCTTCCAAGGTCCAAATGATTTTCACGATCAATTTGAATTCGCTTTAAATGATACTCATATATTTTGATAGCAGTATCGATAGATGTGAAATGGATTAAAAATTTGAGCTCATGCTTTTCTTCATTTGTGGATACTCTGAAATCTTCAATTTCGCCGTACTTCGAACAACGGGTGCGAATTTCCTCCTTTGTAGAAGGGATGAGATCAGTGTTTGCAATCTTAAACTTGAGCAACACTGCGCGAGTAGCATTCAAGTCATTAATATAGTTTAGAGTTTTTAGCTTAATGTAATCTTGTTTGCTTAAATTAGTGTGCCCGGAGGCTCCACTCGCAGCATGGACAGGCTCATTCAAGCTGATTTTCAAGTACCTCGAATTCTTTAACTTATCTTGAAGGGCTTTCAAATTGTAAGGATTTTTGCCATACTTGTGATGAAAATTCACAGCAACTGCTGTGCTAACGAAGGAAATGTAGCACGTTTTTACTGTCTCCATATCTTCCATATGAGGGGGCGCTGGGCTCTCAAACATTTTACAGTACTCAATGGGCCCACAAGAGATTTCCGACAAAAGTTCGTTTAGTGTCAATTTGGGATCCAAGTACTTGAGAAGCACGGTCCGGGAAAGGTGAAGCTGGTCCAAGCTTGAATTTGATGACGGATAAGTCAAATACGGTTGTTGAGACTGGGAATGGACCTTGTTGTATGCTGGATATTGATTCGGTACCAATACCGCTGAGTGTCCGCGGGGCACCACCAGATTCTGTGAATGAGCAGGCACAAATGAGGGCCGGCTAAGAACAGGCCCAGGTGTTGACGCTAATAGATTTGCAGGTAGCATCGACTGCGAATAAGCAAGATCTAAAGGGGTGTGACTTCCTTGGAACATATTGTGGTACACCAACGGATGTTTTTGATGCTGTTGGGATTGAAATTTTGGAGATGAAACTGAAGAAACGAATGGCTGATGCATTCTTGGGGGAACCTGGCAGTTTTGATACTAACAAGGGAGGCCAAGTCAGTGGTCGTCACAAGCAAATAATTGAGAAAAGAAAAAAGAAGCAAACGCAAAGAAAGATGTCAATCTAGAGCCAGTTATCCAATAGCGATCGTCGGCGATTCGTGGAAGAGCGATAGTGGTGCGCTTTAGACGCTAGTCTTTTTTTATTCTCCTCTGTGAAAAAGGTACTCTAGTTCTATCTATCCTTCAAAAGAATTCGAGACTTCCAAAACAATGTCAGGAAATGTCCCGTGAAGGGAGATGTAGTTTAGAGGCTCTTGGCGGTAGGCTGGGTTAAGCAAATAAGCAAAACGCACTCAACCAAAGAAACCAAGAAGTTTAGGTTGTAAATGAAAATGCAAGCCGGGAAATAAAAAGTAGCCCTAAAATCGGAAGATTAAAGAAGACGAAGGGAAAAAGGATGCTGTTTATGTCGCGTCAGGAAGGTTTTTGCGTGGAAGGACCGCATTTTCTGGACGTTATTCCAGGACGGCATGTTTGCCCGATACTAGAGAAATGTGCAGGTCACCAAAAAATTTCGAGTTTGACATTCAAGGATCGAGAGCACTGAACATGCTATTATTAGCGTGCTTCAGCGAGTGAAAGAAACATGCTAGAGGACTTAAATGAGAAGCGCAAAGGTATAGACGTTTTTTTTTTTTTTTTTTTGCTTTTGCGTGAAGATATTTATATACATCTGCAAGTTTGGACGCATGACGCAGAGAACGTGGCCCTGAAAATTCAGATGGGGCATAGTGCATGAAAATGCTACGCACTCGATACTGATCATCAGAATGAGGGAAAAGTCCACGAAGAAACCGCGACAACATGTAAACTAAAACTAAATGAGAAGAGGAGGAGAGGTGAAAGCAGAAGCGCAAAAGAAAAGGAGTCGCAGGGATTGTACGAGGGGCGAGGAAGTGAAGGTTCTATGATGAAAACATGCAGGTGCTCAGTCTCATCTTACATTGTTTAAAGGTACGGAGGAGGTTAGTTAAGGTTAACCTAGCTGTGGTCTCTTGAGACATTTTAGCGGTTAAACATGAAAGCGGCTCAAGTGATACAATACTCTTGTATCTGAATAATACGGATCTTAGGTTTCGAAAAGAAATTGTTGTTGGTAATAACAGCAAAATCATTACCGACGAATTGTCGATTCTCCAGTGGATGTCGCGACTTGTGAACATCTCGGGATTAGTCTAGACGCATGCGCTTGCTGCCAATGACAAAATAAGCTCTCCTCTACTATGAATATTAGAGTCCGAGATCTTCGCACGTAGTTGTAAGTCCTTTGGCCAGGGGAGCAGTTTTTTTGTTCTTCATCAAGGCGAAATAACTTGGTAGAGAACAGGCGTTTCGGGTGGGATTGAATTACACATGATTAAGTTGAACAAGTGAACACACTATCCACTCTTTGAAAGTGTCTGCGCGCTTTGGAAATGCTCCATGTACACAAGTGCCTGCGCGCTCCCAAAATAGCTTAAGAAGCTTTCATTGTTGGAAAGCCATTAGAATTGGTGGGTGCCAGTCCCGCCAATAGTGTCATTGACACAGGTTGGTTATTTCTTCTTGACTCTCGTGACAATAAGCTTACGACAGTGAAGTAGTCTTTAGACTACCTAATCAACATTTCGGGGACCTTATGCAGTTTGGATGCATGGAGGACAAAACGGCCTCACTTTGCCTTAAACTGCATAATTAGAATATTTTTTCTCATCTTGGCCCGAACAGTCATTGTTGGCGCATATCTTGGAGCAGGTGCTATTCGTTTCTCTTTATTTTCCTCCAGAGGAAAATATTACAGCATGCCAAGAAGTTCTCAAATGGCTGGCCCTCTTCCCTGAGAGGAGGTGTAGTAGCTAGTGTACTTCTTTAGAAGCTTTTTCCTCGGTGTTTGTCCAAGCTCTCGCAGTGCAAGGTATCACGCCTGCGCGCACCACCCACTTTGTACGGATTTTATGGGCGTGAGGAATCGGCGTTTCCGCCTTCGTCCCCGTTTACGGTACATTTGCGCTAAGAACTCAGTCTCCGCTTAGACATTCCTCTTTCCACTCTCATATTCGTTCCATGTTACAACTGTGCTCCGATGGCCTCAGACTTGTGGCCCAACATGCTACCCATACTTGTAAACTGCCGCCACCAATAATAATCGGGGCGATGAATTGTGCACGAGAGGAAAATATTTGGCGTGGTACGCGCAAGAATGTGGGTTAGGACTTGTATCCGATGAGCCGCACCTCGTACTCCACAAAGTGGCCAAGCCGCAGGAGACTTGATCTAGCTCGGGCGTATGCGTCGCGCCGTGAAACCAAAGCGCCCAAAAGTCTTGAGCGGCTAGGTTTAAAATGCATCATTTCGCGTGGAGTTTATTGTTCGATTCATACTGTTTCGCACGCGAGCTTTGCAACTTTGCACAGGAGAAGGCTAGAGGGGAATAGATAGGACAGTAGAGAACAGTGACCCAAAGAGGTTTACCTTTTTTCTTTTTATGCTAAGGCTACTTTTTCTTGAGTTCTGTTCCCTACTAGCATCTATGATGTTGGGCTTCCCCATTTACCAAAGCGCGCCTTCTTTATGTTCATACAAGCGCATACCTTTGATTGCGCCCACTGGAAAAAACATTCGACTCCCTAAAGAGACGTGGATATCTTTATTACATCAGTGCTGCTTCTACGTCGTTTCACCTGTACGCTATTTTCCTTCTCTTCTGTTGTGAAGTAGCTTTTATTCCTAGCATTGATCTCTTGGACGCTAATGGGCTTCGTTTGGAACCTTCGAGAGAGTTGAGTCACACACGCTTACGTCCCGCCGCGGCTACCGTCCTGTATACAGGTCATCGCACGGGTAAGTTTTTCGTCCCTATTGCGTTGTTTTTTTGATTCTCCTCCTTCTTCCCCATCGGATTTGATCCATCAATCAATCAATCCTTTATAGTGCAAGATGGCTACTCAAGAAATCCCAACCTTCAAATTGGTCCTCGTTGGTGACGGTGGTACCGGAAAGACCACTTTTGTCAAGAGACACTTGACTGGTGAGTTCGAAAAGAAGTACATTGCTACTTTGGGTGTCGAAGTCCATCCTTTGGGATTCCACACCAACTACGGTGAATTGAAGTTCGACGTGTGGGACACTGCTGGCCAAGAGAAGTTTGGTGGCTTGAGAGATGGTTACTACATTAACGGACAGTGTGGTATCATCATGTTCGATGTCACCTCAAGAATTACCTACAAGAACGTTCCTAACTGGCACAGAGACTTGGTTAGAGTTTGTGAAAACATTCCAATTGTCTTGTGTGGTAACAAGGTCGATGTCAAGGAACGTAAGGTCAAGGCTAGAACCATCACTTTCCACAGAAAGAAGAACTTGCAGTACTACGATATTTCTGCAAAGTCCAACTACAACTTCGAGAAGCCTTTCCTTTGGTTGGCCAGAAAGTTGGTTGGTAACCCACAGTTGGAGTTTGTTGCTTCGCCAGCTTTGGCTCCTCCAGAAGTCCAAGTCGATGCCGACTTGATGCAAAAGTACCAACAGGAAATGGAACAGGCTACTGCTTTGCCATTGCCTGATGAAGATGACGCTGACTTGTAATCGCCGCCGTGGCTTTACTACGCAGCTCGTGTATAGTTGAATAGATGATGCACTTGCATTTTTACGTTTGGCTCTGACTCTGCGTACTCCTTGTACTTTCTCCGATGCTTTCTTTCCCTAGTACCTTTATTGCTTACTATTTCCCTATCTTATATATCATGCGTTGCAAGTGAAACGTGCGTCGTTATCGCCTTGATGTATTCATCCGTGTGTCTGATTGCTGAAGGAGGCGGAGGAGCCAAGTTAGCCAAGTTCGGAGGCGGAGGTAGGCAAATCTCTTGTTCTGCTTCGTCTTTCTGTCTCACAAACGACTTGTCTTTGCTACGAAGTATCTTTCTTGAGAATTTTTCTGGTGATGGTGCTCCTTGGCTGAGGTAGCCCATATCCACTTCATAGGTGAAGTCATTGGTGTCCCAAATTCCAAGCTGTTTGGCCTTTTCCTCATAGTATAAGCAATACTTCCGAATGTGATTTTTTCCCGCCAAGTGCGATTTCCGCACACTCATTTTGTCATGAGTGAGATACGACTTGCAGTAGTCGCAATAGTATTTTGGCATCTTGTGGTACTGATAATCGTTGATCTTTTGAAGCTTCACATAGTGGATGATGGACAATGTGCAGTACCATCGATGTTAAAATTAAGATCTATGGATACAGAAACAAAATTACCAAAAACTAATGTAAAATGAATCAAGGATCAATACTGAAGGTCCCAATATTCAATCTCTTTCGTACCATTGCATACGTGTTGATTTTACTTCAATATTAAGCGCTTTGCTTCAAATTTTTGACCCTAATGAGCTTCAAGGAACAAAATTTAATGTTCACAGTGTCAGAATCACGTTCCCACTAACTTAGAGTCTAATTAACAGATGTTTTGATATAAAGACACAAGTTAAAGGCTGAGTGGATAAATGGATGAATCACGTGACACGTTCAACTGCTCGGCTTCGACTGTCCAATAAAAGGGAAGGGCCCACACTTCAGTTGTGGTAACTGCACGCACCCGAGAATCGGTGAAGTTTTAGCACGCAGTTTCTCAGGCAAACTTTCCACTTTACTGTTGTGAAACACCAGATCTTACAAGGATAATGTTCAAGCAATCAATTGTATGTATTCAATTTTGCGATCGACAATTTGGTTCCCTTTGACGAAGGAGATAGAGGCCACTGAATGGTGCACTTTTATTCTCGCTAAATGGAAACGTTTATTATCTTTGATGATAGTCAAATTGTTCCTTTGGGTTCAACACAATGGAATATTATTGCACAATATGCTGGGGTAGTAGAAGCAAAGATACCATGTGACTGCGGTGTACAGCTTTAAGACCTTTCCCTTTCCATACCGACCCTATGCTGATATGCATTGTGGATTTTAGAAGCATATTTGTGTTACTCTCTTCTTGAAACCAGAAAATGATCCATAACCCTGTCGAGGAACCTCAATCTTTCCACTTTCTAGTACTAACACATAGCGTGCCTTGTCTTCTAGAAGATTGTTCTCTGTGACCCCAAAGAGAAACAACTTGGTCGCTGACTTGTATGTTCAACAGATCAAGCAGTTCAAGCCAACCCCAGTTGCTGCTGACCAAGCTGAAGGCATCAAGACATTTAAATTGCCATCCAAGCCAGCCATTCCATCTGATGAAGTTTCTGCTGACGCCGTTTCTTCCTATGAAGCTGCTGATGTTGAAACAGAATCTGCACCAGTTTCTGGTAGCGCACCAGTTGAAGAGGATTGGTTTGTCTTTGAGGAAGAAGAAGAGCACCACTAAGCCTCTTGACGACATGAACTCATACAACAATTATCTTTCACGAACAGAAGTCGCGCTTCTGGGATAGGGGCAACAGGCTATGCACAGCGTTATCTTTTGCCGGAGAAAAGCTTTTCTTTATGTATCAAATAAATGAAATATTCACTGCGTGGACGATACAGTAGACATAAGTAGTGTAGCCTATGGACAAAAAGACTGCGCATGTGCGCATAATCGCACAGTAACGAAAACAATACACATAAAAAAGGCAAAACCCGTAATGACAGGAGAACTAAGCATTGACACAATTAAAAATGCGTCGGAGTTGGTCAACACTACTCTCATATCCAAGGGCTACATTACCGAGGATTTGAAGTTTCCTATAATAGATTGGGAGGATCTTATTACGGATCAACCTGAGAAGGAAGCTCTTCAAAAGTTAGTGGTTGCTGATAAAATATACAATAATGACAAAAACATCATCAATATAATTTATTCATTGACACAGTCGATCGACCGCCATCAAGCCCAACAAAAGTCCATAAGCATGGCAATTTTACAAAAGGATACTACCATTGAAGCACTTCAGAAGAAGATTCAGACTCTCGAACAACAAGTGCAGGGATATGAGCAAAAGTACGAGAAGAGCGTTTATCTGGATCATTTGAATATGTCAGAAAAAATAACTCGCCTAACCAAATTGAGCAAGACGCAAGCAAAGGAGTTGGCCAAGCTAAAAAACACTTCGTCTGAGTTGCAAACAAAGTACGATATTGAAATGCGCAAGAAAGCAATTGAAATTTCCCTGCTTAAAAATAAATTGCTAGATACTCGAAATTTGTCTAACACAATAACTTATGCCCGACCTTCTCGTTCTACGAAGAGTGCTTCGCCAAATCCAATGGGTCAGGAATTCAACCCAAATGTTGTGTATAACAACAAGCCGATAATAGATAACTCTGCTACAAGAATGACACCCGGAAGTGAAAATTCCAGTGCGATAATCAAACAAGAATACGATGGAATTGCAACGCAGCTTTCTGAACTCATTGAGAATTTGATGAAGGAGAATAGCAAATTCTCCAATTTTATTAACGAACTCAACGAATACTTTACCAAATTCAACTCCCAATTATCAATACTGAACTACAAGAACTTAAATGCTTCTACCCTTCTGAATCCGTCAGACGAAATCGATCTTAATCGCATATTAAAGGATACATCTACAGAAATTGATCCATTTGAGTTCACATCGCGACCTCTTCTCTCCAATGTTTACAAAAACTACCACTATGTTTCTGGACTAATAGATTTGGCTGCTTCAACACTAGCGGGACATGAACAAGGCACTTCAAAAACCGAGGACAACGACACATTGCAAAAGTTGAAGGAAGAAAATAAAGCGTTGTACAATAATTGGCAGAGCGCCATCAAGGCATTGGATGACTGGAAGAGTTACAAAGGTAACTAGGCTATTATTTAAAACTAGGCTATTATTTAAAGGACATAGGTATCACTAACCGAATCACTGGTAACAATTTTCATGGATGATCTGGTATATAGGTGATCTTTATAGACATGTAAAGAGAACAAATACATGAACTCCTCTCGATAATAATCTCAGCAGTGTGGATCAATGGGTTTAATAGACGTGTATTGAAGGTGTTGGCCGTAAGGCTAATGTCTTCATTAATGATTCAAACTTCTGACATATCAACCGCAAGAACTTTGAATTAGATTGTTGTTTTCTAGACTGACGCTAAGAAACCAATCTTAAAAGCATTTTCGTTAATTGCTTCTCTCCTTCACCAGCGCTCTCATAATATTATATTCAGTTTTTACCCAAAAGTGCGATGTACGCAAATGGGATTTTCCTTCATTGGTTTCCCTTAGCCAATTCGTATTCCTAAGTTGAATTCGCTGTCAACAAATGTAAAAGCAGAATTCGACAAAAATATTTTCGAATTATTCATCAGAGCAATCATCCTCTTGTCTTTTTCCTTTACATCACTCATCGTCTGTTTCCCACCAGTGGATGTGACAATATTAGGAAAATAGCTCCAGCTACGACTGTAGGCAGCGAATTTATCAAGATAATAAGGTCATTAGAAGATTGCATTCGGAGAACGGGAATAAACAGAGTAGTGATGGTTGCAAAAGATAGGTACAATCGGGAAGTTGAGTTTCAACTTAGTCCAAAGCGTAAAGATCAAGAAGAAGTATTACTTGTTCTTACTTAGAAGAAGATCTAATTCTGCATCCAAATCGATCAATTCAGACATAGCCTCTTGTTCTTTCATTTTCTGTGCTTCTCTTTCCTCCTCTATTCGAGAATACTTTTTCTTGGACTTCTTTGCTTTGCTTTGCTTAACCATAGATTTTCGCTTATTCAATATAGCTGTTCGACTGTTCTCTGGATCTTGCAACTCTTCCAATTTCAAGGCCAATATTTCTCGAGCTTTTTTCCTGTTCTGCTCTTGTGATCTAGAATACTGACATGTAACAACTATTCCAGTTGGCTTGTGCGTGAGCTGGACTTTGCTATTGCTCTTGTTGATCTTTTGTCCGCCAGGTCCTCTTCCTCCTTTCAAAAACTCTTCATCGATTTCTTCTTCTTTAATGAGCCAGAGTGGACGTGGAGGCAATTTGTTTTTTTTAGGGATTCCTAGAGCCAAAGAAGACGAACATATCAGTCTGGATAACTCTGCAGATTTTACGAGGGGTAAATTATTTCTGCAAAGACTCTTGAATAACCAAGTGATCATTATTAGATTTGAACAAGACTGGACTATTCATTTATATCTATGGAAGGTACGGATGTTCACTGTGGTGGAATTGGATCTATCCTACTACTTGAATCGGCAAGTTGAAAAATTCAGGGTTTGAGATGATGTGTTTCTGCTTCGTATGAATGCTTTCTGCTTCATGGGAAACTTTTCCTGATACGTCTCCATTCTCGTTGGCCAGAGAAGCACATTTTTATGGTTCTACAGAAAAAAGATGACCCCGACTGGAACTCAATTTATATAAGAAAGCTATTGATATGAACAACATGCTAGGTTAATATGTGTTTCAGATTCTTTGTCTGATCGTCAGGTGAATCACCTTTTGTTCGAATGGACATCGACCTGCCCTGCACAAAATTATTTTCCTGCTCATTGCACGACGCGTCCACTTATTTTACTCAATTCGGGCTATTAATTGACATGCGAAAAAGTTTAGACTAATCCTCTTCACATTCTATCTTTATCATGTCTTACGAAAGAGCGGAGGTATTCAGCGCTCAAGTTCTACCAGGAGAAGAACCTCAAGACTCTTCATTCAATGAGATCACTAAGGCGTTTCGGTCATTCATTTTGGAGTTCCGCTTGAACAATCAGTTTATTTACAGAGACCAGTTGCGGGAAAACTTATTAATCAAAAACTTCTATCTCAAAGTTAACTCTGAACATTTGATCGGTTTCAATGAAGAGCTCAACAAAAAACTATCTGATGAGCCAGGTGAAATGGTTCCTTTGTTCGAAAATGCCATCACAGACATAGCGAAAAGAATCGCTTATCTTTCCAACGACGATGTTCCCAGGGATTTCCCCATATGCCAGTTGATCTTGTACTCAAAATCAAGTACCATATCTATTAGAAACTTGGACTCTGAACATATCTCCAAAATTGTTAGAGTCAGTGGAATCATCATCTCGGCCTCAGTTCTTACCTCTAGAGCGACTATGGTCCTGTTGATATGCCGCAATTGTAAACACACCATGAAAATGAAGGTAGCATCCGGATTTGGCTCCTTGAACTTGCCAAGCAAGTGTTTGGCTACCCACAACCATGATGAAGTTCACTCACAACAAAAGTGTCCTCCAGACCCATACGTGGTTGTGCACGACAAATCGACTTTTATTGATCAGCAAGTATTGAAGTTGCAAGAATCACCAGATGCTGTTCCCGTGGGAGAAATGCCTCGTCATATTTTGGTGCAAGTGGACCGCTATCTCACTAACCAAGTCACCCCCGGTACTCGTGTTACATTGATCGGAACCTACCTGATTTATCAAGCCAAACAAAGAACAAGTGCTGCAGTGAACACCGTTGCAATTAGAAACCCCTATCTTAAAGTGTTAGGTATTCAGACAGATGTTGATACCGCTGCGCAAGGGCTCTCTTTCAGCGAGGAGGAGGAAGAAGAATTTTTAAGAATGTCACGGATGCCGAACTTGTACGAAGTGTTTTCAAAATCCATTGCTCCTTCCATTTATGGTAATGATGATATCAAAAAGGCGATTACATGCCTCTTGATGAGTGGATCTAAGAAAATTTTGCCCGACGGAATGAGATTGCGGGGTGATATCAACGTATTGTTACTCGGTGATCCAGGTACAGCCAAATCTCAATTATTAAAATTTGTGGAAAAGGTCTCTCCTATATCGGTATATACTTCCGGTAAAGGTTCATCTGCCGCAGGTTTAACTGCATCTGTTCAGAGGGACACGCAAACCCGAGACTTTTATTTGGAAGGTGGTGCTATGGTCTTAGCAGATGGTGGTGTGGTGTGTATTGATGAGTTTGATAAAATGAGAGATGAAGATCGTGTTGCAATTCATGAGGCAATGGAACAGCAGACCATTTCGATTGCAAAAGCTGGTATTACTACCGTTCTCAACTCTAGAACGTCCGTTCTTGCGGCAGCAAATCCTATTTTTGGTCGTTACGACGACTTGAAGAGTCCGGGCGAGAACATTGACTTTCAAACTACCATTCTTTCACGTTTTGACATGATTTTCATTGTGAAGGACGACCACAACGAGTCTCGAGACAGGCTGATTGCCCAGCATGTTATGAACATTCACACGGGTAACAGTGCTGAGAATGAAGAGCTGGAGGGTGAAATCCCGATTGACACAATGAAGAGATACATTCAATATGCGAAATCAAAGTGTGCTCCTAGATTGAGCCCTGAGGCATCCGAGAAATTGTCATCGCACTTTGTGGCCATTAGAAGAAGATTGCAGGTGAATGAAGCGGACATGAACGAAAGATCGCTGATTCCAATCACTGTTCGTCAACTCGAAGCCATCATTCGTATTACCGAGTCTTTGGCAAAACTTACATTGCTGCCCATTGCCACTGTTGATCATGTGGATGAAGCAATCCGTTTATTTACTGCTTCCACTATGAATGCTGTCGACCAAGGTGTACAAAGTGGATCTTTGATGGCGACAGGAAAGTTTGCTGAGCAAATCAAGCTTGTGGAGCACGAGTTGAGACGGCGTTTGCCAATTGGGTGGTCTACGGCTTACAAGACTCTTCGAAGAGAGATTGTCGATTCAGGCAAGGCTCCGGCTGAAGCCTTAGATAAGGCATTGCACATTATGGAGAGACACGAAGTCATCCGGTTCCGCCATCAAAGACAAAACATTTTGCGTGTTGGCGTTTAAGGTGTCGTGGCTATCGAAATGTGCTTTCTTCTTCTATAGTTTTGTATTATTAATGTGGTGTTTTGGATTGTTTCCATGAATACGTATTTCTCTTTCTCTCGCGCTTGGTAGTGCGCATAATCGTTCAAGTATATTTTCCAGTGCGCTTAGCTATTTCTCCTCTAGTAGACAATGGCAGACTTTCTCAAGTAAGTACATACTTTCCACCATTCAAAGTCTATACTAACTAATAGGCCCAAAAACACTAATCCTAGGGGTATTCCCGAGGCGCCTTTTATAGAGAAGGTCGAAAGCATCATCAAGAACCCAGATGCGGAGTTCGAAAGCACAATGGCTGCTTTTCAGGACAGATTACAGCAATACAAGTACATGGAATTGTCCAAGAAACAGCAGTTAGGCGATTTGAATATCAAAATCCCAGACATTGAAAAAAATTTGGCGGTGATCCGCCTTTTGAAGAAGAAAAAGGAAGCTGAAGGAGAGGAGGACCAAGAGATGGAAGTGAATTATGAGTTGGATAGTACTTTATACACTAAAGCCGTTGTCAATACAGAAAAATTGGATTCTGTCTACTTGTGGTTGGGCGCTGAGGTGATGTTGGAGTATCCACTTGATGATGCCGTGGATCTTTTAAACACTAGGTTAGAGAACAATCGCAAAGAGCTCACCACTGTCGAAGAAGACCTAGAGTTTTTGAGAGAAAACATTACTACCATGGAGGTGAATACTGCCAGATTGTACAACTGGGACGTCGAAAGAAGAAAGCATATGCGGGCAGTGGAAGAAGGCAGCAAGAACTTGAAGATATAGGATGAATTTTGCACGTATAATAAATGAGTAACTATGCACGGAAAATGTCCAAAAATTGCCTTCCGAGTGGCCGCGCTGGAGTAGCCGACCTTTCTTGTGGATTACGCTGATTGATGTCATCTATAGCTTCCTCTGATTCCTCTTCTTCCGGTTGCACACTGACCTCTGGGCTTGTTTCTGACTGTGGCAAATCTTCCACCACTTGTGACACACTCTGGTAGCCACGCACGCGGCGCAATGAACGGAAAAGAGTCAGATGGAATTTGCGAGGGTTGACAAAGACCCGGAATACAAATGGCGGCACCGACCAGTTTTTAGATCCAGCCAAAAGGTCTTGCGTGTATAGCCTGCCAATGATTAGGCCCACAAGGCATGGCAAGAAGGACGCTAGTCCATTGTTCAACATGAGAATGGTGTATATAGCATGCACTTGAAAATGGTCTGTCAACGTCAAAGTGGTTCCAGAGGGAGCATCACCTTCATCTTCAGCTGAATTATCTTCATTTGGCTTGCGTAGAAGGATTTTGAAATGATAGGATGTGGGGATATAGTGGCCATAGCACATGTACAACAGCGAAAGAATACCCATTGGACCAGACGACACAGTATTAAATATAGTATCGAAATATACCACCTCCAACTGCAGTCTCCATACAACCCATTTCATCAAAGCATAAACTGCAATGACTAGTAGCTGACCCACAGTAAGAATGAGGAATATAAGGACCGCGTTATACAAGGCAAATACCGTCACCAAGGAAAGAAATTTTCTAGATCCAAAAAAACGCTCCAACGTTTTGAAATGAAAGAAAAGCAATATGATGAGCATGTAGTCGGACTCGTTTCGAACCGCAAGCTGGAAAGTTGCCACACGCCAATACTGGCTGAACTCCACAAGATATGGGTTAACGGCAAGCACCACGTAGGGCTTCAACAGAAGGATCAGAATCAGTAATGCAGATAATGTGGAAAAAATACATAGAGCTTTCGTCACTGGAGTATTGGTAAAGCCTTTTATGGGCGTGATTTGTGTCATTTGGTGTAATGATATATATGGTGTAGCGCTTTGAAATCTGCACAGAATATACCAGGGCCGATTTATCTGTGCGCATTTACAGGAACCCCAACTTGCCATTCTTAAAGGTTGGGCTTTGAAGGTTCAGTAAATATCATAAAGATGAAAATCACTTCCACGCTAAGATGATTCAAAATACGTCCTTCTACTTGTAATTCTTTTCCTTCTCAAGCGTACGCGAATTCTTACAATCAACTCGTACATAAAAATGTGTTGCGTGAAAATCTGCTTGGAATGTTAACTATACATGCTTAATGACCTCTTCCTTTAATTCTTGTCCAAAGCATTCAATTGCTTTTTCGTCTTCTCAACCTGCTGTTTCTTCTTCTTCAAGTTCTCAACACGGCTGTTCTTCTTATCTATACCGTATTGCATCTTGTTGTATAACTTCTTCTTCTTGTGAGACATCATGATCGTCTTCAACTCCTTCTCTTCCTCTTCTTCCGACTTTTTGGTCTTCTTAGCCTTCTTCTTTGGTTGTTCGTCCTTAGCTTCGGAGTATTGGATACCTGCAGCCTCCATCTCCAACTCTTTCTGTTCTCTCAAGGCTTCATCCTCTTCCTCGTCTTCGTCCGGAAGCTCTTCTCCTTCTATTTCAACCTCCTCCTCGCTTCCGGACTCGCCTTCTTCAACAGGCTCAGCCTCAGGGTTATATTCTGCTCTGTCGCCCCATGGAGACAAGTGAGGAGGCAAGGTTTCTCCTGGAGCATATGCACCAACAGGAAGCAATTCGCACTTGTTGATGGAGTCAAAAATCCATTGTGGCTGAACATATGTACGGCCGGCAATCTTGTTCACGACCTTTGGTCTGTCGACAACTTGATGGGTGATTGATGACAAATCTAATTTAGCGTACGCTTCAGGGTGGTTGATCTTCATTTCATCCAAAGCAATTTCAGAAACAACAACACCACCAGCTGACAAGATGCAAAGTTCCATGATGTCCAAAGGCACCTCACGGCCAACGAAGAAAGTGAACTTGGAAAATAACGTGGACGAAGGAGAGGCAAACTCGGATGGTTGTGCTAACAAGTCACCCGTAGTCTTATTAGCGGAAGCGAACTTGTCCAATTCAACAGATTCCACATTTTCCACCGGCTCACTTTGGTCATCTTCTTTAGCATCGGCAGCAATGGCGTTTTGAATTTCCTGGGCCGACAAAGTTTCTGGTTCAGCCGCGTCCTCTGCATCTTCAACACTTTCTTCCTTCTTCTCTGCTGGGAGCAACGAGCCAATGCCTTGGTCCTTAGACTTCAAAACATACGAGGACAATCCACCAATACCTTTCAATTTTTCGGCATCAATTGGAGGAGGATACACCAAGTTGGAGTCGGAATACAACTTGAACAAAACAAAATGCAACAAGGTGGAGTAAAATTCCAAGAAGGTCAACATAATACGGAAATCAACGTCCGATGGAATGTTGGCTGGGAACTTGAATGGAACCAACCATCTCACCTCCTGGCCTTTCACAGATGCCTCGTAATACACACCTTTGATCGAGACAAAGACCTTCTTGATCAATCTTTCTTTGGCAACGTAAGCAAGCCATTGATTAGTCAATTTGGAAGCTTCTTTAGTAACTCTGTGACTGACACTAGTAGTAGCAGGCATATTGGCAAACAAGAAAAGCATATTCAATGGGTCGTCGAGATCACGTAAAGCATCCAAAAAGGTTGGATATCTCTCCTTGACAACATGGTCTAACGTGTACTTAGGTCTCGTTCTCTCCAACTTGTCTGCATCGTTTAATTCTTGTTTCGACAACAACCTTTGCAACTTCTTTTGAAACGTCTTCTGCTCTCTGAACTTAGCCAACACTGGTTCATGTAACAAGTATTGAATGTCTTTGGAATAGTAGAAAGTAGTTGGGGCAGTAGATCCCTTGTTGGCCTTCTTTTTGTTTCTGGGTTCTCTTGGGTAAATTCCTTTGAAAATACAGAGACGACGGAAATCAGCCAAAGAGACCTGCAACTTTCTGATGGCCTGTGATCTGGTAATAAAGTTCTTTGCAGAACCAGTCTTTCCCTTCTTTTTTATTCTTGCCATATTGCTCTTGTAGAACTAAGATGAGATATTGAAAATTTATTTTGGTGCGAAGAGATGAGTTTGGCCTGCAGATGGCTCTCGTATTGGGATGTGATAACAAGCTAATTTGTATACTGGAATTCATTTTATCGTCATACCCTGACGAAATTCTCCATCACAATGACATTTAGAATTGAGTTTATGACTTCTTATTTTGCTATCTTCTTTCGAGCTTTTGTTATTTTGATTTCTTCTTCAATGTCCTGACTGAAGTTCACAGGATTACATTTGGCTCATACTTCTTTCTTTTTTTAGGAAGAAGTTATCTCTTCTGCATTGATACTTCACGTTTTACACTCTAGATGTTTGGCTACACTTTTGTGCTTGGTGCATTGCAATTTGCGTAGTTGGTACGGTTTATACTTCATGTTATAAGCCGCGCATTAAGCCAAAAAAGAAAGAAGCACCCTACTTGTACTCATATTCTCTAGCCAATAAATACAAAAGGGGCCACATGCTATTAAAGCGATCATTCCAAGTAAAAGACAAAGCACAACTAAGATCATCATGGCTGCTTGTGACTGGCACGTAGAATAGAGAGTCAAAGCAATCAGCGACGCGATAACATAAATCTTGCAAGTCCGTTAATGGGAAGGAATGAAGAGAAACTGAAATAAGTTTGAGTTGACTAGCAATATGCCCAAGCAAATTCAAAATCAGGCTGTATAACCTGCAATGGTTTGTGCTATATTCTTTTAGGCCAAGGATATTCATAATGTGCTTGTCAGACAATTTTACTTTGCTCAGAAGTATAAGTTGTAGCATAAATGTATGTTTCCCTGCGCTAGTATTAAAAGAACAATTAGCCCTTAATCTTTCCAAAAGACAATTTTGCCGTTCTTCGGCCAAATGGCATTTATCTTCGTATGGATCTACGGAGAAGTTGACTGAAGTTTCTTCATTCTGGGCCACTTCGTAACGAAAACCCATGGTAGGTCTTGTCGTTTCGTCGCGCCACTAATGTTTTTGTGCCTCATTTCTTTGGTAATGGCAGGTGGTTATACACATCATTTAGCAACAGAGAAAGACGTTGATAGTGAAATAGCAAATTGTTTTCACAGACGCATTCTTAATGAAAACTCGTTTGCATTTAGGCGTGCAGTTGATCTTTCCGTCGGGGATTTGCTCCCCGATCTTGACCAACGGCTTAACCAAATACGGAATAAGATGTTAGCCAAGGTATTTCTCGAAGAGAACGGCGTAACCTACAATGAGTACCTAAGTGCTGTAGGTCTTTTGGATCCTTTTTTGCCACAAATGAATGACACGCAGAAGGACCACGGTGCTCCTATAATCCTGCCTTTCGACTTCAGCGATTATGGATCCAACTATGTAGATGGACTGGCAGTTTGGAGTCTGTTACTAGCAGAAATTGATCTCCTCCTGGCTGATGCTATCGCTAATGCGTGGGGTAAAGAACACGCACCTCAATTCTTAGCACCAATTCACCACCAAATATTCCAAAGAGTTCTCGCTAGCATTCAAATAGGTGATGGAGATCCTCGATTGGCATTTGATAAGATTTTCTCTATGGATAAGGCCACCTCATCTTCACATGATACCCCACGTTTCGGTCCAAAAAATACTTAGTGGGTGCGAAAAAATCTCTGAAAATCCAACAAACAAAAACTCCATTCACCAAACCATTGGGTGTTTCTAACCACAGCACAAATATGTCGTTTCCTGACGTTTTGAAGCGGGGTGATGATTTCCTTTCCGAATACCCTAGAACCTCGGCTTTCTGGAACTATGCGTCCCATGCCACATGTTTGGGGATGATTCTCCCGACCAAATTTCTCATTAATTTATTGTACAAGCCCCAACTTCACGACATTGAAAAACTAGATGCGGCCCTCGCAAAGGCAAGACAGGAGAAGAGATCATTGTTGACAGTTATGAATCATATGTCTGTTGTTGATGATCCGTCTTTCTATGCTCTTCTCCCGATGCGTTTTCACACAGACATCGATACCATTAGATGGGGTTTTGGAGCTCACAACATCTGCTTTTCGTCACCAAAATTATCGTGGTTTTTCAACTTGGGAAAGATTCTAGGCACAAAAAGATTCGGAGAGGGTCCCTTCCAACCTTCTCTTGACGCAGCAATAAGAATCCTCAGTCCCGATGACACTTTCCTTTTGGAATACAGCCCGTGGACACCTGAATGCGAAAAACCGACGATTGTTCAAGAGCTCACCAAATTAGGCTCAGTCCCCGAAGATGTATCTGGCGTTGCAAAGAGTGTCAAACCCGGACCAGAGTCAACATATCTTCTCATGTCCAAATCCCCCTTTATAAGAACGAAGACATCGTGGTTTCATGTTTTCCCAGAAGGATTTGTCTTACAATTGAAGGAGCCAAATAACAACTCTATGAGATATTTCAAGTGGGGTGTTTCTCGTCTCATCTTGGAAAGCACTAGAGCCCCTGTAGTCGTTCCTATTTTTGCTCATGGATTTGAAAAAATTGCACCAGAGCACGCCGAGGATGTAGGGCTTAAGAGATGGTTACCTCAAAATTTGGGCGCTGAAATCGATATCATATTTGGAGATCCAGTTTCAGATGAAAAGATAGAGAAATACAGACAAGAGTGGAGAGATTTATGCAAAAAGTATACCGATGAGCAGAACCCCACAGATTTGTCTGAAGAATTGAAAAACGGACCTGCCGCTCAAAAGCTCCGCTCAGCCCTCGCCGGGGAATTACGTGAACGGGTTCTCGATCTAAGACAAAAATTGGGTAAGTTCGCACCCGAAGACCCCAAATTCAAAGACCCTGCGTTTTGGAAAGAGTATACTCTTTCAGAAGGCAAAAGTGACCCCAGCGTGCAGTTTATTGGAAAAAACTGGGCCATTCGTAGATATCAAAAGCATTTGCCCGAATACGAAGAAGGCGAATAAAGCTTTGCAAATGTTTATTCTATAATTGTAAATAAATCGATTTATTCTTTATACATTCTTCCGTAAGCTGGATTCGCACATCGCGAAATGGGCAGTGTAATTCACTTTATCGCTCTCTGACGTTCTACATTCCATGCTAAGGCTCACATTGAACAGTCTAAGACGACTACCGGCAACCCGGAACGGGCTTAGTGGGTATCAATTTCCTTCATTATATCTGTCTATATTACCTAGACGATACAACTGGGTTACACCGAACAAACGATATAAAAGAAGCCGACCGCTGATAGAAATTCTTGAAGGAGAATCACTTACTAAAGACAATATCTCAAGTAACATTCATGACTTAAAGCATTATTTGAAAAGCACAGAGATCCCATCGAATCTACGCCAGAAACTTTTGCAGACCAAATTATTGGCGTTGATAGACCAACTTGATGATTCTAATGTGACCAAAGAAGTGTTGGCGGTTGTAAATAACGTTTTCACAGCGTTAAGGAAGGAAAAGGGAGTAGAGAATGTTTTGTCTTCTGATGTGGCACAGTCCCTTTTCATTAAGACGACTGATGCTGTGAAGAATACTCCAACTTTGCCCGTTCCAGAGTTCATGCTTGGCTTAACTCAACTTTTCGTGAAGCCCGAGAATGAATGTCCTTCGCTGGTTCTAGTGAAAGTCATTCAACTTGGGCAGGGGCTCAAGTTTAGCAGCTTTCCAATGGTCTTATCCTATATCACAAAAAACAAGGCCGAGTCTCTCCCATCTGATTTTACTAAGGTAACATTTCTGCATTTTCAAGAGGAACAAGAGTTAGATCTTAATAAATTCGAAGGATTTTTGACAGTGGTATCCTTAGAAGAGACAAACCATGTCCTCATCAATCGAGATTTCTGCGATGCTCTCATCAATTACATTGAATCTCTATTCGCAGATTCGAATCCCGAAACTCACGAATACAAGGATTTAAACAAGAACTTGTATCGAATTCAAGCGGCTGTGAATGACACCATTTCTAAGAGCCTTCCAAACATCGATGCATATATGAAAATGAAGTTGCTAAAACTCAAGTCGGATTTGAATTCCGTTGTTTCTAATGACTCTGATATCCTAAAATGCGAAGAGGTTTTGGAAAGTATTAGTTCTGATGGTTTGACGAAAGTCAAGACAACTTTAGAGGAATCTGAAGACGACACTGTTATAGAAGCTACAACAGAAGCACTTCTACTTGAATTGGCAAAGCACAAGTCAAAGTTTATTGAAATGATACAGTTTGTTTGTGATTTTATTTCAAAAGATCAAGGAAAGTTCTCAGAACAACTCAAGTTTAAGGCTCAATTGTTGTGTTTGCTCAATGATCCAGTCGAGTCCGAAGAAGAAATTTATGAGAGAGTTAAAAACCTTTACGTTTCCTACCTTAAGGTATATCCAGGTGCCTCCGAAATGTACACCGATATTGTCCAAATATCCCTTTTCGCCGATGTTGTTCGTCCAGATGGAGAATTTTTAGATCTTTTACGAAAAGACTTTCTGGCAACAGAATATGAGCCCTCTATTTTGTCTTTCAAATATCTCATCGACAAATCTATTCAACAGGGGAAGATAGAATTAGCTTATGATTTGTTTCAACAAAGTTTGAAAGTGACGTCTGTGCATTGGAACCTTCTGGATGATCCGAGAATATTTTTCACTTTGAACAGACTCATTATATCAGTGTGTGAGCAAGGGAACGATATAAATATGACGTTTGATAAATTCCGCTTCATTAGGCAACATTTGGCCTCCCAAGTATCCGTCGAGGCCTTAACATGTTTAGCTTCCAGAATGTTACTGGAGGAATGCGTTGGAGATACTATTGAGTTGCTCAAGCGTGAACTTCCAAATATTGAAAAGCTATCTACTCAGAAGATTCCTCTTTCTCCTTCCTGTTACCAGCCATATTATGATCTTTTTCACTTGCTACACAACTTTGTTTTGACATACGATAATGAGAAAACTTACGAAACAAACTGGGTACTCTATGGCGAGTTACACAAGTACTTTCATATTCCATTCGACACTTATCTACCCACTTTACAGTTTTTTTGCAATGTTGACCGTTTGAACGCCGCCTTGGTTATCTTTCGGCAAATAAAAATGCTCAACGACTTGCATGGATCTCATCATGTGAACCTCCCGCCTCTGAGAGAAATATATATGTATTTACTTCGAACATTTGGCGACAGGTTATATGAAGAGGGTGTTGTCGAGATCCATGAATACCTAAAAATGGACACAGATATCGAGAAACAAGACGTGGATCTACAGAACTGCGTGCTTAATGCCTATTCAAATTTGCAAAATGTCGGAAAAGTGAGAGATCTTTTCCTTGCACTCTCAGCGGACGCAAAAGAAAGCGGAGGTATTAATGAAGATACAATACAAATCATGATAAAGACATATACATACAGCGATATGTTATATGTGAAGAAATTCTGGAATAACTTATCTCAGTTCGGTATTTTCCCGAATTATGGCATATACAAGCAGTATGTGATTGCTCATGTCTACCATGGATTTGTCGAGGAGGCATTTAAATTGATTGAAGAGATCGACGACTACAACATTGAGTTTTCCTCCGACATGATGCTTGCCATGTATAATTTCTGCCTCGATCCAGAAAAGCAACTTCAAGTGGTTGACTGGGCAAAAAAAAACCATAAAGAATTGTGGGATGTCGTTTCAAGCAGTGGTTTGCTTAAGCCTGCTTCTGGGTATGCACCAGACCAAAACTTACTATTAAAGCCACAAGAAGAATAATCTAAACTTTGTACATAATTATATATTTCATTGCAACTTCGTACTATTCACCTTTGTGGCAAATCGAAGCGAATTGATGGATTCGCTCAAGTTGGCTTTTAAAGGCGAAATGTTCACGAACATGAGCGTTTTCGAATCCCCTCCCAAGCTGTGTTTCAAAAGATAAGTGAGCTTTGAGTTTCTGTAGGGGATATGTTGGGCATTATTTTGTGCCAATCCACTTATAACATCTCCAAGACACGAGAGAGATTTATTAATTGATTGGGTTTCTTTCAATCGACTACCTTTGGCTTGCGAGCTTTTTAGCCGCTCAGAACCAGCTAAATCAATAAGGTTAAGAGTGCCCGCACTCACTTTTCCCAGTTTGTGATGAACACCTTTGATTTTGAGCATGAACACCAAATGGGACCTTGAAGATCTCTCATTAGCCATGGTACTTGCCGTCGACCTATTCTTTGTAGCGTTTACGAGGAATCTTAATGCTTCCTCTTCCGAATGCATTTTGGCAGTTGTGACATTTGTCACCGTCGTGTGCTTTGATTCATCATCATGTTTGATTTCACATTTAATGTTGCCATGTGAAGCTGCGAGCAAGTCTCCGATCTGCTCATTGTAGATCTCCACAAATTGACCTTCTACATCATAAACCCAACCTTGTGCTTTTAAGTCATTGATATCCTCAAAGATCTTTTTGAAAGAGAGGGGAATCATTCCATCATCTTTGTGTGCCATTGTCCAAGTTTTTCCAGATCCAGTTTGGCCGTACGCAAATACGCAAACATTGTAACCATCGAGTGATGACTGGATAAGTTGGGAAATTTCGGGAAAAATATCAAGGTTTGACTTTTCCATTCCAAATAGTTTGTCAAACTGAAATTGATAAGCATTCAGCTTTTTGCTGGAAAGATAGAATTGCGTGCTATTCAGTGGCGTTTCAGAATTAGAGACTGTAAGAACCTCTTTACCGTGTTCATTGAGGTTACCTTCAGCAGATAATTGGAAGGATGAAAGCGAGTCGGAACCATCAGCCACGGGTCTTATTCTGCAGAACACACGTATGTTACCCTTGATCTCCTGTACTCTGTTGTGCAACACTCGTCTTTGTTCCTCTAGCAATGGAAAGTGACTTTTCAAGACCGATGCAGACGTCCGATACTCCTCAATCACTTTCAATTTTGAGCCACAAGAGGATCGGAGCTCTTCAACTTTTTGATGCATTGTATGTAGACTCTCTTTCAACTGTTTAATCTCTGTTTCGTTTTGTGCATACTGATTTCTCAATGTAGTTAATTTGAGATTCAACGAATCAACCTCCAGTTGTAAATTGACGATGGAAATGCTTCTAAGATGTTCAAGATCTGCTTCTTTGTTACTTGTCTCCTTTTCTATAATTTCTTTCTCTTGGCTGAGCTCGGTAATAATTTGGTCCATATTAGCCTTTAATTCAAGAAGCTTCTTATGGTGATCTTCTTTGAGTTTTATAAGCTTTCTAGTGGTATCAGTAGAATGTCCCCGAATACTGATGTTTAGGCTGGAAACTTCAGTCTGAAGAAGCAGCTTTTTTTGCAAAGCATCCTGCTTTGCTTTGACTATCGCAGCTTTGATGGTATCGGAAGTATCTTCTTTCAATTTCATTAATCTCTCATCGTGACATACGTTCTGCTCCTTTATTCTTCGTTCATACATCTTCTGTAACGATAGCAAGGAATCGGCCTCGTACTCCTGCAATTTTTCCACGTCATTCAGAGAATGCTCTAGCTCCTGATCTAACTTCACCATATCATCTTCAAGTTTGCAGTTCTCCAACTCTTTGTTCGACATGGATGTTTTGAAAACCATGATGTGCTTGTTTGTCGATGCTAGCGATTCCTGAAGTTCATTAATATCATGTTCAAGACTTTGAATACGTCTGTTGGCGGAAAGGCTGTCAAGCGAACTGCTAGCAAAGCGCGTTCGAAAGTCTTGGCCAGTCATCCGGTATCTCTCGACAATTTTTAGTTTTTTCGATGGCGAAAGGAGATCTCCCAGTTGAGCCTTCCGGATGCGAGAGATATCGTGGCCCACATCCTTCGTCGAAACACTCATTATGATGCGTCAAGGTTTGTGTTTGATTTATGAAACATGTAAACACAGTTGTGGGGTACGGGTTTCTATACAGCATCGCCACTTTCGAATGTGAGATCCTTACACAAGAAAGGATACTCCATTTTAGTCTTAGCGTCACGTCTTTTGTCAGCTTCAAAAATGGAAACCATAAACTGCAACGTGACGTCGCTTTTGCTAACGTCAACGTATGCCGGTGCAGTTTTGTGGCTTTTTACTTTTTGGACAGGAAAGGACCGGAAATAGAAATATTCCAGCGCAGGGCCGTCAGGCACTGCTTTAACTCCTATTCACGGTCTCCGCTCCAAACTTAGAGCCTTGGGTGTGACAGAACCTGAAATTTCTGCACACAATATGAGTGCATATCTTTAATTTCCTTCCGCGTAATGGCGAGCTGATAAAAATAGGACCTGGTAAACGGTCGCATGGGAGGATATGAGTTATTTCTGTTACCTCCGCTATCCTGTCTTGTACGCAAATATATCATTAGTTGTCTCCGCAGCGTTTGGTGTTGTTAAGTCAAATATTCCGTGAGCCGGATTTAATAACTTTGCCATTGCACACTAAACACATTACGTCCTCTGTGCGGTGTTTGATGTGCATTTACGAGTTTCTAAGGCCGCAAGCGCGCTTAAATATATTCAAGCCCATGGACTTCAGGTCAGTATTTGAGGGTCGGCAAAACCAGTCGCAAAATTTTCCCTTGTTCTTTTCTCTATTCTCCACGACGAACATCTTTATTTTTTCTCTTTGGTAAGAACATCACTGCTTCCTAATTTTCCAAATTATACGGAGCTTGTTCTATTAGATGCAACACGTGGGTCATTCAAGCGCTGTGTCATTTCTCATTAAAGCGTTTCACGAAGCATCGTCAATCACGTCTACGACAACTTCTTTTCATTTTCGTTCTCGTTTCGTTTTCCCTTCTTTTCCTACTTCACAAGAACGGCAATAGTTTTCTTGTTTCTTGTGTGTTCCATTATTCCTCACTCATCTTGCTTGCTGTTTCTCATTGATTAGCCCCATTCCAAACGCAATCTACAATGTCATCCCCACTCTATACAACATCGTCTAAGCTTGCAAAATTTACATACTTCGTTGACGAAATTTTATGCAACAGGATCGGAAACCCCATTGTTTTGTCCTTTGTGGCTGCAGTTTTGGCAATTACGCTTTTTGTGTTACTGGCAATCAAAGCGTCCACACATGATTTGGCATTTTTAAGCATTGACGACTATGTCCAAGAGCTTTGGCATAACTTAGTCAATATTATGTTCATCATCAGATTCCCCTCTCACAGCAGAAACGGGCTTGCACGGAAATCCAATAAAGCGTTCGAGATTCTCCTTTTTCTTGCGCAAAACGCCGGTATTGCTATGTTGATGTTGCCTACAAATTACTCGCTCTTGTACACTGACTGCAGCAAGATTCTTAAGTTTTTCATGCTATCACAGATCATTGCTCCGTATGTTGTTCTCGCGATGACGGTCGTGGAGAAATTATACTCAAAAGAAGAGAGTGAGAAGGCTGGTTCTTTTCGCCCAGATTTGAAGAGAATCTCCATGCTTACGGAGACTAACAACAACTTGTTGCCTGTGTTTATTACCCATTCGTTTGCATTCGTTAATTTCACGTTCCAATTGGCAGACGCTCCAAGAATCGTTTTACTATACAAGTTGGTTTGCTGCTGCTTGAAGTTCACTTTGATCCACCGCTTCATCCTTCATGTTGTGGTTGTTTTCGTTAATGGCGAAAACGTTAAAGATTATGCCGAACTATACCGCCCAGTTCTGCTTGAAAACCAAGAGCGCACGTGGAAATGCTTTTTCCGTGAACATGAGACGGCGATCATGGCAGTTTGCGCCCTGGTTTTGATAGCACAGGACATGGGCATCATTGCCATCTTGAAGTTCTTCGTTTCATAGATTGCAGAAATATACAAAGTGGTTATGTGGAGTTCAAAGCTTCAATACTCGGAAAAAGAATGGTCCCAGACATCACGCAACTTCTGCGGACAAAGCTTCTCGATATTAGTGAGTCCCCAAAGGCGAATGTTGTAAAGTTCATCCATGTCAATAACCTCGCGTGGATATACAGCTGGCGGCCTTTCATCGTCAGTAAAAAAGCTCAAATCATCTGCTAACTGCTTCGTATCTCTTTGTGAATCACTGATTTTGAGTGCAGAAGTTTCTTGAACAAAACACATTTCCTCTACCAAAACATCCTCGAAACCTCTTTTCTTAGGAAGTGTTTGTGCCACTGGAAGATCTTGCCACTTAATACTTTGCAAATTCTTTTCACCGTCTGTCTCCAGGGAACTATTCTCATGATCAGTGTCAGTAATTACACCACGAGAAGTAAAATCCACACTCCGAATATCATATTCTGGACAGCAATGTTCCGAAGACATGTTCCTTTTGGTAACAGAGATGTGAAACGGTGGATACCTCTGCTGGGATAGTTTCTCGCAGGTTTCTATTCGATTTGAATCTGGTAATGTAACATTCTCGCCTTCGCTGTCAATATTTAGTCCCAAGGACAGAGCAATGTTTTGCCAGTATGTCTCTAGACTTGGCGCCTTCCCATCTCGGCCCTTTGAGTATGTGCCGCTCTTTGGTGTTTCAAACATCTTGAGCATGTCGCATGCCCAAATCACTTCCTTAGAAGTTATTGTGGTGGCGCTTGAAGCTTCTTCACGTTTTCCAGAAGCCTTTGCTGCAATGATGGTACCGATAATCTCTCGAACTTTCTGGCGTACGAATTCATCAAGTAACAATAGTACATCGGCGTTTACCAGCCGTGCTTTTGCAATTGATGTACATGGGTAAATGCTGTTTTTCCTGAATATTTGGGAAAGTTGAAGCGCGTTGGCTTGATAAATTAATGTAAGATCGCCTTCTTCCTTGGCTTTCTCGAGGTGTTTCCCAGTTTCCTCCAAGATTCTATTTCGTTTGGCCAACTCTTTTCTATTTTGATGGGCATCAGTTACTGGACCAAGAAGAGAACTTTGGTAGTCTTCATATTCAATCCATTCTTCGCTCAGTTCGTGGGCTATTGGAAGATTAGAGTAGCTAGCTCCACGAAAAGACCTGCTTTCGTATGTATGAGTAACAGAATAAGATGCATCTGACTCAGCTCGAGGATAATCTTCAAACGTCACCTCTACTCGTTTCGTTCGTTTAACGCGAGCAAGCTCTCGTTTTAGTAGGTTATAATACATCATGATTTCTGGTTCGGTCTTTCCAGGAATATAGCGCCGAAATTCTTCGATTCTATGAATTGTAAATCGAGCTAAACACCGAAAGAAAATATCCTTCTCATTCGATGTCCACCACGAGCCAGGTAAACTGGAGATGTCATATTCTTTCACACCTCCCTTATTCTCTGGATCGAGACTTTCCAATTCTGGATCAATTGAATTATCTGGCTTGGAGACGAATTTTTCAGTTCGATGACGCGGGAAATAGAATGCCCGTTGTGTTGTGATTTTGCTCGGTTTTAGACTGCTCTTTTTGCTTCGTTCCAAGTATTCTAGATCAAAGAATTTTTCGGTGTAATGCTTGTACAATTGAATATAGCCTGCGTTAGGTCGAGGTTTTCTTGTTCGTGGGGTTCCTTTTTGCTCGACATTTTCTTCTGTTTTAATATTCAGTATAGAAGTAGATGCAATCGTTGTAGGTGGCAAATTCTGTGATTTGGAACCATTAATTCTAACCTCATCTTCATTGAGAACATTCGCCGAATCAGGTATACTTGCTTGTAGTTCCCTAGAGGAATCTCCGGATAATGCAGACCCCAAAATGACAATCGAGGTTTCCCCACTAGCTGAAGATTGTGGATGGGCTATCAGGGCTACTTCAGCAGTAGGGGGCCCCGAAAGAGTTTTCTCCAGCATTGGTTTGGTAAACAGAAGTTATAGGTACTGCAGATGAGATGTGCATCTCTGATCCAAGTGTCGCCAACAGTTTGTCAAAATTGGTGTATAAACTGGTTTCCTAGAAGTGAAATTAGTTTTGGCAAGTGACATGAGTCTTATTTCTGAATTAAATTAAGTTGAGGAAGTTTTGGTTACTTAGAAAGCATAAACTCAAGAAATTATTAATTGGTCGTCCCAATGAGATAGACACGTAATTTTAATTCTCGAAAGTTGACATGAAAAGACAAAATATTCTTATATTACGTACAAAAATGTCTTAAGAAAGCCACAGACGAAAAGTGTTCAACACTTGTTCAAGACTGACATTAAAAGAAAATTCAATTGCGACTTTGAGTAAAAACGGCCAGATAATACAATGAATCCATATGCAAAAGTTGAAAGCAATGAGATGGCTTTCTATATTTTGAGCAAATCTACTCTACATTAGTAAGCCGAAAAATCCAGTCATCGATCGTAATTAGCTCTATAACCACCTACAATGGCTCTCCTAAAGTCCATGGCCTATGTGTATGCTTGCAGTTTTGTTAGTTTACTCCTCCAGAGTAGGTGTTTCTAGCGTAACTTGCAGTAGCTTCTTCAGTAGCAATTGCGACGCCCCATTATCTCCAGGAGACTCGGTATGTACATCTTCTGTTTCGTCTTCATCCACGTCCTCCCACTCGCTTTCGTTCCCGCGAGCAAATTGTTGGAGTATTTGGGGCATGAATGGCTTAGCAACGTCCCCCGTATCCTCATCATAGAAAATGTCCACATATTCCTCTGGCACTAGTCCATTTTCCCCTGTGTCTGGATCCTCAGCCACAAGCCAACCTTGACCATGCCTATAAGAAATCCAAATAACCTGGCCTTCGAAAAGGGCAACCTCGTTGTCATTTTCAGGCTCAAAGTCAAATAGGGCAACGGCCCTTCGGTTTATCTCATCAGAAGAATATATTTGTGTGTCTCCAGAACTGGTTACGTGAGAATGTGTAGAAAACACGTCCAATTCGTCGTCTGAGCTACCTTCGCTTGGATAGTTTCCCGAACGCAACGGGTGTGACTCTGGATATGCGAAATCTTTGATTACTGTGCTGGGGGGAAACTCGCCGGACGGACTCATCGTGATTTCCAGAAACGAATGGGTAAGATGTATGCTAGAAAAATATCCCCACTTCTAGAAGATGATTTGGGTCCTTGGACGTGTGATGGCAAAATAGTTTTGTTGCAGTTTCTCTTGGGTCGAGCAGAGTGGTCTGTGAATGACCAGTATTAGTGGAAAGATCAGTTATTGTTTGAACTAAGAAACTGCATCTTTGGTTCAGGTGCGGCGTTACCCACAGGAACCACATAAAGTTTATGGAATGCCATGCTCAAAGAGGTGAAATCAACTTAGTGACATTCTGCCTTACTATGTATTTCTGTTAAGTTTTCTAGGCCATGGCAGCTTCCAATTTCCGTCTTATGTTACGTCAAACACTTTTGTTCTCTTTTCTCTTCTTGTACTTGCAATTGCATTTTGTCTTAGCGTCTTCCGGATCTCGCACTACCCTCAACTATTTCGAGTGATTTTCATCTCTTCCCATCAGTATGGACCCCTTAGAAGAACAGAAGCAGGAGATCGAAGTGCTCCAGTCCATTTATCCCGATGAATTAGAGCTCGTTTCGCCAACACAGTTTTCCATTAATGTGGCGCTAGAAACTGTCTCAGATACAAAACATACGCTTGTTCTTGGAGTGGAGTATCCGCCAAAGTACCCAGAAGAGGCTCCTAGACTCAATATTAAAGCATTTTCGGAAGCGCCCGAAGAAGAAGAGAATGACAGTGACAGTGACGATGACACAGAAAAGTTTGTTAGTTTGGCCGAGACCATTGAGCTAGAAAAAACTGACTTGGCGCAGTTGTTGGCCAAGCTTCAGGAGGAAGCAGAACTCAATCTCGGGATGCCATCTGTTTTTGCATTGGTGGCACTACTCAAAGATGAGGCAGAACTCTTGTTCCAGCAAAAAGTGGACAGTGCACAGCAAGAGTATGATGAGAAACTTTTAGCACAAGAACGAGAGGAGCAAAAGAAGTTTCACGGTACCAAAGTGACCAAGGAGTCGTACGCTGAATGGCGCAAAAAGTTCCGTGAAGAGATGCAGTTTGAACTCAAGGACAAGAAACGCTACGAAGAAATGCATAACGGAAAAATGACCGGACGCGAAATATTCGAGAAGGGCTTGGCCGGAACGGAAGACGACTTGGCCGAGTTGGCCGACGCCGTGGCCAAGACTGAGTTGTGATTTATAAATACATCTAAGTTAATCGAGAACAGAGACCCACTCCCACACTTTCATAACATCTCCGTGGATCTCAAGCAACTGGTGTCTCACGTTGCTATTGCGATCTACTTTGCGGCTCACCGCTTCCCATAGACGCATTTTCCTTGCCAAATTACTTTCATGGCTGAGAATAAGATCTCGGAGCTGAATTGATCCAATGTAGGGCGGAAGCTCGCTCGTTTCAGCGGCCAATTTCGCCTGGCGCTGGAGTTTGCTTAAAACTTCTTTGTAGACTGTCTCCACTTGCTGTGCGTGATACTGCATTTTTTGATACTTGTAACGGGCATAAAATGCAGCAGTAGTAGCGATAACTACTGCAAGCAAAAACCGTTTAAAACGAAGAAGTATGCCCGTGGCAGTATTGGACATTTGGCACTTTAGGCTAATGTGCGATAAGGACGTTGATCGAAGAACTTTGTCCTTGGTTTGCGTCGTGCCAACAGTGTTGTTAGTGTCAATTCTGGAGAGATCGTGATGAGCTCGGGATCCAACCTGCCGCTTGTTAGTATGTGTCTTTATAGAAGATGAAAAATTAAATGGAACTTGCCTTACAATTATCTCGGGTTTTGCTTCCAACTCCACCACACAACGAGCCCAAAGTTCTTCAAACTCTTCTTCAGTAATGTATGGTGCTTTAAGACTCAACAATATATCGTGAAGATCTGTTGTCGGAAGACCAGCCTCGAAGTCTCGATCCAGTGTGTTGCCGCAGTTCTTATTAGCGTTTCTTGCTCGCAATAAATCAAGAGCAACATCAATCATGATTTCAATTTTCTCTGCCTTCTTAGTATTGGGAACGCATCTTTTCAGTGTGGGATCGATCATAGGAACGTATGGAAAATACCATGGCGCATACTCCACAAAATCATCATAGCAACCGATATTCAAATTGGAGAAACATCTTGCATGTTGGGGACACTTAACACATTGTGGTCTGAAATTTTTGTCGAGATATGCTCCAAAATTTACCAAGAATTTTGGAGTTTGGGGTGTGCTGGGAATAGTTGGTTTGAATATTTCTTGCCCACAATAGCCCACTAAAAATGTCTGTTCTCTGTACCAATATCCAAATAAGCTGGCTCCTAACACTGCAATCCAGACCAAAAGATATGTGACACTCTTAAAGAAGGACTGGATGCTTATATGTGGTCTCGCCTTCTGTTTTTTAGATGACTTGCGTTTGTGTCTGTTGATTCTAGTACTTGAATCACTTTCGTCATCAAAGTCAGATGCAGTCATAGTGTTTTTATTCACTTCAAGATCAAAATCTTCATCCAGCTCATCTTCATCTTCATTATCAAACTCTGTTTCTGTTTTGGCGTCCATTTCATCTGAGAGTGAACCCTCCAGTGATTGGTCATCTGAAGAAGCATCTGCATTGATTGCTCCTGACTCCACTTCATTAGGCAAATGAAGAACTTCTTGTGAGGAAAGTCGCTTTCCGTGAATTATTATAGGGCGTCTTGGAGTGATGATTCGACGCCCATTTTTCTTTGGTTTGACTCCTCCAATATCCACTCCAAGGAGCTTAGCGAGTTCAACGTCTCTCTCCTCGCTAAAAGCTTTGTCGTTGTTCCTCTTACTTTTGAGTTTGCGCAAAGAAGAGTCAAACTCCTGAGCTGCATCAACGAATGAATTTGTGTTGTCTGCTTTCAGTGAGTCTTGCGTCGCATCAATGCGCTCTGAATCGTCAATAGTAATAGAGTGGGAGTTATCTTCGCTTTCTCCAGAACTTTCTGTCGAAGCTTCAGGAGAGAAAGGACTCTTCATTTTTTGCTCTTTATTTGACTTGGTCGGCGCACTGCTTCCATCTCCTGGCGTTGCAGATTCATTACTTTCTTCTTCTGCGTTTAAGGTTTCGCGGCTCTCTTCCTCACTCTCTTCGTCAATGTCCTTAGGAGCATTCGTTCTTGTTGCTTTTACACTATCCGTAGACTTTTGAACTTTGGACTCGGCTTTTGTTTCCCTTGCATGCTTTCTCTTCGATTCCTTATTTTTTTCAAGTGAAGTTACTTGAGGAGAGAGTTTTGTTCTCTTTCTTGGGGAAAGAATGTCTGATTCCGAATCAGAATCAACCTCAAAGACATTACCTTTTGGTGGAGGCGTTTTATCTGTCTTCTTCGATTTCGCTTTTGACTTTCTTTTCTTCTCATTAGACTTGGTCTCTGGATTCTCTGCTCCTGATGCGTCAATCAATGGAACTTTGATTTCGGATTGTTTTTTCGGATGGAGAATGTGTTTCTCCAACAAATGCACCAATTCTTTCTTTTTTGCGCCGGCTGGAAATGATACATTGTTTTCCCGTAATATAGATCGTAATCTAGACACTTTGAGTGCTGAAAGATCAATATCTGTCGTTAGTATAACTTTTCTTCAGGGTTCAATTCGTCTATTACATACCCTCTTTGAGATAACTCATGGGACTACAAGTAAAGTTTTTGTTTTCGCACCGCAAGACAATAGAGGTTTGCGCGCAAATATTGGAAAGGTTTTAATAATGCTACCAGATAGGAAAGGATGGCAAGATAGAAATGTAGAAAGAAAATTCCTATTGACTATAAACTTCCTTCTAAGTACGGGTACGACTGCGCTATTGAGCTCAATTTGGCATCTTCCGAGACATCCTTCGAAAGAAGAGTCTTGCCGTGCACAGTGATGATGACAGGCAAGTCTTCAATCAACTTTAACCGTGGGTCTTCATGGAGATAGTTGATGTGTAAGTCCACACGCACAAGACTGCAGGAGTTCCAATCAAGTTGGTTTAGTAAATTCACTATGGTCATGAGTCGAATTGGATTGTGGCTGTCATCATTGTTATGGGCGTGGTATGTTATACTGACACTCCGTAAGAGGAAGGTGCCAAGACGGCATTTCTTCGAGAGATTGTAAAGCGCCAAAAGCTCGTCATCGCAGTCCTGTTGGGATTCACGCACCACCAAGTGAAGCAGAGAATTGTTCAGGAGGGTAAACTTTTCGAGCGCCTCTTGCAGGTCCCTTGTATTTTGAATCACCAAGACTGGTGTCTCTTGTTTGCAGCTATAATCGTCCCTGGAACACGACCTTCTGCGAAAGGGGCGGGCGTTCGTGAGTGGAGGGGCGGATATATTGAAGAACATTTGCTGTCACGGTTCTAGCAGTTCCACAATACCCAAAGGGTTTGGAGAAGGAAAGCTCGAAATTCAAAAGTAAAAGGAGCCAAAAATACGCAATGGCAAATCGCTGAGTGCGATAGGTGTGGCGTTCGGGGTTGTTGTTCGTCTGTTTTGAATAAAGGGATGTATTAATAACCGATGTCAGTAGTTCAAAAAGCTAATAGAGACTTTGTTGTTAAGAACGACGAAGCAGGTCATACGCGGCGGTAAATGAAAATTGCAGCCAGATCAAGAGGAGAAAGTAGGAGGTGACCTTTCGAAGCGAAGAAATGGATTACCAAAAAAAAAAAAATACGTACTAGCAAGATAAGGAGCGAAAAAAAGAAACCCGGGGCAAAGCGTGCACTGCCCAAAACGCTTCCGCTTTCCTAAATAGTCATGAGATATATGATGGCAGCACACCATTACCTCTCGCTAGAACGTACGCTTTAGTTAAGAAGACATCGCATTCTTCTTTGCATCACCACTGACACAATTGTGTACGAAGTAGAATAATCAAAGGCATCATCTTGAACCAAAGAAAAAGAATGCGAGCATTTAACTGAATAACTAGTCATAGAAATGTGGTGGTCTCAACAGAAGAGCCACCACATGTGCCATATTTGAAGTTAAAGTAGTGTCTAGACTTTTGAGTAATGAATTAAACGGAAGAGAAGTGTTTATGTTCAAGAACAAGTTTCATGTTACAAAAATCATCAAGCTTACCATTCGCAGCGAATATTGTGCTTTCAATGTCGTTCACACTCAAATTTTACCGAGCGTGAAACAATGTGAGAGGTGGATCAGGAGAAGCGTGCCTCGTTTTCCAAACTCGAAAATTCTGCACCTGTACCGTCCTTCTTCACTCTTATTACGAAGCAGTGCCACTTTGCAAAACGCCGATGGACACCCAAACTTGTCATACGTCAATTATGGCCCGAGATTCAAATCATTTTCCTTAAGGGATTGGAACAAAGAAGAGCTAAACAGAAGGAGTTCGAATACCATGTATAGACGAATCACTATTCGGAATTTTAACAGACGTACATGACTATTGTTGTCCAACCTATTGTTAATTATTCGCCAAGATATATACATGAGAACGAAAGGCTATGCTGGAAAGTAAACTTACGAGAATAAATTCCACCGGGCCTTCCCAAACGCCGAGTTCTGTCAAGATTCGACATTAGGTGCATTCCGCATCCACAAGGTACTTCCTCGGCACCAGTAAAGCGATATTTTTTATGCGATTACGAAATGCGCATATTTCGTTGCGGCTCTGGTTCGAATATGAAAGCGAACATCCCGCGCAATGACTCCTGTAACTCAAAAACCATTTTAGATATAACGTTCCGCCTTGAGCAAATGAGTCTTGCACAATAAGGCGGCCGCTACTTTAATGATGTTTGATAACTAAAACTCGTAGCTCAAATATTTTGAGTCTCGTCGTTAATCTCGTTTTGAAACACCGTATGATTTTTTAGTCTATCGCCTGTCGACTGTGAATTCATACCCCGAAATCCGGTACATTACAGCATAAGTCGCATTGAATATTGGGTTACCACAACAACCAATCTACCTTAGCTACATGCAATTACAAATATTTGGGGAACTAGGCCAACTCCGACGACTGTTTCACTCCTCAACGTGAAAATTAGATTATACAGAACTCCGGAAATTTTTACTAGAAAAAATTCTCGTTTTTTTGTTCATCCTCAACAAGGTGCTGAAGGACCTTCTGCAATGTCCCCTGCAATGCTGTACGCGCGCACTCATGCAAATGCGCAATTTGTGCATAATGCTGTAGGAATGGAACTTAAATCATTCGCCGGCTTCTACGAATTGCGGCTACAGCTACCGAATCTTTCACTACATTTAGATCAGCTACGCGACATTTTGGCCACACACCATTACACGTACATTAAAGTCTAGACAGTAGAGTTCAATTCGTTTGAGGTTTCCTTTTTATTTATTGTAACCCTTTGTTACCTATATTTTTTTGTTACGAACTATAAACTGGTGGAAAGTGTATTTTTCTTTAGATGAAGAAGCATATATTTAATTCATTGCGCAGCTTTTTATTCCTGCACATTTTACCATCTTGCCTCTATCTCAAATTAGATAGAGATATTACCAAAGGCGACTATTAATGCCGCTTCTATTTTCTAGCTTCCATGTAGTCCGTACAATTTCAGATGATGAATCTTGTATGGAGTAAATAATTTCCTGTAAGAAATGAAAGTGAGCATTTCAATCTAGCATACACGCTACATGATGTGTAAATACAGGAGTTACAATTCTTAAGACCATTCGAGAATTATTATCATGCCATAAACTCATAGGCCCTCATGAAATTTGTGGACGGCTATTACTTCGCTTCAAATATGTTTCATGTTCTTATGAGGCACAAAATATCTGCATACCGCGAAAGTAGAGCATCTAAAGCATGCATAATGCAGCAGTGCATTGCATCAATCTTTCAGGTGCAGGGGCGGTTATTAATACTAAAATCAACCACATACTGTAAGCCAAACGGGTTTCAAAAGCCGGGTTAAAACTGTCTGGGTTCATACTATGCATTTTCGATTCACATTTTGTATGTATGTCTACGTAATTTGCATAAGTACTTATGTGAGAAAACGATTATAACCCAAAAACGAAATTGCTACTTTATTCAGCAACCGTTATGCTGGGGATCAGTGACACGATAACGGAAGTATCCGAAGAAACAAGGAGTTTAAATGATCAAAATATCGGTTTTCCATTCTTGGCTTTCTTACTCCTCATGCCTCTCCATTTTATCAAGATTTTTTTTCTCCTTCTGCATATCCCTCTTTTCTGTTTCCTGTATGGTAAATCCAGCCCACTGAAGGCCTATCGTTATTGGGCAATGTCGTGTGCAAATGACACACAGTGCTCTCTTAAACTTGCGCTGTGGATGACTAGATTGCTTTCTTTTTAGTATTGACTTCGCGGAGTAAATCGGCTTGCATTTAGCAATTAGGAAAACAGCCCATGCGCCAAAAGAAAAGTCGCAATTAAAATGGGTTGCGCATACGTAAAGGAGCAAGTATAGCCTTGTGTATTTGGCAAGAGAAGCATTAATTTCGACAATACCAGAAGCGCGTCGGGCAACTAATAAATTCGGCTAAGAATTTGCCCCCCAAGGCTAGAAGCCATCTCAGTTCGGTAGGAGCTGACTAATGTTGACTCAGGAACAATTGGGGTTGGCTCACTATTGTTGCTTCTTGGTCATAGAAATCTTCGAGGAATTGTCACTAGCGAAATGGTTACATAAGCGATATTTTTCTAACCGTGCTCGCTCACGTATCAAACCTACATCACGGGACCTGAAGATGACAGCGTTAAGACTATTGTTGATACTGTATGTTTATTGTTTTCTTTTTCACTGAGTCTTTTTATCTTTCAAACATTCTTGAACTGTTGAACTAACGAGAATCTCTATGGTCTACGGGGAAAGGCAAGATGGATCCGATGTAAAGCGGCAAACATGCATGCGGAAAATTTAAGGATTATTTACGCGATGGTGTGGACGCATATTTTGTTGCATTTGCATGCAGCAAGGTGAAGCTCATGCATGCCCTATTGAGTATCGCGCGCGGAAAAATGTGCGATTTGAGATCTCGGTAATCCCCGCCCCTTTGTTTCTCAACTTTTTTTTGGTCTGATCACAACTTCGACAAGAGCTAAGGCTTGACGATGTCACCTCTGCGGGTAGAAATTGTATAATCTAACATATCTCGGTAAGAGTACTCAAAAGCCACTGTATCTGGCCGTTCGAAGCTTTCTGCAAGTGCTTGCAGCAACGTGCTTATGGGCCCAAAATTCTGTATATGTCCTGTCTGATCCCTGCTGGATCTTTTTTTTTTTTTTTTCTTGTCTGGTTTAAGTGATCGTTCATATAAACCCTTCCATCCGCCGTTCTTTCCCCCACGCTTCAAATTTACCTAACCCTTTGCCTGTCGTCACGATTGTAATGCCCCCTCTGACCCGAATAGAATCATTTCCCGCTTAACTTGTCATGCCACAGCTCCCTTCTGTTTCAGAGCTAATGATCGGAGCACAACTCCCACTCCAGCAAGATCGTCCAGCCCCTCGGCCACAGTATACATCTGACGTGAGTCCACGTCATGCCGAGCCCATTTTATTCCAGCCGCGTCATGGTCTGCAAGATCAGACAGCCTCAGGCTTTGCTTCTAACATATCACCACGATCTGTTGGTCCTCCTACGACGTCACAAGTTCCAAAAGACTATTTCAGTTATCACCACGTGAATCATGATCCGCGAGCGGGTTCGATACTGCTGGTTGAATCTCATCCACATCCAAAGCTCGTTCAAAGTCATAGCGGCCCAACTATTTCAACGTCACATATGGCGCGCAGTGAATCTTCGCCGGGCGGGGACGTACCGCAGTTCCCGCAGGTGACATACATGCCCTTTGCGTCATACAACGCAGCCCCCGTGGTATCGACGCCTTACAATCCATACGCACAAATGGGCGCAGGCCCGGTGCCGCCCTATGCATATGGTATGCTGACTATGGGTCAGAGTTATGTTCCCCCCTACGGCGTGCAGTATTACACGCCCATGATGATGGGACCTGGCCCGGATTCCAGTGTGCCGCGCGCCATGGAGGAGTGCAATAACGCGCTCTTGAAGAAACGACGCATCATCAAGCGCAGGACGCGAACAGGGTGCCTCACATGCCGCAAAAGGCGCATCAAGTGCGACGAGCGCAAACCTCACTGCTTCAATTGCGAGCGCTCTAAAAAGCTTTGTCTCGGATACGAGACACCTAATGCAGGCGCACGCCGCAGCGTGGACGAATCTGGCGAGGAAAAATCGCGCCAGTCATCCATCAACGATCTGGCGTAGGCGCAACTGGCCGCGCGATCTTGCCGTCCGTGCGTGCGTAGCTAATTTTTTCGTATAGAACACAATAAACCTCGGCTCATCATTAGATGTACTGCGCAGTTTGTGCGTCCATTTTTCCTCTCTCTGCAGCACATCACTGTGCGTAGTGGCGAATGCCGCACCATTATTGACATCAACTATAGAGCGTGAGCCTCGCTTCTATGGGCTCGCAACCAAGTACTCACTACTGAAATATCTTCTGGCAAGTCAAGTACCATTTTAGTTACTCTCATAAGCTCTAATGTTAATAAGGTGTTCTCTCCGTGCTCATTAAGTTGCATGTTGTTTTCCGTTTATATCCGAAACCCCCGTTCTTATTTTTTTCGACGAGTCAACTTTAACCGCACATTCTGCATTATGCGTCAAGAAGCGACGCAAGTACTACAGATCTGCTGGTGCGTGCGCATAATGCCCAATTAGGTTTACCACTGGGCGCAATCTGTGCAAAACAGCCTCTAAAAGTATTTTCTGGCACCACCTGCTAAAGTTTTAGCCTGAAACTCGGGTATCGCTTTCTGCAATGCAGCTTAATCGCCCGTTTTATCTCCTGATACATTGAACACACTGCGACGCCCCTAAATCCTTTTCTACTGAACCATGGGGTATCCCTTTTTGGTTGCATGAATTCGCGCAAGATAAACCTCTTTCGGTCATTACCTTACCTTCGATAGATCGTTCTTATCTGTTCGATGATGTAGCCCTTATCTAATGAACCATTTACTAAATTGACTACGGCAGTGAATGTTGCGTGCAGAAATTTATTTCATTGTCACCCTTGTCTTGCAAGCTAAGAGTACGAGTATCTAGAAAACAAGCAATAGAGCAAGAACACGGTTGTGTTGCTCAGCATTTAAAACAAATATGCATTCCAAAAATCTCTCTGTAAAGGGTGAACACATTTCCGTTCATTCCACCAGAATCGCATATTCATGTCTCGATAGTGTGTCGTGTAAATTTGTCCTGTGTCTATGTCTTCTCCACTTTGTATGTTGTGCCTAAGTACTCCCCCATAGCACCATTCAGAATTTTCGATGTTGTGTCTTAGCCTCAGCTTTTATGAAACCTAAGCTCACTCGTCCTAGAAGCATGCAAGCCACTATCCTTCTCATATACTCTCCAACTTATGCTTTTTCCATCTCATGCACAACGTAGTCAAGCATGTATGTCTGCTCAATCAAGTCGTCTAGACGCAGGTAATGCCTCTCGTTATATGGGACAATTGCTGCGACGATCTTGCGGATTTCCGGGTTTTCCATGTCGAGCTTGTCCACAACAACTGCCAACACCTTCTGTGCAATCTCAAACTGCTTAAAGTTGATATTCCAGTCACGGACTCTGCGCAATAAAGCGGCCATCTGTGTCGTGTCAAGCAGTTGGATCGTTTTCTCGAGCGCGAAAGAACCGAGCTTCAGTCCAGCGTCATCGTTGCTGGCAATCAGCGATTTTATCACATTGTAGACCCTCATCAGATGCTCGAGTGTCACAGCGAGTAAAAATGCATTGCTCCAATCATTGCGCTGAATGTAGTTATTTAATGCCTGTTCATGCTCAATTTTCTGACGTTCCTGCTCCTCCCTCTCTTTGACTAACTCGTCAGTGTTGTCCGTCCAGAAGTTCATGCGACCGTCAGCATCTACAGACACCATGGCCAAACCGTCATCCTTTACATCAAGTGCCCAGATCCGGTTTCCGTGGTTGTCTAGCGTAGCACAGCACTCGCTTTCACTGATGTCCCACACCTTGACTAAACTGTCCGCTCCTGATGTGACAATTTGTCTATTGCGGTTCATGAAGCGACAACGTTGCACAGCATTAGTATGGCCTTCCAACGTTTTTGTACACGTGTAATCGGTCAACAGCCAGACCTTAGCTGTCTTGTCACCAGACGCGGTCACCACGAGCTTGTCATATTGGCAGAAACTCACGTCCCATAAACCCCTCTTGTGACCGCGGAGCACACCCACGGTTTCTCCCAGGTCTGTATCCCACACTTTGGCAAGCTTGTCGAACGATGCCGTCGCGAAGAGCTGGTTGTTTGGCGCCACGGCTAATGCATTGATTTCTTTATCGTGAGCTCTCCGAGTGTACTCACTAGAACGAACAGTTCCCTGCTGCACCTTCCACTTTTTCACTGTCAAGTCGGCAGAAGCAGTCAATACAAACCGTGGTTCTCCGGATCCTTTTGGTAAGCCACATGCGGTAACTGCACCAGCATGACCAATAAATACAGCGTATAGTTCAAACAGGCTTGCCTCGTCGTTCCAGCGCCACATTCGTGCACTGTTGTCCTTAGCACCTGTCAACAACCATCTTCCGTCTTCGGAAGCGTCAACACAATTAAGAAGATCTGTGTGGCCCTCGTGGAGCAGAACTTCAAAAGGAGCAGCTGGATCCACCACGCGCAAAGCCGGAGCGTTTGTTGCGAGAGCAAGGAGAGAGCGGTCAGGTCCACAGTACCGCACATCGGCCACAATGCCATGGTTTCCCGCAATTCGTTTTGTTTCTGGCACAATATGTTCTTCGTCTTCTCCAAAACGGGCCAAGTCGAGCCGCATTAAGGTTTGATCACTCAAGACCATCCAAAGCTGTTCAGAGACGATGGTGTCAATCACCACAAGTTCTTCCAGGGTCTCCAAGGGGGCGCGAGACAGGCCAAGCGGTTTTCCTGAGTCGGCGGCCCAGACACGCAATTGGCAACCAGAGCCGGCTGTGTAAAAGAGAAGATCGCCGTTCTTCTCAAAGAAGCCACACGATTCCACTTGTTGACGTACAGTGAAAGTATTCGTTGGTCTGCGCAAGTTTTCTGTGTTGTAAAGCACCACCACCTCGTCTCTTCCACCCGACATGAAAAAGTCTCCTTCAGGAGAGAATGCAAGTCCTCTTACGGCACCGGAGTGTTCATTGTTGGAGGCCACGCATTTTCGCGTCACCAAGTTCCAGATTTTGCAAGTTCCCATTGTGTCTCCCAGCGCAAGCATCCATTTAGAAGAATGGAGCTCACCGTAGAACTTGAGTGAGCACACTGTTGTCCCATGACCTTTGAGAGAATGCGTGATGTACGCACCTTCGATATCCCACACTGTGACAAGACCATCCGTAGCTCCGAAGGCGAAAAGTGTCGATGTAGCATCCACTGCAGCTATGTACACGGGTGCAGACAATCTTGTCTGTTTGAGACACTGGCCAGTTTGAACATCAAATATCCGAAGCTGCTGACTCTGCGACACCACCGCTAAGCGTGTACCGTCTGGGGTCATTGCAAGAGCAGTGACGGGTTCCCCGTCACCTTCCAACGTGAAAAGCGTAATGTTGTTAGTCAAGTCTGTAATCACCACGTCCTCATTGCATGGAGTAGCTAGAAGCTCACCATTTTGCGAGAGCGTTGCCGATGTGGCGCCCACATAAAACGGCTCGATTTCCTGCGACTCAAAGGCACAGCGAAGAGGTTCCGACATGATGTAGAAAGACGATGGTGGAGATTCTTCTTTTTTTGTAGCGCGCATATGCCGGGCGATGAGCAGAGATGGGCAGGACAATACAATAAACTCTTTCTGAACTAAAAGTGGAAAAGAAGTCTACAAACTGATGATCTCTCTACTAGTGGCCCATTGCTTACGTTTAATTTAACTCACGTAAGCATTAAATGGTTTTTGGTGTTTACAACTCACCACTTGTCATCTTTGCGTACAGTCTGGAAGAAGCGAACTACTCGCACTACTATCATAGGATCTTTTATGTCGTCTCAGCGCTCTTCCACTCTCTTTAGAAATTAGAGATATATGAGCATGTACATTGTAGTTCGTTACAAACTTGGATTGTTTCACTAAGAAAAGAACTGTTTATTCACATATGCTCGCATCTTCTTACTTTATGTTATGTACAAAGCGGTAAGGTGAGGCTACAGCACCGTAGCTTTAATTGGAACCACCTACGAATATGGCTTTTAAAATATATTTCTTACTCAATGAAACACAATTGGTAGCCCCATTACCTCCATTCGTTGGCGAGCCTACTGTAAATCTTCTCTTGTGAGTACGAGCTGATTGGTTTCACTTCAATATACCATGATTTAATAATGTCATACGCGAATCTTGAATAATATATATCCCTTCCTATATTAAACGGGTACTTCTTCGGCAAATTCAAGTCCAAAAGAACGAGCAGTCTCCTTCATGTATGCGTCGATGTAATCTTCTAAACCTTTTCCTGTTGTTCCATAAAATCTACCCAAAATTAACTGCCGGAGTCGGAGGAACCAGAACACAACGTCACTGAAAAAGAGACCAAATCTGATTTGTAAAATTTGTAACCACGTTGCTCTGTGGGTTAAATCTAACTTTGTACGATGTGACAGCTGAATCGCACTATTTGTAAGCAAGTTGACCCTATTAACAGGGCTGCCCATGCTCTGATTCAAATTCTGCATCATCCTCATAGTCCTCAGAATGAATAATAGCTCGAGAGGAAACTTCGCCTCATCACCTAACAAGGATCTAATGAGATCAAGTGAGTTTCGACTCTTGGACAAATCCGCATTCTTAGGCGGACGAAGTTGAACAATAGTACTTAAAAGGTCAGTGGACCCAACTCCCCACTCCTCTGCTATTCTTTCTATACTTTTCTGATCAAAACAAAAGAGGTACTTCCACAACTCACAATATTCACTCTGAAACTTAGGAGAAAGCGACACGTAGAGTCCGTGGTCCAATAGCACCAATTGCTGCTTGCCCTTGTGAAATCGAGCTAATAAATTCCCCGGGTGAGGATCAGAATGTACAAAGCCGTACTCGAAGATCTGTCTCCCAAACAAATTCAAATATTGGCTCATGAGGGTTGTCAAATTAAATTTCGCATCCACTAACTTATTCTTATCTGCCAAAGAAACACCGTCTATCCACTCAGACACCAATACCTGTTTCCGTGTATACATATTATACGTAGCAGGGATATGGAAGCACAGGTTGTCTAATGCTTTATCCTCCCTCAAAAGCTTCGCAATTCTTTCGGAATGAGCAGCTTCGATGCGAAAGTCTGCTTCCTTGATAATTTGATCTGAGATGTAGCGTGTGAAAAAAGAAAGAGGCAAATCAAAGAGTCGAGAATACACCCATGATATGCCACGATAAACAGCTAGGTCCACTGCCACTTGTTTCGAGATATAGGGATGTTGTACTTTCACCGCAACTAGTGTCTGTTCTTCTTTTAACTTGGCTCTATGCACCTGTGCTATCGAAGCCGAAGCTATGGGGTCATGCTCGATATACTCGAAGATTTGCGTCTCGTAATCAGACCCCAAGTTTTTTCGTAAAACACGGTCAACGTCTGACCATAGATCTTGCGGCGCAGCATCGTATAAGCCGCTGAACCTTTTCTGATACGCAACTGGAAACACGGATGCCTGGTTGGCAACGGCCTGGCCTTGTTTTATATAGAGCCCCTTGTTCTTCTCAATCATGGCGAACAACTTCTCTGACGCTATCTCATGAAGGTCATTTATAGAGTCGTACTTGTCAATGTTTCGGGAATACTGATACGCTACCCAAAGTAGCACGTAAACAGCCCGAGCAGAACGTTGAAGAAGCGAAGCGTAGTATAATTCGTCGATAGCATAGATTGAAATCGCTGTTGCGGAGATTATGGCAATGCGGCGAGTGACCGATTTTTGAAAAGGCCGATTAGTTGCCCGAATTCCCGTATGCAAACATCGTGTATGGCAAGGAAACCTATATGAATACCGGCTTCTTGTGAGCATGAACATGGTAAAAAGGAATAGTCTCTGACTCTACTATCATGGTCCAGTATTACGTATGCGCATCCTGCGTTAAGAAGTTCGGGTTGCGATGGAACATCAGAGAGATTGCTACGTACCCATTGGCTTGTTCTAAAGAGGATAAATCTTCTTGAGTAGTTCTTAAAGAGTAGTCAGGGTTAAAAGCTAACGGCAATATAAATTGCCTATCATTATCATGCGACAATGGATAGTGGATGGTGCATCCGCAAGATTTTGCTGAATTCGCACATTAGTCACCTAAACCATGGAACTCCTAATTTTAAGCAACCTACGGCTCAAAAATCAGAAAGCCGGGCAAACACCAAAAAGCTTTCCACTAGAATCGCAGATGAACATAGATATTTTCAATGATCATCATTTGTAGTTTCATAACTCCCTTTTCATTCAGTGTGGCCCACTGAGAACAACGAACCATACCCGGATTAAACCGCGATTTAAACCGGCACACTGTAACCAAAGAAAAAAAAGAACTACTCCACAACCCGAAATGTTCCAATTGGCCTCCCGCTCTGTCCGTGTGGCAGCCCGTTCTTATTCTACTGCTGCTGGCGAGCCTAAAAAGATCGGCGCTTTCAGAGGTGGTCTCACCGGCTTTTTGCTTGGTGTCACCACCACCGGAGTTGCATCCTACTACTACTTGTTGGACGAGTATGTCAAGACGAATAACGTTATTCTCGTGGACTTGTTGAGCTTGAATGAAACTGTGGTCAGCTTGGAAAAGCATGTCAAGGCTTTGGAAGACAAAACCAAGTAATGCTTTGAATCAATGACGTTTATGTACAAGCATGTCTATATAAATTAAATATTCTACACCGCAGTCACAAACCGCTCCACGTAGTCAAGAAGCTTGTCGAAACTGCTCCTTTCTCCATCCAAACCAATGAATCGAGCCTCCAATCTTCTTCCTCCCAACAGACCCCCGTCTACCACGCTCAATTGGACCAATTTGTCCTCACTAGTTTTCAACGTGAGTTCACGCCTGTAACTGACGTTGACGTAATTGTAGCGTACCTTTTGGCCGTTGATAATGAAATCACAGAACGGAGCAATAGAAGTGGGTTTGCGTCCACTAAAATCGAGCTCGGAATTTTCTAAAAATTCCCGAAGTCCCGGCTGACTCTCAAGCCGATTGTACTTAGACGTGGTGGACAGTAATAATTCTCCAATATCATGAGCCTCAGCGGTTTGCTCTACATCGTCCAGTAATATTTGCCCAGTAACCTGACAACTCACCTTCATGTCTGCATTGGCTTGCGGACAGCATACATAGCTGTTATTTTCACTTTCGACTGTCACAGCCTGAAGGCTTTCGATATCAGGAATAGATTTGTCATTAAGCTGCATCCAAAGCTCGATTGGTGGATATTTTACCTGTTCGTCCAAATCGCGCTTCAAGTTCTCGTCTGTAAATTCTTCAACAAATGGTGATGGCGTGAATTTGAATTGCAAGCTGTATACATGGGGATCCTCTTCCAACAGAGAGAGTCCTTCATATGGTTCACATCTAGAAAGAACTTCATCAAATACAAGTGGGGCATTTGTGCTGAAACTGTAAGGATAGCCTCTTATGTCTTTCGTCGAGGGACAGAGCAAGGAAGACATTTGATCACTATCTGTTTGAAATAAAACATTACCCAAGGTCACTGTAAATACAGGAGGTTCTAAGCGTTCACTTTCCAAACCAATTAACTGTTTTGTGTAACCAAAGTCTGTGAGCTCATTGAAAATGTCCTTCCTCTGGTCAGCGCTCAACAATGGAATTCCACGATAGGGTTTCTTATCAATAGCAATTGTGCTTTCCGTGTTATCCTCAGGCTTCATTAAACCCAAACTTTCCAAAAGCTCGATTGTTTTTTGATTCAAACTTGGGTCTGGCAAAATATCACTCTCTTTAGAATCATCAAGATCATCCAAAACGTTATCAAACTTTGCGAGCAGCTCATCAGAAAATTTCTCAAGTTCATTTTTCAATTCCGTATTGCTTGTATCAATCAGAGTGTCCTTCCTCAACACAAAATGAGGCTTGAATCTGTCTTTCCATGACATTGAATAATCATTGCTGTATGGGAGCAATGCAGAACAAGAAAGAGAATCCTTCCCAGGTAAATGCAAGTAATTTTTATTGTGCAAATTGTAATCCAAGTGCCACAACAATAGCCTTCGAATCCGCTTCACTTGGTTCGGGTTAAGGGCGGCCAATTCATATTTGTCACCTGACAAATGGTTGAAGTAAACTTCAGTGTTTTTTCCGATCTCTTTGAACGAGAATTCACCGAACTTCTCCAAATACAATTTCTTGACAGCTGTTAGATCTAATTCTTCTTTGTAATAGCCTTCAAGCCGAGACTGCAACAAAATACGAGCATTGTCTAGCTGGTCTTGAGTTCCGGTCATCACAAGTTCAGCCCTTTCTTTGTCAAAACCAAACTTTGAGACGGCACTTCGTACGCTTCGTAAAATCGCCCCTTTTTGGGATAAAAGCAAAAACATTTCAAACTTGTTCAAAGGAACACTCTCCTCCAAGAGTATTTGGCGCTTTGATTTTTTAAACTTTTCAGGAATTTTAGCTTTCCAAACCTTCCTCAAAATAGTTTCTGCCAACTGCTGCTTAGTACTCCGACTAGCCCGTAGATTATGGATCTTGACATATTCGACTAACTGAGATTTTTTAAAGGAATTGGATAGCGTGTCAATGAGAGCGCTGGCTTTATAGGCGCTAAGTGAAGCTTCTTTAGGCTTGAAATAATCGATTGCATGAGTAATGTCCGTTGGCTCACTTTCTTTTCCTTCAGCAGTATCATCGAGTCGAATGATTTTGGGAGAGAGTTTTTTCCGTGCCAGCTTAGAGGGACGTTCAACAAACTTTGATATCACCCTGTCTTTGGTTTCTTCTGGACTCAAAATCAAAATGCGCTTCTTCTGTTTCTTCGAGGGTGGTGCTGCTTTCAAGACATCAAGTATAGACAGAGGGAGTTTGTTGGAGGCAGCTGCCAGAGAAGAAAGCCTTCGTAGGCTGCTGTTATGCGAGAAACACCAGGTCTGTATCGATCGGCGTAACATCACCGTTCTTGATTAACTATGAAGCAGAAATGTTCAGATGAGCATCAGGAACGTGATTGATCATGTGACATTCTCCACCTATAAACAGCGTACTTGGTAGGAAAGAGCCGAATAGAAACAGGATGAGCTAAGAAGGTTTACATGGAGGAATGACAGTATGCTCAAATGGCTTCTGGCTCTTTTGTAACTTGTGGAGACCATCGTAGGTGTGTTCGCAGTATCCGAGTATACCGAGCGACTAGATAAGTTGATTCTCCGGCTTTCTACATTAATGGTACAAAGGGATGGGATAAAGAAAACATACAAGAAAAAAAGAAAAGACAGACAAAAATAATAGCAAAGAAGCAACACCCCTTAACGGTAGTTTATGGTGTACGGAATTGTCGGATACATCTTTGAGGAACTGACAGAAATTCCATGGAAATACACAGACTGCATAATGCACCATGCAATGGCAAAAACGGTCGAAAACAACATCACCACACGTTGAATTCGCCTAGACGGCATAAAACGGTTGTAAGATTGGCTCAACAAGTAGACGATAGCACATCTCATCCTCGCGAGTGCCTTCCGAAAAAAAACATGCCGCACAAAAAATGACTAAACACTTGGAAAGCACGTGACGTAAAAATCTTATCTTTTCGCCCTGCGCTGCTTTTTGGAGCCGTTTCGCTATAGATTTCCAAGTTTTCGGGTGCGAAAGTGGGGCAGTTGCATCGCACTTCGCGGAGGACTACCTATAATTGCAATGTGAGGAACTATAGCGATTGCCTCTAATCATGCTTATATATAGCTATGGTTCGCTCTAAGCAAAGCAAGATAATCAACCTATTTCTTCTTCTCTTTGTAAAGGCCTTTTCGAGTCTAAATATTTCATTTCCATCTCACCCAAATTCGTTTCTTTACAGTCCAATACTAAGTGCTAATTGTCTATGATTCCCAGACCCAATCACGTTCTCCGGCCACTTGCATTGATTTCCAGATCAAGCGCATTGAGGCCGCTTCCACTCTTGAAAGTGGCTAAAAGAGGGTTTCAGAGCTCACCGCTGAAGACCAATTCCGCCACTGTCGTTGGTGAAACTCCAAAGACTTCCCCAGTCAATGCTTTCCCACCAAAATTTGACGCTTCTTACTTGAGAGACTTTTCGTTTAGCGAGCTTTTCTCTTTCCTTGTCATTGGTACTGCAACTTTGAACAAGTCTTTGTTAAAAGCTTGTATCAAATTGTTTCCATATGTGCCTATCCCGGTGATTAAGGCTCTTGTCTACAAAATTTACTGTGGAGGAGAAACAATTACAGACGTCAAGCAAACCGGACAAAAATTGACTGCGCGTGGTATCAACAACATGATGATTTCTTTGACCATCGAGGCTTGCAATGGAAACGACAACATAGACCCACAGTACATTGTTGAGGAAACACAAAAGTCCATTGAAGAGATTTTGATTCCTCACACTCTTTCTGTGATTGAGACACTGGGAAAAGACATCAACTCGATTCCTGCCGGATATGTGGCTTTAAAGCCCACCGGATTTGTTAAGAATGCTGCAGCAGTTTTGAAAAACTACAAGTCTGAAGAATACAAGAAGGATTTTGAAGACTTGGTTTCAAAAGCGTCCCAAATCTGCAAAAGCGTGTTTGAGGCCAACAAAAGATTGGCAGCTCAATATCCAGAGAGAGTATCCCCTTTTGTTGTTAGCGTCATAGATGCCGAAAAGCATGACCTTCAGGAAGGTGTTTACGAGTTGCAAAGAAGATTGTACAAGGCTTTCAACCCTGTTGGTTCTCCAGTTTCTGTGGTTGGTACTTTACAAATGTACTTGTCCGAGTCTTCGAACTTGTTAGCACTTGAGGAAAAAATGGCTAGAGAAAATAATTATAGACTTGGCTTGAAGTTGGTCAGAGGCGCATACATTCATTCCGAGCAGGATCGGTCAACCATTATTCATAAGACAAAAGAAGATACCGATACAAACTACAACAGAGGAATTTCATACTGCATTGACTCGATTTTGTCTAGCGAGTCGAACAAGTCTGTCATCGGCCATTTGGTTGTTGCTTCTCACAATGCAGACTCCTTGAGGTTGGCTTCAGAGAAGACTTACAAAAGCATCAATTCTGTCAACAACGCTAATAAGTCTAACATTTGTTTGGGTCAGTTGATGGGAATGGCGGATGCCATCACATACGACTTGATCAATAATGAAAAGATTGATAACGTCATTAAATATGTACCATGGGGTCCACCATTGGAGACCAAAGAGTACTTGTTGAGAAGATTGGAAGAGAATGGCGATGCCGTAAAGAATGATAATGGTTTGCCTTTAATCAAAGCCGTTGGAGCTGAAATGATGAAAAGGCTTGTTGCTTAAGTAGCGCTACACGTGAGCTACTATTTACGTCTTGAAATGTATAATGATACTGAAAATCTTAAATGTTAACCTGGCAATCCGGTTGCCAAATGTAACAGCTTATAACACACTGAACTAACCACTCCCAACCGATAATTCCAATAGGTTTGCCCATGAGATCCGAGCGCTTCGCTGTATTTTTAGACATTCTCTTGGCGTATTCGTTGCTGCTATTGTCATAGACCAACACATTCTGGCCCTCCAGTTCCTTCAAGGCGGTATCAATTGCGCTTACTGTTTTGCAGAACTTCATCGCCTTAGCACCAAATGCGTGGAAAATAAATTCACACATTTCAAGTGTCTTTTGATCTTGTTTCTTATCGAGAATAATAATTGACTCAGCCATGAGTAAGCTGGAATTATTTGATAGCTGCTTGTTCAAATCCTCCCCTCGATAAAGCTTTTCACGAAACTTATAGACATCATTGCTCTTGAGGCCATTAATGTGGAAGGAATGTCCCGCGGGCAATAAATAAACGGACCAGTTGTTCAAAACTTTTGGATCTGCGATAGCTTGATCTACAAATGAATCAGCTAAAATGGGCCAGCCCAAAGCCAATGCTTGAAGATATTTTGCACTTCGAGAATAGCCGTCAGAAAGAAGAGCTCCAAACTTTAGGCCCTCAAACCTACTCAGAGTCAAACAAAGATGATTTGTCTCTGATTCTTCTTTAGTCACAAACAGTTTGATCTCATCATCAATAAATATGCCTCCATTCGAGGTGATGAGTTTACAAAGCTCACCTTTCCTCGCGTCATTGACAGAAGTGACAAAAAAAACCATTTGATTGAACAAAGTTGACTTAATAGGAACAACGTTAGATTGAACGGTCATTTTTTGGGATGTGAGCTTGGGTCCCTCACTTTGAACGACAATTCTTTCATCTGATAACAAATCACTTATGCCGACATCTTGATTACTCAACACGTCTTTCACAATGCTATAAGACTCCTGCACGAGATCTATATCTTCACACATAAGCCTATAGCGCAGTTGATGAGAAGCTCTCATCCCCATATCCATAAACAACTGTGATATACCCACAGAAAATTCCTTTCCCTGAGCGTTGCCATGTCTTCCTTTTTTAACGACAATGGCAGTGTCATACCCTCGAACACACTTAAAATTCGATTGTTCGTAAGAATGAACCAAGCCCGTGACTATGAATTCACCAAGTCTCAGATTCAAAAGAACAATGTCACCCACACGAAGATCAAGTAAGTACAAATCCACATTTTTCATTTCAGTCTGAACAAAATCACAGAATTCCACTTTTGAGACAAGATCAGTCAGACTAAGGACCCGAGCAGGATAGAACTTGAATTGTGAAAGTGCCCAAACAGATTGGGGATTGTGGATGTGCTTGACCAGAAGCACGTTCAGTGGTTCTGCTCGTAACTCCTTTGGCTCAATTTGAGATCCTGAATGAAATTGCGATTGCAATGGCGAGCGGGGTTGCGATTGTAATTCATCTTGAGAATCATATTGGGATTCAAATCCAGATCTATTTTGTGATTGTGATTGTGATTGTGATTGTGATTGTGATTGTGATTGTGATTGTGATTGTGATTGTGATTGTGATTGTGATTGTGATTGTGATTGTGATTGTGATTGTGATTGTGATTGTGATTGTGATTGTGATTGTGATTGTGATTGTGATTGTGATTGTGATTGTGATTGTGATTGTGATTCGAGAATTTGATTCGAACGACGTCTTCTCGGTACCAGTATCTCAACATGAGATTCCTCGTAATCGGGTAGAGCCTCGTAGTTTTCGGATTCAAGCATATCCACGTCGAATTTTACATCATGACTGAAATCCTCTAACTCAGAGGATGATTGACTCCAATCTAATTTTCGAGTCAATGTCGCAGAAATGGAAGCCAGAGCAAGCTGAGAGTCATAGGTCTCCGAATGAGACCCTTTCTTAAGAGATGAAGTAGGCTCAGACAGCCCATTATTTCCGCCAGAGTCACCGAAAGCAAGCGTCTGCGAACTCTTGGTTGCATTGCCTTCCGCTTCTTCAATAAGCTTTTGTCTTTTACGTTTATGAGCATCGACACTATCCTCAATAAGTAATACAGTATCGACATCTGTTTGAGCGTATTCATCATTGCTGATGATGCTCACTTCAGCATTGGTAGCTCTACCATTCTGACTGCTCGAGAAAATAGACTTGCAACCAATATCTATCGTATTAGTGGTGTGATCGATGAATTCCTCCTGAGTGTTTACAACCTGAGTCGTTGGTTCTTCCCTAACGCGACCTTCACTTCCTTGGGATAGCACAAGAGTAGTGGTGTCGGCTTCAGGCTCACTTTTCTTTGTCGGGGAAGACCTCATATCCACCCCATTTGTCTCCTCGGGTTGAAGATTAGATACCTGTGTGATTGGCTGGGTATTGCCCCATTCAATAGTGTGCAGCGCATGATCGCTACTGGGATTAAATAAAACTTGCCCATCTTCGGTCCTTTCCATGGAATTGTCCCGAGTTTTTGAGGTATTAAGAGCATCAAAAGACTTCAATTGTTCCTTTTGAAAAGAAGATAGATGAGTTGAATTATGTAGATCATTCCTTAAAAGGAAACTTGCACCTTGGCTTTCCTTTGTCCTTGATGGCTGTTGCAGTTCAGAGTAATAGTCCACAGGGGAGATAACCTGGTCAGCCGGGGTCCTTCCTAATTGTGGAATTATTTGAGTGTCATCATGAATAGTTTTGCTTTGAGAGACAAGACCATGTGTATCCTCAGCAATAGATTTATTAGGAGAGTAAATGATCTGGGTGTCGTTCTCCACAACTTTCCTCAGTGGGATGATGACTTGAGTATCCCCTTCAAGTAAGTGGTGTGGATAAATGAGTTGAGTGTCTGCAATGTCTGTACTTGTGTTAGGTCGTAGATCTGGTTTATATTTCTGGAGTAAATGTTTCTCACTATGCCTTGATTCTTTGTCATGTACATCGCCTGGAAGATTAGTTGCAATCATTTTGTTGCTATGTTCGATAATCGTGGGAGTATTCAAAGAAGTCTTAAGTGTTTGAGGTTCGACAGAAACATTCTGTACTTTTTCATGAACAATTTGGGGTTGCTTACTCTTATGGATTGAATGGCCATGCATTAAGGATCCTGTTGCTCTAGATGAGTTAATCAATTGTGTATCCTCATTTGGTCCGATTAACTGCGTATCTTCCGCTTTGTCCAAGGTAGAAGGGTCTTCAGTCGAAGAAGTGAGCCTACTTCGTAAAACCTCATGTGCTTGTGATTTCTCATGGGGTTTGTCATTCGAAGGAGTTAACAGGCGCCTCTTTGCTATGGGAGACACGTCATATGAGTCACTCGAGGATGAAAAGCTGCCATGGCGGAAGACAGGGCTTGTACTCTGGTCAATCTGAGTTGGCTCATTTGGTAAGCTTGGTGAATGGAACAGCCCAAATGTGTCTGGAGAAACTGGCCACTTTTTTCTGTCAGACCACTTGGTATCATCTGCAAATACCAAGCTGTCCTCTTGGGTCAGCGGCATGAATGTAAAGTTAAGGAAAAGTGGAGGTGAAGCGAAATTTGTAGTAGTGGAAACTTTCAGATAATACGATCTTGATAGTGCGAAAGTGAAGATTTGAACGCCATACTGTAATATAAGCTTTGCGGTACCTTGAACATTACATAACCCAAGAAAACTTCAGGCACGAAAACAACGGAACTAAGCAGAGATGAAAGAAAGATTTTTAAAGCTACAAAATATTCTTTAGCGTCAATATTTGGATTGGCCTCTTGCACTAATCATATTAGCCAAATCACTCATCCAAATCGACATGTTATCGACTTGTGAACACTAATGTTGCATACCCTTGAACATAATTTACACCTCTACAATAACACCATAACGACTAATGTCTGGTAACAAATTTTAAAAACATCAATATTAAGCATACATCAAACGTGATATTAAGTTTCTCTATTTCTCCTTGTGTTAATTAGTGGAAGCCAGATTGGCTATTTTGAAGCAAGTTCAAAAGCGCCTGGAGATTATTCTGCATCTGTGGATTTTGGTTCATCATATCGGACACATATTGGTATTGATTGGGGCTGAGTTCCTGGTTTAACTGACCCAGAATATGTGGATTAGAAAATTGCGCTGAGCCGCCAAGTTTTGAAAGAATGCTATCCAAGCTCCTGGGCGGTGCCGAAGATTGGGGAGGCAGCACCGACTTTTTCAATATACTTTTGCCAACAGGAACATAGTCCTTCTTCACGACGAAAAGCGCATACAAGCCTCTATCTAATGGACCAAAGTCCATGTACGGAGGAATATTACCATCGATAGCAAAAACATAGGCATCTTTTACGAAACCGGCGCGGTCTGACAAAACACCAACCTTCTTCTTGGAAAGAAGATATTCAAATAACTTTTCGTAATCAGCATTATCGTTGTTCAGCAAACGCACCAAATAAAAATCTCGAGAAGATGCCACTTGCGACAAGTAGGGGTCAGCACGGGTTCGATCGAGGCGACCCTCGATGAGATATTTCAGCTTTTCAAACATCTCTTTGCAGACACGTATAGCCCGGTTATGTATGCTTACTGTAGTCACGTCCTCAGGCTTCTTATAGTTGGTGCATGAAATAAATTCTGCTTTAGCTTGAAATTCCACGAAGTCAGGAAACACTATAGAGCCCGACCAAAATTGAACAGGCATCATTGGAGGTAGTTTGCGTTCCGGTTCCAGTTTTTGCTCTTCGTGGGATGTTTCTTTCTTACCCTTCAAAATAAAATCTAGTTCATCATCACTGTCGTCGTCCTTTTTCTCACTTTCTTCTCTTGATTCATTAATACCCGGGTCATCCTCGTCCTCATCATCCAACTGGTACAAGTTAGGGCCCTTTGTGTTTGTTGCGATGACGCTTGGGGAAGATTCTTTTTCAAAATTGCGGTGGTCAATGTTCCTTCCCATAATACCAACATTAAAAGCGTCATCAGTATGACTATTAGACGATGTTTCCACGATTTCTTCTCCCTTATGCGTACGACGAATACGCTGCCCTGCGTCTTCCTCCACCGTAAGAACAGAGCGACGAATCAGCTCCTGGCGTACTTTTTCGGCGTAATCTTTGAGTTCAGAGTCAATCTCTTCAGGAGGCAACAGTACCAAGTCTGACATCGCTAACGACCCTTGTGCAGCTTTCGCTAGAACAGCAGGTTTCTTCACCAAGGCCATTACGCTTCTACTCTTGTCTATGTATTTCTTGTCTGTGGTGCCTGACCACACGTATATTGCCTCCTCCATTCGCTCGGCCAAACGGTATGCATCTTCGTCCTTGCTAACACCGGCTGCGGTTTGGTTTTTTAGGATGACATTGTACAATGCTTTGCAGACATTGGTCCTAGTCTTATCTTTGGGCGCTTTTTCTTTAGCGACTTCTTTTTCTTCAATTTTCTTCTTGTCGCCCTTTTCAACTTTTCGATTCTTCTGGGGAGCACATCGATTGCATGTGTATGACAAGGGGATATTATTTTCGTTTTCATATCCCATACACCGAGCGTGTTGCCATGTGCGGCAATTTTCACACTCAATCATCACTCCTCCCTCGTCAGCTTCTTCATTATAGTTGGCAGATGTCGTGCCACAAGGGTCGCATCGAACTTCACCCTCTTCAGATTTGGGTGCAATATCTTCGTAATCATAATCGTCATCATTGCCCATCACAAGTTTCGGGTCAATGACTTTTCTTCTCTTGACATTGTTCTGTTCTTCGGTCTCTATCTCCGGTACATAGTATAGGTCCAGAAGATCTCTGGCACTATGCTGGCCTTTATTGGCTCTCGAAGAACGGCGTGGTTCGCTCATTACAGTATTAGAGTGAAATAAGTTTTATGATGAAATGTGTGTATGTTTTTAGTAAGTTGGAGTAAGGATGAGATGATGATTTTTTTCCTGTTTCCATTGACTTTGCACCTGCGTCTGTGCACTACAAAACATATTCTTTCTCCAACACTTGAGTGACAACATTTATGATTTCTAGATCGTTTTCCTTGTGATTTCTCCTGAATCTTTTCGCTCTTAGTGAAGAAAATAATACTTACTACATTGCGTGTTTCCAAGGTTTAGTGGTCATGAGAGTTAATACCACAAACAGAATACTGTCATGCATTCGCATTCCTGAAGCGGTTTAAACGTACACCTTAGAAAAAAATGACGTCCGTACGAGATGAGACCAGAGGTTATGACATCGCCTGTAATTATACATACAGCTCTGGTTTGCAAGTATCTTCTTTCTCGGAATGTTTAATTTATCGTAGTATATGCAATGATGGTTACTCTCATACGAAATCAAAATGCATTTTGTCCTATAAACCCTTAATTAATGCCATAAACTCTCGATCATCACCTAACATTTCCTCGACATCTGCTAGAACGTTTTCACTAAATAAACCAGATTTAGTGGGTCTGAAACCTTCAGAAACCGCGTCCGCGATCGACGCCCTTCTCCTCTTCTGCTTTGAAGGAATGCCGAGCTTCTTGCTTAGACTTCCAGCAACCTTGGCGCGTGCTTGTTTCTTTGCATGCATGGCGTTATCATATTTTGTACCAGCTCGCTGGTTGCCACTACTTTTCGGCGAGCCGAAATTTTGCATCGGCTCGAGAATCACCATCGGTGGGTTCATATGAAGCTTATTACGGAACGCTCCCAAGGGTACATGCTTTTTGTTGTTGTTGAAGTCTCGCCAGATGCGAACATCGTTTTCGTCATCATTATCTAGCTCGCTGATGTTGAGCAATTCGTCCAACTCAATGGCCAGATCTTCCGACTCATCATTGATGCTAAAGTTCTTCCAACCCTTACCTCGAGGGTTCTTGTTATTCTGGTTATTCAATGTCCTTGTTGAGAGACCATCGATAATTCCAAAAGGTTGACTTTCGATAGCGACCCACGTACCTAAGACAGGAGGTCTATAGTCTGCGGTCTTAGAGGAAAGAACCTCTTTCGCAACTTTCGATCCAGATTGATTCTGGTTACTAGCAGGAAGGGATAAATCAACATCAGTAGACTCGCCACTATCATAGCCCGGATCTTCCACACTTTCAGTAGCAGAACGCCCTTCTTCCTCATTCCGCTTCTTTTCCTCCATATCTTTACGAAATATTTCCTCCAACATTAGCTGTTCTTCAACATCAAAAGATTCATTGTCCAATTCCACTTCCGACTCGGCATCTGAGCTGAAAAAGTAATTCCACAAGTAGGAATCGTCCTCCTCTTCGCTGTCGAGTGGTCCTTTTCTTTTGTGTCTTTGCGAGAACTGAGGCTTTTTTGATTTTCGAGATGATGTAACAACTCCATCGTTGGGTTTGAGGTCTTCACTTTTCTTGTCCATAATGGGTTCAGCAAAGTCAACAAAATCGATATAATCATTAACATCGCCATCGTTGAAGTCATTTTCGTTTTCCATTTCATCATCGTCACCAAAGTTGCTGCCATCACTAGAACTGGCATATTGCATGACCTGTTCCTTCTGAGCATTATTATCCTTAAAAGAATCCATCACCCGAGCTGTTTCCATTTGTATTGGATCCTCTTCGTCATCGAACCCATTGGTTTCAAACTCATTTACCAAATACTTTTCTTCTTCACGCAAAAACGGGTCTTCAGTGTCATCATTCATAGAGCTTAAAGATCCTTGCCTAGTTCTTGCTTGCCCATCATCTGGGTCTCCATTTATGAATTCATCAAGGTCATTGTCTGCCTGCAAAGTCGCAAGTAAATCATTGTCATCAAACTCATACTCTTCTTCAGAATTGAATTCATCATCCTTGAATTTGGGTACGTGCATCAAAGGCTCATCGAAGTGGAATTCAGCTTTTTCCCCATCATCGTTCACCACTTCGCCTATATCTTCCTCTTCTGTTTTGGTACCTGCTATATTGAGTGAGCCACGTAAACCATCATTCTCATCATCATTGTCATCATCTTCTTCGATAGCAGAAATTGAATCCTCATGATCAAACTCAAATTTAAAGTTGATATCTTCCGGAAGTGCAACTTCAGACTTACGTCGATAAATGGAACCTCTTCTTTGACCTTTAACGGTAGAGGCAGTCTTAGGATTTTTCAAACCTTTAATGGCACGGAGGTTTTTCATCGATTTAGCCCGTCTCTCTGCTTGTAACTGAACAAAATCCACTTCAGAATCATCCGAAGAAGACATTACGTCTTCACCCGCAGAGCCACCATTGGAGCTCGATTCAGAATCATCATCATCATTATCAGATGAACTATATGCCTTTGTGTTGATCATGGAGTATATTCCACCAAGACCTACAGCACTCTCGTCTTCATTCTCATCGTCTCCATTTCCGTAATCCAAGATGTGCTGCTCATCTCCATCATCTTCTTCATCAAAAGCATCATTTTCGTCTTCATCGTCTGAAGATTCTTCTTGTCTCGTGAAAAGTTTCTTTTTCGGAAGCTGCTTTCTTGCTGATTTCATTCCCTTTCTTGCTTTATGAGGTTTGAATTTTCTGCCGAAATTTCCGCCCTTTGAGGTCTCTTCAAAGAACACAGATCCTCTTCTGGAAACTTGAGATTCATCGTTCTCAGACATGGCTGTAAGCGACGATTCGGAATCAGAATCAGAAACATATTTAGACGCATGTGCGCTCTTCTCTTCGTCGGATGCACCAGAAGAAGAGTCGGCTATGCTCCAACGACGCTGTTTTTTAGGCAAGTAATTGTATGCCTTGAAATTCTTTCCGCCATACTTTGGGGTATTGTACAATTTTGGATTCAGTTTCTGGGAGTAGCCAGAAGACTTTTGGGCCGTGGCCCCTTTTCTAGGACTTTTTGCCATTATGTTATGCCAAGAATTCTAGAAAGATATAGGAATTTTCAAAACTGGGACGCAAAAGCTGGCGAGCATAATAGGGGGACAAGAAAGTTTGTAATCGTACTTGTCAAAGCAAAGACTGAGGATCCAGCCAGACACAAGTAATGAAGATGTTTGTGGGAGTACCAGGAAGCAGGCCACGAATTAGATAGGGAGTATTTCCGTAGTATCGACGCTTGCCAAAATTGAATGTTAATCAGATCTGGAGACTTCAGAAATCTGTTACGATCGATTATAAAAGTGTGGAACTAAGCGATGAGGCTCAAATTTGTGTATTACACCATACTTTTCCATGTACAGTCCATACGTATGCTCCTCACTAGTTAGGGGAAAATTGGAGTGTAGGGTAACGGAGCAAGAGAAGCTTCTCCTTTTTAGTCTTATACAGGGAGCAGAGAATCGATTGAAGTTCTGTAAGTGTTTATTTTTTCTCAGCTTGATTTGTATTGCCACCCTCTTAAGTTATATATATGTTTTAAATGCGCCGGATCCAAATGCCGTGGAATGCGAACTTTCATTCCCGTTCCAGTTTCTACCTGCGATAACATTCCAGTGAGCTGCCTAACTTTAATTATTTGGAATACATTGTGAGTTGCGGCTCTTATAGCTATAAATAACAAAACCAACATATACCGAAATGAAAAAAATCTTGTTTGCGGATTTTCTTTTGCTATCAGATGAAAACACAATAGCGCTCTTGCAGAAAACCGATTCGCGTGGAACGGCGCGCTATCTAGGCACAGTTTTTCTCTGATATTTTCTTTTTTTTCCTTTTTCCTATCAGCGGTCAACCACCAGAAAACAAAAAGAATAATCATGTTGAACACAAGAAACGTGCGTGTCTTTGTGGCCGCGTGTTTGCTTTTTGTACTTGTGGGTTATATTTCTTTCTCCTCTGGTTCCTTTAGTGAGCCGCTTAGAACGAAGCCTTCAAGCGACTTTGCTGTGAATCATGAAGAAGCTGGAAACACCTTATTAAACACACCACACAAGGGATCAGAAGCACCATACAAGGCATCTGGTGGTAACATGGCTGACAAAATTGCCACTGACGATAAGCCTGCCGCTACAAAAGCTGCTAACCCAGCGAAAGTTGACACGCCATCTGGAAAGCCTACTGAAAAGGCTAAAGAGAACGATAGCGGGAAATCTGAGCAAAGCAGCAACGAAAAATGCGACAAGACCGATTATGTGGTGATGATTGATGCTGGATCCACCGGCTCGCGTGTACATGTGTACGAATTCAACACGTGTCTCTCCCCACCAAAGTTGTTGAGCGAGACGTTTGAGATGTTGAAACCTGGTTTATCGTCTTTCGATACCGACACGAAAGGAGCTGCTGCTTCTTTGGACCCATTGTTGAAAGTAGCCCTTGAAAAAGTGCCAAAGGACAAGCAAGGATGTACACCAGTTGCTGTTAAGGCCACTGCTGGCTTGAGATTATTGGGAAAAGAAAAGTCTGACGCTATTTTGGCAGAGGTTCGGACACATTTAGAAAATGATTATCCATTTGCGGTCGTTGAGGGTGACGGAATTTCCATTATGGACGGAAAGGACGAAGGTGTATACGCATGGATCACCACCAACTATCTCTTGGGAAACATCGGCCTGGAAGAGAAAATCCCTACTGCTGCTGTTTTTGATTTGGGTGGTGGCTCTACCCAAATTGTATTCGAGCCTGATTTCGGTGACTCAGAAGCCATGGCTGAGGGAGAACACAAATACGAGTTTACATTTGGAAATCGTAACTTCCAACTCTACCAATTCAGCCATTTGGGTTATGGTTTAATGGAAGGCCGTAACAAGGTCAACGCTTTGGTTCTTAACAGTGCCCTCAAGGAGAAATCTGTCACACCCAAAAAGTACGCATCCAAGAAGGAAACAAAGGATGCCACTGGCGATGTGACTATCATGAACCCATGTTTGGCACCAGAGACTAAGGCGGAAAATGTTGCTGTTCAAGTGGGTGAAGAATTCTATGTGGTGAACTTCAAGGGACCAGCTGAGGCTTCTGGACCCCAATGCAGATATCTCGCTGAAACAGTATTGAACATGGACGCAAAGTGTACTACTAGCCCATGTTCCTTTAATGGTGTTTACCAACCATCATTGGTCAAGGCTTTCCACCGCGATTCCGATATGTGGGTCTTCTCGTACTTTTATGATCGTACTAACCCATTGGGCTTCCCAAGTTCATTCACTGTGGGTGAGTTGAAGGACTTGACAAGCACAGTCTGCTCTGGTCTGAAGTTATGGAAGGATGTTTTGCTTGGTGATTCCGTGCAAGCATTGGAAGAAGAGCCTCATTGGTGCCTTGACTTGTCCTTCATTACGGCCATGCTTCATACTGGTTACAATATCCCATTGAGTCGTGAATTAAGAACAGCTAAAACTATTGCTAACAATGAATTGGGCTGGTGCCTCGGTGCTTCTTTGCCATTGTTGGACTCAAAGACGAGTGGCTGGAAATGTAAAATCAAGGAAGTGAAAGAAACTAAGGACTTGAAAGAAGCCAAGGACATTAAGGAGGAGAACGAGCCGGCCAAGGCAAGTACAGATGACGAGAAGAAGACTGAAGCCTAAGTAGGTGAATGGAGGTGTACATTAGCTGATAAAACTCATGAAGATGTATCGAAGAAGATCAATATGAGTAATTACAAGAAATCTACATACCACAGTCAGTTCTATTAGGTAAGCATTATTCGCTTTCAATATTAATGAACAAAGTTAGCAAACAATAATATAGATTCGTGGCTAGAAGCCACCTTCATTCATGGTTACATTGATTGTTGGATCTAATGCATAATGAGAAATACTTTAAGATAGTTAGCTCACTTCACCATATGGCATGCCTGTGGGATTCCAATAATTTCACTATATCTTTAATTTAGAAGTATAGCCATATAGCACTAATATGGGTCTAATTTAGGGCCATGTAGTTCTAATGTGGGGCTTACTTGCAAGAGGATGGTGTTTCTTCAAGATTGCACTACGTCCTGGCGTTTTCAAGTAGAGCTAAAGCATGGTATATGCAAATGCTCGTTCCTGAGAGCACAAAGGCCATTGTTACACCGTCTGCGAACGGATCCGATTCGGACATTGGCCTAAGTGACCAATAGGCAACTACATTACTACAATGCCCTACTCAAGTTTCCATGACACGTCCTAAGTCACCCATCTACAGATGATGTCCATTAGAACACAACCTTCATGGAATGTCTATATGAGTCATTGTGCCAACCACTGTTATCGGTTTACAATCATTGAACTCTCTGCAAACATAAGGTCATAACAAGCTCAGAGACAAAAGACACCATCTTCATAGGTATGTGAAACGATTTTCGTGGATATCAGTCGTAACCGTTCGTGATCCGAGTGATTCCGTAGGCCATAGAAAAATAATGAACATGGCAGATCGCACTGACTAGTACCACGAAGCGTTCAGGCGTAATCGTTTTCCTACACCCAAAAAACTGACAGCAAATCTCCATACTTACTTTATTTGTTGAAACTTAACAATGATGAACTCGAAAACAAAGGGCAAGAACGTGTTTTCGAACTCCGAAATGTATGTTGGGTTACCATGTGCGGCTTAATTCCGCGCGCTTCGCGATCCCACCAGCTACTCTCTGTCGTCTTTCTCCTGCTTCTCGTACCCCTTTATCTTTTCTTTTACATCTTTTCCATTCTCTTTTCATATTTACTTGAATCAGTTTTTCTGTTTCTTCTGCGGTGTCATCCAATTTATTCGTCATATCGTGGGGTATCTTTTCCAGTGTGTCCAAGTGTCCTAAATGAATTACAATGTTCCTTCGTCTCCCGGGTGTACGCCGCCTTCTTCACCATGCAAATCACAAACAGAGTCGCCAGAGGACCCGCCGCTTCTCCTTAGTGCTGCTGAATTGCGCTCTGTTAGCTCACATGCTCAACTTGCACAAACTGCAAACGGTGTACGTATGCTCACCAAAAACCTTGCCACTGCAACGATCCAGCTCCACGTGCGGGCTATCATGATCGTCACCAAACCTCGAGACAACTCACTTGTGTACTTGACACGTGAAATTGTGGAATGGCTCTTACGGCGGGGCGATATTACAGTCTATGTGGATTCCCACTTAAAAGACCTGCCCCGTTTCGCTTGCTCACATCCTCGCTTGCTCTACTGGACCAATCGGTTAGCTCGACGTAACCCTGAGAAATTTGACCTTGTGCTCACTTTGGGCGGTGACGGTACTGTTCTTCATGTTCTGAAGTTGTTTCAGCGAGTGGTACCACCTGTGATGGCCTTCGCCCTTGGCCTGTTAGGTTTCCTCACAAACTTCCGCTTTGAGCACTTCCGTCGCCGCATGGCTACTGTTCTCGATGCGGGTGTCAAGGCTTACATGCGTATGCGTTTCACATGCCGGGTTCATGCAGCAGATGGGCTGGTGATACGCGAACAACAGGTTTTGAACGAGTTGGTAGTGGATCGCGGCCCTTCCCCATATGTCACGAATCTAGAGTTATATGGCGATGGCCTGCTTCTCACAGTGGCCCAGGCAGATGGCCTAATCATCGCCACACCGACAGGTTCCACTGCTTATCTGCTTTCAGCAGGTGGACTGCTTGTCCACCCTGCGGTTAGTGCCATTAGCGTCACGCCCGTTTGTCCACACACCCTTCTGTTCCGTCCAATTTTATTGCCAGATACCATGGTGCTCAAAGTGCAAGTTTCTGTGGCCAGTAGAGCTCTGGCTTGGGCCTCCTTCGATGGACGTGTCCGCACAGAGCTACACAAGGGCTGGTATGTGACGGTGCAAGCAAGCCCCTTCCCATTTCCAACAGTACGCTCATCGAAGACGGAGTACTTTGATCTGGTCAGCAGCAATTTGAAATGGAATGTGCGTGAGCAACAGAAACCATTCTCGCAGTACTTGACAGGTTCCAATCGCTCCGAGTTCGAACAGAAACATCCAGGTGATCCCCAGGTGTCTGATAGTAGCTTTGACCTTGACTACAGTGATGATAGCGCGCTGGTTCAGCTGGAAGATGAGCTGACAGCGCCACTTGATACTCGTACCTGTTATGCTCATCCACATGCAACTGTGCTGATCAATGATGATGCACGAAGTGCAGCTGGCCTCTGAGCTAGGATGTTGTTCCGTCTCTCTCACTATTGTCAAATAAAACTGCCGGGATTTCTCAAGTTCCAAGTTAACAAAGTGATTGAGATATTGGTTGTGGCTCACGGACTAGCCAGATCTTCAACTATTTCTATTGCTTCAAGGTCTAATCAGGTCATCAGTCATGAAATAATATTATTATTCACGACAAATTCGTTCTAGACAATAGAGACGCAAATATTAACGATGAGAGCTCTCCTATTTGCAACGTGTATTATCCTTTTCAGGAGCACGTTTGGCATTGTTAGAGAGGATCAATGGATCCTACTGGACGGCCGCCTTAGTTTGAATTCACTTGCAAATTTTGCACCACACTTGATGTTATACACTTATGCACCATATATGATTGCTCAGGCTACTATGATTGATGGCTGAATCAAAAAAGCCAAATTCGTTCACTTACAAACGTACAATTTTATAGACAATAGACTAACTTACATAACTAGTGACCTATCTTCTGCGTAAAGTGTTACAGCTTCTTCAACATAAACAATCTTGGTAAATGCATACAGAAAGGATAAATAAATCTCTTTTCAGCCACTTACAGCAGGCTACCAAGACGGCGGTCACATCCGATTTCTTGAATTGCGAACCCGATGCTAGTTTCCTCTATTTGTGTATGGCATACACTAATTTGATGTAAGCTACTTGATGTCACAAGATCCATGACCAGAACGACTGGTGTAATATAACAGAAAATGCGTGGTTCATGGACATGAAGTAAAAAAATTATAAGAATGTATAGCGTATACAATGCGGTGACGATACTAAATCACCGCCTGGTTCATAATGAATCCAATTCGCTACCTTAGAAATAGAGAATCTCAATTATCTTGGCTCAAAGGCTTGATATGCAAAGGAAACCTCGTTTAAAAAGCTTACATAAGCATCATATGTCCCGATTGCGACCACAAAGGTGTCTCGAGCTTTGCTGTTTGACCTGCATACAAGGTTGATGACTGGGACAAATGCACGTGATGTTTTTTCTCTTCGAACGATTTTCTCTACTCAAAGTCCGCATAGAACTCATTTCTCCATGTTTTTTAAACTCACTTCATGACAACTATCAATGGAAACGGGCTGCACTAAAATTATATCTTATATACTGTGCATTGCTTTCACTCTGCAAAAAGAAGACAGCGAAACTTTGTCACGTGCACCAAAAAGAAACGAAAGTGCCAGGCGCGGGCATCCAAATCTGCAGGCAAAAAAAGAAGAAAAAAAATTCTTTCCTCTTCCTCTTCTTTTTAGATACTTGATCACATTAGTTCGAAAAGACAATATGACTGATTTAGCACAGCAAATGAACAACCTTTCGGTGAACGGCTCAGGCGAAAATGCCTCCTCCGGAAAATCCCAATATGTTCCTCCACACCTCAGAAACAGACAAGGTTCTAGACAACCATCTAGCGGCCGTGATTTTTCTGACTCTGATTCAGGATTTGGTGGCCGCCGTTCAGGCGGATTCAGCAACGGCGGCGGATTCAACTCTGGACGTCGTTCCAATGGCTTTGGTGGCGGTAGAGACTTCGGCGGCAGAAGCGGTGGAAGAGGTCCCCGTGTTGGCGAAGGTTCTTGGGTTGATGGCAAACACGTGCCAGCAGCCAAAAACGAGAGAATGGAGATCGAGTTGTTCGGCACACCAGAAGACTCTTCGTTCCAATCCTCCGGTATCAACTTTGACAACTACGACGACATCCCAGTGGAGGCTACTGGAGAGGGTGTCCCAGAGCCCATCACTTCTTTTGAAGCTCCACCATTGGACCCATTGTTGGTTGAAAACATCACTTTGTCCAGATTTACCAAACCTACTCCCGTGCAGAAATACTCCGTGCCTATTGTTTGCAACAAGAGAGATTTGATGGCATGTGCCCAAACAGGTTCCGGTAAAACAGGTGGTTTCTTGTTCCCAGTTTTATCTGAGTGTTTCATGAGCGGTCCTGCTCCTCAACCAGAGCCAACTGGAGCTTTCTCTTTCAATAAGGTTTACCCTACTATTTTGATTATGGCTCCCACCAGAGAATTGGTTTCCCAGATTTTCGAGGAAGCCAAGAAGTACTGTTACAGATCCTGGGTCCGTCCTGCCGTTGCTTACGGTGGTGTTGACATTGGACAACAAATTAGAACTTTGCAAAGAGGATGTGATTTGTTAGTCGCTGCTCCAGGTCGTTTGACTGACTTGTTGGAAAGAGGCCGTGTATCCTTGTGCAACGTCAAATACTTGGTTTTAGATGAAGCCGACAGAATGTTGGATATGGGTTTTGAACCACAGATCAGACACATTGTCCAAGAGTGTGACATGCCAGATGTTCAAGACAGACAAACATTGATGTTCTCTGCCACTTTCCCAAGAAATATCCAAATGTTGGCTAGGGACTTTTTGAAAGATTACGTTTTCTTGTCTGTGGGCAGAGTCGGTTCGACTTCCGCTAACATTACCCAAAAGGTGTTGTTGGTTGAAGATGATGAAAAGAGATCTGTTATCTTGGACTTGTTGAGCGCTGCTGACAATGGTTTGACCATTGTGTTTACCGAAACTAAGAGAATGGCTGACTACTTGGCTGATTTCTTGTACGATCAAGGATTCCCAGCCACTGCTATCCACGGTAACAGAACCCAATACGAAAGAGAGAAGGCTTTGGCGGCATTCAAAAATGGTACTGCTCCAATCTTGGTTGCTACCGCTGTTGCTGCTAGAGGTTTGGATATTCCAAACGTCCTGCATGTCATCAACTACGACTTGCCAAGTGACATTGATGACTATGTGCATAGAATTGGTCGTACCGGTCGTGCTGGTAATACTGGTATTGCCACTTCTTTCTTCAACAGAAACAACAAGAACATCGTGAAGGACATGATCGCCTTGTTGAGTGAAGCCAACCAAGAGATTCCAGATTTCTTAGTCAAGATTAGCAGAGAATCTTCCTTCGGAGGCGCCCGTGGTGGTGCCCGTGGCCGTGGTAGCATGGGTGGAAGACCAGGTGGATCTAGAGACTTTAGAAGACAAGGTGGTGGTGGATATGGTGGATCTTCTGCAAGCTCATGGGGCAGCAGCAACAGCAACAACTGGGGCAGCGATAACAGCAGCTCTAGAGGTGGTTACTCTTCTAACTACGGTAACCAGTCCCAAAGCACTTCCTGGTGGTAGTGTTGAGGACCAGAGCCTGACTTTTTTTTTATTCTAATTTATTGTTGTGTCTTGCATTTGTTACAATAATCGATCTTGCGGAATGCTTGATTGAATGGCACACGCGTCGTTCTTTAAAAAATGCATTCAATTTGTTTTGTTGATGTCTGAATCTATTCAAGGAAAGAAAAAAGGGGAATGAAGTTTGTTTGGTTTGAAAAATGTTTGATTTTTGAACGGTTTTTTCTCCTGTTGTTTTTTTATTATTATTTTTTTCATTTCTTTGAAGATTTTTTCTTATTTTTCTTGTTTCTTTTGAGCATGTTCTACGGAGTTTTATGGTGATGGGAAAATATTACACGAATTACGGTTTTCACGATTGCCTTTATTGATGACTAACTTCACAGAATATGTATTACTACTATTATTTACGAAAGAGATGGGAAATTCACTACAACGCCTTATAAGAAAGAAATTCAAAGATGGAAAAAAGCTATTTTTTTTTGGCTGCGTCGGCATATGCTGAATTTGGCCAAAGTTGTTTCTTTCCTGTTGAAAGGTGGATGCCTGGTTATTTTATTTATGGAAAGGATTTAGACATTGGGGTACTATATAGAGAAATTATTTTAATAAAGCGCAATCTTTGATTTGTTTGTAGTCTACCACGCTTTGATTCGAACGTGAGAATTTGCGCTCGCTACCTAAATTTCAAAGGTGCACCCGTACCTTTTCTTTCAAGCTAACGTTAGACTCGGATCAGATTTCCAGATAATACCCCATTATGGTTGGTCCTCGCAGGAAACTAAGAATTGGGATTATCCTGATCGTGCTTCTATTTCTATTGTATACTTTTGTTTCCACTGTTTCGGTTCCAAGGCATGTTACGAAAACCGAGTTATCCACAAACAAACTCAAGCTAGCTCGAGAACTTGAGAAGAACAGCAACTGGAAGAAAACGGGGCTAAATTTTCACACCAACAAGGCCGCAAATCTCCCGGCTCTTTCGACTTTAAGGCAGCAACTCAGTTTCCAATTCCCCTATGAGCCTTCTAAAGGATTTCAGAAGAATATCTGGCAAACTTGGAAAGTAGGATTGAACGATGAGACTTTCCCAACTACATATCGGGGATACCAAGAAACTTGGGAGGCATTGAATCTGGGATATAAGCATTATGTGATTCCTGATGATGAATGTGATACTATGGTGAAGCAGTTGTTTGCATCAGTTCCGGATGTCGCTCAGGCATGGTCGCTCATGCCCAAGAATATTCTAAAAGCTGATTTTTTTCGCTACTTAATTTTATATGCTCGTGGAGGTGTCTATTCCGATATCGATACAAAGTGTCTCAAACCTATAGACACTTGGGTCTCCAAAAATCAAACGATATATGGTATCGACAACCATGCAGGGCTCGTGGTTGGAATTGAAGCAGATCCAGATCGTCCAGATTGGGCCGAGTGGTATGCCCGGCGAATCCAATTTTGTCAATGGACAATCCAGGCGAAAAAGGGACACCCTATGTTACGCGAGTTGATAGCGAAAATCACCGAGTTGACTTTGCAAAGATGGAAAAATGGTGAGTTGAAGAAAATCAAGGGTAAGGATTCTGGCGGTGATATCATGAATTGGACAGGACCTGGTATCTGGACAGATATGGTCTTTGAATACATGAACAATATTCTTCAGCCACAAGAAAACTTCGAGCGCAAGAAGTACGATGAGATAGTCACCTGGAAGCTTTTCACGGGCATGGAGATGCCAATGGCTATTGAAGATGTGTTGATATTGCCTATAACTTCATTTTCTCCTGATGTGAATCAAATGGGTGCTCAGAGCTCATCGCATGAGCTAGCGTATGCAAAACATTTGTTCCTGGGCAGCTGGAAGGATAATGGTCCATCGGAGTAAACGTCTACATATCTTTCTCCATTGGAGTGTACTTTCAAGCATTATAGATTTGTAAGGATGGTTTTCAGTCGAGCTTAATTATGCGTGTAGTGTTCTCATTCCTATGAACTCGTCTAAAAGAGCTTTCATTGAGAAAGAGATCAACGCCTTATCAAACACCGAATTTTTCTCGCATTCATAGTTCGACTAGTTCTTTTTTGGCATGCAATTTGTTCCCCTCGACCGCGCAATTTGTATGTGATGTACATGCAACTTTAAAGTGTGTGTCATTCTCTCTGAAAAATATTAGACCCCTTGATATTTCTTTCCCGCAAGTCTAGACCAGCGTTAAGATTATTATCTATTGGCTTTGTCGTCTCTTTTCCGATCGCCACCTCCCAATGTGCACCTTTGTCGCACAATGATTAGTGACACATCGTGGGGCTGATTGCATTGCCGGTATACAATGTTTAATATATCCATTGTAGTCCACGCAAACACGAATCTACAAGTAGTTGATTGTTCTAAACAGTGGCTCGTATTCTTTCTCGTTTATATGTGGTCTCATCCAGGAGCAATCCCCACATTTCCTGCATTTTTCAAAGATATAGCGTTGCTCCGTTGTTTGCAGGACTATCTGATTTTGCACCTGGTCTGATCACCTCTTTCCGTGTTAGGAGCAATCATTTGGTAACGCAACAATATCTCGCCATTTGCGCTCCTGCGATTTATCTACTTGGCCTCTTGCCTTAGTTTGAAGAAAAGCTAAAGTTCTCAACTATGATCAAGGTGGCGGTTATCGTTATTGATGTCCAGGAAGATTTTCTCCCTCCAAACGGAACGTTAGCAGTTCCCGATGGTCGCGATGTGATCTCTCCCATCTGCAACATCCTTAATGCTGGAAGATACCCGTGGCTGGCTGTGGCGATAACCCAGGATTGGCATCCCGAAACCCATTGCCTGTTTGCATCAAATCATAACGTCGAACCGTATTCAGAGCTTGAGTTCAAACATCCTCTCGGAGAGAAAAACGGCACAACATGTGAAGTGAAGACACAAACGCAGACAGTTTGGCCAATCCACTGCGTACAAGGTCTGCCGGGGGCACAAGTGGAGAAACAAGTATGGGAACATTTTGAGCGCATCCGCAAACATCTTCCCTCTGCAGTTGTGAAGAAAGGCTACTTGGAGGACAGAGAGTACTATCTGTGTTTCTGTGACTGCTGGAAATTGCATAGAACAGAGATGACAGAATTCCTTCAAGAAAATCAAATCACCGATGTTGTGTTCGTGGGTCTTGCTTACGACTACTGTGTACTCCACTCGGCCACAGACTGTCTGGAATCTGGCTTCAACACATATGTGATCAAAGACTGCTGCCGCAGCGTTTTCCCAGACCGCATTGCCCAAACAGAAAAGCAATATAGCGATGCGGGTGTTCGGCTTTTTGATGACGCTGATAGTCTTCTTAAACATTTCGAGGAGTGTAGTAGAAGACATGCGGGTTAGATCCTAATTGCAAGTTTAAGTGAGCCATTTGTTTCCTCGATCTATCCCATTTATGTACATACCAACATACGATGCTGTTGAAAATTATACATTGCCTATACGTTTCTATCCAATGCTGTAGTTGATTTGCGAGCTTCCGTCCCATCTATTCAAAGCTGGAGCAGAGCTAGCAAGTCACGCTTCTTCTTCTCTACCAACCACCTTTCTACATCTCTGCTCGAAGGCCACATTATTTGCTTTTTCCCGATGCCAGCATCCAAAACCGCCTCGCCCAAAGCGGCGTTTACTTCTTCCATTAGCAGACGCTCATCTGTGTTGATGGGCAGATGTAGGTTCTCACTTCCATAGTATTCAATCAGTAGCAGTATTCTGTCTTTGGCCAGAGAGTCTGAATTCGCTTCTCCATTTGAACGCATTTGTTTCACCTCTGCTAAATCTTTTGCCCGTCCAAAATATCGCACGCCGTTCCTGCTGACTCCACCATTTCCTTGACCATATGTGATGTAGTCGTTTCCTCCCAACTTTTTGATGTGATGCTCCCACGCTCTCTTTTCACGATGAAGTTTGTTGAGTGACTCGTTAATTTCACGGATTTCCAGCTCAGGTATGCTGGGGTCGTTGATTTTGGTAAGTTTGACTGATATCTCAGTTACAATAGTTTGTCTCCATCGCTCAGCCTGCGGAAGCGACTGAACTGACTGAACGTAACGTGGTCTTTGAGATGGATCAGATTCCAAAGCTCCAGCATCTTTGCTTTTCTGCGCTTGATACCTGCTCAAAGTCGAATTGGAAACTTCTTTTCGAGCCATGATACATGTGATGAGACAACTCGCACTACGCATCTTGCATCATTATACAGATTTCATCATAAAGGAACCGCACGACTTATAGTCTACCATTTACAATTCTCCTATACTCTCTTTTCTTTTATAGATGCCCATATATATCTTACATGCCACGGAACTGGTTTTTTGATGCGCTTCTACGGCCTGCAAACCGTTGCTTGGTTCTACCATGTTTTTCCAGCAGATCTTCGTCGTCGTCCAAGCGGAAACGGATCTTCTTCTCTTGTCTCTTTGGTTGGAAAGTAACCTCCATCTCTCCTTTTCCATGGCTTCTGGTTCTCGAGTTTTGACGATGCTCATTCTTCTCCTTTTCAATACGGTTGAGTTTGCGAACTTGTTTTTCGAAAGTTTCGTTACGTCTTGCCTCAGACTCATTTTCTGTTACAGCTCTCATCTCATTCATAAACCTGTTGGCTTCTTCATCGCGCTTCTTCTTCGCTCTCAATCTTTCCAACTCTTTTTGCACCTTTTGTTTGCGTTTCTCATCTAGTTCACCTTCCAGCTCGCTCTCAGACTCGGATTCAGATTCCTCATCTGGCTTGTTATCTCCATTCATACGCTCTTCATCAGATTCCTCAGCAGCAGTTAAGGCACGAGGCTTATCTGTAACCGTAATATCCTTAGTAGCACGGACTGGATTGAGTTGCTTGTACTCGTGAGATTGTTCGTCCACAGCGAAATCAGGGTTCTCGAACAATTCCTTGAAACGGTCATCATTGACAAGGTCATCGTTTCCAGGCTTTTCTTGCAATTTCTCAGCCAACTCCTTGTTGACTTTGATTTTGGTATTTGTAACAGCGCCGGTAGATCTGATCCGAGACTCTCTTTCTTTTTCGATTTTCTTCCTGATTTCTCTCTCACGCTGATCTTTGAAAGAGTTAGGATTGGCAATCAAGTTCACCTTATCGTACAATTCTGTATTAATAAAGTAACCATGCATGTAAGAACGCAAAACATTCGAGCCAATCAAGTGTGTCAAGTTCAACTTGGCCACCTCATCTCTGGTGATGAATCTGTAGTTAGAGTAAACGCTATCTGACGGCTTCTCTTCCATTTCCTCCGTAATGTTATCCAAGAAAGAACACCATTTTGGAGCTGGGCCCAAGTCTGGAATATAGTATGCATGCATTGGAATACCCTCATTTGCCATAAAGAACATTCCACTTTCCTTTACGTACGCCACATCGTTGATATCAACACTTGGTTCCATAGAAGTATATGGTTTACCATCATATCTGCTCCACAATTTGGCAATTCTTTTATCAGAAGTTAAAATTTTGTCCGCATCGCTGCTGTTCTCATCAATCCAAATGACCTTTTTTACCTCAAAACCGTATCCTTGATCCTTCACTACTGATGGGGTTGATGTTCTCAAGTCATAAATAAGAGACTTTCCGCTAGACGTACCACATGCAAAGTTCAAGCCATCATTTCTAAATGCAGTTGCAGTCACCTGACAGGGTTCTCCAAGTTGCTCAGAAACAAAAAGCTTCGCTGCCCTTTGTCTACTTCTTGGGTCCCAAAATTCGACAGTGCCATCTTCCAAACCAGCAGAAATTAAACCATGCACAGGATTAATATCGACAGCATTAACGCCTTCAGTTGTATCCAAAACATAGGGGTTAAGGAAGCGCCCTTGTTCTAAGTTTAATCTGTACAATTCATTTCCGGAAGCACCGATTAGCAAGTCGCAGTTAGTCTCATTAAACACAAGACTTCTTCCAAATTTTGGGATTCTGCTTTTGTAGTGGATCCCACCCTTAGTGTGAAACTCGATCGTTCTGTCATTCTGTAAGTGAACAGACTTGGTCCAATCGCTAGACAAGATTTGGAAATCCACATTCTCACTATCGGTATGTCTATCAAACTTGAGTGACAAGTTAGAGAAATCATACACATGTATTTGTGGCTTGTAAGTTCCAGTAGCCATAGCAAACTGACCATCTGGAGAGACTCTGATTTTATTAGAGGCTTCACTGAATTCGAAGTCCTGAATTAACTCGACTCTGTTCATGTAGTCTGCATCATGTTTCAACTCTTTTCTTCTCTTTCTAGCTATCCAGTCTGGTAGAGATCTGGACACATTAGATCCAGCAACTTGATATACAGAAACGTTACCCGCGGATGTAGATTTCAAAACCATTATCAAGAGGTGCTGTAATCCAGTTCAGATTTTCCCGTGAGATGATCATCACCAAACGGTAAGAGGAAGCGCGAAAAAAAAAAAATAAGCACATGATCAATATATATACACTACCTTTATGATAACTACCTCCCAAACTTATCAACATGTACACTTTGTTGTCTTGATGAATTTAATGAATTTGGAAAATAAGCCGGCCCAGACGATTTCGTGTTTCCTGTTCCGATTTGTAGGTTTCCCTTTAAGGCGTGCTTTTTCTCGTAAACTGCGCTTATTTCTCTTTCATTCACAGATACAATCTGACTTTCTGGATATTCAAAATTTAAACCCTGTACCATATTAGGGTATTCACGCACACCATCATTAAATGTCTGAAAGAACTGGCTAGCGCCACTATCGAACATTTTTTTGCCCATTTTCAGATCAACTTCTATTACCAACTTTTCAAACAATTTTTCAAAAATAACAACTAAGTGGATGTCAGCGTAGCAGGCATCGTTGGTGAAATTGAACAAAGTGATCCAAATCAATGACTTATTGTCAACGGCTGACAATAATATTTTTATCAAAGAGATGGCTAATGAGTACTTGACTTCTCTATCTTGGGCACCAAAATTCAACTTGAAGCTGGAAATCAATGCAGCTACTAAAGACCCAAGCAAATGCTCCACTTTGCAAACAATAATCTTCTCAAGAATAGCCTTCGACAGAGAGTCTGATTTCAAGGCTTCTAATTCATGACCCAAGTTTTTTTCGATGGTGATTAAGGAAAGAAGTAACCCGTCATTCACATCTTTTAATTCCTCTATCTCCTCTATAGGTGTAGTCAACTTTTCACCAAATTCAGCAAAAAAATAATTTGGTTTCGGAAACGGAGGGTAATCCCAATGAGTGAAAAGCCCCTCAAAGTATTTTAAGACAGAATTGCCATCCTTGCTACTGTATAACAAGTTGCGTGAAAGCGTAAATGCAAAATCAGTCAATACTGATACTAACGAACTTGTTTGAGAGTGAGTATTGAAATTTGAGTAGAGCTCTCTCCTTGATGTATACCCAAATGCGATCTCATGCATGGCTATAAAACAACATGCACGTAATATTGGGCATATCAGTAATCTGAATTTTGGACCTTGATTCAAGATATCGATTACCAACTGGAAAGGGGAGTTGATTGCTATTTGAAAAGCTTTCTTTTGAGGAGACGTAAAACTGCGTCCAAAGATTCCAGCTCCTGGCAAAGTGAACACTGCTTCACCAATGATTGTAATCGAAGGAGTCAGGAGCACCACGTCCAAAAGCATCTTAGCGTGCATTGCTGCACTATCTTGCAGTTTCCCACTTGAGGTATCTCTAATGATCTCAGATACCCTCTCATCGTGAAATAACAATAATGTAGTTAGCTGTCTATTAGCGTTTCCTGAGCAAATGATATGCAACAAATCCTTTAACCCCTTATCCAACGCCTCTTCTGTCTTGTGCAAAGTTTCGAAAATATTGAGAATCCTGACTGCCACATGAAGCACATCGCAAACTAACCATGCATCTGCCGCCGTTTGGTGATCTATAGTTATAAGGGTTGTCCATAACAGTGCATTCTGGTTATCCTGGTTGGATACCGCAGGCCACCAATCGGGGACAGAAAACCCACACGGACCGTGTAAAATCAGATAAAGATGTGTAGTGAGTTCAGGGAGAAAGTAGTGTATTGCAACCAACTTGCAGAAAGCTTCTCGCAATGGTTGCAGTTGAGGGCATAATGTAACCAACCTTGCAACAGGCTCCAAAATATCCCTTGTAATAGGCTGCACTCCAGTAGACAAGAGCCTGGCCACTAATTGGGCTAAAGTTGCAGCTTCCGAGGATACCGATAATAAGTCTGGTTTCCCATTAGCACTTACTATTTTTTGAACGAGCTCTGACAATTGCTTATGGGCATAAGTTAGCGCTGAAGTGGATATATCCATTTGATGCCGCTGGAATAGGATGATCAATAAAAAATGCTCAATGAGGCAAGAGGGAATACTTTGTGTAAGTTATGTTGGCCGTAAGTAAGGTACTTCTAGCCCAGTTAAGGTATAATGAAAGGCAAAAGAAATATAAAAAAAAATAGGGTCGTGAAGAGAGATTATAAACTATTTGCAGATAGCTAATTTTATATCATTTGGGAGCCGTCGCGTCAGTGTTTCAGAGCTGTAATTTATTTCGCAGCCACAATAATATGCAAACAACCGAATGTGATAGTTGCAAGAGAAATCGTTTTTGGCAAAGTATTCTGGAAATTGTGTCACTTCTTTTGCAGGTGGAAGTATAGTGTCTCGCCTAATCACAACAGATAAGGAGACAATCATTTTTCTTTGTCTTAGGTTAGAAGTCTATGCACGCAGAATGCTTATCTATGCAGCTTTCAGAGAAGGGGAGTGCGGGATTACTGTAAGATTGACACATTCCAGACCCTTTTCATGCAAGACGCCTGCTATAGTCTTTAACTTTTTTGCAGATATATTCTTTGTTAATATCTTTACCCTCGGCAAGGTTCATATCGAGTAGCAATTCGGAGAGCAAGTAAATTTTCCCCCATATTGTACTATGGTGGTGATAAAGTTCGTTCATTTGTCATGCAAACGTATGCATTCTCGTAGTTTGGTTCGGTTTACTTGCGTTGGGGGAGATCAATCTACACATCAATGCAGTAGAAGACATTTCGACACAAGATAAATCTCCATTAAAATCCGAAGTTCTGCTTCAACGTTACTATTCCTGTTGGTTCCACGTTATCCATACAGCGCTCTGTTCAATCTCTTTGATTAGTTCTTGACTATCATATCATGCCCAACCAACTTACTTTAGCCACAACCATCCCCCCAATAATGGACTTGAATGAGATTACACGAGAATACGAAAGATATAAAAGAGAGCTAGCGGAGAAACGGTTAAAGCAGATTCGAGAAGAATCCGCAAGTCCTGTTGCACTGGGATCAAAAACTACTTTTCATGCCTACGACTTTGTTGCTGTTCCAAAAACTTCAAAATGAAATGAGGAAGTATCTAGGTTATTTATATGTCACTTGACTATGCAAAATACACGCACGTTTCGATAGACCAATTAAAGTTGACTGCCTAACTCCTTGAGTTGTTTCATGACCGCAGACTTTGCAGTTCCGCCAACAGCGTCTCTTCTTTCGACGCTCACTTCGAAGTTGAAGACTTCCTTCACATCCTCGCCAAATCTCGAGTCGATTTCTTGCAACTTCTCAAAAGGCAACTGGTCAATACCAGACAACTTGAGCTCTTCTGCAGCTCTGACACACTCGCCGGAGATGTGGTGGGTCTCTCTGAATGGCACACCCTTTCTGACCAAGTAATCAGCTAAGTCGGTGGCCAACATGTCCATAGTCAACGCACCTTCCATTTTCTCCTTTCTAATGGACAAAGTAGAAATCACGCCCGTGGCAATCAAGATGGAATGTTCTACAGTAGTCAAAGCGTCGAAAAGCGGTTCCTTGTCCTCCTGCATGTCCTTGTTGTAGGTCGACGGAATTGACTTCAAAGACATCATAAAGCCAGCCAAAGAGCCGAAAACACGACCCGATTTGCCTCTCAAAAGCTCGAGAGAGTCTGGGTTCTTCTTTTGAGGCATCAAAGAAGACCCAGTCGAGTAAGCATCTGCCAACTGAACAAAACCAAACTCTGCTGTAGAGTAAATAATCAAGTCTTCCGAGAATCTTGAGATGTGGTTCATGAATAACGAAGACCAAAACAATGTTTCAACAACATAATCACGGTCAGAAACAGCAGTCAAGGAGTTTCCAATGACACCTTCGAATCCCAACTTTTGAGCCAAGAAGTCACGGTCAATTCCATATGGATGACCAGCCAAAGCGCCTGCTCCCAAAGGAGATTGGTTCACCCTTTCCAACACTTGTTTTAATCTCTTGTAATCCTCGGTAAAGTATGTGGCATATGAAGATAACCAGTGTGCCCATCTGATAGGCTGTGCCCGTTGCAAATGGGTATATCCTGGCATCAAGACATCGATTTCTGACTCGGCTCTTTTCAAGATGCTTTCAATGAAAGTTTTTAAGTACAGAAGTAACTCGGTCAATGTTTCCCGAACAAAAATTCTCAAGTCTGTAGCACATTGATCGTTTCTAGAACGGCCAGTGTGAACTTTTCCGGCAATATGAGTTCCAATGATTTCACCTAATCTTCTTTCGTTGGCTGTGTGGATATCCTCATCGCCAGGCTTCTCCACAAAAGTTTTTTCTTGCCATTCCTTTCTAATGATCTCCAAGCCTCTGTGGATCTCAGATAATTCGTGGTCGTTGATCAATCCAAGTTTATTCAATCCTTCAGTGTAAACCTTTGTACCTGTCAAGTCAGCATCGTACATTTTCTGATCATACGGAAGCGAAGCATTATAAAGATCCATCAACGGGTCGGTTGCACCAGTAAAGCGGCCACCCCATAATCTTTGTTCGGCTGGTTTAGACATTTCTGTTATCTTGGGAAAAAGAAAGAAAGGAAACTGGATATAATTGATTCGACGATTTAACATCGCGGCTAGCACTCAATTGCCCAATCGGGAAGGCTCATATATTAGTCACCTTTCCATACCGGAACTTAAACATACATTAGACACACCACGAATACAAATTTGTACCCGTCATGTGGACGATTTCCATCTATTTAAGCGCAGTTTAGAGTGAAGCGAAGATTTCTGCATTCCAACACTTTCGGCTCAAGATATCGTTATTTTGTATTTTCTTTCGTCCTGTCCTATTGACGTGATCTAATCGTTTCGCACAGGTTTCGCAGTTCGCTTTCTCATATGCCTATACTATTTGGTTTCTCTTTTATAGCCGCTTCCAAAAATACTGGTTCTAACTTATGATCCGATGTATTTGTATAATCTGTGCATTATAATACAAAAATAAAAGCGGGTGGCATCGTTTTTGCTCACTTAAATCTATCAGGTTATAGAAGTACATACATTAGCTGACCTATCCAACCATGGTCCCTTGAAAATAGCATTCTCATAAGTACCAGAGCAAATTTAAGGTTTGCATCTACCGCTGAAACGAGGGTACAAGGAGCATTCTCTGACAGTGTATCTGTTGCACAACCAAGCCAAGATTCTTTCCGTACCCAAACCGTATCCACCGTGTGGGCAAGTACCGTACTTTCTTTGGTCAACAAACCAGTAGTAAGCGTCCAAGTCGAGACCCTCCCTCTTGATGGCCGCAACCAACTCGTCATAATCATCAATTCTCATGGAACCACCGGTGACCTCACCCACGTTTGGCATCAATACGTCAACAGATTCGGTGACTCTTGGGTCGTCGGCACATTTCTTCATGTAGAAAGATTTGATTTCCACTGGGAAACGAGTCAACAAAATAGGAACGTTCAAAGTGTCGGTCATCTTACGTTCAGCAGCTTCAGCAATGTCATCACCGAATTTGAATGCAGAGCCTTCTTCGTTTGGAATGCCATGCTCGTTTAACCAGTCCAAAGCTTCAACATAAGTCATTCTCTTGAATGGCATTTGTGGGACTTGGAAATCTGGGTTCAATTTCTTGATCAATGGGCCAGCGACTGGGTCCTCCAAAACATACTTCATGACAGTGGTGAAAAGCTTTTCCAAGTGGTTCAACAAGTCATCAAAAGACAAAAATGCCAACTCACTTTCGATGTGGGTGTACTCGGACAAGTGTCTTCTGGTGTGAGACTTTTCAGCACGGAAGGACTCTTGAACACAGTAAACATCACCCAAAGCAGGCAAACAAGTCTCCAAGTACAATTGGGAAGATTGTGTCAAGTAGGCTTCCTCACCATAGTAGTCCAACTTAAACAATGTCGAACCACCTTCAACTTGTGTCTGCACCATGCATGGAGGAGTTACCTCTGTTAATCCTTCTTCTTGGAAGAATCTTCTCATGGAGGTCAACAAAGCAGCTCTAACTTTGAAGACAGAGGACAAAGTTTCACCTCTCATGGTCAAATGACGTTGATCCAACAACAATGCAGGGTCCGCGTTTTCTTGGACCTTGTTGGTGAAGGCTTCATCACCAGAAGGAGCCAAGCCGATGACCTCATAGTAGTCAGCCTTCAACTCAACACCACCTGGAGCTGTCTTACCTTCAGGCAATTTTTCGATAACACCTTTAATGAGTACAGTGGACTCCAAGGTCAATTCCTGGGTGATTCTGGCCTTGGCCAAGTCTCCAGACAACACAGTTTGAAGGAAGCCGGTACCGTCCCTCAAGGTGATGAATGCAACACCTTTCTGCAATCTCAAACGGTGAACCCAACCTTGAACAGTGACACGCGAGTTGATGTTTTCTTGAAGAGATCTCAACTTGATGCGTTTGGCTTCAGGCAACGATTTATCTTCGACGATCTTGATCAAGTCCAATTCGGCCATCTTCTTTGAAGCTTCTTCCTGCTTCTTCTTTTGTTCTTCAGCCAACTTGAGCTGCTTCTCTTGTTTCTTCTTTAATCCATCAGCACCCTTCTTGGCCTTCTTTAAAGCCGAGGCTGAGATCTCTACATATTCGAAACCCTCAGAATCTTCCTTTTGCTTGTAGACGAGAACCTTGGCATCCGGCTTAACAAACAAAGCAAACGCTGGTGTTTGGAATGGTTGCTGCTCGGTTCCTGCTGTTTCAGCACTGTCAGAACCAGACTTTTCGTTGACGTAAACCAGAGACATTGGTGTAAAGTAGTTGGGACTTTTTTCTTCAAGACTGAATTATCCGCGCATTGAAAAAAAATCATGGTCGTCAGTCATAATTAGAATTTCTTGAGTAATCGCTGAAATGATAAATGCATGATGTGAATGTCAAGTTCTGTTTGCTTTGCATGTTCGTAGGTTGCACTTTCGGTATATTGTAGAATTTTTCTGGCCGACGCTCTATTTTGTTAATTATTTTATGAATTGACATCTATCTAACAAAATGCGAATCGTAAAATAGCGTTATAGAAGGAAACGACAGGTAAAAACAAAAAATACACTCAAAATCCTACATGGCTTTATAGCCGTACTTAATAGCTTCTCCTAAGGAAACACCTAATTTTGAGGTAAGCCTGCGTGGATTTGAAATCATCTTCCGGAATGTCCTCAAGCTACGTAAATTCTCCAAAAACAACCACATCTAATACATAAAAGAATGAGCCAGTAGTTATTTCAATAAAGCAGGATGATTCATATCGACCTACATATTTTCAATATAGCATTGCGTCAAATATCAGTATAATGCCACGCTATCAATATGGATCGTAGTCTGTGTGCGCGATCCAAACCAAAATTTTCACAGTAACATTCCCATCCTTCCTCCAGCTACCAAATGGCACTCGAACAAACATTAGCCGCCCTTTCTTTGGCTACAGTGACTTCTGAAAATGCTCTTGCCACCAAGACCTTGATTTTCAAGCCCAAAACTGCAAAGTCGGCGACTCCAGTTCCAGTGGTCGTTTTCGCATTGCACTCTACTGCTACCCCCTCTGGCATAATTGCCAAAGCAGCAGGTGTGAAAGAACCAAGATTGGCCAAGGATGACTTGATCCAAGAATTTTTCGCCACAACCTCGAAGGAGGTTTCCATCGCCAACGTAAACAAAGATTTGGCTGGTAAAATCAAAATTGTTTTGGATTCCGCCATTAACTCTGCCGACAGCGAAACTCTTGTAGAGTTGGCCACAGAGCTGTCAAAAGTAGCTCTTCCAGCAAAGACCATTGTCAGCTTCTTAGAATCTACCGGAGTTGAAATTATCCCTGTTGATTTTGAAGCCGAAGCTGCTGCTCCTACGCCAGCGCCAGCACCAAAGGACAATGCCAAGAAAGCTCTGTTGAAGAAGGAGAAAGAGGCAGCTAAATTGGAGGATGCCAAGTTGATCGGAATTACTGTTGACAAGGCCAAGGACTTTTCCTCGTGGTACTCTCAAGTCGTTGTAAAGGGTGAGATGTTGGACTACTATGATGTTTCCGGTTGTTACATCTTGAGACCAAACTCGTACTTTGTGTGGGAAGAGATTCAAAACTGGTTCAATGGCCACATCAAGAAGATGGGCGTCAAGAACTCTTACTTCCCTATGTTTGTGTCTTCTAGAGTCTTGGAAAAGGAGAAAGACCATGTCGAAGGATTTGCACCAGAGGTCGCTTGGGTTACTCGTGCAGGCTCATCTGAGTTAGATGAACACATTGCTATCAGACCCACGTCGGAAACTGTTATGTACCCTTACTACGCTAAGTGGATCAGATCGCACCGTGACTTGCCTTTGAGATTGAACCAGTGGAACTCTGTGGTAAGATGGGAGTTCAAGCACCCACAACCTTTCTTGAGAACAAGAGAGTTCTTGTGGCAAGAGGGCCACACCGCTCACTTGACCAAAGAAGGTGCCGCCACCGAAGTGGAGCAGATTTTGGATCTCTACAGGGGCGTGTACGAAGAGTTGTTGGCTGTTCCTGTTGTTAAGGGTAGAAAGACCGCCAATGAAAAATTTGCTGGTGCTGATTACACCACCACATGTGAAGGTTTCATTGCAGCTACCGGAAGAGGTATTCAGGGTGCCACTTCCCATCACTTGGGCACCAACTTCTCCAAGATGTTTAACATCTCCGTGGAAAACCCTGAAGGTCCAGAAAAGGAACGTGTGTTCGCTTTCCAAAACTCCTGGGGTTTGTCCACTAGAGTTATTGGTGTTATGATTATGACTCATTCCGACAACAAGGGTTTGGTATTGCCTCCTCGTGTGGCCCAAAACCAAGTCGTGGTCGTGCCTGTAGGCTTGACTTCGAAATCTACACCTGAACAAAGAGATGCTGTCAATGGTGGTGCCAAAAAAGTGGAGGATGCATTGGCTGATGCCGGCTTGAGAGTGGTTGGTGACTACAGAAACAACTACTCCCCAGGATGGAAATTTGCTGACTGGGAATTGAAGGGTGTACCATTGCGTGTTGAGTTTGGACCAAAGGATTTGGCTGCAGGCCAGGTTACCGCTGTTAGACGTGACAATGGTGAGAAATACGTTGTCAAGTTGGGTGACTTGAGCACGAGAATCCCTGAACTTTTGGAACTTACCCAAAGAGAAATGTTGGAAAGAGCACGCAAGGCTTTTGACGAACACCGTGTCTTGGTTGAAGACTGGAAGGACTTTGTGCCAACTTTGAACGCTAAGAATGTCATTGTTGCCCCTTGGTGTGGTGTGCCAGAGTGTGAAGACGACATCAAAGATGCATCTGCCAAGAAGGATGATGGTGAAGAAGAGGAGGAAGATGAGCGTGCTCCATCTATGGGTGCAAAGTCATTGTGCATTCCAGATGAACAGCCTCAATTAAAAGAGAACCAGAAGTGTGTCAGATGTGACAAGAAGGCCGTCACCTTCTGCATGTTCGGCAGATCCTACTGATTCGGTGAGCACAGGTATATAGAATCTAATTAACACGATGATATGGGCTATTTGTACTGGTCCCAAAATGTCAGTTCCGACAAAGCGGCCACAGAATCTTCTGCAACAATAGTTTTGCCTAGCGAGTTCAATTCAAGATGATAGATATGAGTCAAGCCCAATTCTTGAACATATTCCCAGACACGATGATAATTGAGTGCAACTTGCTTGTAGGCATGTGAATCGTCCGACAAGCAGAATTTCCCACCGAATTTAACAATCGCACGAGCTAAATCTTTGCGTGGATAAGGAGTCAGCCATCCTTTTCGTATCGCAGACGAATTAAGTTCGAATAAACCACCGTATGATACAACAAGTTTAATGTTTCTGACTATTAATTCCCAAACGTCCGGCCAGTCCCTTTCCACATCAATTTCAGAGAGCAATCTTCCGGTTTGATCAATTTCATCCTCTTGAAAGAGCCGGATCAAGTCAAAGTGACCGATCACGTCTGGCTTTAGAGCCCTTATCACTTCGTATTGAAGATTAAAGTAGTCCTTATAAAGGGCTCTTGTAGTTCCACCCGAAGCTGTCCGAGCCATGTCCCATTGTTCCCTATCAAAATCAATCGGAATCCCATGAACATAATGAACAGATCCTATACACATATCGGTTTGTTTCTTGAACATAGAGGCAAGTTCTATGTGGGCAAGGTCTATACCTTCTACCTCGAACCCCACCAAAATTTGAATTTGGCCTGCCAAATTTTCTCTTGCTTGTATTCTTCGTGCGTGAGTGAGGTAGTTTTCGAAGTTCGCCTTCAAATTGGCCACAGTGTAACCCTTCTCTAATTCTTCAGGGTAAAGGTACTGGTCTGTGAGTCTAGGCATGTGCTCGGTAAGACAAAAATGGGTCAATTGCTTGGCTTTCGCCGTACCCACCATTTCTTCTAGGCTCCCTACCGCATGAGAAACATAATCCCCACTATGAGAGTGGTGGGAATGCATTCGTCACAAGAGTAGTTATAAGCTTTATCCTCTATGTTAAACTTGAATTAGAGGTGCAGGATTTCAGATTATGGGCCAAAGCAGAAACTAAACGGTGCTTCGAATTTTATCTCAGATCTTGTAAGAACAATAAAATAAGCTCCCAAATGTTCTTTAATAATCAAGGACGAGTCTCAGAATTGTAGTTTGTATTTTGAGGCAAATTATAGCGCAGACATGTTCAGCGCCTGAACAATGCGTAATTGGGAGAATAATTTCCGTGGAAAAATATGAACACACAGCCATATATCAGTGCTCCTCCTTAAAAATGTCGTAGAACACAAGTGACGCGAAGCTTAGCCATTTTTTTTATCATAGAATTGTATCTAATAAAAGTGATCGGTTTACTGTTCCTCAACTATATGTCCTATTCCATATCGCGCATTCGACCTTTCACCTACTATGCATATACTCTCGGGGAAGGCTGTGTTTCAGGTGCCCAAAGCTCTTGCTTGGAGCTGGCCGAGCAGATGTCTTTCTGGTATTTCAAGGACCATTCAAGAGGTTTTTGATAACCCGCCAGAAACAAACAGCACCATCACAACTCATGGCCACATCAAGTCTATTCGAACTTTCAAGAATATCGGATTCATAGACATAACCGACGGTACCATCTTTCAGACTCTCAACGTTGTTCTTTCGAACCCCGAGGATGTCTTTGCTCTGGGAAAATACAAAGTAGGTCAGAGTGTCTCCATTTCAGGACTGTGGGTTCAGTCGAAAGGAAATCAAAAGTACGAGCTACAATATGACCACCATAACCCTCACCATTCTATCAAGTTGATTGGAGATGTCTCAGATGATTATCCTATTCAGAAGAAAGTACAGTCATTATCTTATTTGAGAAGCGTGCCTCATCTTCGCCATCGGACAGCCACATTGGCTTCCATCTTGCGATTCAGATCCCGCGTTGAGCAACACGCTATGAATTTCTTTGCTAAAAATGGATTCACGAAAGTGGCACCACCACTCATCACGTCCTCTGATTGTGAGGGTGCAGGCGAAATGTTCTCGATCGAACCATTCACCAAAGCAGACTCGAAGGAGAAGTTTTTTGGCCAAGATGCTTTTTTGACCGTTTCCACACAATTGCATCTTGAAGTGTTGGCTCCCTCATTAAACCGAGTTTGGACTCTCACTCCATGTTTTAGGGCTGAGCAGTCCAATACTAATAGACACCTCAGTGAGTTTTGGATGTTAGAAGCAGAAGTTTGTTACGTGGAGAACATATCGCAATTGACCGATTTAGTTGAAGATTCTATTAGGCTGATTGCAAAGGACTTAAAAACAGATCCGCCATTACAGGCTGGAGGCTTGAATGACTTGACGAAAGCAAGATACTCGGAATCTGAGCAGCTATTAGTCCAACAACGATGCGACTCTTTGTTAGGAGAAAATCGTTGGCCAAGTATTACTTACACAGAAGCCATTGATATTATTAATTCTGTCAAGAACAAGGGACGCCTGAAAAATAGAATGACCTGGGGAGATTCTATTCTGACAGAAGAGGAAAAATGGCTAGCTGGAACACATTTTCAATCGCCTGTATTTGTCACAGACTATCCAAGGGAACAGAAGCCTTTCTATATGCCTCTTTCCAAATATGGCTTGGATAAGGAACGTCCAACTGTGGCCTGTTTCGACTTGATAGTTCCTGAATTCGGTGAACTCGTAGGAGGCTCATTGAGAGAACACCGCCACGATGAGTTACACCAAGAAATCATTAGACGAGGTATGAATGCCGAATCAATGCAATGGTATCTTTCTCTTCGCCAAAATGGAACGGTGCCGCACGGAGGCTTTGGCATGGGCTTCGAAAGACTTATTGCATACCTTGCAGCCATAGAGAACATCAAAGATATATCTGCATTTCCTAGAGCACCGCAGATATGTCCTTGCTAATTACTTGTACATAAAAATACATCGATTCCTTCTTAGTAACGAAAATAAATTTGCACAAATCATTTTTCTTGATGATTCCAGATAATCTAGTAACCCCACCAAATCGAGTCGTGCGCTTTCCGCGATATGAAAAAAGTTTTATAGTGAGAGCAACGGTAAAAAAACCAAGCCCAGAAGACTACAATAAAACATAGACGCAATGGATCAGTTGAATGTTAAAGAACAACAAGAGTTTCAACAAATTGTTGAGCAAAAACAAATGAAGGACTTCATGAGATTGTACTCCAACTTGGTCTCTAGATGTTTTGAAGATTGCGTGAACGACTTCACTTCTGCAAACTTGACCTCCAAGGAGTCTTCATGTATCTCAAAGTGCTCCGAGAAGTTCTTGAAGCACAGTGAAAGAGTTGGTCAAAGATTCCAGGAACAAAAGTATGTATTATCCTCCTCACTTACACCTACAAGAAAGTTGAACTAACCATTTTAGCGCTTTATTGATGCAAAACATGCAAAGAAAGTAAATTCAATACTGCTGTTTTGATTTCGGATTTCAATGGGACCTGTTGATGCCCTCATGATTCACATTTCTTATCTATTGGCGCTGTCCTGTCTTTGCAACGCCACCAGTTGTTGTACATATCGCGCACCTTGTTGCAATGAAAACTTTATTAGTATCTCTTATTGTAGGCCTCGGGAAGTCATTAGATGCTTTTACGATACCCATTATATCTTTTAAATGGAAGACTAATGGGCTGGTAAAGCAGTAGGTGATGTATGCAGGTCGTATACGTCGTTTTCTGTGCCTCTTGCTTGAAGATGCGTAACACCAATGTCTTCTGATCCCACAGCCAATATCCTCACCATATTGGTAGCACAAGAGATAAACGATGCTCTTCGAAATAGCCCCGTTGATAGCCATGACTTCGTACTTGGGGTATCCGCCTTCTTGGTGCAAGTGAATCTACGCATAAAAGCATACAAAAATCTCTTCGGGCTTCCGGTAATAAATACAACAGAAGAGATGGACGAACCTCTCCTCAAAAAAATTGTTCAAGAAAGCGATCTTGGCAGCTTGATTTCGTTTGGGAACGAGACAATGACTGTTGAGGTTGTGCCACACAAGTTTCAATCGCTTATAACCGGTGTTTTAGTTGACTCTTCTATTCGTTACACCAAAGTTTTGGTAAGACAAGTGGAAGGTCTCTCTCAGAAATATCATGATCTAATGCTGGGAACAGTGCCAGCAGTAGAAAGCATAAAAGAAGGTGAAGATGACGTGATGTTCGATGCCCATTCCAACACAGAAGATGCTAAGGAACAGGTGCAAGTAGCAACGTCTGATGTTAGTGAAACAATGCAAAAGCTGTTTGAAGAGCCGGATCTCTTGAAAACCCCGAGTATTGTTGATGTTGACGATGCCAGTGAAGTACCTGGTGCAGCTATTTTGAAAAACGAATCAGAATTTGAGAGTTCAAAAAGCCTACCTGAAGTGCAAGTGCCAGAAGTTCAAGAGTCAGCCTCACAAGTGCAGACTGAGGCTACTGAGGCTCGTAAAACTGTTGAAACTGATGGATCAACTACAGAGAAGTCTGAAGAAGGTGAAAAGCCCGAAGAGGTGAAAGAAAAGATAGAGTTCGCCGAAAATACCACCCCAGAAAGAACTGATGTTGAAAAGAAAGAGGAAATCCCTGCAGTAATAAATTCCAAAGCAGCTCTGAGTGACAAAGAACAACGTGCAACCCCAGAAGGTGAAGAGAATGCTACTCATAATGTAATCGAACAAGAGCTTTCCCGAAAGAGATCGCGTTCACCCCTGGTTCTTGCCCATAAACATAAGAGATTTCAAAATATCGCTATCAATTTAGTCAAGAGCATTGAAGAACATCGGTTCTCTTCGCCATTTTTAACGCCAGTGGCGGCCGATGATTATAATGATGTTGTTTATGAACCAAAAGACTTGAAAAGTATTCTTCGTGCAGTGAAACAGAAAGAGGAGCCTGCACCATATGGCACAGTAAAAGAATTGGAAAGAGAAATCATTTTGATGTTTGCTAATTGTGTCATGTACAATAAGTCGTCAACGCCTCTAGTGAAAATGGCTGCTGAGATGAAAAACGAAGTACGTAATACCTTCAAGATGTTCGAGGAAGCTGAGTCCGAGATATCTTGAACCTTACTCACATACTCATTAAAACATCATATATTAAAAAGTGTACATTTACACGCTGTTTCTCTTAAAAATGCCCTTGAAGAAATTGGCTATTGGGTCTTTATCATAGTTGTTCACAACAACTGTGTCGTCAAGCAATTCCTTTTGGACGTGAACTCCTTGTGATGGGTCGTGGGCTTCATCCAATGACTGGACAGCTTCCAAGCGGTGGTCCCTCAAGAAGAAGGCGAAGACTATTAAAAGAACACACAAACAAAGGCCAACAATACACAATTTTCTTTGGATCTCGGCATAACTCAAAACCACTGCAATTCTGGCATCAGTACCCCACACGTTGGTGATGATGAAAGTGTAAGGATCACTGTATGCGGTAGTGGCCAAAGCCGTGTCGACACCAAGCTTTCTCATGTTTTTCACCATGGCTTTGTACATGAGTTGGTTCCAAATGACTCCAGAAACAGAAGTACCCATGGCAGAGCCAACATTGTATGCTGCCAAGTAAAGCGAAAGAACAACGGCCATGTACTCATGGTTTGTACAAGTTTGGATGGAAACCTGAGTGGTGTAGGTGAAGAAACCAGCACCAAAACCCATCAAACATAAGCCTCCAATAACACCATTGAGGTATTTTTGTGAATTTACACCATCGTTGTCTCCTCTGAAGTGGTAGAGGATACCCATCGCAACCATCCAAGTGGTACAACCGAAAATAATAAAAGGTTTTGTTCTCTTGACACGAACAATCACAAGACCCAACAATGGACCGGTAATGACTGAAACAAACGAATACAAGGAAGTGATACGAGTAGCTGCTTTGATAGATGCTCTCATTCCAACAATCAAAACCGTGTACATGAAGTCATTTGGCATATACCAAATGAAATTCACCAAGCAGGCAATAATAAGTGCAGACCATACACCACGATCTTTCAAAAGGGGATAAGGAACAATAGGGTACTTAGCCACCTTGTATTCCCAGTAGACGAAGAATGGGATCAAAACGAAACCAATGACGAGAGGGGCAATTGTTGAGCCTCTTTGCCATTTAGTGTGAACACCACCAGCAATGGTGAAAGGAACAAGAATAAAACCGAAAACACAAATAATGAAAAGAATGCCAATCAAATCAATTCTCCAAAAGAGATCAATAAAGAAATGCTTGGCTCCTTTATAAGCTTCTTTCTCCTCTTGTCTAATGGCAGCCCATTCAGGAGTACGGCCTGCCTTGAATCTCATATAAATAAAACAGGCAAGAAGAGGTACACTAGCCAAGGGGAAGATAAAAGCCCAGATTCCGATAGAGTAACTCCAAGAGTGGTGTGCCAACAATTCGGAACTGGCATTACCACTGATCCACGTATTGATGATGAATGGGAGAGCTGGGACAAAAGAGGCAAACAATCTCCAGTTCATGGTAGACATATCGGACAAGGAAACTTCCAAAATCAACTGAACACCAGAGTAACCCAACTGGTACAATACAGCGCCTCCAGCAAAACGCTGAACATCAAAAGCCTGCGACTCAATCACTGTTCCAACAGCGTAAAAAATAATGGACACAATGAAAAGTTCTAAACGACCGAAAATATCCGACAAACGAGCATATGCGGGCTGAGAAGCAGCAGCCATGACTGATCTGATAACATTGACAGTGGTGAAGAGAGAATGGTTGGAGTAGGAAGATGTGGCGTATGTCTGGAAGGTGGAGCGAAGTGTTCCATCCAAAGCATAACAATACGAACAACAAAAGGCACAGAAATAGAAAATTGCTTTGGGAATGAATCCGCTCATTTGGTCTGCCATAATCTCTGCCTTTCTAATACCAAACGACTTGGCAGTAGAGTGTGCTGCCAAATTGGTGTAGTTTGGAGCAGGAGCAACATTATCTTCACTGTAGCTCTTGTCTTCCGAGTTGTATTGGTCACTGGCATCGGAGCCGTGTACTCTCTTTTCATCAGGCACACTCATGAAGCGAATATTCCTCTAGCCCCTACGAAAATTGCATCTTGGCTACTTTTATAAGTGATGAAAAAGATAAAGAGCAGCGCATATGCAACATAGATGCTTTTTTTTCCATTTTTCTTAGCTCCTCATGTACGCCACTTAGTCATAGTATTCGGCACATGGTGCAACTTTTAAGCGAAGATGCATGGGTTACAAATCAGAAAAATCAGTAGCTCAAAGAGCAATGAAGGCGAAAAAATGAACAAAAAAAAACAAAACAAAAAATCAGGAACGGGAAGACATGAATCATAATACGTCGTAGCAATACTCGCGTAGCAAGCCATTAAGTAGAACAAAAGATTGGAAGATGGTAATAGAAAAGGGAATCAAACTGAGTGACCAAAAGTGTTGCACTATAATAAGATTCATAAAAGGTCCGACTTCGGACCAAGCTTGCAGCAATTATGTCAAGACGCGTATTTTTCTTGTCGCAAGAGGTACGGAATTGTCCGTTGACACCCTTTCGTCTAGCTGTTGAAATTTTCTGGGCTTGAAAGTGATCTGCATTGCTCAAAACCCTTGCGTCTTCAAAAGGGGAGTTACGGATATTTCTTTTGGCCAAGAATACTCGTTGACTAAAGAGGGTATCTTTTAAAAGTTAAATTTTTCAATGTGCAGGAAGACTCCAAAACGCCGTTGGAAACTTGCAGAGGCATTGCATTGGTAAGAAATTACTTGCATATGTAAAACGGGTTCGGGTCTCAACCAATGAAAGAGAACTCGTTCCTATTTTTCTTGAAATAAATAATGAAACGACCATGCATGAGACCCTGAGTGGCGCTTAGCTTCCCTTACGTCAACGCAAAGTTCAACTGAGCGAGCACTAGCTTCACTCCTAATTGGATCAACATGCACTTGCAAGATCGAACGAAGCTTCTATAACCCTTGAATGCATACGCTCATCTACAGTATTGCTTGCACAATGAACCAAAATCAAGTACTTAAAAAGAGGCGAAAAATGGCGCAAAGCGGAATTATGCCTAATTGGGAACCCCATCGGAATCTATACGATGGGTTCAGAACCGTTAACATATCGAAAAAAAAAAAAAAATCACAAGTGGCCAGCAGCTTCCAACTCCGCCTCGACGTCTTTCACACTTTTGATCAAGGTGTTTGCGATAAACGCCACATCCTCATCTGTGGTGATAAATGAAGGTGCAACTGTAACATGGTCGCCTTTCTTTCCATCAATAGTGCCTCCACAGCCAAGTGAGGTCATTCCATTCTCGAGACATTTGGCGCCAATCTTTGGCCCAATTCCCAATTCTGGGGCAAATGGCTCTTTTGTTTCTTTGTTCTTGACCAATTCGATCGACCAGAAGCCACCCATTCCCCGTACGTTTCCCACGGTCTTTGTTTCTTCAGCCAACTGACCAAGTAACTTACCAAGTTTTTCTCCTTGGTCGTATGAGTTTTGTCTTAAGTTCAAACGGTCAATCTTTTTCTGCACTGCCAAGGCTACCTGGCAGTTGAAGGCATGTTGGTGGTAAGTTTGTCCTCCTGAGATGTAATTGGAACCTTCAACAAACGCCTTTTGCACTTTAGGCGACACCAAGAGTCCAGCTATGGTGACGTAACCACTACCCAAGGTTTTCCCAATGGATTGCAAGTCTGGTCCTTTAAAGTCAGGGTAACTTTCCCAGCAGTGCAAGCCACCTGTAGCAGAAGAACGGCCAGTGCCACACATGACCTCGTCCAACCACATCAAGATGTCGTACTTGTCACAGATTTTGCGTACACCCAGCAAATAACCTGGAATGGCTGGCGAAGTTCCGAAGGTGGAGCCTGTGAGTGTCTCAAACATAATGGCGCACACCTTCTCTGGGCCAACTTCGATCACTGTGTCCTCCAACTCTTGCAACAATCTGGCACAGTACTCTTCAGTAGATTCGCCGTCCTTTTGGTTTCTGTACGGATAAACTTGGGAAACCTTGGGTACCTGCTTCGCTGGCAAGGTGATGGCACGAAATGGGTCTTTTCTCACCGACTCGCTCAAGGAAAGGCATCCTAAGGTGTAACCGTGGTATGACTGTTTCCTCGAGATGAAAACGCACCGCTCAGGCTGGCCTTTCTCCAAGTAATACTGACGACAGGTTTTCATGCCGTTTTCGTTTGACTCGGAGCCCGAGCAAGTGAAAAGAGCTTGGGCGAATGCTCCTGGTGGAGATTTGTCAATGATGAATTGGGCCAATTCTTCTGCGTGGTAGTTGGTCAAAGCTGCGCAGAAACTGTAACTGGACGACTTTGCAGCCTTGCCCATGACCTCAATGATTTCCTCATCACCATGTCCCAAGGCAACAACTGCTGCTCCTCCCATAGCATCGAAAACGACTCTTCTTTTGCCAGTGGTCGCATCTTCCAATGTGAGATAGTTTCCCTTCCCTTCCACGACCATGGGAAGGTGTTCACTGACTTTGGACGAGAAGAGTAAAGAAGATTTGACGGTCATCTGTTCACTTGGTTGTCTGTTTACTTCTTGATTGTTAGTTTGCTTGATTGCCAATTCCTGGACCCTTGCACTTTTGTTTGTGATTTATAGAGAGACTACAAGCGCATATGCAAGAGGTTGGGGAATTGTGTATCCGAAATTATAGGAGGGAAGGCGCGGCTATCTCCTGGTAAAACTAGAAAAAGAACCTTAAAAACGACTGATAACATTTGTGCCGGCTCTTTTCGACTAGTTAAATGCAAAAGTGCGCGCTTGATTCCGTATGCGGACAAAGTGACAAAGTTCATGCAAGAGGTGTTGCATATAGTCTATTTGCTCCGCATTGTGCGTGGAATGCCGCCTTTACTGTGGGTTCTTAGATAACAAGCGGAACTTGCAACAGAATAGGAATAAACTTGAAGAAACTGTAATCTGAGAGCAGTTAACATACCTTACGGAAACGTATGAAGTACGGGTTTTATTCTATTTACGCTTTTCCCCAAGGTGGAGAGGGAAGCGACACGTAGTTCTCGTCATACAACCTGTCGTTGACATTTGGGTTATGCAATTTTAAGCTCGATGCATCAATGAATGATTCATCCAACTCGGCAATGTTACGTGCCCCAAGCAACCGCATATTGTTGATCATTTCCATTTTGAGAATTTGGATCGCCCGAACTACGCCTGCTTCCCCATAGCCTGCCATAGCATACAAAAAGGGCCGGCCCATTCCTACACCTTTCGCACCCAAACAGATGGCCTTGATGATATCTGAACCACGGCGAATTCCACCATCAACGTAAATCTCAATATCTTTTTCCAACCCGTTCTCTTTAAGCATTTGTTTTGCTTCAGCTAAAACTTCCAAAGGTGGTCGTGAGAAGTCCAACTGGCGGCCTCCGTGGTTAGACAAAATTACCGCCTTGATTCCATTCTGAGCTGCAAGAACAACATCTTCACCTCTTTGTATTCCTTTGAGCCCCACAGGCAAGTTAGTTTTCTGAACTAACTTCCGAACATGGTCCCAAGTAAATGTTTTACAGTATTCAGCACCACTATTGTTGGCCATTTCGTTCAATGCTTCACCCAAATCTTCATCTAGAGCTCGGACCTTGGAATCTTTCTCTCTGTTGCCCAAGGCAGTGACGTCCACATTGAAGAAGATTCCCTTGATGTTTTTCCTGCTTTCAAACCGATTGATATATTCATCCATATTTTCCAATTCCTCGTCAGTATAAAAGTGAAGTTGTGCCCACTGCTCTTGATCAGCAGGCACTCCATCGAAGAACTCGTCAAAATCAATGGAATTCTGTTTAGGAACCATTTGAACAATTTTCTCCTTATATGCTGCTCTTTGTAAGTTCCATTCAGCGTCTGGATGAGCCAAACAAGATCCGGCAAACCCAGAAATATAAAGAGGTAATTCTGCATCAATTCCTAGCATTTTTGTACTAGTCGACACCTGTTGCACATTCTGTAATGCTTTTGGCTTGAAGAAAACCCTCAGATATGCGTACCGGTTTTCTCTGAGTGAAAACTCGTCCGACGAACCCGTTGCATAGTATGTAAAGGTGGTTTGGGGAAGAACTTTCTTGGCCACAAATTCAAAGTCCAGCAAATTGAAAATATGCGCCAAAGATGGCTTGTCTCCCAATGCCACATCGAGTTTTTGTTCCTTCTTAGCCTTATTCAAGAACTCCCCCTCTCCTAATGGGCCAAGATATGTAACATGTTCTTTCATTCTGTTAAGAACCAGCTCAGTATGAATAGATCTAAATGCTGAGGATGCGTCGCTTCCTGCAAAACGCAAAATCCTTGCTGCTCCACCAGGGTGTTGTGCCAAAAATTTGCTAACATCATAAACATGGCCGTCTATGGCAATCCAGCAGTCATCCATAGTATTATGTTTCATAACCTCTGAAACAGGAAACACGGATGCAAATGTGGCATCGGAACGCACGATAGAAGAATTGACTGACCAAAATGAGACGCCCGCTCCCAAGATAACCAGGCCACAGGCCAAATAAGCCCATCTTGGAATTGAGAACTGATTAGCGCTATTTCTGGCCGAAGTGTGAAGTTGGCGTGCGATTTGGCGAGTGAATTGGCGTCTTCCAATCATTAAAAGATTGCAATGTTGAAAAATGGAGAGGGGCAAGTAAGAAGCTTAGTTACTAACTATTTTATATGAGGTAAAACGGTTTCTCTAGCGAATCGGAGAAAGGTGAAGAAGCTCCACCAATATGAGATGCAGTATTACTCTTCGCCAATTTCCCAAATTGTGAGATAGGCGCTTATCGCTATTTTGGGTCTGCAGGTACCACCGGTACATGATATCCGCGGTTTCTCAAAGCATTTGCAGGTCACTGAAACGGGAGTATATCAGTACCAGATTCTATTGTGGTCATAACCAAGCTATGAAAGACAAGGCTCTCTGCTGTTCTGCTCTGACTGGCAGCAAAAATGCCGAAATTTTGCACAAATATTGAAGTTCTTCAAACTTACAAGTTTCTTTTAGCAATTTGCGAAGGGCACCTCTCAACTATGCGCACTTCCTTCTCCCCTATAGGAAATGGCGTGTGTCCTCTATTTTACCGCCATACATTATTTCGTGATATGCCAAACCTCATTGATAGCGGGATGCCCCATCTTCCTGCACCACGAGATAATCTCTTGATAAGAACTCTCGGCGTTTTACGATTCTTTCTTATCGCAAGAAGTTATAAGGATGTCTCTCGAAGCGGTTTCTTCAACTTTTCAGTTTTTCTCTAATCACTCATCATGTCAAAAAAGGTTGATGCACATGTCTCTGTTGAGGCGATGGACGAGCTGAAGATTGGAACGGATTCGGCCTCCATCGTCAGCCATTTTTCGGAGAAAAATACAGAAATCAAAAGAGGTTTGAAATCTAGACACATTCAGTTGATTGGTTTAGGTGGTGCCATTGGTACAGGTCTTTTCGTTGGTTCTGGTGGAGCATTGTCCACTTGTGGCCCTGGTGGAATTTTGATTGGGTACGTTTCACTTTCATTTTTCGTGTGGTTAGTAATGAATCAGTTGGCAGAGATCGCCACATTGATTCCTCTTGCTGGAGAGTCTACCTTGTATGCAATGTCTAGAAAATATGTGAGCAGGTCGTTCTCTTTCACTTGTGGATGGAATATATTCTATGCCCAGGCCATGATTCCCCCATCAGAAATCACGGCTTGTGCATTTGTCATCAAATACTGGAGTGATGCTAATCCTGCCATTTGGATTACTATTTTCCTTGTGGTGACTATTTTCCTCAATGTTTTGCCTGTTAGTTATTTTGGTGAGTCGGAGTTTTACGTTGCAATTATCAAGATTTTATGTATCACTGGTTTGATCATCTTGGGAATTGTCATTTTCTTCGGCGGAGGCCCAAACCAGCATGGTGTTTTGGGTTTCAAGTACTGGAATCATCCAGGTGCTTTTACCGAACACTTGGTTGGTGGAAACACAGGTAAATTTTTGGCTTGCTGGACAGGTATTATTAAAGCAGGATTTTCTTTCATCTTGACTCCAGAATTGATTGTGTCATGTACTTCTGAGGCCCAGTATCCTAGAAGAAACCTACCAATTGTGTGCAAAAGATTTGTGTACCGTTTGGCTGTCTTTTACATCTTGGGATCTTTGGTCATTGGTGTGGTTGTTGCTTACAACGACCCTAGATTGATGGGTGCCATCAACTCTGGCCAATCTTCTGCTGCTGCTTCTCCTTTTGTGATTGGTATGACCAATGTTGGTATCCACACCTTGCCTCATATTGTCAATGCTTGCATTCTCACTTCGGCATATTCAGCTGGAACTTCCTTGCTTTACGGAGCCTCTAGAAGTTTACATTCTATGGCTTTGCAAGGAGATGCTCCTAAGATTTTTTCTGTCACCACTCTGCGTGGTGTTCCTCTCTATGCTGTTGGTGTGAGTTCATTGTTTCTTTTCTTGGCTTATCTCAACTGCTCAAAGTCTGCTACTACTGTTTTTAACTGGTTTACCAACATTGCCACAATTGCTGGTTTCATTTCGTGGTCTTTTGTTGGCATAACTTACATTTTCTATCGGAAAGTCATCGACTTCCACAAGTTGAACGATAGGGTCCCATTCAGACCCCCAATGCAAAGAGTTGGTGCATACATGTCCGTTACGTTCTTTTCACTCTTATCCCTTACAAATGGCTATGCTGTTTTCATTAAGGGCAATTGGAACACTTCGGATTTCTTCACTGCCTACATCACATTGATCATTATCTTTGTGCTTTATGTTGGAAATATTCTTTGGAGACGTGAATGGAAACAATTGAGTATTCCAGTTGAGCAAATCCATATTGAGGACCTTATTTCCATTGCAGAAGAGGACGAAATAAATCATGCACAGACATTTGATGAGAAGTATAACCTGAGAAAAGGTGTTTGGTGGAAGGTTTTCTATGCTATTTTATAACTTAAAGATGTTTACTTGTTTTTAAACTTTAATGTAGATCTACATCTGGATACTAGCTGTCTTACTTTCAATTACGAGTCTGGATTTATGTAGGGTATATAATACATCATGATTCAGTATTACAACTTTCCATCCGGAACCGGTCTAATTTCTGGCACTGATATTGCGCCCTTCGCCTCTTTTGTTCTCATCTGGATCACCTTCAATAAGTTATAAATAAGTGTCAATGTTGGAGCCTCCACGCCGTTTTTCTGAGCGATCTTCACCGGGTTACCAGAAATGACTTCTAATTCAATGTAATTACCCTTTCTTAAATCCACCAACATTGAGGGCGCATAGTACACGCCGTCGTCTGAGTGGATCATGAAATCAATGATACTTTCATCTAATTCAACTCCGTCGGATTTGGCAATGGCCAAGACTTCCTTCATTGCGCTTCTGACCAAAGAATCCACACCACCGAAAAGTTGCAACCGACCCACATCAACATTTGTCAATGTACAAATTGAATTGAGAGTGGCATTGTAAACTAATTTTCTCCATCTAGTGTATTTAACATCTTCGTCGTAGACGCATTCGTTCTTGCCATTATGGTACAACAGAACAAATTGAAGTGCTGCCTGTTTCTGTTTATCTATTGGGATATTCGGGTTCTCAAAATATCCCACTTTCAAGAAATCGTGGCCAACATGATCAATGACACCATCGTAATTGGTGGATGAAATCATAGAAACACCGCTCAAGACTATATTGTTGGGATATTTTGTGAGAAACAGCTCCTCAATGCCAATTCCATTTTGCATAAGCAAGATGACAGTTTTTCCCTCGCTGATAGTAGGTTCAACAAGCTCCTCTGTCTTGGTAATGTCAGGTGTGTTTTTCGTGGATATCACGACGTAGTCAAATGGACCATGCGCTTTTGCCTCGTCGATAGATTTCACAACATTAGAAGGTTTGTAAGCTTCAATTGTTCCATAATCAACAGAAGTAATTTTGTATCCGTTTTTAGTCACTTGATCGTAGTCGGATCTGATGATTGTCGTTACGCTGGTATCTTCCGCTAAATCTAAAGCATAAGCGGCAATAGATCCAACACCTCCAGAACCGAAAACGAGAATATTGTGCATTTCAAAAGTTTCACTTCCCAATAATTATAAGAAATGAAACGAAAGGTAATAAATAAAGTGATTCGCCTGTGCTGAACAATATTCAATCGGTTGTTGGAAGAAGCAAGAATCTTATCAAAGGCGCACAATTCCGCGACTTGGCCCAAAAGGGTAGTTGGCGCCCCCATAGTCTGCGTCCAATGTGCGCGTGTTTCTCATTGTGGATCCACCTTCATTTATCAGTTGGGAAATTGGCGCTTTTCTGTCCGTCTTGGTCCGTGGCAAATAATGTTCAGCACAATTAGCATAGACACATTTCAGACCTTGGAGCTGAAGAAAGTGCCCGTGTTAGTGCAACTCCCACTGTCTAGGAAAAGCCGGTTTTGTGGGGTAAAATCGAGGTCCGTTAATGGATGTTTGACATGCCGAAGAAGAAAGTACGTCCATCATATTTCTGCATTCAATACACTCCTAACACAACAGGAAACGCTGTGATGAGAAGTATCCAAAATGTCGCAACTGCGAAAGTCGAGGTGACACATGCACATGGTCGGATAAGAAGAGGGATCACAATGTTCTCTCCATGACTAGAGTGCCTCAGGTTACGAAGGATCACCTGGTAAATGACGACGTAACTTTACAGGAACCTTCAATCGAGCATATTCTATCCAGTTTAGATGAAGACATGTTTGTCAATGATTCTAGCCGGACAACATTGCAATTGCTTTCTCAAAACGCTTCTAGTCTTAGAAGAGTTGATCTTAGTGCACGATTTGCACTTCCGTTCAATGGAGTGGCTGAGCTTGATGCTGAAGGTGCACTATTCTTGCAATGTTACCGGGAAAAGTATTGCAGTTTTGTTTCGATAGCGCCCGAGAAGCTGAATTATTTTCTAAAGACCTTTTTCAGTCTTGCCATGCAAAAGCAATCTATTCTCTATGCATTGACCGCATGGGGAGGGTTTTTTTCGGAACTCATCAAGCCTGAGCGCAACTTTTCCAAGCCGTGGTTTTACATGCAAAAAGCAGCCAAGCTGATATGTGAAGAAATAGGCAGTAATTTAGAGCCGTCCAACAAAGAAGAGTTCTTCACACTTTTCGCTTTCTACCTTATATTTATTGGCATTGAAGTGTGCACGGGAGATGTCAAGGTATGGATCGAGTTCCACCGCCGGTGTTTCCGGCTAATCAATTCCGTCGGAGGACTACTGTGTGTTGCTGAGCAATTTGGTCACAGCAATAACATAAAGTGGTTGATCTCAGACTTTCAATTTCATGATGTGCTATCTTCAAACGCGCTTACAGGAGGGACTCATTTCAGTATTGCTGAGTATGAGGAGATTCTCCACGATGACAATGAGTACGGTATAGACCCTCTTCAAGGCACCATCACGCCCATATACAATATTTTGGGAGAAATTGCCAACGCCAAAGTGGAACTACTGAAAATGCTGGACCGCATTAATGAGCTCGAAGACAGCGGACAAGAAGCATACGTCGAGAGGGCGCAGTATTATGAAGAACTGGAGAGAGTATGGGCAGAACTCAATGCCAAAATTGACCAGTGTAGTCCATGGCCATCACATATGCGAATGTTGGCACATGATCAAAATCAGCTCAGTCTCCACATGGCACTTTTTGAACTCTACACATATGTGTGTCGAATCCAATTGGGTACGTCTATTCTACGGCTTGCTCCTTCTTCCATTGCCCAACAGCGGCTTTTACTAAAAGCATTAGTACTTGTGGATTTACTTCTCGATACGCCACTCAATGTGTCACTCTCGCTCCTGCTTTTAGTATGCGGTGTCACGTGCTGGCGGACATACGACCGCGCCCGCATGAGGTTCAGATTTGAACACCAGCAGAACCAGTACGAAATAGGCAACTCGAGAAGGATTCAAGAGGTTGTCGAAGGTGTTTGGTTAGAAAACCCAAACGGCGATGTTTGCATAGACTGGGCTGAGTTTGCTAACCGCAATGGCTGGTCACTTTACACTGGATGATAAGGGTGTATGTAGGACATGCATGAGCATCCTTGACGTTTCTCGTGGAGAGCCGCATGGCGCGGCGGAATTAGGAAATATCAGCATGGTTTTAGTTTGACATTGGCATATGAGAACATGAAAACCAGTACGAATAGCTCTTTGAGGGGGGAAAAAAATGAGCTACAAGAGCCTTGGTGAAATGAATAGGTTCATTCTGTAAGGGTGAGCCAAGAACGGCTAGTGCACACTAAACGTCATGCTTCTTGTCGTTTAATCAGAACCGGGCTTCTGGTATACAGTTCGTAATACGCACCTCTCCGCATGAAAAAGCCAAACATAAAAGAGCCGTGACGGCTACTTTTTGGTGCCTCCACACAAATTTCAAAATGTCAGAAGGAATTGCCCCCTCTATTAGTAAAGAAGAAGATGCTTATATCAAACCTGAAATGATCCTCAAGGATTTCGCCAAGACTTATCCAACTCCACCCACCAACGGTTATCAAAACTTTCTTACTACTGTGGGTAAATGCTTTGGATGCTGTGGTATGTTTTGCTTTTTGTGTGAAAACCCGTACAAAACTGTCAACCAGGGTGAAGTTGGTTTGGTGCAAACGTTTGGTGCTTTGTCCAGAACTGTGGAGCCAGGCACTTCCTATGTCAATACTTTCACAGAGAAATTGACTCGTGTCAATATCAAAATCAACACTAGAGAGTTGCCTCCACAATCTTGTTTCACTAGAGACAACTTGACTGTGCAGATCACCTCGGTTGTGTATTACAATATTATTGATCCGCAAAAGGCCATCTTTTCCATTTCAGACATCCATAGTGCCATCACCGAAAGAACACAAAACACTATGCGGGATGTTGTGGGAAGCTGTACGTTACAAGACGTGGTGGAAAAGAGAGAAGAGATTGCCGAGTCAATCGCCAAAATCATTTCGAAGACTGCCTTTGCATGGGGTGTACAAATCGAGTCCATATTGATCAAAGACTTGACCTTACCTCCAAGTGTTCAAGACTCATTCGCCAAGGCTGCTGAAGCGAAGAGAATCGGTGAGGCTAAAATCATCAATGCCAAGGCAGAGGTAGAGAGTGCCAAGCAAATGAGAAAAGCCTCGGACATATTGAGTTCACCTGCCGCTTTACAGATTCGTTACCTTGAGGCGCTTCAAGCCATGAGTAGAAACCCGGGAACGCGCGTCATCTTCATGCCTAGCGCAGACGGAATCGAGAGAATCGTCCACCTGCAAGGTAGCCACCAACATTCTGCGCCAATTCCAGAGGAGGCAACTCCAAATAATACTGGTCGGCAAATTGTGGACACAGTGCTGATCCAAGAGGCATTGCTGTAAGGAAAATTGATTTTGAGCCAGTTTCACCATAATCGTTTCATAATGTTTCATAGTCTATTCATACGTTTGAAGTAACGCTCGCGTGCGCTTTGTAGTTGCTCTTGCAGAATCTTGGACGCAAACTGTTCCGTCTGTTTGACTGTACTCATATCTTTACCAGCTGCATGCTTTTCCACAATTGGCTTCAGTTCCACACTTTCGGGCTCCACTAACACCGCACTTGTTCCGGTCAGATATGCATCACTTTCGAACACCACTAGCCCCTCTTTCTGCTGACGAGCTAGCTGCATCGCCTTGTGCTCCTTGTCGCGAATCTGCTTCTGCTCAAGCAAAGCCAGTAGGTACTTGGGGCGAGAATTGTCTGTGGCGTTCTCTACTTGTACATTATGGTCATCTGTGCCGTTGGCGTTTTCATCCTTCTTGCTCGTGCTATGCCCGACAATCTCAAAGCTCTCGTCTTGTTGACGCTTGCTAATCACTGAATTGTCTTCACTCTCTTCGCTCTCTTGAGCCACTTTCTGGGCCTTTCGCGCCATGACACTTTCAAACAGCTCGTCATCGGAGTCCGAGTCGAGCGCAAGCCGCTTTTTTGCTGCGCCTGCTTGCCTCGCTCTTTTCAACATGTCGTGCGCTAGAGATTCTTCTAGTACATTCAGCCGAGTCACTATTTCGCGCGGCCCGCTTGTCGTTTCTGGCGCGCCTTCTATCCAGGGCCGTTCCTATTCCACATTCTGTCTCTTTCCTCCAACTTTCCGGCATTCCTCCCTTCACAGCAGACGCCAATTATCAGCGCTCGATAGACCACCTTTTCTCTTCACGATCATCGCTATCCAGTCCCTCATTCGTCCAATCAGCTGGCCCTTGCTTTGGCTATAACACGAACCTGATCCTGCACGCACTATTTCCGGTGCACCCTTGTTCAACAAGCTTCCTCCACAACATATCCTTCTGTACCTGGCTCCTGTTGCCTTTGCACTTTCTGGCACTGGTCCGCTTCCCTCACACAGTTCTGCTTTTACCCTCTTTTTTGTTTTTTGTTTTTTTTGCGTTCCACCTCAACTCATTTTTTGTCATCGGCACCCCGCTACTCGTCTCTTTTCCAGTATGGACACCCAGCTTGATTGGTTAAGCTCTGTGCGCCCGCAAGCCCAATCTGGCCCGCAGGCGGGTCTAGCGCCGCCGCCAGTATCGTTCGGCTCGGCTTCTAACACAGACTTGCAGAAAGTTCCGGATTCGTACCATTATCTGTTTCCGAATGCGCTGGCAGACAACATCAGCCGATCCAATGGCAACATTGACAGCAATGCTGACGGAGAAAGCGTGCCGCTTTCGCTTACAGCTCAAGATCTAACCCTTGAAGAATCAAAAACATACATGCGGTGGTACCTGGATATTTTGGCCCGCACCAACCTGCGAACTATCACTATGAACGACGTGTACCATTTCTTGAGCAACTTTCGCTTGCCTGCGGAAACGAAGGAAAAAATCAACCGAATTTTTAGCAAAATCTTGGCGCTGATCAATATCGGCGAGTTTTTCGCCTTGCTCCGTGTAGTGTCGCATACACTCGAAGGCAAAGAGCCGACCCGTCTGCTTATTCAACAGAAGGCACCTGTCCCCGTTCCGCCGTCTATATTGTCTAAGAAACGGCAAAACGATGAACCCGATGAACCTAAGCAGTCTGAAGAACCTACGCAGCCAACACAACCACTCGATTTGGACCTGTTTACCCAGTTTATGCTCACGGGAGAAAGACCCGATGAACTGAACAAAAAACGCCTGAAGAAAATGAAGAGCGTCAAGTTTTCGGATCAGCTTGTCTCTGATGTTCACGATGTCCATGACGAGCCCATGTCTGACTCTTTGGACTACCTGCTTCCGATGGACCAGCTCTTGGAACGCCTCAGCACATCAAACAAAAGCTCCAACGGCAATACCAATACCAATACCGCCAACAATTACAGCAATAATCCCAACAACAACAGCAACAATAACAGCAACAATAACAATAACCCCCTTCGTGGCGTGGCTTCGCCCGACCCAGAAGAGAGACAGATTCTCATGGATATGGCTTCAGAAATCAATCACTTCCGCAACCTTCATTCTGTCGATACCATGCTGGTGGGAGGAGTTCCTGCCAATATTCATCTTCATGGCTCTTTTAGTCTGCCACGGCCGCTGCTGCCGCTTCAACCAAACATGACTGGCCCGGCCCAGATAGCACAAATGGGTCGTCTCTCGCCTCTTCGGCCGAATATGACTGGGCCAGCAGACATGGCCCGCTTATTTGCGCCACCTCCCGACAATAGAGATATTATAACGACAGGGGAAACCTCGGAAACGCTTCGAAATACAGATGCTAATGCTCGCATAGGAATCCCAGAAAGGCAAGAGAAACCTCGCCCACCTGTGCCTAATCGCCGGGCACGCTCATTCTCACTGCCTAACCCGATCCCTCTGAACACAAGCACGCCAGATCCACCACCTCGCGCGTTTGCTGATGTTGTTGGCCTCAACCCAACTCTTGCCATTGGTCGTTCTGCTTCAGTGTCACCAGCACCACCGCTTCCTCCAAAAGTCCTGATTCGGGCACCACCACCCCCACCCTCTCGTCGTCGTGGTAGCTCGTTGGCGTCACCACCTCCTCAAGCTCCTAGTATAGACCTGGTGATGCGTGCTCCAGTATATGAACACAGCGATGCTAGTTCAAGCACGTCTAACATCTTAGATGACCTTAAAGCACTTCAAGAAGAAGTAGACAAAATACGCGATATGACTGGCGGATTTTAAGAGCATGCTTTACGAACATTGAATATGGCACTGAAGAGCACGAAAGGCAATGGTTCCATTTATATAACAGACTATTCTCTCATGGCTTACTTTGGGGCTAATACGTATATATATTTTGTGGAGAACGAGTCAAGCCACCCTCTGAAATTGCATATTTTTCTTTTGATTATGGAATAAAAATGAATCAGGTCACAAAGTTATCAGTACATATTCGTTAAGTCTCCATTCTCCTAGTGATCTTATCGAAATCGGTTGAAGGCAAATTAGCCTGGAAATTCGACGACTCATCACAAAATATTTTATTCTGATTTGTGACTGAATATTTTTCATCTATCGCAAGTTCTTCATCAGCTTATTTTCTCGGCTACAAAAATCTCCTCTGATGTACTTGACAACTAAGAGGTTTTAAAGCATTCAAATAGCTAGTGAATTGATCCTCAGATAGAGATATTACTGGTTCGTGTTCATAATGAAGGTATCGCGCTTGATTACAGATTAGTTATATTTTGGCAATTTCCGATTTTGATAAAATTATTATTAAGACGTCCGGAAAGGTACTTTACAGACCGACGGCCTACCGCACTAGTCTCACGTTTAACATAGCCATTTCGCTTTACATGCTCGTCGTTTTGATCTCATTTAGCAACACCAAGCATAACTCTAGTTAAATTTCGCATTCGGCCCTTCGCTCTATTATCTACACGTCTTTTCTCTATGAAAACATATAGTCAGTCTATACGTCACTCGAGTTCACTGGCTTTCTTCATACGCGCGATTTTCACCAAAGGAGCCAAAGTTGACACATCGTCGCTTTCAAGAATGAACTTGTCCTGAAGTAATTGGTCAGCAGTACCACGCTTGTTGAAGTCCACTTGTAGACACCACGCCAAAAATTTCTTTATATCATAGCTCAACGCCTCTGGCTCCTTCAAACGTGGTGTGCCGTTCGTCGCTATTAAGTATAGCGCACGTAACGGGGTCTCGTTCAAGTAAGGCGGCTCACCTTCAATCATTTCTATGACCATTATACCCAATGACCAAATATCCACTTTGGGTCCATATTCTTTGCGTGATACCACTTCTGGCGCCATCCAGTATGGTGTACCCACCATGGTGGTACGCTTCAAGTTGAGCTCATTGATCTGAGCGCAGAAGCCAAAGTCTGTCATTTTGATGTTGCCATCAACATTGAGTAAAATGTTATCAGACTTAATATCACGGTGGATAACACCTTTGCTATGCAAAAACAGAAGTCCTTTGAGTGTCTCCCGGCAGACTGCACCTATCTGGCCTTCAGTCATGACGCTATGTGTAACGATTTCCGTCAACGAGCCACCTTCCATATACTCCATAATGACCCACAACTCGCCTTTTAGAAGATATGAATCAATGTAATTAACAATGTTAGGGTGCTTGCTGCCCTTCATTACCAAGATCTCATTAATGATGAGCTCCTTTTTCGGTTGCTGCTCGAGGTTCATTTGCTTGATGGCTACAACCTTCTGTGATGCGTCTGTCGAGCGCGCAATGTAGACACCACCAGAAGCTCCCTGTCCGATCTTCTTCAAATCCGTGTAGTAGTCATTTGGATCACCCTCGGAACAGATGGCCTGTAGTTTCACCACAATCTGTTGGTTCTTGCGCTTCTTTTCTTCGCGTTTCTTTTGGGCCAAAAGAGCTGCCTTCTTTGCGTCCCGCACGGGCTGTTGATTGTTGTGTGCTCTAGGCTGAACTGGTTCCTCTTCACTCTTTGGTTCAGGTTCCTCTTCAACTTGTGATGGGCTCAATTTTGTAGTCGATGGAACTGGAGGAGGTGGCGGTTGACGATGCGTTTTAAAGTCCGATGAAGACTTTTGAAAATCCGAGTCGTGAAATTTAGCGGTTGAGGATACGGGAGCCGTAGTGGGACCTTTTTGCTCTGATTGGGTCTGTGCAGCAAGTGAGTAGCTGTGTGACTTTGACTTGGGGATATTTTGATTCGGTGTTGGCGGCCGTGCCAGCTTCATTTTTGATTGTGTCGTATGATAGACATGCTCCGTCTTTGGGGTGGTGATACCCAGTTTTATTGATTTAGACGAGAAGGATCTGCGGCCCATAAGCGAGTTCTTCTTGCCCAGTTGTGGAGTACTCACCTCTGTCTGCGTCGCTGATGATGGCGTGGAAGGTGGTTTAGGCGCAGGGCGGCTTGGAATGAATTGGCCGCTTTCACCGGCAGGTATAGTCAGACTGGGGCTCCGCAACTTATGGGGTGCCAGCAGGTGAGGAGACTGGTAAGGCTGCGGCGGCGTGGCCATGGCATCAAACATGCCAGAGCTCTCGATTGGTGTCGATGGGGGTGAGGAGTTGGACAAGGATGAAGAAGAAGCATCAGTCTTGGAAGGTCCGAATTCCGCCTGTTTAAATTTCTTGAACGCATTCTCGTCTGTATTCTCATTGGTGTCTTGGTAGAATGCAACAATGTCCATGACTGCTTGTGGATGTTGTTGTTGCTCAATTTTAGAGATTCCACTAGCGCTCAACAAACGTTCCCATTCAATTGGCAACCCTGTGTACGATCCATTGTGGTCCACTCCCACGTGTGCAACATGTTTGGCGTTAAATGGTGTTGAAATTTTCATACTAAGCTCCGGTGAGCCTGCTGAGCTGGAGGACCCTGAGTAGTTGTTACGCGATTTTCCAAACATTGAAGTGAACACACCCTTCATCCGGTTCCCACTCTTGCGTTTTTTGGTGCTACCGTTGGCTTTGCCAGGAGAAACGCCCATACTAAGTCCAGGGGAAGAAACACCGGGGCTAGTAGTTCCAAAGATGCTCGAGTGTTGTGTCAGTGGTGTGGTAGTAGGGGGTTGTTGGAAAGTCAGCACTGGGTTTGCGTAAGGCGACGTGGTGTTCACAGCAGTGCTCTTCAATTGGCGTGGTCCGGTCTGCGCCTGCGCCTCCGGTGCTGGTGGGGGCGGCGGATTGCGGATGACCGTCAGAGTAGAAAAGGAGCGAGTATTACCCAAGTTATGGATGTTGAGCCCTCCGATTGCCTCCAGAAGTGGCCCTTCTTCTTGCGTGTCGTTGTCATCATTGTCATTGTCATCTACCGAGTCATGTACAGTGGGAATCTTGCCCAAAGGTGTGCCGTCATTAAGATTGGGATGTTTGCTGGACGACAGTGACGAAAAGCTCTGACGCAGCCCCGCGTGGTCTTGTAAAAGACGCTCCATATCAACATTAGCAGCCAAGTTACTCGTAGGCTTGCCAGGGTCGAGTTGTGGCTTGTAATGCGAAAGATCGGGAGAGTGGAGATACGGGCTATTGGAGATTTTGAAGCTGCTAGATCCCAGGGCATATTTTGTAGGCGCCTCAAATGAGCCAGGTAGCATTTCTGGAGAAGGCAGTGCTGTATACTGTCCAAGCGGGACTTCTGAGTTGTTCGAGCTGGGTGGATCGCTTATTTTACTTTCACTGCTGAGGAACGCCGACGCTGAATCTTCAATGCTTGGGCCTAGAGTGTGAGCAATGGTGACATTCGTTTTTGGTGTCTCGTCTGTGGGTGTATTGCTTTCAACATCATCATTGACTGCAACATCTATGTTGGTGGCGGTGTCGGCGATTCCAGTGTCTAGTTTAGCGTCACGTTCAATTAACTCAGCGCCAGAGTGGCTCTCTGACTCCACATTGATGTTTGTGGCTGGGTCAAAGACTTCGTTCAGTTCATGTTTATCGAGGTTTGGACTAGGTACCCCATCATGGTCCTCTTCTTTTGACCACACAAGTTCCTCGCGTTCATGGGCATGAGGAACAATCACGGGGCTTCCAAGGCCTGCCTCAGCGTCAGGTGGCGTTGAGGTTGCGCGTTTCTCTTGTTTCAACTTGTCAGCCAAATTGTCGTACAGATCGTTGTTGGACTCGGATTTCAAGCCCATGAAATCGTACGTGCCGGGCATTCGCGGCAACGACGAAGGCGTATCGTCAAAATCGTCTGTATTGTCTGCTGAATTGCCCGTCTCGGGTGACTTGTATTCCGCATGTGTTCGAGCGCGCGGTTCTTCGCTTAGGGACTTGGAAAGAGCCTCTGCAGACATGGAAATTTCATCCAAAGACGCGGGGGCCTTTGGCTCAGGTGATACTTCGGCCGACCCTGCGGTAGACATTAGGTTGTGATAGAATAGGCAGCTGCGCTAGGAGAATGGGGCTTCTAGTTAACGCGCACCGTGGGAAATAATAATCGGTTGTTGTTCAAGAAACAGCTTTGGAAACAGTCTCTTGTTGAGTGAATACACCAGTACTAGCAAGAACGGAACGAGTGGGGTAGGTAAAAGGAAGGAAAACGTGCTTTCTGGAGGCTTGGTGCTGGTGCTTTGTTATCTTGAGGCGAGAACAATTTTCGTGGGATTGTTTTTTGGCCGGGCTGTTATGTGCAGAGGGAAAAGTGTTCAAATGATGCGGAAATATCTTGAGGCCCATGAGGCGCACCCCTTACGGTAGAATTTTTTGACTATGGCTCGATATGCTTTTCGGGTATGCCTACGCATCAACAATACCCCATGACCGTATGCTAATACTTGCCGGTTGACTGACTTCTTTCTTTTCTTTTTCTCTCTCCCATGTGTCACGCCTTTTCTTCACCTTTTTACTCTGATTATAATTTTCTTTTCCGTGTCTGTGACGTCTTGTATTAACCTACTCGGTAACAAAACGGTATTGCTTGTTGTTGGTCCATCATGTGTCATTTCTACAGCCGTGTTGTTCGCATACTTCCTTTTCGTTTTCATTTACCTGGTTGCTTCGCTGTCATGATTACTTCTCTGTGTTCTGACGTTTGCCTTCTGCTTAGTTGTGCAAAAATCAGTACTACAGTCGTCATTTAATGCTTTTATCTTCTGTTGCCTCGATATTCTCTTTCCTCAATTTTATCGTCTATGTCCTCCTATCGCGCGTGGCAAGCCTTCGTATTTTTGTCCGTTTCTGGTCTGGCATTTTCGTCCTCACTCACCTCAACCATACAACAGGTGCCAATTTGCGTACTGCACATACTGCCATCCAACCAAATGCGACTGAAAATTCGCCTGTGTTTGGTCCAAACTCTCATTTCCCAAGACAGTATATTCCTTTAGAGCCTCAGTATGTTCGTCTCGGAGCTTTCCGATCAGATTTCCGCTCTTGCCCCCGCCTAGAATTGGGCCCTGCTTCGTCTCGGGGACTTCTTTCGGCACCCGTACACCCCGGGGCCTCCACTACTTGATCTTTTTGGGCAATCACAAGCAAGACCGCATACTAACAAACACTCTGCAGCATAAACGAAATGTCTGAACAATTGAAAGAAGTTCCTTCCACTTCCCAAAACTTGTTGAACGATAAGGTATGTCTCACTTACGTTGATCTTATTATATTCTTGAAAACTAACTTTCTTTAGTGGGACCTCGTTTTGTCCAACACTTTGATCAAAACCGGCTTGGGTTTTGGCGGTGGCGTCTTGGCATCTATCTTGTTCTTCAAGAGAAGAAGCTTCCCTGTCTGGGTTGGTGTCGGCTTTGGTTTGGGCAGAGGTTACTCTGAAGGCGACGCTATCTTCAGATCCGACCATGGTGTTAGAACTTACAAGGCCTAAGTCTATATATAGCTGCATGATCAATAAAAATATAGTACGTTAATTATGTTGTATGAATGTCTCTTATGGCTGATTATCTGTTCTGTTTTTCTTTTTTCCGGAATAGTAAAGCAATATGTAAAAACTCACCCATGTATCAGTCATTATCTATTGTTATACTTATTCTTACAATAGTAGTACCACTTACAAGTCAGGCCAGACAGACTGGTGGGGTTATTATTGACGCTGTTTTAATCCCCAAAGTACTCAAATTTGTTACGAAGGTCGATTTGAACGGCTGACCAGGTCCTACGTCGACGCTGAATTGGCCTCCTTAGCATATTACAGCCGTATTAATAATATAGTCCGTAGTCGCTAATATTTTTGACATCAAGTTGGAGCTCCCTATCAGTATAGGTTAAATTTTGCTCTTCCCTATCTCTCCACTGAATTAAATGAAATACGTAATGTTCTTTCATTGTTTACTTGCAACGTTGATCCCGTTGCCCTTGACTTACCCCTTTGATGTTATTCGTTAATGTATTCGATTATACTGTTTAAAAGAGTATATCATGGGAAACAATGGAAGCGGTGAGTTGGTTTACGTCATTCAACTCTTTGGCGGTTTTAACGCTTGCTTTTAATTCTTTGACTACCATAAGCTAGTAGAATGTAACAGTCGAGCCATTTCTAGTCTATTCTCAATTTGCGATCTCCATTTTTAGCCTCATTACCATTTGCGATCTTTGTCTAATTCGCACATGGATGAAAATGAGACATACAGAGGGTATGGGTCTTGTTCACCTCGATTGAGTAATAAAATTAGATGAGCAGACATTTTTGTAGCACATGTAAAACCAAAACTCTCAATGCTCTGATGGTTTGTCCCTTTGCAGTTTCATGTCCTTGGGATATCAAACAGTGTCAGTCATACAACTGATACCCGCGACACTTTTGAAACATTCATTTTGCAGCCATTTGCTATATAAAAGGCCGTTTTCTAGCCAGTTTATTCTTAGCCTTGCACAATTTTCCAAATGTATTCATACTCAAAATATGGGACGCGTTCTTTTAATTCAGCAAGCAATACACATAACGAGACTTCAAGAGTCCAAAAGAGTCTGTCCTCTAACGATAGTTCAACATCAGCCAACAAAAAACAAAGATCATCTGAAAACGATTACTCCAATCACTACGTTCACTCTCGGACAATTTCAACTCGCTACATTAGAAATGCCCAAAATCCTATGGAAGGATATCCAAAGTTGCAAAGGTTGAAAGAGCTCAAAGCAAAACAAGTCAGCAACCATGCAACAACGCCATTTGGAGTTAGAATCGAAGCAAACCAGATGGTACCAACCTTGAATAAATGGGTGAATGATTACGGATTGCAGTTTGATGTCATCATGATCGGTGCTTTAGTGGAAAACCAATTCTTGTTGCCGCTCTTGAATCTGCTTCCCCTCTATAAGTTATGTGCCAAGCCAGGTTTCTTGTTTATATGGTCCACATCAGCCAACATTAAGCAATTAACGGGTTTACTCAATGGAGATAGATGGAACAAGAAATTCAGAAGGTCCGAAGAATTAGTATTTGTACCTATCGAGGAGAATAGTCCCTTGTTTCCAAGTGGAGTGAACGATGGTTTCCATCCTGACCACGGCAAAAATGGAAATGGGCAATCGTTGATGCGCCGTAATCAATGGCATTGCTGGATGTGCATCACCGGAACCGTACGAAGATCTACCGATAGTGAACTTATCCACTGCAATGTGGACACCGATTTACAAATCGAATCTCCGGCGTCTTCGCCTACGGTGTACAGTAATGCTGTACCTGAATCAATTTACAAAGTGGCTGAGAATTTTTCCAACTCCAACAGAAGGCTTCACATCGTGCCCTGTAGAACGGGCTACAAATTACCAGTGAAGTTGAGGAAAGGCTGGGTGATTATGCTGCCTGATGTTTTGGTAAACAACTTTGATCCTATTGAATACGAAACCCAGTTGCACAGCAAGTCTTACATGAAGTACAAAAATTCGGCCAATGGACAGCAGAAGCAACCACAATACTTAGTGCCGCAGACGTCCGAAATCGACTCGTTAAGGCCAAAAAGTCCTAACTAGGGGTTAAATTGGCCTAATGTCGTGTAAAAATAAACGCCCATGCTGGTCTATGTGTTAGAAAGAAAGTTTGCAAAAATAAAACTATGGTCATCGAAGTATCAGGAAAAAAGTTGGATTAGGAATTTTATCAGCAACGCCAAAGGCTCAGAGTGAGCTGAGTTAGGTTTTCATCATAAACTTCACAAGACCTCGGAATTTTACATACCAATTGTTACTTCACATTCACAAAGTAATGATTAATTCCAAGACCCACAATTGTAATGTGGTGAAAGGAAGAAGAAAAAAACGCTCTCACCTTCGCGTTTTTGAGCCTCATCTCCCTGCGGGTAACCATAAAAAAGCGCGCTAAAGGTCCATCGAGGTCTTCCCGGACTCTTACGGGTAACTTGGATTGTTGCGCGCCTCAGAATACCTAATTTCGCACTTATCATCCATTTGACCGAGGCATAGATATGGCTCGCTGGACCTTTATCGGAAACGCATTCGGATACATTGATTTGGAGGCCGGTGATTGGTTTGAAATCTGTCCCGGTATTTTCCATTTTCAACAATACTACGATTGAGTCATCAAAAATAAATCATCCATTAGTGTTCGCAAACGGAACCAATTAATTGGCACCTGCGCTTTCTTCTCAAGCCCATAGTCGAATACTTCGAGCAGTCTTGCAACAGACTAACAGTGGAGTAGCACGGTGTTGCATATAAGTTCAACAGTTGCCGAATGAGGGATCACGTTTAGATCTATCTGCAGTCATGAGCGGGGCAGTCAAATCAGATTCCAAGGATTTCTCATAATGAGAAATGGCAAAGAGAAGAATTTAGTAGAGCACGGAAATTCTTCATTTCTTGGTCGAGGCACCATTGCTGGCAGAGTAATTCTCTCACTTTAGATAGTAAAAAGCTCTAACTTCCAATCGAAGCCTTGTGTAAGGAGTGCATGTAGGTGAGACGTCTCGCTTCTTCACCTCCACACTTCCCCGGAGTTTCACTGGATTACTATATATAAGCACGGATTCTCGCGTATAATTTGCCTTTTTCTGAATTTCTTGTATTTTTTTTCTTCTTAGCGCCCCTGTTTCTACGATCGGCTAGTCAATCATGTCGCAAAAAATCACTGTTAAGAATCCCATCGTTGAGATGGATGGAGATGAGATGACCAGAATTATCTGGCAATTCATCAAAGACAAGCTCATTTTGCCATACTTGGACATTGATTTGAAATACTATGACCTTGGAATCCAGTACAGAGATGAGACAGATGACCAAGTCACAATTGATGCTGCAAATGCTGTTTTGAAGTATGGTGTTGGTGTCAAATGCGCCACCATTACTCCAGACGAAGCCAGAGTGGCTGAATTTGGTTTGAAGAAGATGTGGTTGTCACCAAATGGTACTTTGCGTAACATTTTGGGCGGAACAGTCTTCAGAGAGCCAATTGTTATTGACAACATTCCAAGAATTGTTCCCACTTGGGAGAAGCCCATCATTATTGGTAGACATGCTTTTGGAGACCAGTATAAGGCTACTGATGTTGTGATCCCCAAAGCTGGAAACTTGTCTTTGGTTTTTAAGCCACTGGATGGCTCCCCTGAACAAGTTATCCCAGTTTACGACTACAAGGGTGCAGGTGTTGCCTTGTCCATGTATAACACCGATGAGTCCATCACTGATTTTGCTGAGTCTTCCTTCAGAATGGCATTGGAGCGTAAGATGAACTTGTTCTCCACTACCAAGAACACCATCTTGAAGAAGTACGATGGCAGATTCAAGGACATTTTTGAAGGTTTGTACGAGAAGAAGTACAAGAAGGATTTTGAGGCTGCTGGCATTTGGTTCGAGCACAGATTGATCGACGACATGGTGGCGCAAATGTTGAAGTCTAAAGGCGGTTACATTATTGCTATGAAGAACTACGATGGTGATGTGCAATCAGACATTGTCGCGCAAGGTTTCGGATCCTTGGGTCTCATGACGTCTGTTCTCGTTACCCCAGACGGAAAAGCATTTGAAGCTGAAGCAGCTCATGGAACTGTCACAAGACATTACAGACAACATCAACAAGGTAAGGAAACCTCTACCAACTCTATTGCTTCTATCTTTGCGTGGACCAGAGGCTTAATCCAAAGAGGTAACTTGGATGGCACCCCTGAAGTGGTCAAGTTTGGAGAGGACTTGGAGAAAGCTGTCATTGACACTGTGGCCATTGACAACAAGATGACAAAGGATTTGGCTTTGACTCAAGGTAAAACTGACAGAAGCTCTTATGTCACCACTGAAGAGTTTATTGACGCTGTGCAGGAGAGATTGAACAAGAACTTGGGTCGCTAGGCAAAAAAAAAGATTATTCAGCAACATAAGAATCAGTGATTTTTATCCTCTTCTATGAAGTAAGTAGTGAATCCTAGTGCAACAATCGAAAGTAGTCTCAAACATGTAATATGATAGGTTTTAGCTGATCGCATTCGAATGACTTCGCTAAGCTAATGGCACTTGCACCAAAGTGATGTACGGGTCTTTCTTATTTTCTCAATACTAGAAACACGGCACGGATTGTACATTCTATCAGTCCAATGAATGTGGGATCTATTTTAAATGGCGACTCGCCTCCAGATGCCGATACAGAATCGGGCTCTGCGATGCCCAAGTTGAATCATAGACACTCCATCAATGACTTGCTTAATGGTCCCGCATCAAATGCCTCGCGGAATTCAGAACAGAAAACGGCCGAAACTGAGAAAACGGATGACCATGATGAATCGGAAATCCATATTTCTGAGAGCGAGTTCCCTACAAAGTCAGATGAGGAAGAGGAATCCGAAGAAGACTCTACACAAGGAGAAATTGTGAGGGTTGTCGTTGAAGAGAAACCGTCTACCCAAGAGCGGCCTGCGCATATTGTTGGCTCCGAGTTGGAAAAGATCAACCAGCTCAAACATAGCCAAAAGAAAGGAGGAAAGCCTCGCCGCTATACGCAACCTCCAATCTGGTCTCAAGAATGGTTTCCTCCATCCCAGAATAACAGAGAGAATGGTCATTTCCCTCCAGAACCTAGCCCTTCGGTTCCTACCGGTGGCCTTTCGCTGAAACCCGTCTTTGACAGAAGCCACATGTACACCCAGGACTTGGAATGTCTGGTAACTGGTGTAATCCCTCCTCAATCTATTGTACGTACTATAGCTGAGTGGATCTATGCAAATTTCGTGGAAATCCCACTTGAAAACAGAAAGTTTTTGGAATTGGAGCTCAAGTTCGGTACCATTGTGGACAAAAAGGCTGGTTACCGTCTTGATATTGGTGTGTCATCTGACTGTATCTACACTAATGCGTCGAACATTCGTTTCGAAATGGCGGTCCACGAGACTGGATGGAAGGAAATGAAAGCATTCTTGGACGAGTTGGAGAAGAAGTACCAGGAAGAAAACAGAAAAAATCCTAGCAAACCCAGAAGAAAGTTTTCAACTTTGGAGACAGATTTCACTGATCTTATTTTTCAAATCAATGAACGGAATGAGAGACCAAAGAGAATCAGAATCTCTAAGGATAATACGTTAAATCCTCCACGGTACACAGCGATTGAGAAAAAGAGAATATCCGATCTCTATATCCATTGCCCCTCGTCGATGTACGACTTCCGCATATCCTTATCTCTTGAATTTCCCGTCGCAGAGGAGAAGATAGAGCCTACACTCAAGAAGAAGCCAGAAAATACGCGTATAAAGAAACGAACATCATTGACGCATTCTCCCACCGTCACGCAATTTGATTTCACGTCGGTACTGACTCCAAAAACAATGAAGAATAAGGCAGGCAAGACCGTGGTGGAACATGAGACTAATTTCGAGTTGGAGCTTGAGATTGATCCTACAGAAATCTTTAGGGGTTTTGACAAGGTTAGGGATGGCTCAGATAGCATTCGGTTTGAAGAATTGGTCGAGGTTTTCTTGAATAATGCAAGATGCCTCAATAACCGAGTGACGAAATTGGCGTCTAAATAAGCATGGGGCATATATGAGGAAGATGAGGTAATGGAAAATGAAAAGATATGAAGATCAGCGAAATCAATATTAGCGCTGACGGAAGTAGCTACTGTAGTAAAAACGATTATGAGCTTTGTATGGCACAGCTAATTGAACTAGTGTTACGGTAGTGCGACATAGAGGATCCACGTTTTTTTTTCAGGCAATTGTTGACGCGACTTTGGTCCTGCAGTCGCTGGACAGCATATCTTTTTGGTCTTTACATCTTCAAAAGGCCATTTCCAAGCGCCCATGTCGTTTCAAACGTACTCTGTGGCTCTTTTGGTCACAGCGTTCTTGGCTGTCTATGGCGCTGTCCTCTTTTTCAGCCACCATCCTCGTCCACCGACTGAATCAGAACTGAAATACATGACCAACGATGGTAAGGGCCAGGTCCATAATTTGCCGCCTAGAGCGCTGCCGCTGGACAAAATCGAGAAGGGAAAGACGCTTCTCAGTGTTGTTGTACCGTGTTATAATGAAACATCACGTTTGGGGAAGATGCTAGACGAGGCGGTTGAGTATTTGGAGAAAAATCTTAAGGACGAATACGAGATTGTTATTGTTGACGATGGCAGTAGCGATGGCACAGCAGACTTTGCGTTGGAAAAGGCTACTATGTTGAATCTTTCGCCACATGTGTTGAAGGTCGTCAGATTATCGCAGAATAGAGGTAAAGGCGGTGCTGTCAGGCACGGTATATTGCATGGCAAAGGAAAATATCTCTTGTTTGCAGACGCCGACGGTGCCACTAAGTTTGGTGACTCGGGACGTTTGTTGGAATTTTTACAGTCCCAACCAGAGGGAAAGCCGGCTATTGCTATTGGCCTGCGAGCTCATATGGTGAACACTGATGCTGTGGTGAAACGGTCTCTTGTGAGGAACTTCTTGATGTATGGACTTCATACTTTGGTTTTCATTTTTGGTATTCGCCAGATCCAAGACACCCAGTGCGGTTTCAAGATGTTCAACCGTGAATCGGCACAAATCATTTTTCCCCACATGCATACTGAACGTTGGATTTTCGACGTTGAAGTGCTTCTTCTCGGTGGAATGCAAGGTGTTGAAATGAAAGAAATCCCTGTGAATTGGCAAGAAATTGATGGCTCTAAAGTCGATTTAGCCAGAGACTCTATACAAATGGCGATTGATTTGGTTGTTACCAGAATGGCATACTTGATGGGGGTGTATGGGCTTGATGAATGCGGGCACAAATCAGCATAGAATTTATAGACCATTCCCTGATTTTGCGCAAAGTACCTTTCACAGCTTTTCATTACGAGTGGTGTTGACTAATACCGACCTGGTAGCGATTCAACTTGTTTCAAATAATACTACACATAATCATGCAGATATGATTAATGTATTCAGAAGAAGAATTACTCTGCCGAAAATCAATACTAATGATGAACTACGAAGTAAATGCCGATCGTCGGAAAGTCATGCGTCTCGTCACCGGTCATGGGCCTCTTGCATGAATTTAGATTTACACTTTGGCCCCTCTTTTCCCCCATATGGGTAACTGGATTGCAGAAGTATTCGACAGAGGACAATACCCATGTTGAATACGCATACTTCATGTTCGTCGACCATATATATTACTAATGGAGAACCAAAAATGAAGTTCGTAGTCGCAGTGGTGAGACAAGCTACATGTAGCCGACGAAAGTTCGGCTTCAAGCAAGCGATTTGGAAGAAAAAAAATGCAGATGATAAAACATATTGGGTTGTGTCTTATAATCATAAAGTCTATGTGCGGAAAGATACTTTGAAGAATGATAAGTAATGCCTATCCAATTTGATGTTCAATATCACCATAATTGCACAGCACGTACGAATACACGTTTTAGGTAAAAGTTCGGACCGACCGTATCTATTAAACGCCGAGACAGTGGAGTAATACTGTTAATAATCTACACAACTAGCATACGGAAGCAAGTAATCACGAACATCGGGAAAAAGATATTCCGTAGAGAGAATATATGGCTAAATTATACGACCGCTCATGCTAGTCTATCGTTTAATAGTTGCCTAGTTGTCAGGCTTATCTTTAACAACGTACATCTTCTTTACCATTTCTACCCGCACCTGCTCGCGCGGAATATCCGGGCCCACCAATCGTTGTTCGCATTTTCGGACTTCCGCCACTTAGCAAGACAGTCACGCCAACACAAGTAGTAGAAACCGTGACAGTCAAATTTGTCAGCATAAACCAGGTGTAAACTCCGTCGCGTCACACTTTTTGCTGCAAAAACAATGATAACCGGTGGGCCGGTGTCCTCGGAGCATTCGTGTCCGGTCCTACGATCGCCGGGCGTCCTGCATGTGTTGCTGGATATATTACCCAAGCAAAAAAAAGCGTCTTCTCTTTCCCACAACCATGTTGAGAGCTAACATCAGACAGTTTGTCAGATTCAATTCGTCTAAAGCAGGCCACTACGATGCCGTCGTTATTGGCGGTGGACCAGGTGGCTATGTGCACGCCATCAAGATGGCTCAACTCAATTACAAAACCGCCTGTATCGAGTCCCGTGGTTCTCTTGGAGGAACCTGTCTTAATGTCGGATGTATTCCTTCCAAGGCTTTGTTGAACAACTCGCACTTGTACCACCAAATCAAGCATGACTCTGCTAACCGTGGTATCGAAATTGCCGGCGATGTTTCTGTCAATGTCACCAAGTTGCAAGAAGCCAAGGACAAGGCCGTTAAAGGTTTGACCCTGGGTATCGAAATGCTTTTCAAGAAGTACGGTGTCACGTATTTGAAGGGTCATGGCTCGTTTGTGGATGACCACACTTTGGCTGTCAAGCCTATTGACGGTTCTGAAGAATACAAGGTGACTGCAGACAACATCACCATTGCCACTGGTTCCGAAGCTACTCCATTCCCAGGTATTGAGGTGGATGAAGAGAGAATCGTCACTTCTACCGGTGCATTGGCCCTCAAGGAAGTGCCAAAGAAGTTGGCCATCATTGGCGGTGGTATCATTGGTTTGGAAATGGCCTCTGTGTGGTCTCGTTTGGGCTCTGAGGTCACTGTCATTGAGTTCCAGAACGCCATTGGTGCTGGTATGGACGGTGAGGTTGCCAAGTCCACACAGAAGTTGTTGGCCAAGCAAGGCTTGAAGTTCATGTTGGGCACTAAGGTCACCAAGGGTGTCCGTGAGGGTGACGTGGTCAAGATTGGCGTTGAAAACGTCAAGTCCGGCAAGACTGAAGAACTTGATGCCGACGTTTTGTTGGTGGCCATTGGTAGAAGACCATACACCAAGGGCTTGAACCACGAAGCCATTGGCTTGGAACAGGACGAGAAGGGACGTTTGGTGATTGACTCCCAATACAGAACTGCTAAACCACATATTCGTGTTATTGGTGACGTCACTTTTGGCGCCATGTTGGCTCACAAGGCCGAGGAGGAAGGTATTGCTGCTGCTGAGTTCATTAAGGAGGGCCATGGTCACGTTAACTACGGCAACATTCCATCTGTGATGTACACACACCCAGAAGTTGCTTGGGTCGGTTCCACCGAGGAGCAATTGAAGGAGAAGGGCATTCTGTACAAGGTTGGTAAATTCCCATTTATTGCCAACTCTCGTGCCAAGACAAACTTGGACACTGACGGTTTTGTTAAGTTCCTTGCGGACGCTGAGACTCACCGTGTCTTGGGATGTCACATCATTGGTCCTAACGCTGGTGAGATGATCGCCGAGGCTGGCTTGGCTTTGGAATACGGTGCTTCCACCGAGGACATTGCCAGCGTGTGCCATGCTCACCCAACGTTGGCTGAGGCATTCAAGGAAGCTGCTTTGGGCACTTTCGGCAAGACCATCAACTTCTAAGTACATAGACGTGTTGGTGCTACACGTAGACATGTTTGCAGCCTCGTTGTATTGGATGGGTTACGTGCTTCTCTCTAAACGTTTGAGTAGCTGATTATGTTCAAGTATAGTGCTCAAATTGTTTGCAAAATGAAAAAATACATGTGTAGTGCCTAGGGATATTGAAACGTTGTTTTAAGTAGATTCGGATTTTCTGAAAGTGTGCTTATGAATTCTCGACATGATGCTGTTATGTGAAATAAACTGTTATCGTTATACACTTTCAGCTAGCTACAATGGTATGGTGATTCGGGGTTAATCATATTTGTCTTCTTGCCATGCCAAACGATTTTGTCGCAAGTTCATTACCTGAGAAGAGTAGGCACCTTTATAGAAAACTTTAGTCCCATTCAGTTAAAAAAAGCGAAGGTTTCGTACCTAATATAGTGTTAAAATTAGAATTGGGTACCTTTTCGCTTAGAGGCTAAACCAGACCGCAGTATTATCAAATCATTTACTTCGGCGGACTATAATCATTGCTGATCCTCTGCACCGTTGTCAATTGTGGAAGTAATGGCATTAGTATCTAAATAAGAAACGGGCTGAAAGATTTAGAAATTGTGTCGCACAGAAATCTCAATACGTTCGCATTATTCTTTAGACTTCAGTAGTGGAGATGAATTCGTGTCTTCGCAACGTGGACATGCGGTAAGATGCAAAGTGAGGCATTTCTTCCGGATAAACGAACTTTTGATTATCCTTTATCAAAATCTCCTATGGTTTGAATCCACAAAACCTCTTACATGATCGCATCAGTTTACAGGTGGAGGAAGACTCCACAGAACTACGTAGAAAACAAAGAGCTGGACGCATCTATTAAAACGGCCTTATTTAGGTACACAGAATATTGAACATTGAAACATTTATATTATATTTTTGCCTGGACGGTTATCGAGTGGCAATGATGTAGACCGCATGAATGATACCTGGAATGTAACCCAAAATGGTCAAAATGATATTAAGGAAAAAGGCACCACTGCATCCAACCTCAAGGAAAACACCCAACGGAGGAAGAATAATGGCGAAAATGATTTTGATGATGTCTGCGCAAACCATGTTGAAAGTATATGTCTTTTCACGTATATGAGGGAATTGGGGCTATCTTATATACGTTCATCTCGCGCACCATGATTGCTACTTTGCTCAGCCGCATTTCATTCAAGTGCGCCTTATTGTTCACCTAAAATAGCAACGGTTTCCGCCTCTATTGGTGACGCGTTATTACTGTACATTCTTTGTGACCCTACTGACTAGAAGCAGCACTGCCTTGTTACAAACCTCTTAATATGTATTTTCACAAAGCAACTGACCACACCTTCTCTTCAAACTTGAGCAACACTGAATACAAGTCAGTCACCAATTTGTGCTTCTATGACTGCATGTACGCCCAGGTGCACATTCTATTACATATTCTCTTGAGGAAGGAATTTTAAGCCCCGAACCAAGAATTGGGCTTTCCTTCATGCAACAGTTTATGTATCCTCGAGATAACAATTATCAAATGACTGTTACATGAAGAAGGGATTTGAAACGGAGACCCATACTGAAATTTACCCGTACTACTCAAACTCCGCGGACGGCCAGCGTAAATTTCCGCACCATGAAAATCTTTCCGTTACTCACACTTTCAGTGGTACTGATTTCCCATCGGAACAATAGGCCTCCACCAATCCGCCAAAAATGTCAGAGTTGTCCTTAAAATTATTGCAGGCCGTGGATAAGCATAATGGTATCTCCAACACTTTAGAGTTGGATGAATTCAAGTCCATAGACGCCAACGCCTTACATGCTTCGTTGACCTCTTTGTGGGCCAAGGACATGGTTACTTTCAGCAAAATCGAAAACGATTTGTGGGTTTTGACGAAAGAAGCCGAAGACTTTTTGGTTTCTGGCTCACATGAAATCAGATTGTTGGATGAGGTACTTAAATCCATGGAAGGCTTGAGTCTTTCTGATGTGAATGCCAAGTTGGGCCAAGTGGGCAAATTGGGCCAAGGTAAAGCTTTCAAAAATGGTTGGATTGCTAAAGACGGTGACAAGTTGGTGGCTAAAGTCAAGGAGTTGCCAAAGGACAACGTTGTTGAGCAATTGAAAACTATCAAGGCTACAGGTAACTTGTCTGACAAGAAAGAATTGGCTGAGTTGAAGAAGAGAAAGTTGATCAGCATGACAAAGATCATTGGATACAAGGTTGAAAAGGCAGCTAAGTTCGCCTTGACCATCACAAATTACGAGACGGATATCACTTCTGAGATGATCACTTCTGGCTCTTGGAAGGATGCTCAATTCAAGTCATACAATTTCAACTCTGAAGGTGTGTACCCTCAGTCTGGTGCTTTGCATCCATTAATGAAAGTTAGAGAAGAATTTAGACAGATTTTCTTTTCCATGGGTTTCACGGAAATGCCTTCTAATCAGTACGTGGAATCTGGTTTCTGGAACTTCGACACCTTGTTTGTCCCCCAACAGCATCCGGCCAGAGATTTGCAAGACACTTTTTACTTGAAGGACCCAGCCGTAGCTAAAAAACCTCAAGATGAAAAGTACTTGGAGGACATTAAGGCCGTTCACCAAGATGGAAAGTTCGGTTCGATTGGTTACAGATACCCATGGAAAGAAGACGAGTCCCTTCGGATGGTTTTGAGAACCCATACAACAGCTATTTCTTCGGCTATGTTGAAGGAGTTGGCTAAGGACCCAAAGCCTACCAGATTGTTCTCTATTGATCGTGTTTTCCGTAACGAGGCTGTTGATGCTACTCATTTGGCTGAGTTTCATCAAGTCGAAGGTGTCCTTGCCGGTTATGACATCACCTTGGGTGATTTGATTGGCTTTATGGAAGATTTCTTCTCCAAGATGGGTGTCGACGGTTTGAGATTCAAGGCCGCGTACAACCCATACACTGAACCATCGATGGAGATTTTCGCCTTCCACAAAGGCTTGGGTAAATGGGTTGAGATTGGTAACTCAGGTATGTTCAGACCAGAGATGTTGGAACCAATGGGCTTGCCAAAGAACTTGCGTGTGTTGGGCTGGGGTCTTTCGTTGGAGAGACCTACCATGATCAAGTATGGTGTTTCGAACATCAGAGAATTGTTGGGCCACAAGGTTTCCTTAGACTTCATAGAAACAAACCCAGCTGCCAGATTGGATGACGATTTGGTTGGTTAGTGCTAATGTATCGGGATCTGAATGTATGGAACAATTGAATAGCGTAGGTTAAAGGTGTTAGGAGAGACAATACAGTTTTTGATTGTTTCCCTTGCTTTACTCTTCTTATAATCTTATGCTTCAAGCTTTTGTACTTTTTATTCTCTCTGTTTTTTTTTTAAGCACACCGTATTTTTGATATTTTTATAATCTAGTCTAATGCAAAGTTTGTTCGGAACCACACGTAGTAAGCTTAAATTCAAACTGATCGGGGGATTTAGTATCGCATGAGCGTAATGACAAAATTTTCTCGTTTTTTATAATTTTATCATGGCCAAAGGAGTTTTATCTATTGTATCCAATTCTCCACGCACTGATGCCTACAAGTCTCGGTTTTCCATACTGTCCTACATCGTCCATTTTCTTGCGCGATTACGCTAAACCATCAAATACCATCTTCTCATGTCTCAGGAAGCATCTGCGCCGGGCGCTGAAACTCCGAAAAAGCCTGGTGCTGGCTCGGCACAAAAAAAGGTTCCGAAAAAACACGATGAGGAGTTCTTGTGCAAATGGGTGGGGTGTACCGAGAATAGATTTCGATCTTTAGCTTCTTTGGTCAACCATGTTACCAACAACCACTTGGTCCAAGTGGCACATCTCACTCCTTCGACACCCATACGCTATAGCTGTCAATGGGAGGGCTGCTCACGATTTGATGTGGAACAACCTTCGCGTTTCGCTCTCATTTCCCATTGCCGGACGCATACTGGTGAGAAACCCTACTTTTGCCCTATTCCTGAATGTGAGAAACATTTCACAAGATCAGATGCTTTGGCTAAACATGTCAAAGGAGTACATGACTTGCATCAGCACCGTGACGCAATTGGACTTATGCGATATCGTGCTGACAAGGGTAAATCTGAGTTACCTTCTGACATGGACTTGGACGCGATGACCGATGAAGGATATGCTGAAACTTTGAATAGAGACTACGAGCTTCGCATGCCATGGTGGTCTTCGAAACGTTTTGCGGACGCACTTCAGAATACCAATCCGTCTCTTTCTCTGCTCTACAACCAGCCTCTCGATATGCGACAATATGATGTTGCCAACTCAAGATACAAAAAGATCATTGCCAATCCAGAGGAAGAGCTCCTTGGGAGTGGCTCTTCAGAATTGTATGAGCAAGCAAAAGAGGCCCTTACGGAATATCCTGAAACTTCAAATATTCCTTTAGGAAATAGCCTAAATGAATTACGCGGGGCCTACGAAAAATTGCAAGCAATCTATTCCACCGCATGCCGGGTCAACAAAACAGTGAAGAAGAACCTTCTGCTGGCGATGGAGGAGAAGCGCAGGTTATGGGTAACAAGCCAGATTCTATTAGATGCGAATATTGAGGTCAGTCTTCCAGGAGAGCACGATTCAGTTGCACGTGATGGTTTGGATGACGACTTATTGCTGGAGGGTTTTAATAAGTAATGCATGTTTTTATGTACATTCGTAGTTATATGTCCTTGTGTGTGGTTTCACCAAGTACCTGAACTGGTCTGACCAGTACTGCACCCGTGCACCATTAGGTTACTTTTCTAACAAGAGCGCAGCGCATCGCATCCTCAACCTTTAGACGTCATGGCTAGTAAAAAAGGAAAGGTCGCTGCTTCTAATGACGTTAGTCTAGATCAGCTTTTCCAGCAGCTAGCACAAGAAACTAAGCACTTGTCTAAACCAGAGGAAAATAGCTTGTCCAATATTGAGAAGGAAATTGAGAGTTTGCCTAAGATAGAAAGTGAATTGGAAACCCAAATGCAAGAAGCTATCAAGTCAAAAAGTGAGGATGTTGTTAAGCTTAATGATCCAATAACGCATATCAGAAAAACCGTCGTAGACAAAGATGCAGACTCCGGCTCCAAGTGGTTCAACATGAAGAAACCCGAAATGACGGCTGAGATCAAAAGGGACTTGATGGTTTTGAAGAATAGGAGTGTTTTGGACCCAAAAAGACATTACAAGAAAGAGAAGTGGCAGATCCCCAAATTTTTCCAAACGGGGACAATCGTTGAAGGCAACACGGAGTTTTACTCTGCTCGTATGGCCAAGAGAAACAGAGGTAGAACTTTGGCTGAAGAGATTTTGAATGACGACAGTGCCTCCGATTATTTCAAGAGAAAGTACAGCGAGATCCAAAAGCAAAAGCGCAGTGGAGGAAAGGCACACTACAAGAAGATCAAGGAGAAGAGAAGAGGTTTTTAAAGAGGATTTATTAGGGATACTAGCATTATTAACAATCTATCAGCGTAACGTATTTGTAAGCCACAAAAGGTGCACATGAGTACAATATGAGAAGAAGGTGATGTTTGAGACAACGAACAGAGGTTAGATGAAAAGCATATTAGAGATAGATATCACTATTCCTCTAAGCCTGCTCTTTCAAAGACATTCAGACGAACCTCGTCCCAAAGCGCTTTCTTCTCTTCCTTGGTCAACTTTCTCTTCTCTCCTTTAGCCAGTCCTAGCCTCAACTCTTTCTTAATGGCTTCATTCTTGAGCTTATACTCATATGCAGTGGTTGCTGCGGCAGCTAAGTTCACCAAGTAGTTTCGTAATGCAATCTCTTTGTAATGAAAAGTGAGAAGAGTTTGGTCTGCTGGAGTTATAGGCGGTGAAGGAAGCTGCCGTTTAGGCTGATTAATTTGAAGGAGTCGTGACTGCTTGACTGATATTTCTGCAACAGATTTCTTGAAGTTGGCATCCAAATCATGTTCCTGATACAAATTCGATGAATAGAGCGCGTAAATGAACTCCTTATCTGTGATATAAGGCTGCAACAATACAATTTGGCATTTTTGAGCCAAGTCTCCAACAAGCTGAGGAAGCGCTTGGTTGGAGTATGAAAGGTCGGGTGAGGAAGAAACCATGGGCAAACTCACGAGCATAAGCTTTCCGCGAGTAACGTTAAGGTTCCAATCTACTAATGATTCTGGAACGTTTTGGTAATTAAGATCACTTCCCAACAGAATTTTGTATTCCGCATCATCATCAACGTTGTCAACGCCCAGGTAGGGGAAGGAAGGTTTTTCTTGCATATTCTTGCGCTGAAGATACTCTTCCTTGGCGTAAGATTCATGCAAAGCTATGTCATTAATAAGCTGCTCGACTGTCGTCGTAGTTTGCTCGCTATCTTCGGGAATAGTGGCAGTAGAGGATGAATATATGGAAGGAGCAGAGCGAACGGAGCGCTTGCTCCAAGAAAACACACTCAGCGCCAGAGACCTGTGCAGTTTTTGTGAATGATGATATTGTTTAAATTGAGATGGCGCCGACCTTATAGATGGAGCTGGATTCAGAGTTTGCAGAACGGGTAGCTGCTGATAAATGGCATTTCTGGCGGAATCTCGAAAGTGGGTTGGAGGCAGCAGAATACTCTGGCCGTTATTCCGGCCAATAGGTAATCCGAACATGATGTGAGTTTACTGAGACTGCGGTCTTCTAGTAGTGGAGGAAAAATATATAAATGAATGGTAATCAGGAAGAATAAGAAGAAGGATTATTTTATTTTTTTTACCGAGATGTTTTCCGTGTGGGGAGACTGCGGAGAGCACAGATTCCTTACATTTTCGCGCAGGTCAGATATTTTACAAATTTTCATTTTTTTGTCTAAAATTTCTTTCTTTTCGTTTGCCCTCAAGTGTCCGGGGTTTTTCACCAGCAAATTCAAGGACATTCACCCTGAAACCTCAAGTGGAAAACTGGGATCTTTCCTGGGAGGATAGTCCGAGTATTGTAGAATTTGCGAAGTGGCTTTTGTCCGTGCGTCGGAAAATTACGGTGCTTGAAAACGTCTTTCTCTTGTTCATGCTTTTAGTTTTTTTGTCCCTATACATAAAATTGTTCCGGGCGGGAAAACCAGTAACTAGCGCAAAGTAGCCTGATCCATCACTCCACATTCCTTTTACGAGGTTTATGCACAGAAGCGATGCCCTGTGCCTCGCCTTCTGAAGTGGTGGGGTTCCTCTATGTTTCAGCAACTGATAGTCATGCCAACGGCTAATGGTGTCATTATTGTGTCGGTTTTTTCTTGTAAGCGTCGCATTTTCTCCCTTTGGACCTGTATGGGTATATTTTTTTTCTGATGGTCGCGCAAAAGCGACAAGAAAGGTGTGTGCATAATACTACTCTTCGAAAGCCCTAAAATCACCATGGCCAAGTCAGAGATTGAAGAGTTCATATCTGAAGATTTAGGTTTCCGATTGGTGGGGAACGGGGATGGAATTTCTTTATTTGATTCTGCAGTGGATTTCAGCGGCCCAGTGACTTCTCTGTATCCTTTGCAGTTGCTAGCTATGGGCCATTGTGGACATGTCTATGCCGCTTCCAACACGCATGAAGTGGCTTTGGGCAATTTGAGTGATCTTAATGGCGACTCTGCAATTCTGAACTTGGTCAGATGTGAACTTCCAGGAACGTCTGCATTGAAGTTCAATAGCTCTGACTCCGTCTTGTATGCCATTGCACAAGGAAAAGTGTTTACAGCAACAATTTCTCCTCAAGGAAACAATCCTTCACTTTCATTTACGCAGATTCCCCTTGAATTGTCGACGATCGTATTGCTTGATCCCTCTCCGACTGACTCTGAGCTTCTTCTTCTTTTAAGTAACGAACGAAAACTCTCTATTCTCGCGGGGAATCAGGAAACAGCCACGGTTGAAGGGATCAAAGCAATGGCTTGGACTAAAGACGGTACCCAGGTTATTGCTGTCAGTGAAACAAGCCTTGCTTTCTACACCACCACTGGTCAGGCTCTTTCTTCCCATGAAGTCCCAGAAGGCGGGAAACTTTTCTCTGTTTCTTCCATTGACAACACTCATTGGCTTGTGGTGGGCTTGCCAGACACAGAAGGCGGTGATCTCATATACACATTGGTGCTGGAGGAAAATGGTACGCTCACTTTCCATAATGTTCCTGTAGCGCCCGCATTTGGTGATGTTGAGCGTCAGCCAGAAGTTTACTCAACTAGTATTACCAACTGGGTGGAAGGGCAGTCTTTGCTCTTCGCCACTTCCGCGTTGAGCACCGAAATTTCCACAATCGAAGTGAGCCCAGAGAAAAGATTAGTATCACAGTTGAACGATACAGACCGTGCCGAATTGCCCATGGATGATGATTCCGGAGACGATACTCTACCAGTCGGTTTTGCACTTGACTTATTCACAACAGAAATCACTGTGAAGCAACCGTGTAATGCCGCTGATGAAGCAAAAGGAGTATTGCCTCGTTTGATGTGCTTGAACAATTTGGGTAACTTGATTATGTGGTATGTCTTCGACAACTCGGCGCTCAAGAACAATACTCTCAGCCTTCAAAGAGCAATTGAAGCTCAAAAACAACATGGACTAGAAGCTACAAAGGCAGATGAAGGTGCGAAAGCAAATTCCTTTGGTTCTACAGCATTTGGTTCGTCTAGTTACAATTCATACACCAATTCTGCATCTGCTGCTAATGGAAATACAAGTGCATCCAAACCTGAACCGACACAGGCTTTTGGAACAACGGGTTTTAGTAATGCAAGTAAACCTGTCGCAGGTTCTTCTGGTTTCGGTTCTTCTGGTTTTGGTTCTTCTGGTTTTGGGTCTTCTGGTTTTGGAACTTCTGGTTTTGGTTCTTCTGGTTTTGGTTCTTCTGGTTTTGGGTCATCTGCTGCCGGTTCGTCAGCTGCTGGGCCATCGGGCTTTGGCACATCGGGCTTTGGATCTTCTGGTTTCGGGACTTCTAGCTTTGGCTCCTCCAGCTTCGGAAACTCTACCTTTGGGCAAGCTACAACTTCAATCAAGTCAGACGACAAGAGTAATTTTGGTTCTTCCGGTTTTGGTTCTTCCGGTTTTGGTTCAAAAAACGAAAGTCCTTTCGCCCAATTGACTTCGGAGAAGCCAAAGGAGAATGTTTTTGGCTCTTCCTCTAAATCAAATGCAATCCCTTTTGGATCTTCCTCTTTTGAACCTACCAGTGACTCGCTGAACTCGAAGAGCTTATTCGGCTCAGCTGTCGAAAAACCGAAAGAAAATCCTTTTGGATCAGCGTCTTTGGGCTCCTCGTCTTTTGGCTCGGCCCAGTCTACTCAGGATAAGTCGAAAGGTCCTTTTGCATCTTCTACTCTTTCATCTTCCAAGCCCACTCCGGATAAGCCGACTACAACTCCATTCGGATCTTCTGGTTTCGGTATGACCTCCAGTAAACCCACTCTGGACCAGTCTCCTTTTGCCTCATTAACTATAGACTCAAGCAAAACCGAATCCGAAAAGCCCGAAAACAACACATTCGGCACATCCACATTCTCGTCTTCGAGCACTGTCGCAAACAAACAGAGTGCATTTGGAGCTATTGGTTTTGGACAAAAAGCAACGTCGATTGATGACGAAAACAGAAACAAAAAGGAAACCCCGCTGTCTAACTCATCGACTTCAGATGGTCCTCTGGGATCCTCATCACATGCAACTGCTCCAAGAAACCAGGAAACATCAGGCAGTGCCATTTTTGGTCAATCTAGTTTTGGCCAACAGATGAACAAGAGTCCGTTTGGACAGTCAAGTTTTGGTAAAGTAGCAGGATCTGCTGCTGGAAGTACTCTTCCAAGTCCTTTCGGCTCCGTTGCTGCTACTGAATCACCCTTTGCGTCCCTTTCTTCGAAGAAGTCGCCTTTTGGATCGCTTAATGACGAAGGCCTGAAATCCATTTTTGGTTCTTCAAGCACTCAGTCTCAAAAATCGTTGTCAAGTGGACTCAATGCTTCAATTGACAAGCTGGGATCTCAGGAGCAGATGCAGAAAGTTTCAGATTTGACAAAACGTCCGCAGACAACAGATTCGGAGTCTGCCACGTCATCAAAGATCGAACCAACTACTCAGAATGAAGTAAACAGTGAGCTTGGCATCCTGTCCCCGGAAAAATCATTATTTGCGGACACTGCTTTACGTGGCTCGCCCGAGGAATATACCTCAGAGGAATCATCTCTGGATGAGATATCTGAAAATTCTGAATCTCCTCTGCTGGATGAAAAGCCTTCTCCTGTCCTCCAACAATCTAGCGGCACTCTTTTTGAAATGACATCCTTAAAGGACTCTTTGAAGGAAGATGCATTAACAAAAGAGAACGAACCAACATCTAACACGGAGACCGCATTTTCTGATGGAAACGAGAAGGAGACCTCTCTCAGAAGTGCTGCAATTAAGAAGACTAACTCCCAGCACTTAACGGGATCCTTGAAAAATACCGAAGGTTCCAGTTCGGAGTATAGTTCGGGGGCTTTTCCAACAACCCACGCTAAAGAAAGTAAAGAAAATACCGAAAATGATGGGGTCGTTAAAACAGATGTCACAACTGATTACGAAGATAGTGAAACTTTGAAGAAGACTGAATCTGCTGTGAAGATTCCTAGTTTACTGTTCGACGGTTTGCAGAAATTCTCTGGGTTCGTTACCGATCCGGTTTTGCCACAACATGAAGTTTCAAAGAAAATCGGAGAGCTTGTACATTTCACCGAAGGTTTGATGAAAGTCTTGCTGATGAATTCGGCAGACATGAACAAATTAATCAATGACTGCCTGTTTGACAAAGTATCTTTGGAAAAGGAAGACATTAAGTCCCCGCTATCATGGACCTTGGGACAGATTCTGCGTTTAACTGATATTGTTTCTGAAGATTCTGAACTTTTTGAGGAAAATGTCATCAAAATGCGAGAACTCTATAAAAGCCTGTCGCGCCTATTAGATGATCTCGATGAGATTTATGCCGAGAAAGTGAATTTTGAAAAAACATTGAATGAAATTTTGCTTTTCAAACGTTCTATTGAGTCCTCGGAATTGCGTGAACGCCCACTTGATCTTCGTGGTGATATAATGCGTGCGAAATTAAGAAAAAACTTCAGCCACGTACAGAGACTTCAAGACGAAGCATTGCATAAATTGGTGTCGTTGAAGTTGAATAGCTGCCTAGATACTGGATTGATTTCAAAGCTTGAAAGAATTGCCTTCGAGATCAACTCTAAGGTTAAGCAGTACCTGGTTGAAATTCATAATTTGGAGGAGAAGCAATCGCGTTCTATGAACGAACGTCTACTTTTGGGAAGAGAAAATGATGTGCCCGCTCCTATATCTGAACCAGTCGAAAACTCTGAGAGTTGTTTCACAAATTTCAAAAGTCAAAAATGGGGGATTGTCTCAAGATTTGCGTCTGTTCAAGACCGGAGTATATAAACCAATGCTTCTTTATGCATTATGCAGGATTTTGTAAACATTAATGCAATACACGAGCTCGCTAGCATAACATCTTCTGACAGAACTGAGTCTTCGATGGTATCATGTCTGAGCACATAGGTACACGTGTTTCTGTTCCAGGTACAACCCAAGGATATGGAATCTTACGCTACATTGGTGGCATTGAAGGAAAATCTGGCGTTTTTGCTGGCCTCGAGTTGCAGGGTCCCATCGCTGCTTCGAGAGGCAAAAACAATGGCTCTGTCGACGGCATTCAATACTTTGAAGTATCACAACCAATGTCTGGCTTATTTTTGCCTTGGGAAAGGCTTCGAAATGCCAACCCCAAGCTTTTAAGGGCAGATAGACCCCAAACTCGACCATCAAGTGTGTCAAGTCGAAGTGAAATGCTATACACTCCTTCTCCCCCTACCCGGAAAACCAGCTCAAGACTTTCATATTTGAACTATAGAGATAGCGGAAGCAGAGGCTCTGATGCTACAGGGCGTGAAAGTCCGTTTAGTGGGCCCCAACAAATTCATGTAACAAAGCGCAAATCAGCGATAAACGAGAATAACAAAAGTCCTGCGCTGTCGACGCTGTCTCTGTTAGTTGGCTCCAGGACGAGTCTGGGCGACCTATTTCAAAAATGTGCCCAGCCACAAGCTGAACTCCATGCTGTTCTCCGAGAGTTGGACGAATGTAAATCAGCAATGCAGAAAAAGAATAAAGAACTTCAAGAGAAGACTCGGATTCTTGAAGAGCTTCAAACTACCATTGCTGAGGTAGATCCAGTTATGGAGGCTTATGAAAGGTCTGTGCAAGAAAAAGACCAAAAGCTTCAGAGACAAAGGAAGGAATATGATGGAGCGAGAGAAGAATGGAGACAAAGTTTAGATTTGATGTTGAGCGCGCAGCAAGAAGCGGAGACTTTCTATGAGCAGCAAATTGAGGATTTGAAAGAGGAGATTGGGCGCTTATCTCGGGCAAACGCACATGTCAACTCCACCAACGGTGAACAACTTTCGTTAGAACTTCAGAGTCTTCGAGAAGAAAATCAGCAACTCAAGCAAGAAATTAATAAGAAAGGTGAGTCTAATGGGTTAGATGGGTACGAAAAAGAATACGTGGAACTGCTCGAGAAAAAGATTGAAAGGCTCCTGCAAGATATTTCATCATTGGAGTTCGTGATAGAGGATACAAAGAAAAAATCAAAGGAAAAGGACGCGATCATTTTGCAACTCAATTATAAATTGGAAGAAGAAAACCATGAAGTTGACACATTGCTGACCAAGATAGAAAGTTTGACTGTCAAAGATTTAGAACAGAAGGAAGGAGATCATCAATCTCAAATAGCGAAGTTGCAAGGTGTCATCACTCAAAACGAATCCAAAATAATGGAATTGAAGGAGACAGTGGAGCGTAAGGAAAAGGAATACTACGAACTACAAGAAAAGTACGTATCTCAGGAAAAGTTGATACAAGATATGGAGAACCTACAAGCAGAGCAAAACTCGTTGATTCAGCATCTACAATCTGCTTCCGCTAAAGACAGCGATAATGACATAGAAAGAAATGCTCTTCTGAAGCAAATTGAAAACTTAAAGGCAGAGCTTTCGTCAGCGAACGAAAAAACAGTTGCATATGAAACGAAAGAGAGGGAACTTGTTAACAAGCTACAAGAGTATGAGGCCAAGGTAAAGGAACAGGAAACGAAGGTGAAGAAATATGAACAGGAAGAAATAGATTTGCGCTCTCAAATACAAGCGGCTAAAGAGACTCAACCGAACGACGCAACCGCAATGGAAAAGCAAATCGAGGATTTGAAGCATGAACTCCAAATGCGTCCGTCTTTTGACGAGCTCAATGAACTCCATGCTTCGTTGGAAGAGGTTGACAGGCTCCACACAAACGAGTTGTATTTGAAAGATAAGGAACTTTCCTCCTTGCGCGAGGGATTTCAAAAAATCATGGAGGAAAACAAAAACCTTCAAGATAAGTTGAAAACCGCGACGAGCTTAGCAGCACTTCCGTCTACGCCAACAGTATATGGCTCGAAACTGTCGAATGGACCATCGCCCGGTTCAGGTAGCCTTCCTGACCCAGAGTCGTGGGCCAAAACAGACTCGCTCCCCGTTTATGAACCTGTGGTAAAGAGTGATCCTAGTGAAGGAAGAGAAGATTGGTGTGGTCTCTGCGAGAGGGAAGGACATAATAGTTTGGATTGTCCCTACGAAAACGACATTTTTTAGTCGGATTAGCCCTATGTACAAAAGTATAGAATGTGATGATACCCATGCAAACTGCCGGATGTAATGCGTGACTGATTTGTTGTTGCTCGAGCTGTTGCCTCACTTTCGGTTCACCTTACTGAGTGGCTGTACCATTCTTTTGATGAGCGCCTGTCTCACTAATTCTGGATGTGTGTTCGTTGCTGTAGCTTGGTAAGTTAGCATATTATCATGCATTGCAAGCGAAGCAAGTGTGTCCCGGTGAATATTAGAAAGAAACTCATCCCGTGTCGTATCGGCGTTGCCCAACCCAATGTATTTGCCTTTGAGGTGGAGGTACTGGTGCGTTTCTCGTACTTTGTCAGCCATTAGGAAGAAAGATGGAGTCAAGTGTTTCTGAAAATATCAAGAGTGTATACACGCCTCGCATCACCATCGGCCCGGTCAAAGTGGCAGAGACAAGTAGCCTTTCCACCTAACCTGAAGCGTAAAGTGTATGTTAAACTCGTTAGCATGAACAGATGACATAGAAGGGCCCCTTTTCCTTGCTGGTGAGAAATGGCACACATTCATGCTTTGTTGTCGCTAGAATGCGACATAGTATAGACCAATAGTGCATTAGGCGTTAATCTCTCGGAAATGTAATTATCTTCGCCAAGTTGCGATTTAGCTGCAGGAAGAGGTACCGCCTCTCTCAGCGGCCGTTTGTTCGTGTGGGTAAAAGTGGAGAGTTTGGGGCGCGGCAGCACCACAAAAGAGGAGAGCGCGTCAACAGTTGGAAGAAAAGGTGAAGAAAATAAATAGACTATTCTCCTCAAAACCGGTGATTGCGGGGATCCAAGGAGACATAATGAAATGCCGTTCAGTCACGCCTGTATAGCATCATGTAACACCTGCACATATCCACTCGCTATCAGAGATGTAGTGCACAAGTCTGTTGGGGATAGAATATATATTGACTAACCTCGCATAAAAGCCGATTTGCCCTCTGTCTAAAATTCCCCATCGCAAATCAAGGGTTTCATTTTCACTTTTCTTTTTCTTGTTTCTTCTACTTGAAGATTTTCTGTGCCACTGCTGACTCCCGCGGGATATCGTGCAATCGCTCCTGATAACCGTTGTGAATTGCTTTTTTTTCGTTCCATTTCCTCGCTCTTGTCAAGTGTCCAACCGCCCCTCTTCACACCCAATCACGAATCTCTTACTTTTTCATTTGCCGCGCACACTTTCGACTACCACTGTTTCTTCTTTGCCCAATGGTCCCAAAACCAAACAATGACGTGTCTATTGCCGATCTTATTGGAGATTTAGATGACTCTTCGCTCAAAATCTTCTCCATGTATAGACACAAGAGCTACTTGCCCCACAAAGAGAGAGTATCCAACATCGCATGGCGCATCCACAACAAGAAGCTTTTTGGCCCTAAGGGACGTGTCTCCAAGCTGGTTGGAAAACCCCTTTCCGAGACTAAAAGTACTTCGCAGCCAATAAAATCCGACTCCAATGTCGACGATTTTGACTACGTTGCCCATATACGTCGCATCTCTAGAGAAGAGTACGGCGAGGATCCTGTTTCTCTCTCTGTGTCTTCTTTGCATCTGCTGCGTCCTCTGATTCTGTTTAGAAAGTCCTCTGAAAAGTCGTCTGACATCCATCGACTCCGATCCAATCCCACAAACGCTACTTCCATGGCTACCTCTTTTCTGACACCTTCCAACTTCAATGTGTCTCACCGAGGCTCTGCTCCAATGACAACGTCTTCAAGCCCAGTATCTGCTGCTCGATCCCAAAATCGGACGTCGTCGTCCTCCTCGTCAGTTCCAACGAATGCTGGCAATTCTTTCCTCTCCTCATACATCAATCTGTTAGAGTCTACACTCAAACAGGATTACCAGATGTCACATTCGTCGTCATCGAGTCATTCAGGTAATGCGTCAACGTCGGCGGCTCTGGTCCATGTAAAACTGGATGTGTCTTCAAAGCAAACTCTACTGTGCACGAACTGCCACACAGTCACAACTCCACTCTGGAGGAAAACTAACGAGGGAAATGTCTTGTGCAACGCATGTGGTCTTTTCTACAAGCTCCATGGAATCTTGCGCCCACTAAATGCGCTTTCGACAATGAGTCAAAAACGGCCTACCCCTCGCTCTCGTGCACCGAATTCTACTTCGCTGGTTTTCCAAACCCCCCAAAGCATAATTAGTAACAGCCAAACAGCAGGTACGAAAAGGAGCCTTGACAATGTCATTTCGAATAATAATGTCGAGTTGTTTTCCAAAATCAACGACACCCCCGCTCCTCACGGTGAAAGCCACGATTCGCATCCTTATTCTACTAGCGTGCCAACTCCTGGCTCGGGAAAAAATGGGTTTTATTCGATGGGAACCTTCAATGAATACCTGCTGGAATCACCTCTTCAGGTTACGAATACGGCGTCCTTTGGTGTGGATAACCGTACGTCAACTGCCCAGGATGCGGACGATATTGACAAACTCTTAAACAAGAACATATTTCAACTGGAGTCCTTCGTCATTGGTAGCGAAGACCCTCATATGGGCCACGACTTTGGTGACTCTGTATTCAATTTCAATGGTTTAGAAGCCACAGATGAAATTTTGATTGACGAACCAGGTCATAATAATAGGAATAATTGGAACTGGTTGGATTTTGGACCTGCAACTGCGGGAGGACATTAGGAATCTACAAGGATATGCGGCACTGACTCAATTTATTTTATTTTTTTTAATTCTCGATATTTATCGAAAACTTTTTAACATTTTTTTAATGGCTTTGACTAGTTTGAAGCGGTCGGGAGATTATTATACTTAATAGAAGTGACAATATATGCTTTTGAGCACCAATTATTGCGTGTGTAGATAAATAAAATTTCCGTTGATACAAATGATTTTCATTGCAGAGGAAGGTTTTGATTCAACTATGTCCAATTGATATAATAAGTAAAGACATGCATGTAGACATTGCTCGTGCCTGTAGCCTTTTGGTTCCTATTTTTTTCGCCGCTACTACCACAGTTGCGAAAGGGAGGACCAGCAACATCATGTCGGAGATAGTTGCATTAAAGATTTGGCACTGTTCACCTGTGATATACCTTAGAATTCTTGATACTTTAATCTGTACCTAAAAGTTTATCAGAAATGTTTATTCGTATATTTTTTGTTGTAACGATCAGTGAATACTTTTGACTAGTTTTCCATTTCGCACGAAATAATTGCTAATTGTCGTCTATGCTTGGGAACACAACTTGAGCGCAGAATGTTTAACAAAAAAATCGAAAAAAAGACACACAAGACTCCAGCTACTATTATCGCAGGTCCTCGGAAAAGTTCTTCTGGCAACACAATAGCAGCAACAGTCTAGCCGCATATGAGTCGCACCGGTTGTTAGCCCAGATGCAAATGCCTTAGGAACCCCTTTTCATCGGTGGCAGTTTGGCATTATACCATTGCAAATGACGACATAACACATATCACGTCTGGAAAATGGAATTGAGAATTGCTTTATTTTCAGAGTCTGCAAAAGAACCTGATATGAAATACTAGTGAACGCAATTTTCAGTTGCGGAATTTCAGGTATTTGACCTGAAAGTTATTACTTACGTCAATTTTCGCTCGAAGGTTTACGGATCTAATAGATAAGCATTTCGACAATATATGTGAGACGTGTAACAAAGAGATTTCATTGGCTAATAGGAAGCAAACAAACGTTTTCGAGTAGAAGCTAGGTGATCACAAGGCATTATAATAGCTAAGTTACACCTGTACTTAGCGGAGGTGAGACCTATTGCAGCGTCTAAAATTAGCCTCATACTTGTTCACCACACGACCTATTCTGCGGCTCCAGTACCATGTGCCTGTCATTTAAGGTGGCTTGGTATAGCGAGATACTCGACTTCCCTGCACACCATACCTGTACTTGAGGTTATATGTATGGAAAAAGTTTCTGTTCCATAGCCAATTTCATGCACACTTGAGTACAAGCAGTGCTTGTTAACTGATACACTAGGATGGGACTCAATTGCACAATCTGCATGTTTCGATTAAGATTCAATAAACTCAACAACGGGCCCGCAAAATGCAACCATCTCGTAGTTTTTGTGAAGGGGTACTTCACTTTCTTCGTTCTTCCAGGGTATACTTGCTCATAAAAAAGTTTCAAACCCCCGCCGAAGGTTTTTAGCGCAGGCACTATAATCCTTGTTCATGGCGAGTGTGCACATCCGTCATACCCCTACTCAATACAGTCTATTTTATGGAGCACTACTACCGGTGAAGGTTAATTTCTAAGACCCCTTTGTAATATAATATGAAGCACTCGTATTGGGCTCATACTCCTCGACGAAGCTTTCGCGCAAAGTGCATTAAAGCGCATTAGCGGATAAGAAACATAGGTGGGAGGTGATCCGAAGGGGCCGGCAGTGGCTTCTCTCTCGTAATGCAAAACACGCAACGCCTTATATTACTGCCGCACAGAGAGCCAGGGGAGAGGTTCTGACCGCAGCTCGGCTATTCGAGAACATAGTATTGCGCACAGCGGTGCTTTTTTGTTTATTTCGATGCTGTATCGGGCAGAAATGCGCCTGCGCAGTGCCATGCATCATTGATTTGTAACTTTTTTTTTTTTTTTTTTTGGTACTTCTGTTCGACAGAAATCCAGCCCGGAACAGATAGAGAATTCTCCTTTCTTAGGCCACACATCCTCAACAACCATAAAGTACTTCTACATAGCCCTAACAGCTAATTATCGTCAGCATTCCGCTCGGATCATGGTAAACGAAGTCAATGGGCCTTCTCACTAAGTTTAAATCCGACGACAAGCGCAAGGGCTTTTCCTTGAAACCGCTGTCTTCCAAACTTAACAAGGAACTTAAAAGAAACCATACTTCTGAATCTTCAGTCACTGAAGCATCCGAATTTCTGCTGACGGCCTCCGCCTCGTCTTACTCGTCTCAAGATTCACATCGGAAAGAACCGCCAAAGCAATTTGCCTCCACTTCCAGACCTGACCCACACGTCTCGCCTCTGACGAGCCACATTGCTTACCCGGCACCACAGAAGGCTCCACTTGCAGTAAACAGGCGAAGTCATCCGTCGTACCGGCAAAGTTCAATTTCTCTGTCGTCTATCGCTTCAAACAATTACGCAGGCGGGATTAAGCCTCCGTACCTTGACGCTACACAAAACTCTCAACGGAGAATTCTGCAGAAGTCCATGCTGATGAATGTTTTAACCAAGAATCATCGGGCAAGCATGTCCATCCCTCATTCTGTCTCCACAACGCAGCTCTCCGATACTTCCACGATGGAAACGAGTTCCGAATATGAGAGCGAGCTGGATGCGGCCCACAAACACCCTTATTATGAGCAATGGAAACAATATTACGCAGCATTAGCGTCGTACAAGACGCCTCAAAACGAAAGAGACCCTGAAGCATATTACCGAACTATGAACGCCGTTTCACCCCAAATTTCTCCAGATTTGGGTGAAAGAAATCACTCCTACTTCAACACTGCGAGCCCTCGTTATTACAATAGCAACTTTGAACATGCATTCGAAGACACACATAATAGTAAGTTCTTAATGAAGTCCCGCCAATCAACAATCAGAAGTACAAGGTCGTTTTCCGTTCCTCTGATAGCACCTAGGATACAGCCTTCTGCTATCAGTAACAGATCCGTGTCTGTTAATGTCGAATCAGAGGACTCTCCTTCACCAAAGGAAGAAGAGGAAGATTTTACTGGAGCCAAGCCAAGTGTGTTGGGCTCATCAAATAAAGTAAATACGGCACTGTTGGCCCATGGGTTACTGAAGTTGACAATGGAAGAACAACCGACGGCAGACATTTCGGACTACGAGGCTTTTTTCTTCAATGAGAGTGGAGAACTTGAGGAGCAATTAGTGGAAGAACAAAATGGAAGCTCATCAGCTAGCCCAAAGGAAGATGCCAGAAACAGCATAGAAGAAAACTCACCAGCTACACCAGACCCGCAACAACAGCCTTTTGGCCATACACATGCGATATTAAGCCCAGAGTTGACTGGTCCTGAATTGGAGAGGGCGTCATTGCCCCAAAAATTATCGCAACCACCCTCGCTTCCTGCTTCGTATGGGTCTGTTTCGCGGACATCTTCCAGAGACTCTGCCAGCTCTTTCAACTCACTTCAGAGTGAAAAGAAATTCAAGGTGGGCAACTCTCGCCGAATCGTTGACCATGAAACTGATAGTGTCAAACGGGCATCTCGTTTTGTCCCTCCAATGCCGGGTCCACCACCTCCGCAACTAAGGAACTCATACTTCCAAAGCCCTGATGCCAGCCCTATGCGCAATAGCGTCGCCTCGTTCCCAATACAGAACGCCGCTTACTTGCAACAAATCCAGCAACAAATCCAGCAGCTCCAACAAATGCAGCAGATGCACATGCCTGGTTTCACCAATGGTCGTATGCCATTCAGTTCGAGCCCATCCCCACCACCACCAAAGTCAACAGATGACACTATTAACAATGCCATCGAAGAATTCGTCTATTTGAGAAATATCATCGCAGCAGGCAACAAAAGCTTTGAATTCCGCTTGAAGTGGGTCAAAATGTTATTGGAGGCTTGTAACTACAAGCTTTTTGCGTATATAAATATCAGAGGAAAAAGCATTCCTTCCGACCAGATTGCAACCAACAAACAATTCTTCATCAAGTCGTTTTTAACTCATCTCCAGAAACTTCTTAAGGAACTCGAGGGACTGTCGGATCCATCTGATTTAAAGATTTTCGCTGAGGCGTGTTATCTCTATGGATGCCTTCTTAAGCATGAATATGTTCCTAAGTACGAACAGGACTTTGGAATTGTTAGGGATGATGAGGAGGCTGAACGGTACTTGCTCAAGTGCTTGGATATGTATCCTGGTTTCTTCAAGGCTCATTTCCAGTTGGGTGACTTGTACGAGCAACAAAATACCGAAGAAAAGTTTGAAATGGCTCTAGCTCACTACAAAGAGTCTGCGCGAATGGGATTCAACAGGGCAATTTATCAAGTGGCCATGCTTCTCTTGACTGTTCCAAGCATTCGTCTGACCAAGTTTTTGAAGTACTTGCGCAACTTGTCGGATATCAACATGAACTCAAAGGACATTGTTCTCAGTGGATTTGACAGAAATGAACTAGAGGAAGTGGTTGGATTGGCGCTGTTCCAGTTGGGTAAAATATACGAGGGAATTTACCCAGGTGATTTGAATCCTGAAGACGAATTCATTGCTGAGTGCCTTGAGATCGCTCCCGTGAACTATGTTAAAAGTTTAACATACTATAATCGGGCTGCTAAGCTCCATTGTCTCCAAGCCCAAGTTAAGTTGGGCTACATATACGAAAATGGGGAATTGAACAGACGGAAAAACGCGAACAAGTCAATCCAATGGTTTATCAAAGCATCAACCTCTCCTCTCAAGTTCAAACGGCATCCAGAAGCTCTTTTAGGAGTAAGCAGGTGGTTTATGAGGGGCTCCAATGAGGAGAGCAAACATATTCCACACCCTGACCCCCAGAGAGCGGTCATTTGGTGTGAAAGGGCGTGTAAGGAGTTCAATTATCCAGAGGCTTTTTACGTAATGGGCACATATGCTGAGATGGGGCTCGTTGAAGGAACCCCAAAAGAATGGTTTGACAATGCTTACAGCTTGGGTTTTATCCCTCCAGACCAAATTGCATGAGTGAAAGCTGAAATTTCATTTTTTACTAAAATTGCATTTTTACTAATATATTATTGATGTAAACACCTTGAACCTGTAGCAAGATAGCCAACGGGAACTAGTATATTTTGAGAGCTGAAGATGCGACTTTTGGGCATTCCAAATGGATCACCACTGGTGTGCTCGCGCTCAAAAATTTTCGGCGTGCCAACGCTTTTTCGTTTTCTCCTTTCTTCTTCAAGGTCCATTTGCTGAGTATCATGTCCTTAGATACCCAATTCTACTGTATGTGAAACGTTTAATGTCTTCGTTGTGCTGAGGAATTCTAGCACGTCCCACGAAAGGCTTCTGCACCATCGAGGAAAGTAACTTCGAGTTGCCCGTATCTCGCATCCACCCACTAACTTTTTTAGGTCGTCAACCGAGGTCAGTTGACTTGATACAAAATTATCAAGAGGTCACCTCTTTCCCAAAGCCTACTCTAGAAGTCCGTTGCGCTATTTACAGTCCTAATGGTCAGTATTTTGCGTACACGCAGCCCAAGCACGTAACTTTGGTGCTCACTAAAGATGAAGCATCAAACGACGAAGTGGTCGCCACCATAGAAGTTCAAGACACTTTCGATTTGCATTTCTCTCCAAATGGACGTTATTTGGCCATGTGGACCAAACCAATCTTGTTAAACAAGGAGAGTGGAGTGTGGTCGGACAATATCATAATTTACGATGTGGAGAAAAAAGAAGTTGCAACCCAGTGGTCCAATAAGCATCAAGGTGGATGGAAACCTCAGTTCACACAAGATGGCAAGTTTATGGCCAAAAACTTTAACAACAAAGAGATCCACTTCTACGATACAACAACCAACATGGACATCAAAAAGCCATCCTACAAATTCCGTTTACAGGATAGCAGCGCCACGTTCCAGAACTTCCAGTTGAGTCCTGGTTTGAACCCTGCCGTGGCAGTATTTATCCCCGAGAAGAGTGGTAAACCTGCGCAGGTTTTGATCTACAATATTCCCAGCTTCAACCAACCTATCTGCACGAAATCATTCTTCAAGGCAGAGAAGTGTCAGTTGAAATGGAACGCTTTAGGTACGGCGTTATTGGCTTTGGCTTCTACTGACCACGATACAAGCAACAAGTCTTACTACGGAGAAACTAACTTGTACTTGTTGGGCATTGCCGGTCTGTATGAACGTATTGACTTGAAGCGCGAAGGTCCTATTCATGATATTACGTGGTCACCTTCGGCTAGGGAGTTTGCTGTCAGTTATGGATACATGCCATCGGAAACCACCTTCTTCGACGCTCGTGGAAATGCCATCCACTCTTTGCCCACTGCACCAAGAAATACCATTTTGTACTCACCACATGGCCGTTTCGTCTTGGTGGCCGGCTTTGGTAATTTGCAAGGTACAGTGGATGTGTACGACCGCCAGGATAAATTCAGCAAGGTTTGTACGTTTGAGGCATCTAACACATCCGTTTGTGAATGGTCACCATGTGGCCGCTTTATCTTAACTGCAACCACATCTCCTAGATTGCGCGTTGACAATGGCTTGAAGATCTGGCATGCGAGCGGTAAGTTGGTGTACTGCAAGGATTATGCTGAGTTGTTTAGCATTCTGTGGAAGCCACAGCCGATCGAAAAGTTCCCTCCTTTAAGGCAATTGGAAGCTTGCCCGGAACCACAGCAATCGGCAAAGGACTTCCTCGCCAAGAAGGCTGCTTTGGGTGGTAATGGTGGTGTGAAAAAGGCGGGAGCTTACCGTCCTCCACATGCTAGAAACTCTGGTGCTGCATCTACTGCCACATCTTTGTATCAGAAAGAGTTGCAAGGAGGCAGCAGCCCGGCACCATCAGGCACTTTTGTGCCGGGTGCCGGAGCTCGCCGTGTGGTTCCTGGTGCCGCGCCAGCGCCAGCACCTAAAGAGTCAAAGACTGCGGCAAAGAACAGAAAGAAGCGTGAGGCTAAAAAGGCTGCTAGTGGAACTCCAGAGGTGGAAGCACCAAAAGAAACACCGAAGGAAGGTGTAGCCGGTGTTATTGGTGGCGTGGTATCTTTGGAAGAGAAGAAAATCAGGCTGTTGTTGAAGAAGCTCCGAGCCATCGAAACATTGAAGATGAAACAGGCACAGGGCGAGCCATTGGAGGACACGCAGGTGAGCAAGATCAACAAGGAGGACGACATCCGCAAGGAGTTGAGCGAATTGGGATGGGCAGAGTAACTTTGTTGTGAAGCTTCACCAAGAGCGCTTTAAGCATTGTATAATGGCTGTATAATGTGTACGATGCATGTACGTCGCAGACTATCGGATGCATCATATATCTGTATGCTTTAGAGCTAGTCTATGTAGAAGCTCTGCCTGGTACGATCAAGAAGCTCTCGAATTTTGATTTCATAGAAACTGCTCCACGTTTAAGCTACAGTCTGCTTCTGTCACATTCAGCGACATAGATTTCGGAGTATAGTAATTTTATAGTTCAAGTTTCAGGGTTTACGTGTTTTGTGATACATATCAAGTGTCATATCAATTTAGGAAACTCTCGCAAGCAAAGCGACTAAACACGGCAAACAGTCCGATCCGCGAAATCCGCAGCAGCAAAGTTTTTACACTCCCCAACAAGTAAGAAAGGGATTTCATTATCATTATTGTTCCGCTCTGTATGATGCCTAGCAACGGCCATTTTAGAATCTCGAGAAAACTCAAACTAAGCGCATCTTACACCTACAACAACTATATTGACAGGTGCATCTGTCTATTAATATACTGGACAGCCCGCAGAAAGTTGCCCCATCTGCCCTCTTGTCAATCTTGTTTAACTTCATCTGTATCTACATACGATCTCGAGTATATTGTCTGATGCCTGCACAACACACAATCCGGCATATATCGTCGGCATTGTGTGAAGCTTCTATGTGTCCTACAAGAAAGTTACCATAGAGTCTCACAATGAACATTCTAGCACGTACATCGATATTACCTACACGTATGAGGGTAGGTTGCGCTTGTTTGAGTAAGAGGTCTGCTACCAAATTCAAAGAATGTAACATATAAGCTGTAGTTTACAGCCCGCCTTACACACGGGCATGGCCCGTTTTCCCCGATATTGCACAAACACGGAAATCCCACCCATCTTGGCTAGACCTACAATTTCTCGCACAGGAGTCGGATCGGCGCGAGCACTAAAGTAAAATACGCGCCCAAAGAAAACACTAAGCCATTCTCTTCTCCACAGGGCGCGCGCACTTGAGGTCGTGCAAAGCTCGTGTTTACTGCGCAGATTGATTCGCAGGTTTTCTGGATCTCGATCTTCTTCTTCCCTTCTTTTCTCGTCGCTGTACAGTTATCGAAAGGTATGTTAATCCTTCTTGCTAGCATGGCTCAAACGCCTTTGCAAACATGAATCTCGCTCAGATATCCTCGTTCTCGAATTACTCTTGTGCCTCGTCGCATCGCGTCGAAATCTCTCTTCTTGCCCCTTGGTGGATCTACAAGCCAAGGGTGAAACAGGGAATATGTTTATGCTTGTTTTCTTCTATCTAGTCAGATAGATCATGACTCTTTAGCCTACCGGTCCACATCCGGCTTCTTCCGCAGACAGAATGCTTATTTCACCTCCTGCTGAACCATTGGCAGTTTTGTTTCATAGTCTTTCCTACTCCCCTACTACTATAAAGTCAGTCCCAACCCGATCTACAATAGACACCACAATACGACATCTCATTTTACAAGGCATCACACACACCCCTTATTGAACAAATGAAATGGGGGATCAACAAGATTTAGGTATCGTTCCTGGATCAATTTCTTTTTTTCCGTTAGTGTGCAGGTCCATTAGTGGGCGCAGCAAGCGTATCAAAAGATGTTGGGGCGGGAACGAAGACTTGAAAGACACATGATTTGCCTTTTTTTATACCTTTCTTCTGTTTACAGGAAGAATTAATCTCCGTTGATAGGCTGTTTTTTGTTGATGGGTTGTGGGTTGCTTTGTCGTGAGACAGGAAGATTATGTAAGGGCATGAACTACATCCTGCATCGGAGAAGTTATTCGGGCACTTTCCTACCTTAATTTGGCAAAGGAAAAAAAAATAGTCAGCGATGCAGGGACTCGGCTCATTTCTCTCATATTCTGCCAGAACTGGTGATGTGCAAGAATTTGAGCACTATCCAGGTTCTAGCAGTAGCCTATCTGCAGTGAACCCATTTTGTTCTGCCTTGTTAAGGAGAACTTTTTTTAGTTTCTAGGGAACGCCGCGAAACTCAAATTCTCCATTCATTTTGATCTGCTACTGCCTATAATTTTCTGTGGTACATTTTGTCACTCTTCTCTTCCCCGACACATTTTTTTTCTATCGTTTTCTTTTTCTACCTTGATTCGAACTTCGTGGTTGATATCTTTTGAGACTCCTTTAGTCCTTAGTTTACTAACTTTTTTGTGAAGATGTCTTACGATAACAATCACAACTACTACGATCCGAACCAACAGCATGGCGCTGCTGAAGGTGAGGGCTATTATCAGCAGGGTCCGTACGATGAGATGGGTCAAGCTCAAAACTTTCAACAGGGTGGCGAGTACTATGACCCAAATCAGCAGTACCTGCAACAGCCATATGACATGGAGGGATACCAAAACTACGGTCAACAAGGTGCAGCTGGTTACAACGCCGACCCAGAAGCTTTTTCTGACTTCAGCTATGGTGGCCAGAACCCAGGTACATCTGGCTATGACCAGTATGGCACTCAATATACTCCCTCTCAGATGAGTTATGGTGGCGCTAGATCTTCCGGTGCCTCCACTCCCATCTATGGGGCAAATCCTAACTATGATCCCACTCAGTTTCAGTTGTCATCTAACTTGCCTTACCCAGCATGGTCTGCCGATCCTCAAGCGCCTATTAAGATTGAGCACATCGAGGACATTTTCATTGACTTGACCAATAAATTTGGTTTCCAAAGAGATTCGATGAGAAACATGTTTGACTACTTCATGACTTTGTTGGACTCCAGAGCCTCCCGTATGTCTCCTGCACAAGCTTTATTGTCTTTGCATGCTGACTACATTGGTGGTGAAAACGCAAACTACAGAAAGTGGTTTTTTGCTTCCCAACAAGATTTGGACAACTCTCTTGGTTTTGCCAACATGAACTTAGGAAAAATTGGTAAGAAGGCCAGAAAGGCTTCAAAGAAGTCCAAGAAGGCTAGAAAAGCTGCTGAGGAACATGGCGAGGATTTGGATGCATTGGCCAATGACTTGGAAGGCGACTATTCTTTAGATGCTGCCGAAATTAAATGGAAGGCTCAGATGAACGTTTTGACTCCGGAGGAAAGAGTTAGAGACATCGCTCTTTACTTATTGTTGTGGGGAGAGGCCAACCAAGTGCGTTTCACTCCTGAATGTCTTTGCTACATTTATAAGACTGCTATGGACTACTTGTTGTCTCCACAATGTCAACAAAGACAGGAACCAGTCCCAGAGGGTGACTATTTGAACAGAACAATCACACCTATCTACAGATTCTTGAGATCTCAAGTATACGAAATTTACGAGGGAAGATTTGTCAAGCGTGAAAAGGACCACAATGAGATTATTGGTTACGATGATGTTAATCAATTGTTCTGGTACCCAGAGGGTATTTCTAGAATTATGCTCGCTGACGGTACTCGTTTGATTGACATTCCTCAAGAAGAGAGATATTTGAGATTGGGCGAAGTCGAATGGCAAAACGTTTTCTTCAAAACTTACAAGGAAATCAGAACCTGGTTGCACTTCGTTACCAACTTTAACAGAATTTGGGTTATTCACGTTGTGATGTACTGGTTCTACACCGCATACAACGCACCAACGTTGTACACTAAACATTATATTCAAACTGTGAACAATCAGCCAACAGCTTCCTCTAGATGGGCAGCTCCAGCTATTGGCGGTATCATCGCTTCATTCATTCAAATCTGCGCTACTTTATTTGAATGGATGTTCGTTCCAAGAGAATGGGCCGGTGCTCAGCATTTGACTCGTCGTTTGATGTTTTTGATTTTGATTTTCTTCCTCAACCTTGCTCCAGTGGTTTACACTTTCTATTGGGCTGGTTTGCAGGCGATCTCGAAGTCTGCCCACGTCATTTCTATTGTTGGTTTCTTCATTGCTGTAGCAACTATGGTTTTCTTCGCTATTATGCCTTTGGGTGGTTTGTTTACCCCTTACTTGGCAAAGAGATCTAGAAGATACATGGCTTCTCAAACTTTTACTGCTAACTTCTACAAGTTGAAAGGATTGGATATGTGGATGTCTTACCTTCTTTGGGTTACTGTGTTCGGTGCCAAGTTTGCTGAATCTTATTTCTTTTTGACTTTGTCCTTGAGAGATCCTATCAGAAACTTGTCCACCATGACCATGAGATGTAACGGTGATCACTGGTTTGGTAACAAATTGTGTAAGCATCAAGCAAGAATTGTTTTGGGATTGATGATTATGGTTGACTTGTTGTTGTTCTTCTTGGATACTTACATGTGGTACATTGTGTGTAACTGTGTTTTCTCCATTGGACGTTCGTTCTACTTGGGTATTTCCATTTTGACCCCTTGGAGAAACATTTTTACCAGATTACCGAAGAGAATTTACTCCAAGATTTTGGCCACTACCGAAATGGAAATTAAGTACAAACCAAAGGTTTTAATCTCCCAAGTCTGGAATGCCATTGTTATCTCTATGTACAGAGAACATTTGTTAGCCATCGACCATGTTCAAAAGTTGTTATACCATCAAGTTCCTTCTGAAATCGAAGGTAAGAGGACATTGAGAGCTCCTACCTTCTTTGTCTCTCAGGATGATAACAACTTTGAGACGGAGTTCTTCCCAAGAGATTCCGAAGCCGAAAGACGTATCAGTTTCTTTGCTCAGTCTTTGGCTACCCCAATCTTGGAACCATTGCCAGTTGACAACATGCCTACATTTACCGTGTTTACTCCTCATTACTCCGAAAAGGTATTGTTATCCTTGAGAGAGATCATCAGGGAAGACGATCAATTTTCTAGAGTGACTTTATTGGAATACTTGAAACAGTTGCACCCAGTTGAATGGGAATGTTTCGTCAAGGACACAAAGATTTTGGCTGAGGAGACCGCTGCTTTTGAGAACGGTGACGAAGATGAAAAGGACGAAAATGGATTGAAAGCTAAAATCGATGATTTACCTTTCTACTGCATTGGTTTCAAGTCTGCCGCTCCTGAGTACACGTTGAGAACTAGAATTTGGGCATCTTTGAGATCCCAAACATTGTACCGTACTGTTTCTGGATTCATGAACTATGCAAGAGCTATCAAGTTGTTGTATCGTGTGGAAAACCCTGAGTTGGTTCAATACTTTGGTGGAGACCCAGAAGGTTTGGAAATGGCATTGGAGAAAATGGCTAGAAGAAAATTCAAGTTTGTTGTTTCTATGCAAAGAATGGCCAAGTTTAAGGAAGACGAGATGGAGAATGCTGAATTCTTGTTGAGAGCTTACCCTGACTTGCAGATTGCTTACTTGGATGAAGAACCACCATTGAACGAAGATGAAGAACCCCGTGTCTATTCCGCTGTGATTGATGGTCACTGTGAAGTTTTAGAAAACGGTAGACGTCGTCCTAAGTTCAGAATTCAATTGTCCGGTAACCCTATTTTGGGTGATGGTAAGTCTGATAACCAGAACCATGCTCTTATTTTCCACAGAGGTGAATATATTCAATTGATCGATGCCAATCAAGACAACTATCTTGAAGAGTGTTTGAAGATCAGATCTGTTTTGGCTGAATTCGAAGAATTGAATGTTGAACACGTGAATCCATATGCTCCAAACTTGAAGAACAGCGAGGAACAACGCGAATCCCCTGTTGCCATTTTGGGTGCCAGAGAGTACATTTTCTCGGAGAACTCTGGTGTCTTGGGTGATGTTGCTGCTGGTAAGGAACAGACTTTTGGTACTTTGTTCGCTAGAACGTTGGCCCAAATTGGAGGTAAATTGCATTATGGTCACCCTGATTTCTTGAATGCCACTTTTATGTTTACTAGAGGTGGTGTCTCGAAGGCTCAAAAGGGATTGCACTTGAACGAAGATATCTACGCTGGTATGACTGCAATGTTGAGAGGAGGAAGAATCAAACACTGTGAATACTACCAATGTGGTAAGGGTAGAGATATGGGTTTCGGTTCTATCTGTAATTTCACAACCAAGATCGGTGCTGGTATGGGTGAACAGATGTTGTCCAGAGAATACTACTACTTGTCGACTCAATTGCCATTGGACAGATTCTTGTCCTTCTACTACGGTCACCCTGGTTTCCATATCAATAACTTGTTTATTCAGTTGTCGTTGCAGAGTTTTATGTTGGTTTTGGCTAACTTGAACGCTTTGGCGCATGAGTCTATCCTTTGTGACTACAACAAGAATGTTCCTATCACTGATCTTTTGAAGCCTTTCGGTTGTTACAACTTGGACCCAGCTGTGGATTGGATTAGACGTTACACATTGTCTATTTTCATTGTTTTCTTCATTTCCTTCATCCCATTGACGGTACAAGAGTTAATTGAGAGAGGTCTTTGGAAAGCTAACCAAAGATTCTGCAGACACTTTATCTCTATGTCTCCATTCTTCGAAGTGTTCGTTGCTCAAATTTACTCTACATCGTTATACATTGATATGACTGTGGGTGGTGCCAGATACATTTCTACAGGTAGAGGATTCGCTACATCGCGTATTCCCTTCTCCATTTTGTTCTCCAGATTTGCAGACTCATCCATTTACTTGGGTGCCAGAAGTATGTTGATCATTTTGTTTGGTTCCGTGTCTCATTGGCAAGCACCATTGTTATGGTTCTGGGCATCTTTGTCTGCTTTGATCATCTCTCCATTCTTATTCAACCCTCATCAATTTGCCTGGGAAGACTTCTTCATTGACTACCGTGATTTCATCAGGTGGATGTCTCGTGGTAACACCAAGTGGCATAGAAACTCGTGGATTGGCTACGTTAAGCTTTCCAGATCTAGAATCACTGGTTTCAAGAGAAAGTTGACAGGAGACATTTCTGAAAAGGCTGCCGGTGATACCACAAGAGCTCACAGATCCAATGTCCTCTTTGCCGACTTTATTCCATGTGCATTCTATGCTGCTGCTTTGTTTGTTCCTTACACTTTTATTAATGCTCAAACTGGTGTTACTAAATGGGAGGTCGACGGCAGAGACTCAACTGACCCTATCATTGTGAACTCTGTTGCTAGACTCGTCATTTGTGCTTTGGCCCCAGTGGTTATCAACATGGGCTGTTTGGGTGTCTGCGTTGGATTAGCTTGTTGCGCTGGTCCAATGTTGGGAATGTGCTGCAAGAAAACGGGTGCTGTTATTGCTGGTGTTGCTCACGGTGTTGCAGTCGTTGTTCATTTGGTTTTCTTCATTGTCATGTGGGTTTTGGAAGGTTTCAACTTCGCTAGAATGTTGTTGGGTGTTGTTGCCCTGATCTACATCGAGAGAGTATTGTTCAAGTTCATGACATTGCTTTTCTTGACCAGAGAATTCAAGAACGACAAGGCCAATACTGCATTCTGGACTGGTAAGTGGTACGGCAGCGGTATGGGTTACATGGCTTTTACTCAACCAGCAAGAGAATTCTGCGCCAAGACCATTGAAATGTCAGAGTTTGCCGGTGACTTCATTTTGGCTCACATCATTTTGTTTGTACAATTGCCAATTTTGTTCATTCCAATGATTGACAGATGGCATTCCACCATGTTGTTCTGGTTGAAGCCATCAAGACTTATCAGACCACCAATCTACTCTTTGAAGCAAGCTAAGTTGAGAAAGAGAATGGTAAGAAAGTACTGTACTTTGTACTTCACTATCTTGGTTCTCTTTGTGGTTGTCATTGTTGCTCCTGCTGTGGCGTCTAAGTTCATCAAGAAGAATCTTGGCTCTAAAATGACGGGTACCTTCCAGGGTATCTTCCAACCAAGAGGTACTCACAACAATGATACTGGTAAGGTCTCTACCTGGTGGGAAACAAGTGGTATTAAGCTTACCTTCTGGAGTTTCACACCATCATCAAGACATCACTACACCAGTAAGGATTTCTAAGCAAATGCCTTTACTCGAATTTTTTCATTTACTCGGCTCGATGTTTCCATTTGTACATTTAATGTATTCTATTGCTAATCACTTCGTAGGTGCGTATTTGAGCAAATTATGATTGCACTGGTCTCCGTCACATGAGGGCCATTGAACCGTTAAGTCACCATTAGAGTATAAGGTGTTATCTTTCGATTGTGCATTCTCTTGATCGCTGTGGATCGAGCTCAACAATCTGGTTGGAACTATAGCAGCTTTACTTAATATGAAAGGATGCCACTGCAAAATATGGGCCAAGGCAGAATCAGGACCATGAGGGAAATTATTGTAATTTAAGTTGAGTTTATCGGTCCAGAAATCAATTATGGCGCGGCCGACTTCATCATTCTTCACGATAAAGGAGTTGGTTTGAATTTGGTTGTCAAACTGGATGAAAATCAACTTAACATTTTCAGTTTGGATGTTTTTGTAAGTCTTAATAAGCCCGTTTGGCGGAATGATGGGTCTTTCCTTAAGAATAACAGAGTTTAACACTTTTTTGTTTAGCAAATGACTGGTGAGATCTGTATGCATGTTCTGGATCAATCCATCCTCATCAAAGTACCAAAACCACTCTGCCTCAGGGAAGGCAAACATAGCCGCCCTCAAACAGAAAATACGCGCCCATTTCCGTCTTTCCTTGCTAGACACGAATGATTTAGAGTTCACCATTGGCGCAAATTCCTGATACCATCTAACGTAAAGCCCGTAGTTATGTTCGTGGGCGTAGTTCACTCTATTCTGAACAATTTTAGCCAACGAATCCATTGGGTACCGTTCAAAATCAATTGCGGAAACGATAACAACCTTTGGGTAGTTCTTCATAGACTTGGGGCTGAAGACAACCTTGTCCTGATTCTTGAAGGCGTTTCTCGCTCTATTAGTTACGGATATGAGGTTATCATTTTCCTCCTTGAGCTTTTGCTTGACAGGATTAGGGTCATCAAGTACGTTCAACGACTCAATAAAACTAACCTCAAGTCCCTGAACGTTGGGATCAGGTCTTTTCGTTTCTCTGAACAACTCGTCCATTCCCATCCGCTTTAAAATTGGCCCATCTTCGATTGGTGGATAAATATACTTCGAGTTAGACTTGATAATTTGCTTCGACGTATATGGTCGTGGTGCAGGGTATTTGGACTTTGAAGAATGGGTGAAGAGAAGAGAAAACGGATTGAAAAACCACAACAAAATGCATGATAGAAGAAGCAATCCCAAACGGTTTCCCTTGGCACTTTTCATATTCCTAAAAGTGGCAGGGACAGGCAAAGATCCAGAGGTATCTCTGGAGCCTGATTTCGAGCTTTTAGGTCGAAATTTGATTCCCCCAAGCATGGCCAGATTAGTGTTCAGAACAAGACAAAGCGATTTTTGTTGTTCCTTCACGACGATGAAAATCGCACACAAAATGCAGGATTTCCATTTGTTTCAGGCGCGGATTCTTAAGCTTTCAATCGGCATGTCGCGTCAAAGTGTCTATACAATTAACCTCATCGGGCGAGGAACATTCGCAGGCCGATCAACTGATGAAAAGTATGTTTTTGATTACTTTATTCCATTATTCTCTCCTGCCATAGTTTCATGTAGCTGACTCCTGCAGCAAGGAGGAGTACCTCACGATTTTAAAGTAAATACAAGTTGCAGTGCTTGATGCACTATATATAGTTATCATTTACACAGTCTTTTAGGCACCTGGCTTCATGAAAGTAAACTGCTCACGATGATCCGTTCATTCGATCTTCAATCACTTGGAGCGCAACCTGTCTCCTGCGCTCTGCGACAGAATTTGCTATCAGCTTATTAGCCTGGTTGAGGCGTTCACTCAATTTTTGCGCTCTCAAGTTACTCTGCTCAATGAAGTCATCGTCGAATGGGGTCACAAGACCAAGAGAGACACTCAATTTATAGACGGCATTAAACAATATCGAAAGATAAGGCTTTGTGATGCCGGGGAAAAACTCCACCAACTGAAATGCATCCGACCCATCGCCCCTGATCACTGAAACCGCTCCTTCCTCATTGGTAGAAGCCACTGGTAATATTGGGTCCACATTGGCAATCTGAAAGAACCGTAGATAAATGTAAGCAATGAAAAAAGACAACAATGACGGTACTGCCGGATGTAAAGTACGGAAGATGGACGACCACAAAGTGACAAGAACTAACAGAATAAAGGGCAAGTGCTTGATTCTGAAGTTTATCAAGCCATGGAAGAGAACCACATTGTGCTCGGGGATGAGGCGCTTTATAACAACCAAAAAGGCGAACAAGTATGAAATGCCTCCGCCTAAAGGCTTGTCCATTCCGGCCACGTCTCCACGGAAAATATTGCTGACTATAGCCACGATGACAGTAAACAAATTGGTGAGCACTCCAACCAATAAAATGTACTTGACAACTTCCCTGTAGCCCCAAAACTTCTCCACGTATCCTGTTCCTATGTAAAGTACAACAGTCGACAAAAGAAAGGAAAAGAAGGACACTTCAGCAAAAATGGCCGTTGCAAATACCCAAGGATAGAATATGGCAGAGCGGGGGATCAATTGCAAAAATGGCACCACAATGTCCAGAAGAGAAGCCGGTGCCATAGGGTCAGCCTGCGCAATCCGTCTAGTCCTGATTTTTAGAATCAAAATGAGCAGCGAAACGGTGAAGAGGCATGTTAATGTAAATTTCGTAGATCTCGGTGTGGATCTCCACAGAAAATGTGCCATTGTGTTACTTAATATATCCTTATGTGGCAGAGAAAGAAATAGCTCTGTTGATAGTTTGTAAGTGGGATTGAAGTATATGCATTCCTGTACATACTGAGATCGGCTCAAAAGCTCTCCAATGTTAATGATTGGAGATCATTTTGCAATTCTGAAGAGAGATTTTTGGAGCCCTTTTGGGTGATAGCTCCCTGTAAGATGCGCCATTTCTCAATAATCAGCTCCATTTTAGCACGGCTAAACTCATTCCCTGTGTTAACGGTCGGAATTATTTCGCTGATATTGAGCATCAAGGCAAAAAATGAAAGCTCGCGAAAGGACAGATGCTCACTATAAGGAAGAGAGTAAATCTTAAATGTAGGCTTGTCCATCAATTTATCACTTTGTGGCCGTTTCTGCTTCAAAATGTCGAGGTAAGTGTAATTTGGCCGATTCTTTAATGCCTCAATCATATCTTGGAATGATGCATCTTCTGCGTATGGTTTCTCATCTTCTAATTCTAAAAAATCACTTGTTCCTTCAAAAGCCCAGCCTGTAGGTCTAAAGCCGATACATCGCTCAAAATGATTGAAATATTGGTTGTGATTGAAGTAGCTGGAAATCTCTTTGGGTGACCCCACTATTTTCATTGGCACAAGATGAATCATCACTTCAGCTGACGAATATTTTCCCACATCATCATCGGTTAAAACCAGATCTAAAAAGTCATTTTGGAAACTGGCTATTATTTCCTTCTTGTCTCCCCGGCTGTTTATGTTAGATACATATATGGGACATGAATCCATCCTTTTCAGAATCGAAATTGCTAGCTTCTCCTTTCCAATGAGATATGTACCAACCAAAATAAGAAACTTTTTTTTCTTCATTCGGGGAAGCTGAAGAAAGTCAGTAATCCTACTCTGAAGAGTTGTTCCAAAATATTCATTGTACAACGGTCCTTTTTCGGCAAACTTTTCAACCAATGTGGCCGCCGCATCGCAGACAGTCTCTTGTAGGGGGAAGTTGTGTTCCGGAGACATATAGGTAGTGTCCAAATACGCTTTGTCAAGCACACTAGAGCCTCCGATATGGAAAGGAAGGATCATTGGGTGCTCAAGCATAGCTCTGCAAACACGAAAATCTCCACAATGTAGCGAGAAGGATGATTCCATAGAAAGTGATATCGATTCAAAGAGGAATATAACTGCTCCTGGGCAATGATTAGCATCAATGGAAGTGACGTAGAGACCGGGAGTCTTCTCTTCTGAATAAAAACCACCATTCAACATATAGCCTTCTTCGAAAGCTGAACGAGACCCGTTGTTGTCATAAGTTTTGTCTCCGCTACAAACATTTACAGCATGCCCATAGTCCCAAACCTTACACCTTGCATTCAATTTCAAAGGGAAAATAAACTGTTCCTCCACGTTAAAGCGAATTTGCAATAGTCGAGCAGTTATCTCTGAACAATACACGATTTTTTTGTCCAAGGTTCGTTCTCTGCACCATCTTTTTGTGAATCCCCCATAGTGGTCAGAATGAAAGTGGGAAAGAAAATACTGTAAGATGGTATTATGAGGTTGATAACAAAACGCATCAACAGCAACGTCATGGCCAAGGTTCTCAGTCATAGTGAAGGAGAGGATCTTCAACCCTGGAATCGGATTCGTCCTGGATGACACTAGTAGTTCTTGTGGAACGTCGTCGCTGTCCGCTTTTATTTTGGGAGGTGGTTTCACTTTGGGTACTGTATTGATGAAACTATTTCTTTCCACCTGGATACCGACTGGTTTTGATTTACGCCTTTTTCCGCTAGTCTCGCTGGCTGTAAATTTTCCTTTAGTTCTCTTTTTCACTTCCACTTTAGTTTCTGTGACACGCTGGGTATGAGTGTGGATAGTTCTGCCATCTTCTCCTAAACTTTGCGATTGCTCTAACCTCTCTTCATTTTTTATTGTCAACATCGATAAACAGTCCTCCACATGTTTGATTCGAGCATCCATTTGCCAAAGGGACATTTGGATGGAACATACAGGGCAGAGAATCGTCATTTCTTCTCCATCCACTGCTTCGTCATCCTGAGTTAAGTCGACAAAAGAATTCTGGCGCAGCTCCAGACTGCGAGCTAGAGAATCAACAAGAGTAGGCTGAATCTTCGCTTTTACCCGACCTTTTTGTTTTGACATTCTAACATATTCAAGACACAGGGAATACAAAAGCAGATGTAGTTCAAGTCATTAGTCAAATAGTATTCTGCATATGAGCAGTAGGTTTTGAGTAGATCGCAACATTATTATGATAGATGATGCGGCTCTATCGAGATGGGCTTGCTATCAATCATACGAAAGCAGAAGGTGAAAGACAGGGAAATCCGGATGCTTGTTTTGGGTCTTGATAGTGCAGGGAAAACAACCATAGTCAGAAAGCTAATGGGATGTGATCCCACAGAAGTGGCACCCACTATGGGTTTTCAGATCCAAACGTTTGAGTGGAAAGATTATACCATCAACGCATGGGACATTGGGGGGCAAACATCACTCCGAGCATTCTGGGCCAACTATTTCGACAAGCTGGATGTTGTTGTGTGGGTAGTGGATGTTACTAGTGTAGACAGACTACGAGAGCTGTATAAAGAGCTTCGAGAAAAGGTGATCTTGCAGGATCAACTATCAGGCACCTATTTCTTGCTCTTGATCAATAAGATCGACATGATATCTCCTAAAGAGCGCAAAAAACTGGAGTCTGCAGTGGTGCAATCTCTAGGGTTGCTGGAAGAGCTACATCAGGACAACTATTTAGTGTGTTCAGTGTCGGGAATCACCGGAGAAGGGTTGGATAAAGCTATGGATTGGGTTATTTCTAAGGACATTTGATGCGTTACTTTTCTCTCTTTATGTATGGTCCCTTCTGATATACGTGTGGGTTTTTTTTGCGCACGGTAACCTGAAGCTAATTCTACACTAGTAGTAGCAAGTATGATTGGTCGTAGGCGAGTATGGAAAACAAAAACAAAGTATTTGCCTAAATGAGAAGTGCCATTTACTAAAAAGGAACACCCATCACCTTCGATCGTGAGATGCGTCATGTAGGTGCATCAGAAAAAAGGCGCCCTCGTAATAATCCCGAGAGGACTCATGCATGTATAACTCCTGGCGTACGTGTATCATATGTTTCATTCGGAAATATACTTCTGTCTTGGAGTTTCAAGGCACCATCTGCCACATACCCTTTGCTAACAATCCGGAGGAATAAAGAAAAGTCCAGACAATTTGTCCAGAACCGGTTCGTTCAATGTAGCCAGCGGCCCCTTCCAAAAGTCGCGTCGCGTGTCTTAGGTGTTTTTCGCGTCTCCAAAACACCAACCCCAAATGCGCACTCCACCAATTGGGAAAGGTAATGAATAGGTGATAAATACTTTTCGTCTCTCTTTATTTCCGAACCAGTTCATTTTAAGCCAACTTTTCGATTTACGGTTTCCCTTTTTTTGAGCTCAAACTTATTGAAGCTATTGGAATCACTTCGTTGCTGCCATTCCGTCGTGTCGATTGTCTCCAAAAACTGCTGGCTGTTATCATTCTCTACTAAAACTGCCATCTCCTTACCAGTCTGACCCATCTCTCACTATCGACATTTGCTCTTCTCAAAATGTCGCCACTTGTTGCTGCTGAAGCTCTTCTTGAATGTGAATTCAAAGAGAATGACAACTTGATCAGTGTCTTATCCAACATTAAGTCATCAAAAGCATCTCTGGAAGATGCCCATATCGCCTCCTTGGTCAGAGGACTTTGTACGCATAATTCGAAACTACTTACTATGCTTCAAGAATGCCAAACTGATATGAGACAGGATGAATCCTCTCATATGGAACGATTTAAACAATTGGTTAACAGCTTCATACTTTGGTTTGATACCGCAATTACAGTTTTTGAAAAATACTTGCAGTCTATGCCCCTCAGAGGTGCTCCAAAAGTCTTGGAATCACCCATTTTGCATTGCGGGTGCTACATTGCTTTCATCGACTCCTCAACTCTTCTTGTCAGGAACCCTTTTGTTCTTGACAAGTTGCTGGCATGCAAGTCCAGACTTGAAGCGTTGCTAGAGAAATATTCCGAGCGCCGAGAGGAAGAAAGATTGAGTAACATCTCCTTTGAAAAAGTTCAATCTTTCGGCAATCGAACTACCGTGGGAACCCATTTTACTTTGAAACAAATTGTTGAAAGATCGAAAGATGCAGCTATATGTATGGGTGGACTTCCTGTTGAGTTGCTCTTGTTGAACTTAACAAAGACTTCTTCGAGTGGAGACTCTTTCTATAATGCTTTGGCTATCCTTGAGGTCTCAAATTCAAATGAGAGAAGATTTGTTATGTTTCCACCTTTCAGAGTCAATGAGTTGACAATGATCTTCTCCGATGGCTCAATTGTCCTCAAGCCCATATCTTCCACTTCAGACGAGAGGAATGCTACGAATCCTATCATTCTCACAGGCTCGCAGAAAGTGCTCCAAAGCTGGTTCACAAAATTGGAGGAAATATTTTCCACAAATGAAAAGCCTATCACGTCTCGGAATGTGAAATTACATGGATTAGGGATTGAGGCAATTTCCGATGAGGACTCTGAACCTCGCTGCTCGTCCTCTTCATCATCTTCATCTTCCTTGGCTTTAGGCTCAGCTTCATCGCATTCGAAGATTTCTGAGACTTCCAAGAGAGATTCTTCTTTGATCATGAAGAAAACCTTATCCAATCATGGCATTGAAACACCCGAGCAAGTCAATAAGGCAGCTCTCGTGGTTGAACAAATTCAACCAAACTCTTCTAAAGCAGAGTATAGACATACCGAAGATGATATATCTCCATTGGCTCCTGTGGATCTGAATGACGATGGCATTCTTACATGTTTCGAATTGGTAAACAACAACAGCCAATTTAAAAATAAGGCTGCGTCTTCGTCCCTTCCAAATTTATTACCTCAGCCCCAGAAAGTATACAAGAATATGGCTGGTTCTGCTATCGATATTCATAATTTTGGGAAAAACTACAACCCATCATTCACATCGCTTGTTAATGAAGAAACGACTGACTCCAAAAAGGAGGTTAGAGGCAGAAGAAAGTCATTGTTTAGTATCTTCAGAAAGAATAAATCGAAAAATGATTTGGTGTTAGGTGAGAGTGAAGAACAATCATTTGAAAAGACCAAGACAGTGCAGCCCGACTTTTCACATGTTGCAGCACCTAATGGTGACACTACAACAAAAACGATCCGTCAGAAACCTAATCTTTCAATTAAGGTGCCAGGAATTGAGGCAGATGTGCAATCCAATGCACCTTTGAGCTCAGCATCATCTACTTTCGAACGTACTTTACCGCTGCCTTTTGCATTACCAAGCTCTACATCAACTTATTTCTTCAAGACTAATATGGCAGGTAATGGATCATCTCATAACAATAGCTCGACAAGCTTGTTACAATCAGGAAATGAAGAGAAATTATCTATTCCTGAAAATTTGAAGGAAGCCATCAATTCTGACGAATCCGTCGACGTGTATATCTCACCGTCATCTCCGAAGTCTATCAAAGTTTCAAAATGGAAGACAAAGCACGGAAAATGGGAGATGTTGACCACCAGCGACAACTTGTTCGTGAAAATTGTAGCCAATTATAGCTTGGCCGAAAGTTGGTTGTTAGTCTTCAAGGAAGAATATGATGATGAGTATCAAGAAATGGCAGATATTCCGCTTTTGATTCTTAAAATTGACTCGAATACTAAAGTTAGACAGTCTTCTGCGCTTGACTTGGAGATCTCAGCAACAAACTCTATCACTAAAGAAAAGATGCTCATAATAGCTCGTTGTTACAATGCGGGACTATTGAGCTCCATCTCCACTAACTTGTTGAACGTCAGGGATACGATCTCTAACGACCTGAACTATAAACAGCTTTCAAGTTGCGAATCAAACAACACTTTGGCTTCGTCACTAATGAGCGCAAAGCCTAGTGCTTCATCCACCCTTAACAGCATTTACACAGCCTTGAATGATTGTAAATCGCCAGCGCAGTCTAATTCTTCCCCTGAAAGTGTCAATAAATCCGGACTCAATATGTTGTTGATGGATCGAATGACCGTCAAGCTCCATAAGCAATTGGAGTCTTACGAAAGAATTCACCATATTTCTTCGTGGAAGGCTATTTCAATGTACACGATGGAAATTTTCCATTCAACAGAACATGGGAAAGATGGAGGGACGTATCATTTCGAATTGAAACCACAAGGTGATTATAATGAGAAAGAAGTACCTATTTTCCTGTGGGCGTTCGAAGGGTCAAACATATTCGACAAGATAGAAACAATCGGAAAGGCTGGACTACTAGTGAAGGTGGATCCAAATGAAATCTTCATGGTAGAATGTAAAGGAAAGAGACAATTAGCCCGTCTCTATGGAATTTTTTAGAACTTTTACTTTAAGACATGTATTATTATTTGCTCATGCTTCTACTTTCGTATTCTTTTATCACCTTGAGAACCGCCCCCTATAATTGACGATTATAAGCGACTCCTCGACTTTAGCCTTGACAGTGCATCAAAGTCAGCGTGCTTGCAACCTTAAATAGGACCTTCCGCTTTTGAAAAGAATGAAGGGCAACGAAGGAAACGATGTATCCCCATGGGTCAGTAGCCATGAAACCATGACCGTTCACTTCCATTCTAATGTAGCTGCATAAGGTATCTATTTACTTTACATATCATAATAAAAGCACAAGTTGCAATTTAGTGTTCTTTACAAAAGTTACATAGACGTTAACTGATTGAAAACGAGTCGGAATCGAGAAGAAATTTTTGGAAGTGTATTACAATTCAATGTAATTAGCATTGCTGACTTTTCGGGATCGCCGTATTTTGTGGGTGTACTGGGAATTTATTTAGGTATGTTGGTGACTAAACCTTGATTACCAATGTACATCAAGGAATAATGATTTGTATGAGAGTAGGCGGGCATACAGAGTGCCGGTTATGCGTCTATCAATGAAGGGAAATTTCAAAATAGAGAGATATGATTCTAGCTAAAAGTTCATAATATCGTAAGAATAAATCGCTTCATGTCATGCTATTATGAGTCGTACTTAGTCCTTTTTAGGACCCCACTTGAGACCTAAGAAACCGTTGCTTTTACCTAAACCAGAGCTTCTAGGAACGTATTCATTTGGTGAAAATTTAGGTTCCACAATGTACATTCTGTGTTTTGAAGGTAATTCCAAAGCAATGTATGCGAATTCTGAAGACCAAAACGACGTATCAATTTGCTCCAAAACAACGCTTGCATGCTTTCCACTATTGGATTCAACGTGAAAACGCATGAGCAAGTGATCTTTGCCATCGGCTCCCTTCTTTCTCACACTTTGGACAGGTCTGTTTCTGACCCATTTGTCACCTGGAACTTCACCGTAAGCCCGAAGCCGCTCACCTGGGTTAAAGTTCAAAGCCTTCTGAGCTTGTTCATTCAGTTCAATAAGTTTGACTGCCTTGTTAAACGTTTTGGTATCACCTGAAGGCAAGAACAATTCAGAAAGAATCAAATAAACGACCAATCCAGCGACGCCTAGCGCTCCGACGACTAAAATAGAAGAAATGGAAAAAGTGAAGATCCTTGAAATGCGATTGAGAATGGCCTTTCCACGTGCATTCTTGTCTGCTGGTGGCGGAGGTGGGGGAGGGGGAGCTGTTTTTGTAGAATATCTGGAAAAGTTCATCAAAGACACTGGCTTAGATGTTGGTGGAATAGATGTTGGGAAGTTTAACAATGAAAATGGCCTCATGGGGTATATGAAGACAGGTTTTATCGACTTTCTTGAAAGCAATTCCGTCTGGCGTTTATTGACATGGAGAACATTCCGAAGAGATCTGAACGCCAACATGGTGATAAGGAATACGAACTTAGCTCGTAGTTCTCCGCGTTTGGAGGCGCCTGACAAATTTTTACCACCTATACGCAAGACCATACTTTGCCAGAATATAGACGACACATATAAAAATGAACATGACTTGCTCATAGGAAGTGCTGCATTATTATGCTTCCAATTATATGTGGTAGAGATGTGAACGAAATTGAAGCTTATTATATTAATCAGATTAAGCTGATAGGTTGCGATTGAGATTCGCATGTGCAACAACTTATGGGAAAGCATTGAGTTAATCGTTTGTGAAATTGCTTCCGGAATAGAGTTACGTTCTGGTGTTTACTTGAAGAATTCGGACTATTGGAACAGTGAAAATCATCTGGCTTTGTTTTTATGGAAAATTTCCAGTCTCCACAATGTTCACTACACAAAACTGACCACTAACAGATACGGCTAGCAGAGATTGTTCCCATCCAATAATCCAAGTTACCCATACTAACCACATATGATGAATGGAATAAATGAACATCAATATTCCCAGACTGAATGAGCCTGTTTAACTGCCAATTGTTATAAAGGGCTATGATCATTGTATGGCTGTGATATCTGACTCCCGTACATAGCCAACGGTTTCAAATTCCTCGGTCTTCATTCTGTATATTTTGTTTATTGAACCTTGTCTTTCTCCGATTGGTCTAATTTTTCTTCGACTTTCTGGCAGAAGCCAATTCCGGTAAGTAGGAAGTTCGATTACAAAGAAGACTGGGCTCATTCATGCATTGAACTATTGCTTCATTCACAAGTTTAGGTCATACAAGAGCCCGTGTGGCCTAATTGGTTAAGGTACCGTCCTCCGGAGACGGTGATTGCGGGTTCGAGTCCCGCCATGGGCTTTCTTTTTTGCTTGTTAATCCTCTATATAAAATCAACCCCGTCAAAGTCTGAATTTTTTTTAAATAAATGAATTAGCACATATCACCAATGTTCAAAACTAACAGTGCAAGGTAGAAATTGTAGACTATGTTTTTCATAGTTTTAAGTTCGCACCGTCTATTATTTGTGTTTAGGGCTCATGCCCTCAAAATTTGGACCGCGCTTGTTGTTACTTCCTGCAGGTTGCCGGAAAATTTTCTACTGCCTGGCTCCAGCTGAGAAGGACTTTTTCAATTTGGTTCATTTCACTTATCAACTAGCAAACAAAAATGGCCAAGATCAGTCAAGGTATGTGCCGCAAATGATCCCAGAAGTTCCAGAGAAATCGTTTATGAGAGTAATTACAAGTTTATCATTATTATTGTCATGTCAAATTATTGTTTCGTCGTTCTCTTGATGATGTCCCATTCCAAATTAAGTTAAAATGTTGTCCACAAGAATATACAATTTACGATGTCAAATTTGGATCTGGAAATTTCTGCTTTGTCACTTTGGAAAGTATACTAACATTTATTAGACGTTTCTTCTTCCCGTTCTAAGTCCAGAAAGGCTTACTTCACCGCTGGCTCCGCTCAAAGAAGAGTTTTGTTGTCCGCTCCATTGTCCAAGGAGTTGAGACAAAAGTACAACATCAAGTCTCTCCCAATCAGAAAGGAAGATGAGGTCACCGTTGTCAGAGGTTCCAAGAAGGGTTCCGAAGGTAAGGTTTCTACCGTCTACAGATTGAAGTTTGCTGTCCAAATTGAGAAGTTGCAAAAGGAAAAGTCTTCTGGTGCTTCCATCCCAATCAACATTCACCCATCTAAGGTTGTCATCAACAAGTTGTACTTGGACGACAAGAGAAAGGCTTTGATTGAGAGAAAGGGTGGTAAGTTGGAGTAAGCATTCTCTCTCTGTAATTTAATCACCGTATAATACACATCTGCAACGACTTTGAATTAAGGTAGACTAGCAGTATAATGCTAGTGGACTATAAAAGCTGCATAGCGATTAGAGGTGGTATCTGTTGACTACTCGTTGCTATTGATAGTAGTCCTGTAGTTCAAGAACACAAGGAACTTCAACGAAGTTTAAATTGATTTGAATAAGTCATACCTGTTCATCCCATTGTGGCCTTTGAATTGGCAACTAAGCAGATCCTCCGCCTTCGGGATAGGAGAATGTGTGTTGAAACCTGTTTTGTTCCTTTCCATCATAAAGACCAGTATATACGTTTGTAGCTACTCGAAGTACATGAATGAATGCAATGGTATTCAAGTCCTCATTTTCAAAGGTTGCAGGGTGTTTACCTACTATTGTGGAGCTTATTTAACTAACTTCTAGAAGACAAATAGAGTGATACTGCATGTCCTTCCAAGGCTGGGGTAAAATATCCCACACTATTTCCTCATTTAGCGGAGTACCTTCTGAGTTCATTTCCTTTTCACCCAACAATGTCTGCTCTTGAAACTGATTCCGATAATGACATTGAAATATTTAATGGCTTTGGGTCAGCGCCACTTCTGAGGAATGTTTCTCTGGGGAGAAGAACGAAAAAGCGGTGGTCCTTCCACAACAACACCAAGCCAAACTTGGTGGAGAACCCGTCATCCTATATCCCGAAAAGAAGACTCAGTGATGTGACTGGAATTGACGGTGTTCATAATGAAATTGATCCGAATCATATCTCACCGGCGCAGTTGTATTCTACAGAATCAGGTCGTTTGTTCCACGCGGGCAAAATTTGTATTGCTTTAGCAGGCTTGCCTGGGAGAGGAAAAACTCACTTGTCAGTTTCACTCACACGGTACTTAAGATGGCTTGGTGTGAAAACTCATAGTTTTCATTTAGGAGACTATCGACGGGCAACAGCGCCGGCTGATGACTTGGATCACGCTTTATATGTCATGCACCCAAACGGTGAAGAAGCTGCTAACTTCAGAAACAAAACTGTTGATGACTGCTTGAACGACATCTTGAATTTCTTTGAAAAGGATAAGGGCCAGGTTGCTATTTATGATGCTGTGAATGCTTTACCTGAATACCGAAAAGTACTCCACGACAAGTTTAACAGTTTGAACATCCAGTGTATTTTCATTGAATCTACAGTTACTGACCGAGAAATGCTCTTGAAAAATATTGAAACTGCAGCTAGATCATCACCAGATTATGTTGACTGGGAGTATGAAAAAGCTTATAAGGATTACTACGACAGGATCCAAGCCTTGGAACCATATTACAAGGAGATGACTTCTCTGGGAATTGATGCTGAGCTCTCATTTATAAAGATGATTAATTTCAGTCAAAGAATTGAGTTACACAATTCCAACTATGGTTATTTGATCAACAAAGTTGTTTTCTTTTTGATGAATTCCAGAATCAAGCGTGGATCTGTCTACTTTGCTCGTTGTTACAAAAACGAGTTAGACTACTCTAAAGACCCCCCATTAGATGAGGCTGGCTTACAGTATGCAAAGGATTTGACGCATACGTTGGTTAAGCATTTAGCTGCTAAAGGGAAAACGCTTCCTGGTTCGACTAACTCGAACACCAAAGAAGCTCCAAAGCTCAAACATTCTCTATCAACTGATGAAAAACACCCACCTACTGGCGCTGATGGCGTTGATGAGGATTCTTTTGTTGTTTGGACATCAGTAAAGAGAAGGACTGTTGAAACAACTCAATTCTTCAAGAAGATGGGAGTAAAAATCAGACATAGGATCCAGTTGTCTCAGAAGAACCCAGGAATAGTAGGAAACATGAATGAAAAGGAAATTGCTCAAAATTTCCCTTCGGAATATGAACTGTTCTTGAAGGACCCTTATCATCACCGCTTTTCGAGGGCAGAGCTGTACCATGACTTGGCCATTAAAATTGAGCCATTGATTCTTGAAATGGAGCGTATGAGTGGAGATATTTTGATCATTGCCGACGAGACAGTTTTGCGAGTTTTCCATGGCTATTTAATGGCGTGCTCATGCTACGACATTCCATCACTCGAATTTTCAACTAATGAAATCATCGAAGTGAAATTTAATGCCTACTCCAACAGTGCTTCACGAATCCCAATTGAATCTTCTAATGATGCTATTTAATTTAAATGTAACGATCATTTTCTGTTCCTTAGACTGTGTAGGAGAGCGCACTGTAATCCAATTTCATCTCTCCGAGCATCAGCAATTGAGTATTGGCTCAGAAATAAAGACCAAATATTCCAGAGAAGTTAGAAATGAGTTCTTTGGTGCCTCATGCATTATACACTTCCCCCAGTGAGATAGAAGGTGTCACTTTTATTCCAGGAAATGGGCCTCATTCTACAGACGGCAAAACTACTCAAATTTCAGATATTGTGATCAAAGCGGGAGGAGAGGACAAAGATAGGCCTAGCGAGCCCAAAGATACACCACTAGGTTCACTCAGAGCACAGTTGACCACTGTTCAAGACAAGATCAACGAATTTTTGACAGCGAAGATGTCAAACAAAAGAAAGTTAGACGAAGCGGAAAATGATCTTGAACGTCGCATTTTGGACGATGGTGTTGACGAGGATAGTGATTAAGCCACAGTTTGAAACGTCAGCAGTTTTTCCATCTAAACGATGCCTTTCTAGATGGAATAATGATAATATACCCATTAAAATGTGGCACTTTAGGAAACGCCATCCTTGGACGTTTTCGTTGGGAGCAGTTGCTTCAAGACTGGCTTTTTAGGTGCATTGATTAATACTAATTTCAGATACGGATGGAAAGAAGAATATTATTAGTTGTAGCTATAGTTGATTTTATCTAATGATGCACTGCTCGAGACATCAAAGAGTATCCAATGTGTCTTTTGATCACTTTTTGCCCACGATCTCGGTCATGTTCTGTATAGTTTTCTCCAAATTAGCTTCCAAGTAGTGCTTCTTAGTTTTTAACAGCTTTTCTGTTTCGGCGAACTGTTTCTTGTCTTCACCAATCTTGACAAGATACTCGGAAACATCATTTTGAACAAATGCCTTACCAATACCTTTCCAAACCTTATCACCAGGACTTGTAAGCTTATTCAATCTGGACGTAGTGGACTCAATAATTTTCAAATTGGCATCAACTCTCTCCAACTGGAGGTTGCACATGTTCAACTCAGCTCTTGATTTGTTGAGCTGGTTGTCCATCTCAATGAGCAACTTTTGCAAAGACTGTGGATCTAGGGACATTATTTTTTTCAGGTATTCACAATTTTAGTAGGATAAATCAATGGTGTTCTTTTCTTTGCCTAAGTTCGGTACTGTAGCACTTTGAGAGAGGTTCGTTACGCGCACTCCAATATTTCGTTGTACTCACCTTGTCATCATAGAATGCTTCAAATAGCCAGAAGAAGTTTACCTATTTTCCCGAGGAAGCAATGCGGTATTGGCTTTTCCTTTGCCAGGTTTGCTTCCAATGCGGCAACTGGCGTCAACTCAAGCCAACCCATTAGTGGCGATGTTAACATCAAATCAGAGGCGAACAGGTTGGAAAAGACTCTTACGAAGTTTTGGGACAAGGTAGAAACTAGCTTCAATAAGAAAACCCAATCTTTTGAAACCCACCTTGATGGGAAGGCTCTCAAGACTCCTCTCGGCAATATACTTTCTGTTCCAGCCAATAAGAAACAGTTGGCGTATTTAGTTAGCCATGAGTGGGAAAACTTGATTGATTTGAAGATAAAACCTAACTCGTTGCCATTAACTTCCATGGTAGCTCGTGCCACAGACTTAGGTATTGTGTTTGGTTCTGAAGAAGTGGATAAAGATTTGGTGACCAAAGTCGGCGATTTGCAAGATATCAAATATAACATCTTGCGTTACTTGGACACAGACACCTGCTTGATTTTCACCACCTTGGATGAGTACGAGGGTCGCTTGAGAAACAAGCAGGAAGAGTTGTATAGACCCTTGATCGAGGAATTTGAATCTTATTTCACTGAATTCGGCAGAAAGAAAGATTTGCTTCCATCTCCTGACCATAAAGTTGAGTTGACTTACCTTGATTGTGAGACTGATGGTATTAGAGGTAATAGTCAAACTATCACCACCCAGAATATCGTATTGCTGTGGTTGGACAGTTTACCTATCTACGACCTTGTTGCTTTAGAGAAAGCTGTTCTTTCGTCAAAGTCTTTTTTGTGTGGTGCTGCTATTGTCAGATCGAATGCATCGGATTCGCAGATTCAATCGGAACTATACCAAGTGAATAAGGCGAATGAGGCAGAATACTTCAAGAAGTCTGTTGAGGAAATCGTTGAGATGGGAAACTTAGAAACAATATTCCAAACCCAAGAATGGGGTGAAGTTGAGGATACCCATGATGTTGATAATGCTGATTGGTTGAGAAGTCTATCCTCTGCTGCACTTGTTTGTCGTTAGTTACTTGTACATATTTAGAATACAATGCACAACAGGTCATTTACCGGCATCGTTGCAATTTGAAAATTCAATTCACAATTTCATTTAGCTTAATACCATTATGGTTAGTATTTATCGATCTAACTCGTTCGTTCAATTTTGTTCACATATGCCCATGGATGCGAATTTTCAGTAACGGAAACCAGTTTTCCTCAAACTTTGACAATACCTGTAAATATTGAAAACATCAAACGCGGCCACAATTTTAAAAAATAGACGAAATGGTCAAAAGAGATGTATTTGGGATTATATTGGAATTCATTTATTACGAATTAGAGTATTCAAAATTTTTTCGGCCCCGTTTTTGGTTAGTATTAGGCACAAGACGTGTTCTCTCTTGTGACACCTGGACACCAACTGATAAGATTTGATGTTCAATACAGTATAAACGCAATTAGTACTAAGAGTTTCGCGTTGCTTCTTTTCTACCAACTGGTACTTGGAGTATAAGAACAATACTATTCTGACTTTTATATCTGGGCTAAATCAAGCAGCTCTATTCTGTTCTCAAGTGCCGTGCTTTATCGTTTTGTTGTTGCGTTCAGTCATTAGCACTTTTTACCTATTGCGAAGCGGCTAGACAGGCAATATGGAAACGGAGCCACAGAGCCGACCTAACGGAGAAAAAGAGGAAGATCCAATCATTTTGAGCGAGTTATCAGGGGAAGTTGAAGATGCAGATGATGAGGAACGTCAAATGATCAAAAGTAAACTAGCCAGACGCGTGAAAGTGTATTTTCTCGAAGGGGAAGACTGGTTGGATAATGGGACAGGTTATTGCATGGGAGAAGTTGACAAAAAGACGAACAAGCCGTACTTCATTGTCCGGAGTGAATTGGATTCTGATAATATTATCTTGAAATCATACTTGGAAGGTACCATCCAATATCAGCGGCAACAAGAAACATTGATAGTCTGGACCGACTTGTCAGGGAAAGACTTGGCACTCTCCTTCCAAGAGAATGAAGGTTGTGCCGATTTATGTGATTTCATTGTGAAGGTACAACAAAAAAATTTGAGTCCAACGATCTCCTTATACTATGTTTTGTCCACGATGCAAGATGCGTCTGAGGGTCCTCGGGAGATTACAGAGCTAATAACGGGACCAATAACCTATCCTGATGAAAGTCCCACATGTGAAAATCTTCAGAACATTTTAGAAGTTATTAATCAGGGTTCAAATTCGCATTACACTCGATCCAAAATTTCGGAATTCTTGCTCCAGCAAAATTATTTCGAGAAGCTTTTGAATATTTTCAACCAGGCGGAAGCTAATCATGATATCCACAGTTTACATTTGTTGAGTGACATCACAAAAGTAATCCTACTTTATAATGAGCCAGATGTTTTGGAAGAACTCGTCAGGACGGAAAAGAATGCAACTGGGCTCGCAGGAATCTTGGAATATGACAGAGACTTCCCTAATTTCAAAGCTTGCCATAGGGAATATTTAAGTGACAAATCAAAGTTCAAAACTGTTGTCCCGATTCCACACTTGGAAACAAGCATAAATTCAGACATGAGCATCTTTCGGAAAGACTTTGTCTTGAATTACTTGAAAGATGTGGTGCTTGCCAGAAGTATGGACGAGCAAATTCTCGGAACATTATCTTCTTTTATCTACTCTAACCAGATGGAAATCATTAGCTTTATGACTGATTCGAACGCAAGTGATCATTTCTTTAGTCGTTTATTTCTGTTGTACGATTTAAAAAGCAAATCCGACGTTCAAAAAAAAAGAGATGGTGTCAGAATGCTACATCAATATGTGCTAGTTGCTAAGAACCATCAAGCAAATCAAAGACCGCAATTTTTTATTGCTTTAGTGAAGTCTGGTCTATTCAAAATGATTGAATTCGCGTTGAGAGATACAGATAGCGATACCCGTGTCGGCGGTACAGAACTTCTCGTGTCCATAATAGAACAGGATGTCTCACTTGTTAACACAGCAACGCGAGGTGAGTATGTTGATGAGCTAGAGTGTCCAATGCCAGGTACAAATCTGCTTGAAACTAAGGAGCCTTGTGACCTCACCACTGAGAATGCCGGCAAGCCATTGAAGATGAAGTTAGTGAGTGACATGTCGACTACAGTCGTTTTATGTCAATTGATACTTAAAGATAAAAATCCAGGACTTAAAATCCAGGCTTATGAAGCATTGAAGATGCTTCTATCGAGCCTGTGTGAAGAATCAGGCGAAGGCAATATTCTTGATAACGGGAGTGGACAATGCTTTCCTCCGGACTCTGAGCTGGGTGTGAAACAATATTTGGAAGCATTTTATAAAGAAGTTGCTCCAATGCTCTTCAAAGATTTCAGAGACCTTCTTTCAGAAGATACCAAGAAACAAGAAATAGCGATCTCAAAAATGATGGATGATCCAATTCTTTATCAGCATCTTTGTGATCTATTGTCCTTTTGCCTACGCGAACATCATCCTTCCCTTTACAAACCATTTCTTTTCAACAACAACGTCATGAGAGGAGTTGCGAAAGTTTTGGAATTGAATTTCAAAGTAATTTTGAAGTTAGGAGCATTAAGATGCCTCAAAAGTGTCCTACTATTGAATGATTATGCACTGACTCAGTACATCATTCATAATGACTTGCTTCATAGCTTCTTTGTATTTTTCAAGTCTGTTTCATCGGCGAATAATCTTGCAAACTCTCTGTGCATTGATTTATTGGAAACGATCATTCAGCGGTTCAAAGGTAAGAATTACCGGCAGTTGGCATTATACATTCATAAAACTGAAAAACACTTCGTGTTGCACGAAATAGATTACGTCTCGACGGGTCGTGATTTGATTCGTTTAGCTGAAGAAAATATGGAGGTTAATAAGGATGCAACCGCGACAAGCATTGATGCAGATGAGGACAACATTTCGCATCATAATGATCTTTCCTCTCCAATCCAGACAGAGAAAGAGATTTTCGTCTCACATACTAATAATGTGCTGAATGTTGGACCTACTAACATTTTTCAGGATATTCAAGAGGAATTCTCTGAAAACAACAAACGACATCATGATCAACTACTGACTGACCTGGAAGAATCAGAACCATCTCAGAACGTGTCAGAGAACTCTTCCAACGGAGTTTCTCGAAAGAAAAAGGGTCAGTTATCCTTTGAAAAGAGCCCCCAACTTGAGACGACAGCCAGCGTATAAAAAAACCCTAAAGATATCTCATTGGAGAACAAGTCACCATCACTGCATGATTAAGCTTGCACTATTTTTACCTAATTCCTCTTGTGTGATTTATTCGATTTCCTAAGAGTGACAGTTACTTTCATATGCCTGGGAATTCCTCGGCATGTCACAACCTCACCCCGCATTTTAGCCTGCACGCGCCACAACTATTTGTACATAAGGTCCGCAGTTTCCCCAGAAGAAATTTATATCAACAAGAATAATGGGTTTAGATGCTTCATATATTGAGAATAGTTCCTGGAAGAAGGATCTCTTCAAGGGAAAGGTTGTCTTCGTCACTGGTGGTGCAGGCACCATCTGTCGTGTGCAAACAGAAGCTTTAGTTTTACTTGGAGCCGATGCCGCCATTGTGGGAAGAAACGAAAAGAAAACAAACCAGGCAGCGGATGAGATCAGCCGCTTACGTCCAGGTGCCAAGGTTGTAAGTTGCCCCAACACAGATGTGCGTGATGTCCAATCTATAGCAAAAGCAGTTGAGAAAACTGTCCAGCAATTGGGAAGAATTGATTTTGTGATTGCAGGCGCAGCAGGAAACTTTTTGGCGGATTTTAACCACTTGTCATCGAACGCTTTTGCATCAGTGGTGGGAATTGATTTGCTTGGATCTTTCAATACAGTGAAGGCGACGTTCAACGAGCTCAAAAAATCAAGGGGTGCAATTCTCTTTGTGAGTGCCACATTGCACTACTATGGTGTCCCATTCCAGGTTCATGTGGGAGCCGCAAAAGCGGGCGTGGATGCTTTGTCAAACGCTTTAGCAGTAGAGCTTGGACCATTGGGAATCCGCTCTAACTGTGTGGCTCCTGGCGCCATTGACGAAACAGAGGGTTTGGAAAGGTTGATCAGAGACAAGGAGGCTTATGTTAAAAACATACCGCTCCAGAGATTGGGTACCACAAGGGACATTGCCGATACTACAGTCTTTTTGTTCTCACCAGCTGCAAGCTATGTGACAGGAACTGTACTGGTTGTCGATGGTGCGGCATGGCAAAACGGTCAGCTGACCAGTGCAAGCTTGTATCCCGTTGAACTTACGAAGCGGAACACAGAGCCTGTGGCGAAGTTATAGGAAAGATAATACATCCAATTATCATGTATGTCGTTCAATTTGACCATTCCTTGCTTTGAAGTAGTATCTATAGTATAGCTCTGTTCCCTAAGAGTTGAAATATAGTTAGTTTACCAATATGGTTGCTTAAGAATATCACTCGTCTAGTTTGCTTCTTAATCACAGATAATCGGTTATCTAGGAGTATTGGTGCGCGCACAACCGCACGATACTTGTGGACGAGCGTCAGATTATTTTCTACACCCAATGTCAATTGATCCTGAAACACGCCGTAAGCTTTTGCTTTTGCAAAAGTCGGAAGGAAACAAGAGATGTTTCGACTGTGACGCTTTCAATCCTCAGTGGGCATCACCCAAATTTGGCATCTTTATCTGCCTTGAATGTGCTGGTGTACATCGTGGTTTGGGTGTTCATATTTCGTTTGTTCGTTCTATAACTATGGACCAGTTCAAACCAGAGGAAGTATTGAGAATGGAAAAAGGAGGTAATGACAAGTGCAAAGCTTACTTTGTGGAACACAATGTGGATCTTTCGTTACCTATCAGAGCTAAGTTCGACAACTATGTGGCTGAAGACTATAAAGAATACTTGCTGTGTGTCATAGAAGGACGGGACTTCGTACCAAAGGATCATTCGAATGAAACTTTGCCAACTGGCCAAGAGACTATCGCACAAGCAAACGGTGTACCCGTCATTGACAAAAGCAGAAACGAAGACTACTTTGCTCGTCTTGGATCCGCAAACGAACAAAGATCGGATTCTCTCCCTCCATCTCAAGGAGGAAAATACTCAGGGTTTGGAAACACACCGGCACCTGCTGCGTCCAGTAGATCAGGTGGTGCGTTTTCTGCCTTTTCTTTCAATAGTCTCCAAGAAGATCCCGTTGGTACTCTTACGAAGGGATGGGGATTGTTTTCCTCAACTGTGGCCAAATCCGTGAGTGAAGTGAATGAAACAGTGATAAAACCCGGGTTCAGTCATTTGCAAGAAACCGATATTGGAAGCGAGGCTAAGAGAGCCATGGCTCAATTCGGCCAGAAGATGCAAGAAACTGGCAAGTATGGGCAGGAAACGTTCCAAACCTTTACAAAAGAGGTTCAGGAAAAAGGTTTGAACGGTACTGTGGATAACTTTTTCCAAGGTTTTGGCCAACGCAAGAAGGAGGTCCAGCCCGCTTTTGGTGTTCAGAGACCAGAGCAAAAGTCGTCATTGTCGTCATTTGAAAACCCGGTTTCTAAGCCTGGATTCTCAAGCAAGGAAACCAAAGAGTTCGGCAAGCTGACGCAAGAAGACGAGGAGGAGGATGCTTGGGATGACTTTTAGTCAAAGGTGTGTTCAACGTGTAATATTATTTATAGACGTTTCAATAGAAACTGAAATTATGTCGGCTGGTATAGCCTTTTCTATTAAGTTTTTACGTTTCTTTTTTTTCGATTCTGGCTTTGTATGATAGGAACTCGCTTTCGAATGTTTCATAACAATGGTAGTAGGAATCTTTGACGTAGAAATCTTTGACGAGTGGCCACAGAATAACCCAGTCTACTATTCCCACATCCCTTGCAAGAGCCAGAATTATGAAAAACACCAAACCAAAAACGGCTCCCACAGTTACACCCACAGCAACCTGAGCAGCAGTGTGATACAAAAGATAGACTCTCGAAGACGCCACACAGAGACAAGAAATATATAGCATGACAACCGCAATAAGCTTCCCCATATTCTTGATTGGTACTCTGAACAAGACAATGCACACAAAGTAAGTTGCAAAGAAACCCATAAATTGTGAATGTGCAGAAGGCATACCGTAAGATAACCCATAAGTTCCAATCCCAAAGTCTTTATGAAACTCAGGCCGAGGCTGCCTCACTAAACATTTGACCACCTTGTTAATACCTTCATTAATGAGGTGACCACCGACAACTATAACGGGCTCGATCTCTCGCGTAATGAGAAACCATGCAGTGTAGAAGACCATGATGTATATAGGGAGTAACGAGAAATGGACACTTGCCACAGACAAAATGTCATCTGGATCATAAAGAATGTAAGTATGGTCGAAAGGAATAGGATTGTAATCCATACTGGTAGACGTCTAGTGTGCAAAGTTTAACTATTTCGCGCCCGCGTTGGGCGGTAAGTGCGTATGGTGTTCACCTACATGAAGAAAACGTCTAAATTTATTTGACGATCATACAAAAGATAGATACATAAGATGTGACATTAAAGAAGTAGAATTATTATATGTATATGTGATAAATGAGATGATAAGTTGAGATATGTAATCAGAGAGTAAATGAGAGAAGAAATTAGAGATGATAAGAGATGAGAGATGAGAGATGAAAGATGAGAGATGAGAGATGGAGATGAGATGAGAGATGAGAAATGAGAAATGAGAAATGAGAAGCGAGAGAGATGAGAGATGAGAGATGAGAGATCAGGGACCACGAAGATTTGAGATATGACATGATAAATGACATGAGAGAGAAGTCATTAGAATGAAAAGAACTGACATATCAGAATATAGAGGATATGAGATAGGTAGTCAGAAACGTAAATAGAGATGTAGATGGAGATGTAGATATGACAAAAATTGGATGGATCAAGGAGGATAGAGGAGAGGAAAGACATTTTCAGAAATAAACTAGAGAGAGTCGATGAAATCGAATGAGAAGAAAAAAAAATCAGGCGATCTGCCGCTTCTGGCGGTCTCTGGCCCATCTAGCTGCATCCTTTGTTTGTTGTGAAAAGGTGGTGTTGTTTCTTGTCTTCTTGATGAACCATGTAATCCACTCTTGCAGGTAAAATTCCTTCAACTGGCCATCAGGGTACATAGCTGCAATGTCTCCCAACAAGCCGACTGCAGACCTCGCAGTTGATTCATTTGTAGCCAACTCCACGTCGCCTGCAATTTGTTCAATCAACCGGAAAACAGGACCAAGGATGGTATAGAGAGCCTCTGGTTGCGATGACAAGCTGCTGACAACACCAACGTAACAGTCCAACACTGCTTCCTTCACGGAGTTCACGTAATCAATAGACTCATATGTGTTGTCCGTAGGTGCGAGACTAGTGAGTTCGGTACAAATTTGCATGACAACTTGCATGTAAGGCTGGAAGTTTTCTCCCAAAACACTAGCAATATCGCCAAAGCATGACACGATGGCTGGTTTCAATTCTCTCTTCACTGTAGGGTTATTCAAGTTAGCACCTAAAATTTCCATCAATCCGTTCAAGTATGGGGAAATTGCTGGGCCCAAAGATTGCGCCAAATCCGCCACTAAGCCAACAGCAGTGCTGCAGGTTGGAGATTCCACATTAGCCAATGCTTTAGTCAAGTATGGAATAAACAGATCCATGTACTTCAAGAATTCGGGGCCAACTGCACTGCAGACAGCAGAGATAGCAATGAAAATATCCTCTTCAATCAAAGCATTTGGCTGTTGCGCTTCCAACAACTTGATGAACATTGTCATCAACTTATCAGCTGCACCTTGTACCTGAGAGCTCAAGCGTCTGATCACAGCAGTCAACAAGGACAATATATTAACTTGTAATTCTTCCAAAGCGGATCTGCTTTCGACGCTGAAAACCTGCAGTTGCATGGCTATGGTTGCCTCCAACCTGCTCAAAACCTCTGTAGCGATGTTGCTGACAATGCCCATACAATCGTTAGCACTATAAGTCACGAAGGAAGACAAGGCTTCGTATGCAGAAGCTCTAGAATTGTACTCATTGTCCTCCTTGTTGGAAAGCTGCACCAAAGCTGGAATGAATGTCTCGTAATACCTTGACAACATGCTTGATTCTTGTTCAGGGGCTTCCAGGCAAAGCTGTTCCAAAATGTTCATCAATGCCCAGCAGCAGTTGACAGAGACCTTTGGATGGTCTCCCAAGCCATGTAATAAGGCGCCCAACAAAGATTCTAAGTCCTGGTTAAGGTCAACTGCACTTAATGCTACTTCGGCAATCTTTCCCAAACACCAGGCAACTGTTTCCTTAACTTGCAAAGTTGGATCGGTAATCAAACTCAAAATAGGTTTAATGGCCTCTTGAATGGCGGATCGTAAATGATCAATTTCTGGTCCTTCTAAAATAGATCCAAAAGCCATCACAGCAGCTTCACGGTTTCTCCACTCCGTCAGCTCAATATTGGCAGCAAAAAATTTCAATGTTGGTTCTACCACATACATGCCTGTGGTTGTAGCAAACAATTGCAAACAAGAACCAGCAGCCATAGCCACAGACCAATCATCATCTTCCGGATCCTCATTTTGCTTTGTCAACAACGATAATAAGACCGGTAAAACATCATTCGTAGCAAATAGAGCAAAATTGAAAGATGTAAGTTCTGGAGACGCAGCTTGCCCAGGTTCGTTGTATTCATGAAGCTGGTATGCAATTTCGAACTCCTCTTCGCAAATAGTAGACCAGAATTCAATTGCCATACATGCAACCCTCTCATTAGGGCTTTGCATACCGTTGATAGACAACACGTACAATGCCTTCTCCATGTATAAGGACATGTGCTGATAGTATAATTGAACTATTCTAGCAAGGCAACCAAAAGCAGCGGCTTGTAATTCTGTGTCCTCAGCTTGAGTTGCTTCACAAACCACTTGCATGATGAAGTTTCTCTCGCCTTCTCTTTGAAAGTTAAGTTTAATGAATTGCAACGAGTTGATCAATGCATTTAAAGCAGTTAACCGAACTTGTGTAGATGGTTCACTTGCTTGAATTCCCTGAACAATTGCAATCAAAATACCATTAGATTGAGCAATAATACGAGGATCATTCGCATCAGCACCTTCACAAATATAACCAATCGTCAATAAACAAGAACGTTTCACCTGTGTTGGCTTCTCCGTTTTTGTATTCTCAATAATTGTTGGGATTAAGTCTGGCCACTCATCTCTCGGTAACTCTATCGTGGCAATCGTAGACACTAGCTGAGGAATGGACGAGGTCATTTTGTCATCATTGCTCAACAAAACAGACATGGAAATCTCTTTGATCTTCTGTTTCGACTCGGGATTCATGGCAATCCATCTCGCTTGTTGCTCTGCTTTAACTCTACTGTCTTTCGAAGTCAACTGGTTTTTCAAACCAAGTGCCGCCAACATTCTAATTTCTGGCTTTTCTTGACTAACCAACACATCAGCCAAATACAACATGTATTCATTGAATTGGTTGGTTGCAAGCTGAGACAATTGACTCTCGGCTTCATTTCTAGCTGCCGCATCTGTGGCAAATAATGCAGATTCCAAAAGACCGGCGATATTCATTGCGCTTCTGTAATGATGTTGATGCACTTATAAAGCAGTGTATATGGATCAATAGTGATTGGAGAAGGCAATCAAGCAAAAAAAGAGGTTCACAGTCTTAATTAAACACAAAAAAAGGGATGTTTTCAACGTGAATGACTCTGTTTCTTAAGGTTTTAGTAACAGTGCAAGGACAGACGTTGATCATGAAATCAGATTTTTTTGTATTAATCGTGCGTGTACCAATAAGGATATATGGGGCCGCTTTTACTTCACACTGCCCCGGTCCATGATCAGGTAGCTAAATTTAACTTCTTTTCTACAATTGTCCTTAAATAGCCCATTTATAATTTAAATTATTGTTTTGTGGAAACTGCGCTTTCATCGCTCTGGAGGGATGTTCTCTTTGAGAAGTTTACGTGAGGTTTCGGTACTTGCTCACTTGCTTTCTTTTTTTCGGCCCGTACACTCTGTTGCCCGCCATCCCATTTTTACTGCTTACTCACTATTGAATGTAAATCAGTAATTGTTTCGTCCTTATGCATGGTGTAGTTTCCTGAAGACTCGTTATCAACTTCACTAAGTTCTTCAATTTCACCTTCGTTGTCTTGGTGGCTGTGAGTCTCCAGTTGAGCCTCCTGCGCTTTCTTCTCGGCCTCTTGTCTTTTAAATTCTTCCAATTTCTTCAAAAGCATTTTTTCTTTAGCCTTAAGCTCAGCTGCTTTCTTTTCTAACATGGCAGCACGATTAGATAATTCTTTCGCACTGGCAACCTCCATCTCCTCGAGTTTTTGTTGTCTCTCTAAAATACGCTCATGCCTAATAACATACGGCACAGTTTCAGAGATTTGCCTCAATTGACTGCGTTGCGGAGCAATAGACATTCTCTTGAATGCCTGTGACGTCTTGTCTAGATTCTCGCGCTCTGAGGCAAAGTCATCATGAGATGAATAATTGGAGCGAGTCTCTGAAATAGTCGATGACGACGAAATAAAGGAAGGCCCAGCATCGACTTTGGGGGAAGCAGTATACGAAGCCTCGTCCAATAACATGGATTTGGGCTTCTTCGAATGCCCAGAAGCAAGCGAAGTGGCATCATCAGAATCTTCCTTGCCCATAAAGCGGGTAGTATCGTTTCCTTCAGCCAATTGTGCCAAGTTGGACAATGATGGAATAGCAGAGTTCAGAATTGATTGGTCAGCATGGCTGTCGTGGAAGGTACTATCATCGTCACCCTTTCCTGTGACTTTAGTCAACCTCTCAGTTCTGTAGGTTTCATACAAGAAGTCATGTGTCAAGTCCTTCAAGTCTTGTAAATGAGAACCTAAGAGCACAGACTTCAAAATAGGGAAGTCGCTGTATCTTGGATTATTGATATCCACCAATCCCCAAGGATACTGTCTTGCTTTGATAGTTTTAGTTTCACCAGTATTGGTATCCTTGATCTCATAGTCTTGTTCCGAGGATATTATAGCAAATGGTTGCAAAGAAGCCAAGTACTTACATTCCTGGATCAAATCATAATCCTCATCCTCATCATACTCATCCATAGCATTGTCAAATTGAAAAACGGGCACATTAAAGCGCTCGATGTCAAGTCTGATTTGTTCCTTATAGTGCCTGAGTTCACTTTCGGTAAATGAGTCTGCTCTGCCAATGACAGGAATGATGTTGACGTACTTTGACAAGCGCTTCATGCATGTAATGTCCAATTCTCTCAAGCCGTGGCCGGTAGGTGTAATGAAATAGATCAAAACATGAACTCTTGTGTCTATAAACCGAGGATTTCTTCTAATTCTCGTCTCTTCGGCCAAAACCAAGTCGAATTGCTGCTTTAGATAGTTTTCAATTTCAACAAAACAAAGTTCATTGTCCAAGTTGTCTCCAAAACCGGGAGTGTCAATTATGTTCAACTGTAACCTCACATTATCGTCATCCAATAATTCGACCTTGGTTTCTGTTATAGCGATGCCGGGTTCTTCATGTGCACTGAAAGCATCAAATTCGTTTCTGGCTAAAATAGAAGTATTTGGCAAGGCCACGTTTTGGGCCAGGGTGAAGGTTAACGTCTTAGTCGAGCTATTCTTCTCCACGCCTTCATATGTATGAGTCATCACTTTTCTGTCCAACAAGCAATTAATGAATGTCGATTTACCGGTTCCCAGTTCACCAGCCACCATGAATGTGAACTTAATAGCTTTTTTGGAATCCTTTCTGTAGTTGATCATAGGCGAGTCGCTCATAGTGGAAGGCAGATCAAAACTGTAATCTGTGTGATATGAGGTACTCATGGTGCAAAATTTTTTAGCCAATTTCACGCCTGGTCACCGAACTGTTGATTGTTTGTTTGATTACGCTGTCTTTTTTTCTCACCGAATCTGTGGATCAACCTGGTATGTAGATTCTCTATGCAGTAGTGCGCGCTTCGTTTGGCCGAGAAAGCTTAAATAGACTAGGAAATACAATCGCGCAAGGAAAAGAAACCAGAACGAACTAACGGATCGGTACACGTGATTTTCTCCTTTGTGCACCAGGTTCAATTAAAGTAGATGCTACTTATCAGGGGCTATAATTTCATTCTGACTAGGATATTACAAAGAAGAAATCATTTTATGTAAATTATGAAACCAGTGCCTCTGTAACTAGATATCGAGAGGTTAGCGATTTGCTTTGAATTACAGAACATTGAACTTGCCAAACCTTTTTCTATTTTCATTTCATTTTCATTTTCATTTGCTTACTTCATGTTGCTTTCTTTATTTTTTGATCGCTCATAAGTGCGCTGAGTAACCCCACATAGCGTAGATTCTTGAATCTCGGTGTGCATACGAAAGGTCTTACGATTGCAAGTGTCTAGTTTGCTTTCAAGAACATCTTTGACTTACAAGTAACAATTCTTTCAAGAGATAAATCACCGAATATGTTTAAGACTCTCTCATCCAAAGCAGCAGCCCAGCTTGACCAAGAGCTCATGTCGACGGGAAGCTTCTCAATCGATCAGCTTATGGAGTTGGCCGGACTTGCCGTCGCTAAAAGCATTTACAAGCAGTACCCACCACAAAATTCCAAGTCTAAAGTATTAGTGCTTGTTGGACCAGGAAACAATGGCGGAGACGGCTTAGTTTGTGCACGCCACTTGAAATTGTGGAGATCATACGAGCCAGTAATCTTCTACCCCAAGAGACCTAAAAAGGATCTTTACATCAACTTGATGAAACAATTGAATGATTTGGGCGTTCAGGAAATCAGCACCTTGGAAGAGGTTAAGAGCTTGCTCCAAGGAAGTTCTGTGAGCGTGATAATTGACGCTCTCTTCGGCTTTTCATTCAAGCCACCAATACGTGAACCCTTTGACGATTTGATTTCATACTTACTGTCCCATTCAAGTGAAATAGCACCTGTTGTCTCGATTGATATACCTTCAGGATGGGATGTTGATGAAGGACCTCTTGATACTGACATCAAGGCTTCCATGTTAGTTAGCTTGACTGCTCCTAAGCCATGTGCGCTTAAGTTTGCGAAACAAGGCAAGCCTCATTACTTGGGCGGAAGATTTATCAACGACAATGTTGCGTCAAAATATGATATTGTTGATTTGATTGCGAAATACAAAGAGGATGAGCTTGTAGTTAAGCTTTGAGTTGGGAAATAGCCTACCTAATAAACTGGTACTTGTTTAGTGCGCACTAAAGAGTCTCTTTACCTTGAGAAGAGGGCCAGATGAGAAACGTCGCGAAGCATGACTTGGTGCAACTTCTGGCTTTCTTGGCTGATCCCACAAACTCTTTTCTAGGTAATGCGAATGACGCGACCGAGCTCCTATGGGGTGTATTCTGTCTTCTTCGGGTATCATGAAGCGGGACTTGTCATAATCAGCACACATATCAAGACTATAATCATAAGCACCATTGAGGGAAAGTACTCTTTGCCTTAAAGTAGCCGATGGGGGATAAAACACACTACTTGGGCGGTCAGAATGACCTGGTTTTGGGCAAACCGGTAGTTCTGGAACAGACGTTTTGTCTTTGGTAGCAAATTCTTGTGCAACTTCCACTTTTCTAGCAATAGAATTTGCCTCAGCTGAAGATTCCTTTGGAACAGAGGGAATTTCATTAGCATGGTCTTTTGAGCTGGAATCACTTTTAATAGGCGCATTATATGCTGAGTGTTTCTCATCATCGAAAAGACTATCGTATTGGGAAAAGTCTTCAACCGAATCATATGCATGTAAGACCTCCTCAAACACATCATTGAGTGCATTCGACGAAGCTTCTGATGGAGAAACCGACGAGTAAACCGATGAAGCTGATGACTGACTTGAATCTTTCAAGTAGAGACTCAATATCTGGTCGCATGCACTAGGGTTCATCAATCTCAGATCATCAAGGGGACTGACTCGTCTGCAACCAGAAGCTGTTGATGCAAGTGATGGGGCAGAAATGTTAAACGAGGAGTCAAAAATGGTGACGCTAGAGCTATTTGGAGCAGCCTTTTCAACTGGCGGCTCCCGATATGACAGTTTCGTACCGTTAGAACTCAGGTGGCTGTGGAGACTCAAGTGCAGAGAAGAGTCTGATGCTGCGCTGGTAGATTCAGCACACGAGCTGCGGTGAAGAGACGGAACCATGCTCAGAACTTGGGCACCCATGGCGGTACTGTTTGACCCACTAGCTGAAAATGTGGTTGTCAGACCCATGGCACCTTTTGACTGCAAAAATGCAGGTGAGCTAATCAGCCTGCGACCTTCACTCCTACGAAAACGTCTGGTTTTCATGTTGATTGCAGGTAAAGAGGGTAAATCTTCAACATTGTGGGTGCTGGGCAGAAAGGCCCGAATGGCAGAAGCAATATCGAGATCCAATCTTTCTGCGGGTCGGACTGGAGGTTGGAGATCGATGTATGATTTGCGCACTTTGGGTAAAGGTTGGGAATGTGGAGCCATGGTGGAAGAAAACAGAAAATAAACCGATATAGAAGAAGCCACCGAAAGACGGGAAAAGTGGGTTACTAACCAATTGTCGGGAATGCTTAGTCTTTATTGATTCTTTCATACAAATTATTTTTCATACTTGGATCAAGGTAGATGCGGAGATGCTGGTGCGCGCGCCAGATGGGGAAATACGACAAGCGAAAGTATGCGGGTGATGCATACATTGTCAAGCTGCTTCTCTTTTGGTCACACATCAAGGCAACTCATGCAAGTGGAGATCCGTCACTTGCATCAGATGTGGCTAATAATAGTTATCCTGGTTCGCTAAGTGAAATCGGATTCCGATCCCCAGCCCTTGGTGTATCATATGCAGGTCGCTGGCCTAGACACCTCTCCAACTCAGTCTGAGACTGATCTCCTTAAACCATGGACATAGTCAAAGATAAGGTGTGGAATGGTGCCGTAAACATCCGAGTGGAATTTAATGGTTCACACTATTTACTACTGGCGTACAGGCTCGCATACTTCCCGCTTTTCTATTCCGAAATCTCCGCATTCTTCTCTGATCTCACTGGAAATGATATCACAGCTGCTCCTGTGTGGTTGGAGTACGAAGACGTGCCTTTAAAATGGAATCTTCCTATTGGCGTTCTTTATGACTTGTTCTTTCTCCCCGGTCATAAGGAACCGCGTGGCCCCTGGGTTTTAGAACTCAAAACGCAGACCGTCAATTTGAAGTATCCAGATGACTCAATCATCCCATTTAGGATCAGCCAAGGTTTACCAACCTACGAAAAAACTTTGAGCCAAACTATATTACACAGTCTTAAACAGTCTTGTTATGCCATCAATGGGAACTCGCGTGCCATGATCAATCTCAGTGAAGACGATACGAAGGCATTGTGGAACTCCATACAAACCCATGATTATAGCATTTACCACAATGTTGTGGCTAAAATCACTCGCGGTTCTCCGTTTCAAAAAATCCCCATCAGGGTATACGTAGCTGGTTCTAGCACTTTGATTCAGGTGCCCATTACAGTATCAGAGGATGGCCACCCGAGAACTCTAGGATCTGCCCTAATGTCTTGTTTGCCGAGTGCTTTCGTGAAGACTTCGATTGGGGTTGCCTACATTCATGGTATTAATGTGGATTTGTTGTTCGACCAGCCAATTCTTGACGTATGGCAAACATTCCGTCACTTAGATAATTTCTTGTACATCGTCGTCCTCGTTTCTTGATCCTTATTGCATGATAATTTTATGGCTTGCGGAAAGCTGCTTGAAGCCAGATTCTATACATTTTGAGCTGTTTCTTTCTGTTCACAAGCAAACGTCTATCTGTGCCAATTCTCTCTTCCTCGAATGGCCCGTTGGTGCAAAATATTTCTCTCAACTCTTCTTCGGTGAAAAAGTACACCCTAGTACCATCACCACGAATGTAAAAGTTGTCGTCGAGCAAACGGCCCTTTTTGAATCTCACTTGTGCCAAATCATAACGACCATAGTCCCTGAATAGAATCTCTCCTCCCGGTTTTAGAACCTTTTGTAAATTGTTAACGGCATGTTTCCATTGATCTGGGTGCAAAGCGGAAAACACAAAAACCATGATGACAATGTCCACAGAATTTTCCTCCAAATCTTCTGGAAGAGTTCCCTCTGGGTTGGCTAAATCCCAAACTGAGGAATATGCGATCCCCTTTTCGTGGTGTTCATTAAAGGCTTCATTATTCTTGACTAAATCAACTGCAACTTTTGAATAGTCACACCCGACAATCTTCAATCCAGGATTCTTGTTCTGGTTCAAAATAGGATAGAATGTGTTGCCTGCACCACATCCAACTTCCAAGATGGTAACCGGCTTATTGTAATCTTCTCCAGTGACTTTGTATAACGATGGAAATTCAATCTGGAGCCACTTTCTATCTTTGAAAAAATTCTCTCTATTGTTCTTGTAAAAGATATCCCAGTATTTTGCTGGATTAGAATTATACAATTTTTTGTCGAAGTCCTTCACAGGCAGGTCGTATTGTTTTGATATAAGCTCTTGGGCTTGTTGAATTTGTTCCTCCCCCCACTCAACATGATCCCATGCATTGTGATCAAAAACATTCTTTTCTTCGGTAAGATACCGCTGACCAAATGTGAAAGGCGAATCCTTTCCGATTCTAGTATCCAAGGGAGGCTTTGTCTCTTTTTCGGGGACAGACATGTAGTTAGATAATGAAAAATTTGGAGATGAGGTGTGCACACTCTTACACAATCTACTCAAGATGGCCAACACCAACTATTGTTGTAGGTCGAAGACAAAGATTAGAAATTTTCAAAGGCAAAGTTGTAATCAAGGGTCTTTATTATTTGATGAAAAATAAAAAACCATCAATTCTATTTTTTTTTTTCGATTCTTTTGGCTGACACTCTACGACTTACCTAATGCTTGCTATATCATTGTAACTATCACCATCGTCTTCTCAAAGTTGCAGATATTATAGTATACTTAACATGGATTATGGTATCATGTTAACCTTTCTGTCTAGAATTTTCGATCGTCTTCAAAGCAAAACGAAGCGCATTGATTTAATGAGACGGATACTCTCGAATCGCTTCATCTTCTGCTTCATGCCTTATCCTTATGCCTTATCTTTAGCCAAAGCCTTCACTTTGCTATCAAACATTGTACTCTTTATTGGCATGTCCAATGAGTAAAATGGGTCCTTCATCACGTAATCGCAGTAAAAGGTATAAAACTGCCTGAAATAATCACTAACAATGTCGTACTGTTTCCGTAAGTCACTCTGACCCGGTCCTGAAGACACAGTTGGCTTTATTGGAGCTGGGCTTGTGACAATGATAAACTTTATTCCCGTCAATGTCTGAAAAACATATAGGCTAAAGTGATCTGTCTCAATAGTTTGTAAGCCCAGACGATTAGAGTTTGGTAGTCGAGATTTCCCTGTACTGATTATGGAAGAGTTCACGTTAGTCTCCTCTCCGGTAAAATTCGAGCCCGTTGGACATAATCGAGTAGCAATGGCATGGACCCCATGTAAGGTTCCAGCTAGTACTAAATAATCATTTGCTGAAAGTTTTGAAAGCCCTGGATTTAGATCATTTTGATAGATCAACCCGCCAGCCTTGTTTAGTATATATATGCTGTAAATGATCATTGCATGTAAGGGTTAGAAAGGGGCTTGAATTGGAGTTCAGAAGCTATCAAAATCACTCGCGATTGTCAAGAAACAAAAATGATAATGCGACTTGTTTTGAGAAAAAAAAGCTTCCCCACCAGGAGTCGAACCTGGAATCTTCTGGTTCCAGAAGTGGTTACTAATCGTAGCCAGACGCCTTGACCATTGGGCCATGAGGAACGAAGCCTTACATGTGTAAGGACAGTTTTGGTATGATCTTAATAATAAAATATAAGATACTGAGGGGAGTAAGAATTACGGATTCAATAAAGATACTTCGTAACTTGTTAACTATCCTAACTTATGTTAATCTTACTTGGACTTCCCCCCAGGGTATAACCCCGAGTTTTATATCTCGTGATCGCGCGCGTCTCCTGACCGCACGTCATATGATCCATTCAATGTCTTGCACGTGACCTGATTCTCTCTCCTAACATTCTCCCCCTCCTAGATCTCGGTCGTCCTCGATCGATAGCAGATTCATGGATTGATGGAAGCCTGCGCGTAGGCATTGTTGTTGGCGGAGGTGTTGGGCCTCTGTCCGGAGGTGTATCCCAACTGAGTTCAGAATGAAACTGTTTGTCTAGTTCTTTCATGTGATTGTACGCTTGTTCGAGTTGACAGCGTTTCTCACGGGCTATCTTTCGATAGGCAGCAATATGAACTTTGGTGGTCAAGACAGGATCACAGTGTTTCCAGCGTACGTGTATGAAGATTCCCAAATCGTCGACTTTAGTAATTTCAGTGATGTCGTTGATTCGTTGATCTAAATCAAGTGGTGAGTATGGCGGTATGTGCAAAACATCGTGGTCTCGTTCGAGGAATGGTTTAAGATTTTCGACGTTAATGACTGGGTGCGTTGGCATATCAGGTGGGAGCCTGATTTCGTACGCGTTGTCGTTGATACGTCGTTCCACCGTAAACGGTCCAACGTAAGGGTGTAACCATTTGGTTTGAGAGTCCAGACGAAATAGATGTTTGCGTTTGATAGCCACTAGCTCACCAGGGTGTAAGATCAATTCACGTCGGTGGCGATTTTCATGTCTTTCCATGCTGTCTTGGGCCTGTGCCATATTCTCTCGAATTTGGTAAAGTACAGTGGTATGTGATCGTAGAACGTCTTTAGCATTTAAGGTTATGGTTTCGTCGAGCGAAACGTCGTCATCAGACGGAAGTTTGAAGTGAACACGAGGGTGAAATCCGTAGTTAGCGAAAAAAGGTGTAGTACCAATGGTTGTTTGATATGACCCATTGATTGCGAACTCGGCAATAGGTAATAGTTCTTCCCAGTTGAGGTCACTGTGCGTGAGTCGTAGGGCGCGAATTTGTTGTTCTACCACTCGGTTCATTCTTTCCGTCTGTCCATCCGTTTGTGGGTGGTTGACAGTAGACATTCGTCTGTCGATCCCTAGGAAGTGTGAGAAGACACTCCACATGTGACTGGTAAAGGTCGGATCTCGATCAGATGTTATTGCTTCTGGTATTCCGTGTAATCGGACAACCTCTTTCATAAATATATTGAAAAGTGCTTTAGTATTGAGTTCTAACGGGGTCGGAATAAGGTGTACCATTTTGGTAAGGCGGTCGACGACCACTAAGACCTTTTCATTTCCGTTCTTTAACTTTTCCATACCTGTGATATAGTCCATTGATATTTCTGTCCATCGCTGTTGCGGGACGGGCATTGGCATGATTAAGCCGTATGGAGATTGTGTGGCAGTTTTCGTTAGTTGACAGACTTCGCATGTTCTCGCGTAAGCTTTACAGTCTTTGAGCATGTTGGCCCAGTAATATTGTCTGCTCAAGGTCTCACACATCTTTAATGCCCCGGGGTGATTGTTCAAATCCGCGTCGTGTGCTTGTCGTAATAGGAGGCGACGCACAACCCCGATCGGAACGCATAGTCGTGGATTGTCGTGCGTGGAGATGGCGTAGCGTAAAAGGCCATCGCATGCGGTGTACTTGCGAAGTTTGTTTTGTATTTTTAATTGTGGGTCAATAGGTTGCTTTTCGATTAAGATTTTGTAGACATCGACGAACTGGTGATCGTTGATGTATTCTTCCTTCATGACCTCCAAATTCAACACGTCAGGTTCTTCTAGTAAGCCGATTCGATTTACCGTATGAATGGTTTGAGGTTGGCGACTAAGAGCGTCAGCGACCACATTTTTGGGTCCTGGAATGTATTTGATTTCAAAGTCGAACCGTGCGAAGAATTCTAACCAACGTAAAATACGTGGATTCTGATGGGGTGTCGTGCGAATATAATTCAAGGACTGGTGGTCAGAGTATACGATGAAGTTTGTCCCACTTAAGTAGTGTTGCCATTTCTTAAGGGCGTAGTGAATTGCTAAGCATTCCTTTTCGCGTACCGGGTAATTTAATTGCGCTCCACTGAGTTTCTTTGACTCGTATGCAACGACTCCAAGAAGTTTGTGATGTTTATCCGTTTGTTGTAGGACGGCACCGATGCAGCGATCACTTGCATCAGTGTAAACGACATACTTCTGCTTTGGATCTGGTAATATTAATATAGGAGCAGAAACTAATCTGTCCTTGAGCTCGTTAAACAGTCTTGTCTGTTCTTCAGTCCATTTAGTTTTTTCAGCGGTGTAGTCGTATAGACTAGCTGCGATATGAGCGTATTTCTCAATGAAACGACGATAATATGTCGTCAATCCCAAGAAGCTTAATGCCTCCTTTTTTGATTTCGGGATTGGCCAAGTTCTTATGGCTTTTATCTTGTCTTCGTTCGGGGAAATTCCTTCCGAACTGATCACATGTCCAAGGAAATTCAACCTTGTTTGGAAGAAGTAACACTTCCTTCTTTTAGCGATGAGATTGTTTGCTCGGAGGATTTTAAATACCTCTTCTAAATCGCGCTTGTGATCCTTCTGCGTTTTCGAGAAAACGAGGATGTCGTCTAGATAGACAACCACGGTCTTGTTGAGAATCTTGTGAAATATTTCATTCATAAGTCTTTGGAACGTAGCCGGAGCATTCGTTAGACCGAAAGGCATTACTCTCCACGCGTACTGACCGTAAGGCGTTACGAACGCAGTTTTGTCGTAATCCTCTTCCGCGATTGCCACTTGGTGGTACCCAGAGTGAAGATCAAGGGAGCTGAAGACTTTCGCACCTTGAATGGTATCAAAGATATCATCAATTAAGGGTAGCGGAAATCGTTCTTTAATGGTGATCAAGTTCAATGCACGATAGTCCACGCACAAGCGTTTGGTACCATCTTTCTTGTGCACGAAGATCACGGGTGCTCCATAAGGGGAACCATACGGGATTACTCGTCCATCTTTCAATAGAGTCTCAATCTGCGTAGATAGTTCCTGTTTGTCTTTGTGTGACAATCTGTACGGAGGTCGGTGCGGCGGGGTAGAACCTTGGACGAGAGTAATTCGATGCTTTACCTTCCTATCAGGAGGTAGACCTGCGGGTAACGCGTCCGTTACAACGTCATCAAAACGTTTTAGGTCGAAATCAACAGGGACTATGCCTGGATGTGCATCCTCGTCGTACTCAATCCTTTGCACAAGGAGAGTCAGTATAACATTATTATGTTTTTTACATTCTCTTTCGAGTTCTGCGAGACTAATGTCTTCGTACTTCGTGTCGTTCTCGATCACGGTTTGATTTGGCCGGAGTTGCATCAGCGGATGTATAAGTCCGAGTCGCCGGTGATGGTCGATGATGAACGGGCGTCCTAATAGGATCTTATCATGAAGGTTTGGATAAACCACGAAGGGTCTGTACTCAATGTAACCATTCATTTCTAGTTTAAGGGTAACCTTGTGTGTTACCAGGTCGACTTCGCCTTTCTTAGCGAAGGTAAGTGTGCTAGGCTTAGCAAGTGCTTGTAATTCTGCCTTTAGTTCGATCGCCGTGTCGAGGTCGATGAAATCAAGGGGTGAGCCTGAATCGACGAGAACTCCGGGAAATGATTTATCATTCACGGTTACAGGGATCATGAAATCATCTAATGTGCCATATTTTATGGGCAAATCGGGAGCCTGCGAAAGGTCTATTGTTTTGTTCTTCTTTCGTTCTTGTTGCTCAACCGCTATTCGTTGAACTCTTAAGTTGTCGCTGAAACGATCGTTCACATAGCTTCCTTCCAGCTTTGGTCTTTTTTTGGCTGTTCTTTGTCAGCATCTTGGTTCAGATAATCCTTATTGGAACTTCTTTTGTAGTGAGAGAAGCGGTAACCTTGCTTTCTTTTAAAAGGTTTTGATTGGGTGGTGTTACTTTCCTTGTTCGTCGGGTAACGTTTCTCCCTGAATCTCTTACGTCCTCTATCCGCGGTTGACGCATCCTTGTTTCCTTCTTTGATTTGGAACAACTGGTGTGGTTTGACCACAGAGCGGTTTAACCTTTCGATAGGGATCTTGTACCGCTTCGCTAAGATTTCAGCTTGAGCGACCAACTCGCTGACCGTCGCTGGTCGAGGGTCAAGGTTCCTCAAAAGGCCTTGGAGCTGAGTATCTCTGATTGCTTCAATGAAAGCATACTGGTACAAATCGTCGATTGTCAAAGTCTGATCCTTTCCGTAGAGTTGGTTCCTTCTTCTTCTCCATTGGTCACAATAGTGTTGCCACGTACCTGCAGGAATATCCTGAAGCGTGTCATTCATAATTGAGAATGGAGAACGCGAACGTTTCTCTATTCCATTGCTTTTAAGGAGCCATTCGGCGAAAGACCCTAACTCAAACGTGTTCAGGTTTCGGTACGTCCGAAATGCTTCTTGAAGTTCTTCTTCGCAATGGTTATCTACCAATTCGATAATTTCTTCATTAGTCAACTTCTTTGTTGTTGAAATCTCTTTGATGATGTCGATCCAAGTTTGAAACAACTTCGCTACCTCTGGAGTGTTGTAGGTCAACATGGGGATCCTCTTCTCAGGGATCTTTCTGTTTCCAGTGGTAACAGGTTGTTGAATGTCGGGGGTGACCGTAGTGGATGACATGATTGACTGATGATGGATTCCTCTAGAATCGTTGTTGCGGCGCTACCAATTGTAAGGACAGTTTTGGTATGATCTTAATAATAAAATATAAGATACTGAGGGGAGTAAGAATTACGGATTCAATAAAGATACTTCGTAACTTGTTAACTATCCTAACTTATGTTAATCTTACTTGGACTTCCCCCCAGGGTATAACCCCGAGTTTTATATCTCGTGATCGCGCGCGTCTCCTGACCGCACGTCATATGATCCATTCAATGTCTTGCACGTGACCTGATTCTCTCTCCTAACAACATGATTTTCGTGTATGAAAACTATATTATTCTGTTAACATAACTAACCGTTTATGTCAAATGAGCGTGAGGATGACGAGTTTGTGGTGATCTGTATTCATCTACAACTATGTACATGTTATATATGTGCAGCATCAGGATGATGCTTCCTGATCGCATGCAATGTCATCCTTAGGCTTTTTGTACTTTGCTATTAGTTCTTCATGAGCTCTCTTCTTCTCATTGTAGTTCAACTTCTTCTTATGACGCCTGCTTTTAACATGTATTTTCCAATTTTCTTCCCCTACTGCGACAAACGGTTTGCCGTCCGCATCAACACAAACAGGGCACTCCATGTGCTTCCAATTAGACGCAGAATTCACCGTTTTGTTGCTATTAAATTTCTCATAGAAATCAGGCGTTGGTATCAACTCTTTGAGGTTCTCCGTAGCTTGTGGTTCCGATACACCTAAGGGTCCATTGGTAATGAATTGTTCGGCGATCTTTACTCCTCTCTCTCCAACATATGAGTTCCAGTTGTCAAGATTAGATGCGTCGAGAAGATACATTTTGCCTCCATACTTGAAACCAAAGCGAGACTCTTTATTGAGTTCCACACCCAATAATTTTTTTATCCATTTAACTTGGTACTTGGCATATTGTCGCGTTCTTATTTTCATTCGTTCCACACCTTCATTAAATAGTTTTTCTTCGGATCGACCATTCTCTAGCCAAGGCAAGAACTCCTTAAACCCAATGACTTGCCAGATTCCTCTGGTACAATCAGGTCTAGGGTCTTGTTTTTGATAATACGATTCCATTTCTTTGATTTCATCGAGGGCACCCGTAGCCATCATCATGTCTACTCTTTTATCAAGACGTTCTTTCAAGATTTCTGGGTCGCAATACAACCAGAAGAGTAGAGTATTGTATTTCAAGGATGAGTCCTCAAGTTCGTCGAGTTTTTGCTCTCGGTACAATTCACTTGGTTTCATGCCTGACGTGAGGTAGATTTCAAGTGCACGCCGGAGTTTCCTTTTGTCCTGAGGGTGGAACTTTTTACTTATGATAGGGTCAACCTCGCACAACCTATTGAAAATTGGCTCGACCGGACCGTCGAGTAGATCTTCTTCTTCTTTCGTAAGTTTCCTTAGCGCCTTTGGATCTTCCTTCTCCCCAACTGTTTTATTTCTGAATAGCAAACTTTGTAAATAATAATGAGTACCACCAATGATTATTGGAACCTTGCCTTTAGCATGTATATTATCAATAGCAGCGTTGGCTTCTTGTGTATATCTGTGTATGAAATAATCTTCGTTCCACTTAACATGATTCATAACATGATGTGTTACTCCTTGTCTTTCAGAAATAGGATGTTTGTTGGTTATAATCGGCAAGCCTTCGTACACTTGCATGGAATCTGCGTTGATAACTTCTCCATTGATGGCCTTAGCCAATTCGATACTAAACTATTTGCGTTAGAAAATATGCTTGATTCAAATACCAGAAGAAACATACTTGCGACTTCCCGACACCGGTGGTTCCTACGATGGTGATGACGTTCTTTTTCGGTTGAGTCATGATGTAATTTTTCATATACCGTAAATATCGTAGGATCATCGAGTGTGAAATAAACCTATTCAAAAATGTCGCGCACTTATAATGTGCACCACAATTATTTCAATCTCTTCGTAATGTTCTAGTGGCTTTTTGGGCCTGAGGCAAGTGCATAGGAGTATTTCCAGATACCATACTCTGTTCTATATTGGATAATTTCTCCTGATTGCGGATACTGATTTCGAGTTCGCGAGCTTCTTCCCTCCTCGAATATAGAAAATCTTCCGTTTCTCGGAGGACAATATTTCCTCTATCCATAAAATCAGTGTAAAATTTCGAAGCATCATTTAAGTTCGAAATCAACTCCAAGAATTGTGTGTATGCAAATTCAAAATCCTGTAAGGCATCGTGCCTCAACTTCTGAGAATGGTCATAACTTATTGATTTCGCCTCCAGAAATTTAACATTGGCTATATGGATTTCTTCTTCCAATTCCATCTGCTTTCTCTTCAGTTTCTCCACGTACTCTAGGTCACTGCTAAAGTACTTTAAATGTTGTTCGTAAAGAAATTCAAATTTAGTCGCGTCAATTACTCCTTCGGGGTCCTGGAACTTACCAGGGTTCCTCTTGAAATCATTCAAAATAACTGGTAATATTGCGTGTTCTCTTGATTTTATTTCAATGCTTGACAAGAATCTATGCCTGTTCGCCTCCATCTTTTCCACATCAACGAGCAATTGCCTTAATTCTGACAATAGCTTACCAACGGAGGGATCAACTTTTACATGCGTCGAGCATGGAATGCTGCGTTTAAGCAGCTCATACCCTTCGCAGTAAACCTTTAGTTTATCTTGAATAGAGAAATACCTTTGACCGATTAGGTTATCACTTTGTTTTCCCTGCTCAAGATAACCCTTCATTCTATCGATTCTAGAATATAGTGCCGATGACACAACATCTGAAGATGGCCGGTTCCAGCGGGTAGATCCTTCCCTATGCCTTAGCAAATCATCTTCGTATTTTTCCATGCGAAGTCGTTCCTCACAAGATACAACCAACTCAATACAGTTTTGCCTTAGTTTTGAAATTTCGTCCATCGACAGTTCAATGAACTCTATTCCACCATAAGAGGATATTTCTTGCGCATGATGAACAATTGAGTCTGGCAAATTCTCTGGTTTTTGAATGGTATCAATTGAAGCAGGCAAGTCCCGCTCTGTCAAAAATGTATTGAGTAATTGAGAAAGTGCATGTACGGGCTTTTGAAACTTGTCAATGATGAACTGGTCTTGTCTCTCTCTAAAAGCCTGTGCAACTTGAATGACGCGAAAAGGTAATAAGGTCTTGAAAACTTCTTTGCAAGTTTCGGGCCTGCTTTTCAAAAATGTAGGTGTCTCAATGCTAACCATAGACACCCCTAGAATTTCTGGTAGTTCGTTATAATGTGGAACTGGTTTCAAATAAACCAAATCATTGTCTTTTTCAGCAGAGCGATAACTGGTGTTGACTGCATCCATTAAACCTACTAAGTCTTCAACGACATTCTGATTAACATATCGCTTGAATTGTATTGCTTTTGTGCAACATTCGGAGGCATGCTTCAAGTGGGCCACTTGCACTCCATACTCAAAATTGTCTTGTGCCACAATAGCCATTCTGTAGTGAGACGCTGCTTGAAAATGATGTATTTTCACCTTGAAATGATTGATCCAGTCTAAAATTATGTGATCGGAGTTTTCGGCGTATTTCAACGCTACTTGGTATAATTCAGACACTTTTATGGAGAGACGAGCAATCACTGAGTTTTTCATAGTTGCGTTGGATATTGCTTTCAGCCAAACTACCTCCTGTGCCTCTGCTACCATAAGTGATCTCAAGCATAGAAGAGTGTTATCATCGAGGAACTTCAAATCCGACTGCTCATTTACAAGAACATCAAAACAACCAGCAGCAAGCTTGAAGTATGAGCATGCTTGTTTCAATCCATCATCTGTAAAGGAATTTTCATTACATGCTTTCTGAGAAAAAAGACATCCCATCTGATAAATCAATTGCGACTGTTCTTTATTCCAACCAGTGGCTGGGCACTGTCTTGGTTTATATCCTAGCGTATCATACCACGTAAATGTAACACAGTTCTCAGGGAATTTGACTAATATATCTTTGACGAGGTAGTAATACTCCTCCAAGCGGTTTTGTAACCATTCAAAAGGGCTATCTTCTGATTTTGATGCATGAGCAATGGAATTCTGGAGAAGCTGAACACGTTCAAGATCGTCTTTGAAAGATGAAACAGGTTGGAAAAAATCTTTCCTTATAATATCAGCAAGACTATCCTTGATTGGGGCTTCATTGACTAATCGATATTTAATGCACAATAGGTTCGGAAACATATTAATGAGTGAAGCTTTAGAGATCTGATCAGTAAGTGATGCAGGACCATGTTATACAGTTTACCGTCATGTGCGCGATATGCTAATCTGATGCCTAAATTATTCTTGATAAACGTAACTAGAATGCAAAGAACCATTAATAATTTGTCGTAAGATTATTAGTAGAGACTATCTCTTTTTTTCAAAGTTCGTGTCTCAGCTCTAGAGATATCTTCCATTGTTTTCTTCAATCTTGCTGTTCTCCATTTAATGGCTTCCGTCTCTTGATCGGCTATGGAAGTGTATAAACGTGTCTCAATGTCTAACTGAGACAAGTTTTCATACTTTTCATTGATTCCCTCAATCTGAGAACGAACTTCTTCATAATACCTGTTCCAAGAATCCATAATAGGGAATTCATATGCTTCCGCTCGGCTCGACAATTCTTGGATGAGATCATAGACCCTATCCATGGCATCTGTAGTATGAGGCAAATTTGTTGAACGTTCCAATAATTGTTTCATTACGTGCTCTTGATCCTTGCACTCCTTTGAAATCAAATCCTTAATCGTGTTGTACTCTTCTTCCTCTAGAATGTGCACAATGTTACCGCTTGCCAGGGAGTCCACAAACTCTTTGTAGTCAGACTTAATGAGAGCATGAAATTCCGTTGCAATTTCCTTTTCAATGACAGAGAGGCCATCCTCGGAAGGAAGGACCAACGTCTTAGGGTTCGGGATATGGTATTCTCTTTGCACTACTTGAGAACGACGGAGTTTTGCTTTTTCTTCCTCAACCCGTTGAAGAAGCTTGAGTGCTTCCGCCTTATTGGTCGAGTCCTCTTCAAGTTCTGCAGTAACAAGATCCTCATGCAGATCAAGCTGTGGCAACACTAACTGAACCCTCTTTGTGGTTTTAGGTAACCTAGCGAGAGATTTGGATATGAGCTCTACGAGCTTCTTCTTTGGAATTCTTTGTGTCATTTTGTGAGGTTCAAAATCAATTTGTCTTGGTACTTCATGAGATGCAGCTGGAGATGTGAAGATATTACTATTCGTTTTTTGCAGTTCAATTATATCTTTCGATTTGAGTTTGATGCGCTCCTCTATGTTTCTGGTCGTTTCTTTCTCTCCTGGCGCGGGGATGTTGAGCTTTCGTCGTTTCAAATCCTCTTCAGCGGCTAGTGTAGAAGCTTCTGCTGCACCTTTTATCTCTTTAAGTGACTTGTTGGACTCCCTTTTGACCAACTCCTCAGCTTTTCGTTTGTTACTTTTCTCCACATCAGACATAGCCATTCCCTTGATATTAACTGTTTTTTCGAACAGTAAGGCTTCTTTTTCCGTCCTTTGTTCCTCTTCTGTCGTATCAAAAAGTCCAGGAAGAGGTGTATGCTCATGAGGGATGTCAGCGTTGTAATCAAAAGCTTGTCTTTTCTTTCGATTTTTCAGCTCCAAACTGACTTTGATACCAGCTGCTTTGAGCTCACGTCTCTTCTGAAGCAATGAAATACGTTTGCTTTCTTCCAACATTCTTTCCCTATCCTTCCGCTTTGCCTTTTTACCTTGAGTATTAGCCAATCTTGCCTTCGCCTCTGAAAGCATTTCCCTCTCATCATCATCCATATCCTCCAAGTCCGGTCGCGATGGTAAACTTTCAAAGGCATTTCCGAGAGCAGGAAGTGTCTCGATCCCAGGACCAGTAAGTTTCAAATCCTCGACATCGCTTCTATCGCTATCTTCGCCTTTTACCGCCTCTTCTAAAAGTTTTTGATACCTTTCCACACATTGCGTGGCTGTCCTACCCATTATAGGAGATATGCTTCTCCACTGGTTAGGCATAAGCTTGGCTAAGCTCAAAAGTTTCTCATCTTCTTCTTTTGTCCAATCCGTTCTGTTAATAAGGGGATTCAAGTATTCATTCCATCGAGCTTTCGCTTGCTTGGCTGTTTTCTTCGGTAGTAACGACGCTACACGAGCCCATTGTGTTAACCCGTACTTTGATACTGCCGCCTTAAGAATCTGATCTTCCACATTTGTCCAAACACCACCCTTTACATAGATGGGAGGTGCCATAGCTGGTCTTGAATAAAGAGAGATGTAATGTACTGCACGAAGTTCAAGTACCTTAAGTAGGCGCGAAGGAATCTGGTTAATAGAATCTAATTCAGTTAAAATGTGAGAGATGCGGCCAGATATCTTTTTCAGAAGGCAAATAATTCAGGACATCATATTCGTTTCATAAGCAGGGAACCGAACAAAATAGCAAAAAAAGAAATGGCGACCCCGGTGAGGATCGAACTCACGATCTCAAGATTAACAGTCTTACGCCTTAGCCAGCTTGGCCACGGAGTCCCTTTTTGAACGTGAATTTTTATGGCTCCAATAGGTATGTTTAATCTTTATGGCTCCAATATTTAGTCTTTATATTCATCTCGAGAATTTTACTCTTTGGTAGTTAGTAAATCTTAATTCCAAGAGCAACAAGTATTCATTTTCCAATTTGAAGTTCTTTCTGTACAGAGAAACAGGAAAACGAGAGAACATGTAATTCTTCTGCAACAGGTGGTAGGAGCATATTGCTAAGACAAACGATTGTAGTTCTGCCAAAAGAATATGTGAACCCCGGAAATAAAAATAAAAAAATGAATGTACTTTTTTTTTGTTCCTTTTTAGAGCCAGTGTACTATCACTTCCAGCACAACTTGTATTTCGCAAAATCTTTTCAATACTGACTAAATCTGTAGATGGCAAGAAGACAAGTACAACAACGAAAAACCAAAAAGTTAAGAAGTAGAACTACATAAATCGGTAATGCTTCTCACTTAATTTACTTTAAGACATTTCAGCTAAACACAGCGACTTTGTTGAAATTGTGAATCAATCTTGACAATTTGGGTGTACTGGTTTATTTTTATAGAAGCCTTGAAAGCTTGAAAGCACAACGAAGTTCTGACGATGAAGAATGTGCAAATGGCTCTCTCGTTGAGCCTTATAGCACAAAAGAATATTGCAATCCACACCAATGATGTTGCAAATTGCATAAAAGATTTACGACGAACAATAATTGAGAATTTCGAGATGCATGATGTGGTGGAGATCGACCTCCTACGATACCAGGACGATATTTACAATCAAGTTACGCGAAGAATGGTAAAGACAGAAGAAGGTGAATTCCCCAAGCTTCACGAGGTCGTAATATGGAAGAATTTGGACATTTTAAACATGGATGTGGCCCTCAAAACAAGTGTTATTCGGATTTTTGATGAGTTAGATCAATACAACAATCTTGCTCTGAGAAACAAAGCACCAACGGACCCCATCAAATTTGGAGAGTATCAAGTGGTTAAACCAGAAATGCACCTCGTTATACCAGTATTGGATGTGAACCACCGTTTGCCGCAGATATATCAGCATATCAAGAATCGATTCTGGTTTTCCCAAAGTTGTTTCATAGGCGCAGACACAAGTTTCTCATCCGACAAAATGAAAGAGGAGATCATAAAAAGCAGATTACGCCTTGATTCTGTGTTTGCCAAACCATCTATCCAAGAGTACATTTGCTCGTTGTTGGTGTTTACAAGGTCTCATAGACTTTGTTCTTTGGCTCCGCTCACAACAAGACCTTCTTTCAGCGCATTGGAAGACATAATGACGCTTGCAAAATGCTTGGCTATCTGGGAAAATAGGGACAATGATAGTCCTCTCTTTGTCACCCCGGACTACGTGAAGGTGGCATACCGTAAGATCGGCTACTGGCTCGTTGACTGGGAAACAAATCGTCTTTTTAAGTTAAAAGAATACGGTGCAGAATACAGAAAACGCATGGAAATCAGTATTCTCACAGGCGACTGGTACGGCAGCGAGTGGAATCTGGTGGAGGAATATCTTCAAAGATACGAGTCTAAATTAGACTGGAATTCCTCGAGCGGCTTCTCGAATGCAATAGTAGATGAGGTACTACAATTAGTTCGGCCACCGATATAGTGAGGTAAAAGAGCTTTATGTGAGACAAGCTGGCCTCGTCTTATACTACAACCATGCGCATTATTTAAATAAGCCTCCCCAAAAAGCTCGTAAGTAAACTGGCGTAAATGAAGCTAGAATATACACATGCTCATAATAGGATCAATGAAGCATTCCGAAAACCATCATTCTTACAATCATTGATATTTTAAGCTCTAGTTCCATTCATTCGGGGAACACGGTTAACTACCCCAACATCCGTACCCCATATCCGGCATGCGCCTCTAGCGTGGCTGTTTGCTTACATAAGCCAACGAGAACACTACACGCCGTCCTCACTCACATTGATAGAAAATCCCCCTAACTTACCTTGCTGTTCTCCAAGTACTTTCGATTGTAATACTCCTGGCTAGACTGGAAAACACTCATCAATACGTTTCCTGCTTCTGCCATATTTACAGCCGCTAGTTGTGGAATCAATTGACTAGTCGCTTTTTCCGGCCCTTGTTACTTCTTCAAGTTTTTTTATTTCGCCGAGAGAAACAATGTCTGATATTCCCATCAACTTCACTCAATTGTCTGAGTTGACGCAGTTGGGCATTCTGCCCCAGTCTCTCGATTTTAAGTCCACGACATTGGAGTCTGACCACTACATATGTGTGAGAGAAAGTGGAGCCCAGGGGAACACCGTGGCCATTGTCGATTTGCACAACAACTTCGAAGTCACCAGAAAAAACATGTCGGCAGACAATGCCATTATGCACCCTAAGGAGAATGTTATTGCATTGAGAGCCAATGGCACCGCTTTGCAGATTTTCAACTTGGGCACCAAGCAAAGATTAAAGTCTCACACTATCGAGTCTCCAGTTGTTCTTTGGAAGTGGTTGACTGACGATGTATTGGGTCTTGTTACAGCGACAGATATTTACATCTGGTCTATCTTTGACGGTACCAACAATGGACCAGTCAAGTTGACTGACAGACACCACTCATTGAACAACTGTCAAATCATAAACTTTGTGGCGGAGCCAGACCTAAATTGGTTTGCTGTTACAGGTATTGCGCAAGAAGATGGCCGCATTGCGGGTCATATCCAATTGTACTCCAAAGCTAGAAATGTGTCGCAAGCTATTGAGGGTCATGTCTGCAAGTTTGCTCAGATCACTTTAAGCGGTGCTCACCTGCCAACAAAGGTGTTTTGTATTGGAAACAAAGCTGCACTGGGCCAAGGAAACTTGCACATTATTGAAATCGACCATGTGGATGGTAACCCACCTTTCCACAAAAAATCTGTTGATATTTTCTTCCCTCCAGATGCTACCAATGACTTCCCAATCAGTTTGCAGGCTTCCAACAAGTACGGAATCATTTACATTTTGACCAAATACGGTTTCATTCATTTGTATGACATTGAATCCGGCTCCAACTTGTTTGTAAACCGGATCACAGCCGATCCCGTTTTCACCGCGGCTCCGTACAACGATAGCACTGGTATTATTACCATCAATAAATCCGGACAGGTTTTGGCTGTGGAAGTTTCCAAGGACAAGATTATTCCATACGTTTTGGAAAAGTTGTCCGATGTCAACTTGGCATTGTCCCTTGCTTCTCGCGGAGGATTCCCTGGAGCAGAAAACTTGTTCCAACAACAATTCCAGAACTACTTGAACCAAGGTGACTACGCTAACGCTGCCAAAGTTGCAGCTTCTTCAGAGCAATTGAGAACACAAGAAACTATCAACAAATTGAAACACATCACCCCTCAACCAGGTCAGATTTCTCCTATTTTGCAATATTTTTCCACTTTGTTGGACAGAGGCTCGTTGAACAAATATGAGTCTATTGAACTTGCGAAGCCTGTCTTGCAGCAAGACCGTAAGCCATTGTTTGAAAAATGGTTGAAGGAGGATAAATTGACGTCTTCCGAGGAGTTGGGTGACATTGTCAAATCGTATAACGATACTGCTTTGGCATTGGCAATTTACGTTAGGGCCAACGTAAACATCAAGGTTGTCTCCTGCTTAGCAGAATTGGGCCAGTTTGACAAGATTTTGCCATACTGCCAGAAGGTAAACTATGAACCAGACTACACCAACTTGATTCAAAACCTTGTTCGCGTAAACCCAGACAAAGCTAGCGAGTTTGCTACCTCCTTATTGGCTAATAATACGGCCAACTTGAATGTTGAAAACATTGCCGACTTGTTCTTTTCCCAAAACTTTATCCAACAAGGTACCGCATTTTTGTTGGATGCTTTGAAAAATGATTCTCCTTCTGACGGTCACTTGCAAACAAAGGTTTTAGAAATCAACTTGTTGCATGCTCCACAAGTCGCTGATGCAATTTTGGGTAATAACATGTTTAGCCACTATGACAAACCAAGTATTGGCAAGTTGTGTGAAAAGTCTGGCTTGTTTCAAAGAGCTTTAGAACACTACGATGACTTGAAAGATATCAAGAGGGTCGTTGTGCACACAAACGTTTTGCCAAATGACTGGTTAGTCTCTTATTTTGGTCAGTTGAATGTCCAACAATCCATGGCTTGCTTGAACGAATTGTTGAGCAACAACATTCAACAAAACTTGCAAGTCGTCATTCAAGTTGCAACTAAGTACTCCGATTTGCTCGGTCCATTGAACTTGATCAAACTTTTTGAAACATATAAGTGCAACGAGGGTAAGTACTACTACTTGTCATCTATTGTCAACTTAACTCAAGATCCTGATGTGGTGTTCAAGTACATCGAAGCCGCAGCGAAGATGAACCAGACTAAAGAAATTGAGAGAGTTGTCAGAGACAACAACGTTTACAATGGCGAGAAAGTCAAAAACTTTTTGAAGGAGTTTAAATTGGATGACCAATTGCCATTGATTATTGTTTGTGACAGATTCAACTTCGTCCATGATTTGATTTTGTACTTGTACAAGAACCAATACTTCAAGTTTATCGAAGTTTACGTTCAACAGGTCAACCCAGCAAACACTCCACAAGTAGTTGCAGGATTGTTAGATGTTGATTGTGATGAGAACATCATCAAAGGCTTGTTGATGTCAGTTCTTGGCCGCGTTCCTTTGAAAGAATTGGTCCAGGAAGTCGAGAAGAGAAACCGCTTGAAGATCTTATTGCCATTCTTGGAGAAAACTTTGGAGGGTGGTTCGACTGACCAAGAGGTCTACAATACTTTGGCTAAAATCTACATTGATTCCAATAATAGTCCAGAGAAATTCTTGCAAGAGAATGACAATTACGACACATTGGCTGTTGGCAGATACTGTGAAAAGAGAGATCCGTACTTGGCATATATTGCCTACTCTAAAGGAGGAAACGATGATGAATTAATCAACATCACCAACGAAAATAAGATGTACAAGTATCAAGCTAGATACTTGTTAGCTAAATCCGACTTTGATTTGTGGGCGAAGGTCTTGTCTCCAGACAACGTACACAGAAGACAGCTTATCGACCAAGTTGTGTCAACAGGCATCCCAGAATTGAGTGATCCCGAGCCTGTTTCCGTTACAGTCAAGGCTTTCATGGAAAATGACTTACCACAAGAATTGATTGAGTTGTTAGAGAAAATCATTTTGGAGCCTTCTCCATTTAACGATAACACTTCTTTGCAAGGTTTATTGATCTTAACAGCGATTAAAGCTGACCCATCTCGTGTTGCAAACTATGTTGAGAAATTGGACAAGTATGATCCCACTGAGATCGCTCCATTGTGTATTGACAACGACTTGTTTGAAGAAGCTTTCGATGTATATGACAAATTCGAATTAAGAAGCGAAGCTATGAAGGTCTTAGTTGAAGATATCATGTCCCTCGACAGAGGTGAACAATATGCCGAGAAATACGATACTCCTGAATTGTGGTTCCAATTGGGTACTGCGCAATTGAACGGCTTACGTATTCCAGAAGCTATTAGCTCTTATGTCAAGTCCAAGAACCCTAGCAACTTCGAACAGGTCATCGAAATCGCTGAACGTGCTGGAAAAGAAGAGGAATTGATCCCATTCTTAGAAATGGCTAGAGAGACATTGAGAGAGCCAATCGTTGACAATGCTGTGATCAACTGTTACGCATCTTTGAACAAGTTATCAGAAATTGAGAAGTTTGTTGCTGGCCCTAACGTTGCTGTCTTGGAAGAAATTGGTGACAAATTATTTGAGGCTAAAAATTACAAGGCGGCCAAAATTTTGTACTCCAATATTTCAAAGTACTCCAAGCTTGCTACAACCTTGGTTTATTTAGAGGATTACCAAGGTGCTGTTGACTGTGCCAGAAAGGCTTCAAACACCAATGTTTGGAAGCAGGTGAACAGCGCATGTATTGAGAACAAGGAGTTCAGATTGGCTCAAATCTGTGGTTTGAACTTAATTATTGATGCTGAGGAGTTACCCGCGTTGGTTAGAACCTATGAGTACAATGGTTACTTCGACGAGGTAATTTCGCTTTTCGAAAGTGGTTTGGGCTTGGAGAGAGCACATATGGGAATGTTCACCGAGTTAGCTATCCTCTACTCTAAATACAGACCGGAGAAGGTTATGGAACATTTGAAATTGTTCTGGTCAAGAATTAACATTCCAAAAGTGTTGAGTGCTTGTGAGGATGCGCATTTGTATCCTGAGTTGATCTTCTTGTACTGCCACTACGAAGAATGGGACAACGCTGCTTTGACTATGATTGATAAGTCTGAAGTTGCCTTCGATCATTCATCTTTCAAGGAAATCATCGTGAAGGTGTCTAACTTGGAGATATATTACAAGGCTATCAACTTCTACATGTCCGAGAACCCAACTCTTTTGGTTGACTTATTGTCTGTTTTGACACCTAAACTTGATTTACCAAGAGTTGTCAGGATGTTCGTCAAGTCAGACAACTTGCCATTGATTAAGCCTTTCTTGATTTCTGTGCTCGATAAGAACAACTCTATTGTCAACAGTGCCTACCATGACTTGTTGATCGAGGAGGAGGACTACAAGTCGTTGAACTCTGCCATCGAGAGTGAAACTAGCAACAGATTCAACTCTCTTGATTTGGCCGAGAGATTGGAAAACCATAAGATAATCTTTTTCAGACAAATCTCTGCCACATTGTACACCAAGAATAAGAAGTACAACAAGGCGATTTCGATTTTGAAGAGTGACAAATTATGGGCTGACTTGATCAAGACAGTGACAATTTCAAAGTCTACCAAGCTTGCGCATGAACTTTTGGACTACTTTGTGGAAACTGGTAATCACGAATGTTTTGTCGCCCTCTTGTACTCGAGTTACGACCTCGTCGAGTTTGATTATGTCCTTGAGTTGAGCTGGTTGCACAACTTAAGCAACTTCATTAAACCATATGAAATTTCCATCGTTTACGAGAACCGCAAGAAGCTTGATGAGGTTTACGATGACTTGCAGAAGAGAAAGCAAGCGGAGGAGAAGGATGATGAACCTGCTACTGGGCAGCCATTGATGATCACTGGAGGTCCTGTTGCTCAAAACTTTACAGGGTTGGGCTACCAACCTACTGGCACCGGTTTCGGCAATGCCTTTTGAGAATGTTTAGAGGAATTTTTTTAACGATCCAAAATTGTTTGATTTTTACGTATTTGTTCTATAAAACCAATTATAAGTTTGAAAATTACGTGAGTAAAAGTAGAATGCAATGAAAATACAAATGAATGTCATGGCCCGTTAAAGGAACAGTTTCTCCTTCATGTAAGAAAACGTCTTTATAAATCTCGATGTCATGGAAGTTAGCTCAGCATTTGCAAGCATGACGCCTATTAATGTTTGTGCTTCGAGGTCTTGAGGAGACAAAGTACAAAAAGCGGTTTCCACCAGGGAAAGACCGCATATGAGTTCGATTTGGTGCAGTTCACCTCTTGAGTTTTGAATATGAATTGACACATGACGACATTCTAAATCTTTTTGCAAGCGTGTCACCACGACATCGTCTGATTCGGTAGCATCGGGCAATTGACCGTACGTAATTTTGGCCACCAGATCGAATTTGTCATGTTTATACTGAACGTGAGTTAGGTACAGACGAACTTCGTGAACAAATTGGGCAAGTCCGTTTTCACCGCTCGAGAGTAAATGACTCAATCTATCCAATGGGACATATGCTGGAGTAGTGTATCGGAATACCAGCCATGTATTGTCACCTGTTACGCCCTTTTCCTGTGGTTGACGCCTTCGCAAGATTATGTAATGTGGCTTAAGAAAACGCAGCGTTGAGTGGGCCATAACGTCGAAGCGAAGACCCAAGAGTGAATCATCTCTTTTGTCGTATAGCGTATCATCGATAGGAAATGCCGTCACGCCGCTGGATCGCCAAATGCTTTCTTCCAAAGCATGGGCACTTCCTCGTGTGCGACAATCTATAGACACAAGTAGTTTTTCTGTGTCAATGCTCGGCTCTGGTTTTTGAGGCATCGATTCGAAGTATGAGCGTATGGAGTCGTCGAAACACGAGTACTGGATTAATGGCGGGACGTCTTC